>NC_092825.1:160735596-161428096 GCF_039878825.1 Excalfactoria chinensis | reverse complement strand
AGGGACGCATATACTTTATACCAGGCAGATTTTATGCCGTTACAATTTTCAGTCCATTTCATGTTTATATACTAACATCTCATTTGCTGGGATGTCCCACCGATCCTCTTGTATGAACAAAGGCTTTCTAAAAGCTCCATCCAAAGTTAATGGTTGTCAGGTGGGGACCTACAGCTTTCCGAAGCCAATCGCTTTCAAATAAGAAAACAGGAAGGAACCAGGCAGAGTTCTTAAATCAGAAATAACTTTATTAACAGTAAAACACAAGACGTGAATAATCCCTTTTACAATAGAATAGTTCCAGCCGAAGAAAATGGAGTGTGTTGAGAAGTGTACTGTTCAAATATCAGGCTAAATATGTTGACCTCAGGATGCCTCGAATCGGACGCAACAGGAGGAATGCTTGGGAGAACATCCACTTGATTAGCAGTGCTTGTATTTTTGTGTCAGGGCACGGGGCTGATAGAAGACACTGAGCTGCCCCAATGCTTCAGGCTCCTGAAACTAAGCAGGTCTCTGAGATTTTTTGTTCTTGAGAGACAAGAGTCCAGGTAGCGTTATTTACACAGTGATCCACGCTGGTCTTATAGAATCTCACTAACTGTGAATACGACTTACTTTCTTCTAGGTGGTGAAGAAGTTTTGCCTCGATTGTGATGGAAAAGAGAGAGGGCAGAATTGTTTGTAGACGGAAGTGGTACCATTAAATCTTGATGCATTCCACAGCTCTTTTCTGCACTAGGCTGTGACGGCTACTGCTTTACACAAAAAAACCCCATGCCTTGCTCAAATCCACCATTACGGCCCCTTGGCTGCACACAACACTGCAGGATTATGGCTTCATTAATCCACACCAAGACCTGTATCTTCGCTTTCTTGTCGCATTTCTCAGCCCAATTTTAATCGCAGAGGTGATACTGAAATGATGGATTAAACTGCTAACACTGAACTGTCTGAAGGAAACACGCTGTGATATGCTTACCCTGTACTTGTACAGTACTATAAAGGATTAAAAACTGAACTCCGGTTGCTTGAATAAGTGAAGAAAATGATCTAGAGGTGCCTCCTCTCTGCTTACCGTTGTGTTTGTTCCCTTGCTCTCTTGTTCGCAAAGCATCTCTTGGACATAACTGAATCAGTAAGATGTAACACATGCCTCAGCATCACTCTGAAACAGATGATGTGCTCCCTACAGTGGAAGTGCAATGGGACAGACTTTACCAGTTGTTTTTTTTTTCCTAGCTTTTCTTAGCTGATGAGGTCTGTATTTAAAATTACTAACAGGTTGGTCTATTTCTTCCTATGCTATATTCATATGCGATATTATTTGAAGATTAACACGGACTATAAAATAGCAGCATTCATGGATAATAAAAACACTATGACTGAAGATCTAAAAACTGTTCACAATTGGCTGCAAATGTTCACATTGGCTATATTGGAAGAGTAGCTGACTGGAGGACATAGTGGTTATGTTTGTCTCGCAGAAGAGACATGGCCTGCAATTCAGCCTCATTACCCATCATAGAATCACAGAATGGCCTGGGTTGAAAAGGACCTGAAGGATTATCTAGTTCTAATCTCCCTGCCACAGGCAGGGTTGCCAACCACTACACCAAACTGTATGGGCACCAGCTCTGCAAGCCCAGCCCAGGTGCAAGTGGAGCTGTGCTCTTGGTTGGACTCACACCTCACCTCCCTTGCAGGTTAAGTGTGACACCAGTATGGCAATGCAACATGAAGCACACCCGAGCAAGCTGGTTGGGAAGCCCTGTAGTGAAACAGGCAACAGAATTCTGGTCACTCTTGGCCACTCTGGAGCTCCTATGAGTAAATGATGGTCACAAAGTAAAGGCTGTATCTTATGCTGGTGCATAGTGTGTGCACTAGAGACACTGAGCAATTTCTCTCCACTGAACAAAGACTAAATGCCCACTCCGGCTTTCAGCACCAGAGAAGTCAATAAAGAGCCATGTACTTGAGACCCCTTCGAAGTCTACTAAGGCCTATCAAGTTCCTTGATTGTTTGCATCCAACCAAGGAGCTGACATGTCTGCCTGAGCAGCCTCTGAGGTTTGTGCAGTACTGCTGAGACTTTGACTTGGAGCCAGGGATGTGTGCCAGGTGCAAGGAGGAACACGGGTGGATTAGACAAAGCTGTAGTCACAAATGCCTGATTCACTCCATTTTAAGAGCTATGTGATGGGATGATGTTTACAATGAGAGATGTTTCCAGTGCTGGTTTTATACTCATGAAACATTAATATCTAACAACTCCGTCCTGCACTGAACTCATGCAGAAATAGCTAAGGGTAAATAAATATGCTTCATCCTGACACTGTCTCCACTAACGGAGAGCTCCTGCCTGTGACAACCAGTTACCGCTGAACGTCTGCACAGAGCCGCAGAACAATGTAAACTAGAAGGGATCTCTGTGGAGCACCCACTCTCATGCCCTGCTAGAGGAAGAGACCTCTCCAAGGAGGCTGCTCAGGCTGTAGGAAGGCTTAACATGGTGCTTGCTGGCTGAGTTCTGTGTAAAGAGGGGACTGAAGGGAAGCAGTGCCTGTGCTGCACTTCTGAGTGCTCCAGCCACTGTATTGATCGTCTGTTGTAGTCCAAGGTTTAGACCCAAGCAAAGCAGCAGTGCCATTGGAATGGCTTCAGGCAGCGTAAGACCTACTTCAGACCCCTCTGGATGTGAACAGCACATTAATGCTGGTGCTGCTGATGAACTGGCAGCAATTAGACAGTTTCTTCTCAACTACTTAATAAGAAAACAAGAGGTCTGAGTACCATGATGGATGTTCTTTATGCCACGGCCTGACCAAACTCCCATCGCTGCCTGCTGATGCACAGTACTTCTCCACAGAAACCTTCAATGGGGTCTGATGCTGATGGCTCAAAAGGCATTAAAAAAAACCTGCCTTCAGCTAAGCAGTCTCCCTGTAAGTGGTTTTAAATCCCTCAGGAAATCCATCTCAAAAGCTTGGGCATTAATGAATGCCTTTGAAGGCTATAAATTGAACACGAGGGGTGATGGGTTCATGGGGACCTTAGAGCACAAAAGATCTTCCAAAATGGGGAGGCATTACAGAGCAATGCAAAGGTACTTTGAGTCTCACCTCACCTCCTTTTGAATGCATCCAGTGTAGCGGTCCATCTCCGACCATGTGTTCCCCTTACACACAGGAGGCAGACAGAAGAACGCTCAGGGTGCAGTGTATCTGATCCACCTGAAAGACCTCGTGATGAGATGAACGATCCCTCAGAATAACTGCTCCTCTTCACTGTCCGCAATTCTTCCTCTGCAGCATCAGCAGGAAACTGGGTTCTGGAGCTGCCCAAGAGCACCTTAGCACAGCCCCCTTTGCTCTCTGGGAGAGAGAAGACAATGCTGGCGATGTCTAGAAGCATCACCTAGGCTTCTCTTTGTGTGAGGGGGGGAGGAGGTTTCAGCCTAAGAGGCAAGGAAGAATTTAGGACAGGGGAGCTGATTTCCCTGTCCTTAGCTGCTAAATAAAAGGGATAAGCAATATGAAAAGCACAACTGTGGAAATGGCACAATAGACACCTTGAAAACAATGGTACCAACAGCTAAATACAGTGACACTGAAGACCAAGGGAGCTGAGGAGAAGGTCTGTTTCCAAACCCGTCTTTCTTCAATCTGCTAAGCAGTAAAATGGCACATCTGGAATTTGGGTGGGACCTTCGTACTGGTGGGAATCACCGCCACAGGTCATGCTTTTCCTACTCCACACTTGACAGTGTTGATGGCAAATGGTGACAGAACAGAGTTCTTCATATTGATGAACTTCCTATAAACCCACAATTCTGCTCGAACTTAACAACCATCTCCCTCCCGTGCCCTGCCAACACCACAGGCAGCTCATGGTGTGTCCAGAGGAAGTAACCCCTCTGTTTCATGCATTCTTCCGCTCTGCTCACAACTGCCACCTTGTAACAGGTATTATATAGCATTTAAAGACACAGCAAGTCATTCCAGTGAATATCACTTGGTTTGCATATGTGATGTACCTGAAGATTTCACTCGTTCTCTTGTAATTAAGCAGTAAATTGTGTAGCACCAGATACTGTGTGAGAAGAAAAGATATATTACGGAGAACATATTTTTCTCAGTGTAATGCTAGTGTGTGAGATTTGAGAAGTTACCACTCTTGTTGACCCTTAATACAAAGCAGTTTTCAGGGGCCTGTTACGCTTGCAGGGAAATAATCCCTTTCAGCAAGGTAAAGGGGACCAACAAAATGTGGTACTGCTTCCCATGGCTCCCCAGAAAAGAACAGCACTTGGAAAGGCTGGCTCTGGGGATGACAGTGCCGACTATAATTCCTCCTGCCTACAGGATCGCAGACAAGGAACTGTTAAGTAAGCTTGACACATAGACTCACTCTTCTCTTGCTTATGGCTTATGCTGCCTCACCATCCTGTGCAGGCGAGGCCACAACACTGCAAATGCTGAAGCCTGTATCCAAGATGAGAAACCATCCGTGCGTATTAACAAAACGCCAGGAGCCCCTCTGCCAAACCAGGGCACTGCAGTCAGTTCGAGGATCGGCACAGCGCAGGGCCCAGCCTGACTGCCTCTCACCTCCTCCTCACTGTATCTGGTGAGCATGGCCCTTCCCATGCCCGACGCAGACTGTCCTGAGCTGAATGATGGTTTCATTTCTCAGTTCTTCAATGCACACTTCATTTCCTTTTCCTGAATCACAGTTCAAGTCCCTTTTAGACGTACCCTCGGTATCAGCACAGTAGTCTAACTACAGATAGTCCTAACTTCAAAACAAACAACATCAATACTGTATAATGGATAGGATTTACATGCCAGATACATATGTAAGCATGTACGTACTTTGCAAAAAAACAAAAAAAGCACTGGAAGTTAATTAGATTTTAAACTTCTAGGCATATACTTCAAATTTTCTTCTTTTTTTTTTCTTAGGAGCTTGTTGCTTTTCAGTGCAGCAGTACCATCAACTACTGTGTTAAGTGTATCGGACTACTCAGATGTGTTCAGAATGGTCTGATAAGGCGCCAGAGCCAAAGGCATCCCTCCTCAAGGGCTCTCTCCTCCTGCCAAACCCAGGGGTCTCGGCTCCTCGCAGGATCTGTTGTCCCACAGCGCTTTGCAGTACGGAGACAGACTGGAATTGCTGTTTAATCCTTCCATTCACTGGAGAAAAGTCATCTCTATGCTTAAGTCCTGTGCACCACCTAAGGTCCTCTCTTAGATCTGAAGTTAGGATGTAAAATGAATAGAAATGGTGCCAATATCTGACTTTTGTTGCCTGCAGAAGGGTGAATTTCACCTACTAGGAACAGCTACAGCCAGGTTTCTGAATCCACGTGAAAGTGCTTAGAAGTTGCACCGTTTACTGGCTTGGCTGGGGAATGAAGGTGCTCACAGGAACTGCTCGACACTTTTGCAGGAACTTGGCTTATTTTGAGAACAGATATGCTATACCTGAATTCCTATAGTTATTGTACTGGCATCAGAGTAACTAGAAACCACAAAACGTAGCATGAAAAAAAAAAATAATAGGAGAGTAGACTATGTATAGATATATTTACAACTGCATACATCTACATATAGAAGCTTCTGTTCACTGGAAATCCTATAAGCCACTGCCTGCAATAGCATCCATCCTAAGGGAATTCTAGAGATGATTCTTAAGAGACGGAAGAGATGGGGTTATGAGGTGAGCCCATCTGTGTCAGAACCTTATCCAGCCATTGCAAGGGTCCGTGCAGGTGGATCTCAATCCAGCAGGGCGTGCTTGTAACATCTTGGCGATGATACTCTGCTCCCCAGCCCTACAAAAGCACCAGAGGACCAAAAAGTGAGTCTTTACAAAATAAAGTACATCAGTAAATCATAAATCCAGTGTTGTCGGTCTAGGATAGCGACAGGTAGCCCACAACCCAGCTCACCGAGACTTAATGCTTTGTCCTATGGATAATTTTCTCTAAAAAATTCGCTCCTTTTAAAGTTTATTACTATCATAGTTACCAGGAACTCTGTACTATTGAATTAAAAATGCCTCTCCACACTTTCAGCTGGCAAGGAATGGCCTGTTTCTGAGTCTGGCTGCCTGCAAACAGCCCACAGGGAATGGTCCCCACTGTTTGCATGCCAAAGACATGGCCAGGAAAGTCTGCCAGGCTGTTGTCTGCACAGACAAAAAGCAGGCCAGGCCCTGTCATAACACTTCAGCAGGGCTGGTAATGTTCCTGGGCACTGCTTCATTCATCGGCAGAGATACACTCTGCACATCTGAGAGACTCTAGAAGTTGTACGTATTTCTCTTAAGTCTTTGGAAACTTCCAGCAACGTTCCCTTGTCCTCTTTACTTTTGATTTAATTAATGCACGGACATTTTCCATAGGTTTTCTATCCTTGAACATCTCCTCTTTTCCCAAGGGAATTCCTGTCTGTCTGCCACAGGAAATCCCGCAGTAATTTCTCCAGATCTTTATGGGAGACAAGGGACATGGAGCTTCTGTCAGAAGATGGGCATGTAGTGTAGGCATGGAGAAAACAGAAACAGGAGTGCCTCTCTTCAAGTGGGCGCAGTGTCTGCTTGTTAAGCTGGCAGCCATTCTGCCAAGGTTTGAGCTAGATACATTGATTTTAGCCACCTATGTGAATTCCTAGAACAGTGTGACGGGGTTAACAAAGTGCCGCTGAACTCGACCAGGAGCTTTTATGAGCATAGACAGACAAAAAAGAAGTCATAACATTCAGCATCCAACCCCAGAGAGTTACTTCTTGCCTCTTTTCAGCCCAAATGCATTAGCTTTGAGTTGTGATGCTTATGCAAAGTACCACTCTCTGTGGTTTCACAGCAATGCAAAGGAATCCAAAAGAGAGCACAAAGTCTTACAGTTAACTGGCTGCATCATTGACAAAACAGAGCTCAGATATCCACAGAGCAACATGGAAAATGCAGTCCCACCACAGGATGAGGCTCTTAATTTGTGGGCCACTGACCTGACAAACTGAACCTTACCTTTAGTTACAGTTGTCAGGGGGTGTAATAGTTTTGGCTTGGAAAGGAGACATGGAGACTGACACTTGCCTAAATGCTACCTAAACCTAAAGGTACCTAAAATGTGGAGTGCTGAATGCTTCAAAGTACTGAGGCTGCTAGAAACCAGTTCTCTAGAAAACCAACTGGAAAACCAAAATCAACACCACTAAGATGCTGCATGTGGCCTAGATAAAATCCATTGGTTCTTAATGAAGAAAAGAGGTAGAGAGCAGATGAAGATGTGAATCTAACAAAGCCCAAAAAGTGCTTTTAATCAAGAAGCATTTTTTTTTCTGGCCTTCAGGACATTCATCAAGATAGAATGTGCCTGTGTTCATAGGCACCTCAGACAAGTGTTCTGGAAATGTTTGTAAAAAATGCCACTCTTCCAAGTGCTGTCATGCTTCTGACTTTGTTAAGAGTCTTAATTACTCAGCTGCACTGAATATACATGGCCAAAGGGTAAGTGTCAAAGGAGATGCTGTATCTCCCCTGACTAGCAGGACAGAAAACCTATATAGGAACAGTTACAGATTGCAAACACAACCTGTCTGACTGTGGGAGTTTGGCAGTCTGTGTAAACGACTGGGCATCTCCCTCTGCTGGCAGCTCCCAAACACTTCCAGCCTCCTTCCTACTGCCCGTGTTGCCTTTCTGGGCTGGGACAGGGGATGTCAGAAGGTAAAATGCCTTGGGGGAGAACTCCCCTGTGCTCCCACAGATCACACGGCCTCCCAGGGTGTAGGTCAGCCCCAGGGCCAGCATGAACTCAGAGGTGGAGCTTTTCTAAGGATGGAATAAAATGAGAACAACTCACAAAGCTGTGGTGTTGTTTTGCTCCTCAGAATAAGTGGTGAGGTACTGGAACAGGCTGCCCACAGATGTGGTGGAGTCACCGTCACTGGAGGTGTTCAAGAACTGTGCAGGTGTGGCACTGAGGGACATAGCTTAGTGGATATGGTGGTGATGGGTTAATGGTCGGCATAGATGATCTTAGTGCTCCTTTCCAACCTTAATTATTCTATTCTATTTTGTAATTCCGTGGTTTTACCCTCTGGCAGCTCCAGCTCCAGCCTTGTATGGGGATGTAAGACCAAGCCTGCTGGGTCATCCCCCCCATCCCCATAACTTGCAGTAGTGTGGGAGAGAGGGCACTGCATTCAGTCCTCAGTTCAGTGGAGAACTTTGACTCTCTGCTCTGTGCATCAGATGCCTCATCTGTGGAGAAGGGACAACAGCCAACCTTGTTTTGTTGGGTTTATCAGCAGCACTGTGTGGACTGCAGTTATTACCTGCTCTTCCTAGTAATACCTGCATATGTGCCTGAGAGTTGACCTCCTCCCAGCTGATCCATTGGCATGCTAGGGGAATCATAGAGGAGAGGAGCTTCACTTCCCCTCCCCTCTGTCTCATGTCCTGCCTCCAGAGAGTGATACAGTCTTGCCAAGCTTCTCATGATCTGGTATTTACCCAGATCTTCCTCCCAGCTCAAGCATTGGTGGTGTAGGAGTCTGGGACAGACAACGTGTTCCTCTGCCCACTGCATACTCAATGCCCAAGAGTGTTTATGACCCAGAACTGAATACACCAAGACTCACACCTTGGGAAATAAATCATTTGAGAAGAATGAGTACAGGAAAGGGTTTTTAAGGGCTAGGAAGAGTCTAGTTGACATTCACATAGCCATGTTCCAAAGGTCATGGGAAAAGGTTCAAAGTAACTCCGTATACCGGTCTTCTGGTGCCTGAGGCTCTATAGTGGCTGCTATTGTTTCAACAAAGCAAGGTGATAATATAGCAGCAGTATTATTTAGTGCATCAATGCCACCACTTTTTGCTGCCATGTTGGGCTTGGAGGCAGATAACACATCAAAGAGACTGCCCCTGAGCTGCTGAGATAATAGAAATATTGAGTAACTGGCTATACTGCCTTTACAAACAACATGCCCATTCATGTCTTCCATTAAAGAAAAGGCTGCTTGTTGGGTTTCTTGCTTTCTTTATTTCCCCTAATGCTTGCGTGTGAACAAGATGCCAGTCCCTTCCTCAGAACAAAGCAACACCATGGTCACAGGCATGGAGATCGTGGTTTGGACTCTTAGGAAAAGTTACAGGGCATTCATTCTTAATGCTCTCAGAATTATGCAGACGGATCCCTTAAGGATGACTGGAAAGAATCAGAACCAGAAAGCTGTGTGGGACTCAACTCATCTGCTTTTCAGAGTATGGAAGAACTGGGCTAGAGCCTCAAGCAGTTTTGTTATATCTTTGTGAATTCAATTGGCTTGACTCACTCATTTGTTTGGAACCAAATCTGCATGACAAATGGACACACACTCAAGCCACTTCATTTGGTGTCTAATAGGACCAACTTGCTTCTTCAAATGGTGCACCTTCCCTAGTTGGCAGGCTGAACACTGTTGCCAGCTCTTCTCAGCAGCACTAGGGGAAGTCACAGTCTAGTACATCCGTAGTCTTGAAGCATACACTATTCTCCAAGGATTAAGTGCTACAACAGACACCAAAGTAAATCCTAAATACTGAAAAGGGACAAGAGATATTCTAGTAAGAAGGCCATTCAAAAGATTCAAGAAACTCCCACAAAGACCAATACACTTCACACAGAGCAGTCACATTGCAAAGTTCAGATTTCAGAGACATGGAAACAGCAAAGGCCTTGGTTGCCTACCATCTCATCTAATCAGGGGAATATCAGTTGTTCTTTTGGGCATTGTATGCTGCTCGCAAGAAGCCCTTCCTCTTCTGTTTGTGTGACTGCCAGTGTGAATGCCATCAGGAATTAAGATAATCTCGAGGCAGGGATCAGACAGGTGGCAAACAGTGACAATTCCCAACAAGTTCAGTGGGAGGACCTAGTATTTCTTGACTGACCACATATATGTCAGTCTATAGTAATGGTGAGACTGTAAATTTGTCTAGAGACATAAAGACATTCTTTTTTTTTTCAGATGCGTGGCTCTATCAAACTCAATTGCAAAGCAGTAACAATGGGAGAGATCACAACTGCCTAAGTGCTATGTTTACACTTTGCTAAGGCCAACCATGCTGAACTCCTTATGGGGGGACACCACCATTTACAGTCTCTAGTTGTTTTTTGTATGAATCCGTGAGATATTTTATTTCTGGAGTCCATGAAGTTCTTAGGCTGATCATACTGATTTTTAGCACCTACAAGTTTAAAACAACACCGGAGAACAAGAAGTCTGGATTGCAATTTGCAGCTTGAATGCTTATCCCTACTTGGGAAGGATTTGATATGGTCTAGTTTTGCACTAAAGCTAGCAAGTGATGGGATTCTCCTTTTCATAAAGGCAAGAGAAAACAAAGAAGCCTTACTTTAACAAAGCTCATTCGAATCGTGCACATCTTCGTCAGCTCATATACCACTTCAAAACCATGATTGACTGATTGAGCAAGCAGCTGGGCGAAGAGCTGGTTGTTGAAGATCTTGAGGCTGCAGCCACTGGGGATCTTGCAGACAGTGGCTGGGTGGAAACCATGCTGATAGTTACAATTGCGACTTTGCACGAAAATACTGCTGTCACTGACACATTCAGCATACACTTCCCCACCAACATAATAAAGATGAACACCTAGAAAGAGAAAACAAGACGGGTATTATTTCTCCATTGTTCACAACACGTTTTATATCTGTAACTTGGTTTGGTTCTGTGAATTCTTTAACTGTTTTACTGGCATGGGCATATAAGCCTACATCACTCCAGGAACTTAGTGCCATTTAAAGGACAGAAAACTTTGTCTGTATCCCTATGTCTGTACAAGGGACCCATCAGCGTTAAGAAAACAGTATTTCAAGGTATGAGTACAGGAGTAAAATTCTTTTGCTCCCAGTTAAGACTGGTTTACTTCTTTAATTCAATAGCATTGCACTTTATGACACACAAATGCACATACACAAACACACACACAAATGTCAAACATATGCCAGCCATATTAAAGTATGGATCAAATCTGTTAAAGAACTGACAAATCTGTTACACATTACACATCCAACTCTGTTTTCACCATTGAGCACATGCATGCTGACCAGGACCCACTTCATTGCACGCTATGCTTTACTACAAGGTCTTGCCACACGCCATTCAAATACACATGGTGTGTACTTAAAGAAATCATACAGAACCACGTGTTTACATTTGCACAACCTTGACTTACTCACCAAATCCTTCCTGTTAAAAGCAAACTTTAGCAAGACAACGGCTGACCGAGTGAACTTCTCAGCGTCCAAGTGACTTACCAACATTAAACTCTCAGACTTTTACTATGTCTTGGAAAAAGGAAGATGGAAACACTTCCACCTATTCAAGGACTCTTATCCACCCAAGGTGTCTGCTTGCATGAAAATATATATAAACTGGTGTAAGCATTTTTCTCTTATCTGATAGATGAGAGGCACTGTGACCAGTTGATTCACTCCATCCACCACAGAGTGCAGGTTCACAGCCAACTCCAAATGATGGAAGTCTGTGCTGGTGCAATAAAGGCTTGCTCTTCTCCTGCCCTTACTACTTCTTCCCACACCTGCCTTCAAGCTGCAGCAGTGTCTGGAGACCGGGCAGCCACCCAGGTCAGGGAACTGAACTCAATGGAAGCCAATAAACTTCAAAACAAATAGAACAAAACAACAACAAAGATCTATTTGCAATGAGATCTTCTTCAGTGCCAGCATGGCAACGAGGAACTAGACAACTTAAATGAGAGCATGAAACCACACCCTGAAAGGGACCGAGTCATCCTGTGAAGATACCTAGATGTTCGACCTTCCCATGGCTAGATTAGGGAAGATTAACCTCTCCCATGAGCAAGAGAGGTGGAAGAACTCTGTTCTTTATTCTCATAAAAACCACCACCAAATAAAAATAAAATTCTCCTTTCTACTCCCAGAGATGGCATTCACACCTTTACATACAAATGTACCCATTCACAGAGTCTAAGTGTAATATCTGCAAAGCCAGTGATAACTTTGCTTTATTAATTCAGTTGTAATTTGTTTTATTCCTGTTGTCTTTTGTACAAAAATGACTGGTTACATATTCCCAGTCTCTGTTCCTGATTCTGTGGTCATGACAGCAAGGGACAGAGGCACATCCTTAAAACAAAAACAGCCTCTGAACAGGAGTGGGAAAGGGTTGGGGAAAAGCAGGTTGAGTGGGAAAAGCATCTGGGAAAAATACACTCTCCCAGAGACTTCCAGTGTGACTCAGACAAGAACCTCAGTCTGTCTTCAAGCCATCACTTGAATTCTACTTCTATGCACCCATGAGATCTCAAATTAAATGTGAGTGGCAGGGGGTGTGGCTCACAGCACAAGCTGGTGCTTCACTGAGAACACAGTTGAGACCACAGATCCATTAGACCGACCAGTCAGAAGCTTCAGTGCAGATGAATGCTGAGATGCACTTTGTGACTGCTATGATTTCACCAGTGTCTCCTTTCCTTTCTTTGGAAAGGGGATGAAAAGGAAGGACATAGATACTAAAATTACAAAGGTCTTGGCTGACACTGACGGAGTCCAGGTAAATTCCTGAAATAGACTGAGAACACAGGGAAGGAAGGGAAGAATAAGGACATGTGTTCACCTCCTTCTGAATCTTCACGTGTGACGACTGCTTTAGGTTGACTGCACTTCTGGGTGCTAAAGTGCAAAGCTTTAAAGGCTGACTTTTCACATTGAATACCCAACTTCCAAAAAAAATAAAAAGAAGAAAAAAAGAATGCTTTCAAAGGCATTACCCAAACTGCGTACTACAATAACAAAAACACCAGAGTCTCTTCTGAAAGTGGTTCTAATTTTCTTTTTCCTTGTGGACTCTTAAAAAGCAATAAATACGGCAGTAATGAAAAGTTAGTGAATATTTCCATGCTTCTGCTATTCACTCAGTGGAGACAAGCACCCTGAAGAAGCCAACCAAGCTGAATGCATATTTGTAAAAGACCAAATCCAAGGTCCGTGTGTTTTAGGATTTCATTGCCCTCTGCAGAAACTGGAGATTCAGCAGCTTCTAAGCATCTACTTCTTTTTGACACTCTGATCAGGAGTCTCCTTTTTGTCCTTGAAGTCTGACTGCTGAAACAGGTCCAATTGCTAGTAGATGTTGCATTGTGTTCTGGATTGTTTTTAGCTTTGATGTGGTATTTCCAGGAAACCGTTTCACGCTGATACACTAGATGACAATTCAATCGCGTATCCTTATCCTACTGAGCTAATCTTGTTTACTTACTCCTTTTTCTCCCTTGTTAGCATGTGACAATTGTATCAATTTCAGCAGCTTTCATCTGTCCAGTGTGCCTTTGAACTACACACTTTCGGAGTTGCTCTGCGCTCTTCTGCAGGCCTGTACTGGTGCCACTTCTATTCCACTTAAACGTGGGGTTTTTTAAGATTTGCATAAACAGAGAATATTAGCATTAAGGATCTCAGATATACTAAGCTCCTCTCTAAGCAACCTGCTCCCTTCCCTTGGGCAGATTCCTAGCATAAGACTTAAAAGAGCTTTTAATCAATGAAGACACATCTTCAGATTTGAAAGGACGAAGACTATTAGCATTTACCTCATATTCGTCCTATTCTGTCTCTTTGTATTCTGGGGCAGAAATTCACAGGCTTCAAGATCCTCAAATAACAGCTTTGACTGGGATTTTCTGTTGTTCTTTTAAGGCCAGGCTCAGCTTTGATCTATACCCCTTTGACAGCTTATGCTGGTAGAGAAGCTTTGGCCCGTTTTCTGACTAAGTTAAATCTAGATGTACGACTCATTTCCACTGAGAAAGACACTTGTAGCATCACACCACCTTCATATGGTACAGCTGTAACACAGGTGCTTTTTTTTTCTTCTGGAGAAAAGTGTGAGAGCTGAGTACAATGTCTCTCAGCCTTCAGGTTCACTGTTGTTTGTAAAAACTATGTCACATTTGTCTCAGACCTTCCTCATACTCGGTCATTCAACACCAGGCTATCAAGAGACAATTAAAATATTGCTCTAGGCCTGGGAAATGAGGTGAGGTTGACAAGATAATAGGAGTGAAACAATTAAGAGTTAATTAGCCCAGTAGGGAATCCATTCCCAGGAAGCTACTGGTGAGAGGCTGGATGGGCAAGATAATGAGTCTAGACTGGATCTACTAGAAGAGGCAAAGCTCCATTTGTTCAGAGAAGTGGCCAGTGCAGGGCTTCTGTCTCATTGCCACAAACAGCAATAAATACTACGAGAATATCAAGCCCTACCCTAGCAAGCTGGGATGGAGTGAGTGTGGCCATGTGTATCCAGGTGTGGCCTCATCCTACTTGTCACCAATAGCAGATGATCTTGTCTGCACAGGATATGCATACTCCAGAAGTGAAGCGTAAAAGGAGAACTGCTGGAGGCAGAACCCAAGACTTCATTTTACTAGTGAGAAGTTGACATGGCAGGGAATCAGATTGGACTGATTTCCTTACATTGCTAGGGGAAAAAAATCTATAAAGGCAACTCTTGTAGAGTTCTTCCACTAAATAACTCGACTGCTAAGTGTTTCATCCATCTCCCTTTGTTATTTGGTGGTAGAAGAACCAGCCCTGAGGCACCAGCAATTATCCTTTTAGTGGCATTTCAATGGCAATATTCCCAGTTGCCAGAAGCTCTAATAAATAAAATGAAAATGCATACTGCTAAATTAGAACTTACAACTATAAACAACATTTTTCTCTTTGCTGTCCAAGTAAATAGCTTTTGTAAGGAGATACTCTGCTGATTGTTACTCGGACAGAAAAGAATCAGCTCCTTCTGTTTCAGAAGTAATCTTAGCTTTGGTTTTAATACAAGCACATCTGACAAATCAGTTAGGATTGTTAACGCAGTGTATGGTTCTTCTGTGCTCTGAATATTCCCAAGGAGAATGAATTTGCTCTTACCTTTTCCTATGTGCCTCCTGGTGTTTTCTATAGTAGAATTGCGGTTTACATTTGACAGCAGTCCCAGGCAGAACCTGTTTTTGTTATTCGAGGGATCTGTAAATCCATCTATAAGGATACTTCGAGAGGAAGCCTGGAAAGTCTCTCCTACCCTGTTGTTGAGTTCATAGTAGGCAACTGAGCACCAGTGCTGTGGTTCCTCATAGCAAACAGGCCGAAAATCTGCAGGAAACAAAATGAATTAGCTGCTGGGGTCTTAGTAACATTTTTTCAGACAATCGTTCTCTGTCTCTTTTCCTCCCTTCTGTCCCTTCAACACCCCCAGCTCTTCATCTACACAGTCATTTATGTCACACAATCTCAACAGCAGCTTCTGCTTCTTAATGTTATTACCAAACCCCCAAAAGTGCGAGGGCTGGTGCACCAGGTTAGTTGACTATGAGCCTTTGAGGAGGAGTCCCACTTGTTCTTAAAAAAATGGTAACCCTAATGCATTAAATTAAGCACATGCTAACATTCCTTGATGAACTGAGGACCAGTCTCTACACTGAAAATAGTACGGGATACATCCACTCTGCACACCAGCAGGAGCTAGTGATGATGGATGGGCTCAAAGTAAGTCAAAACTGATCCAAGTCTTAAGTCTAGTAACAAATTCAGAAGTAATCATTTCCTCCCCTCCACCCTTCTTTCTTTGCACGCTTTGAGGCCTTCCACTTCCATGTGGGTCTGTAAGTAGAAAAGTCATCAAGGTCACTTCTTTCAGATCTACCCCTACCCAAGTTTTCTAACATAGAGACAGAAAAAGACTCAAAAACATAAAAGAATTTCTGAACTCTCACTTGTCATACAGGAATTATTGGGAAACGTTATCCTGCTTGCCTACCACAGGTATATGAAACCTTCTGCACCAGAGTACCTTTGCCTATAACCTCTAGTAAAATTCCAAGGTTCATGAGGGCTGTGATCAGGGAAGGTAAATTATGCTAAGGAGGTTAAAGTCTCAATAATTTATTTAAAAATATTGGTGTCTGATAGCTAGTAATTACCTAGCTATTCTGTGTACTCATCTGTTATTAACACTACCAACCTCAACTTCCTTCTCCTCCAGTTCTGATACAGACATGCTCCTCACTGTTCCAGAAAGCTGTGCTTCACTAGAATGTCCTTTTATATTCCAGCCAGCCAGTAATGTAACATTAATGCAAAGAAGGTAATAAGAAAGTTTCCAAACATAAGACTTTAAAGTACATGAACTGATGGTGATTAAAAAAACATTTTAATTTAGATAGCGTTCTTTTGTGTTGTATTACTCCCCATCCTTGATTTTATATCTTTGTGTTTACAAAGTAGATAACAGAGTTTGCTTTCATTAACAACTTTCTAACTGTAGTAGTTCACGGCTTCAAGTAGGGTCTAATCTCTCTAACTTCATGTTAGTCACTGAATTCTTAGATCATCTTATTCTCATAGCTAGTGGATGGATTTAATACACAGCCTGACCCTCAAAGCTGTCTGAAACCTATTATAACAGATCACTGAACATTGTTGTTCAAATAATACTTCATTGCTTAATAATTTTTCTTTGAAAAATAGTATAAATAGTTATTTACTTTCAGCTTCTCCATCGGCAGATTTACCTCCATTGGGCAAAGACAATACAAGTTGGCTTTCAGCTATTGCATCCATTGACCGCCCATTATGGCTTCCTGGAGTTTCTCTTGCATGGTAGGGTGGGGGCGGAGTTTCCACTATTAGAGATTAGAAAAGAAAGAAAAGAAGAAAGAACATCTAAATCAATACCTTGATAAATTCTGCCCAGCCTTTCCTAGTGAGTACATACTACTTCTTCGGCACTGTTTAGCTACAGAAGGGTTTGAAACAAAGCACAAATCTGAATCTGATCTCAGCCTCCAAAGTAAGACCATCACATGTTCAGGAAGAATGGTAAGGAAGGGCAGTCATGTTGGACTCTGTACACTTGACTGAAGGAGGGACAGTCAGAGGAAGGCCGCAGGCTCAGACCACCATCATGCCAAGTTTTCTGATAGTAAGAGCTGTTACGCTGAGAAGGCAAAGCTGTTTGATCCTTTGGTTCCAGGCTTCTCTCCTAAGTGTTAAAATCCTTGCAGAGGATGTTTTAACAACAGAAACTAACTTTAATTTCTCCTCAGGGAGAAAGTTCTCTTTCTTCACATACTATAAAGAAAGCCCGTGGAAAGTTTTTTATTTTAAAGTGAGACTTGGCAAAACTCCCTCCAGATTTGTCCTTTTTACTTCTGTCCTAGCTATACGATATCCCATTGTATAGCAATGAATGAAGAAAAAGTACCAACCCACAATGTGCCTAGCTCCTGGTTTGTTTCCTTCATGTCATAGTAAGATAGAAAATGGGAGGTGGTTCTCTATAGTTCTCTATAGTGAGGATTCTCAAGGACAGGAGGCTTTAGAAAGCCAAAGAGAAAGTGATTTTGTTTTTACATCAGAAAATATCAGTGTTAAACATTCAGTGTTAAACACAGAAAGTATGTAGTGATCACAAACTTAATGGGCCTATGTGTAAGTTACAGTGATAACTGAACCTGTATGGCTAAGTTTATCCCAGTTTCAGGCTGAAGTTTCCACTTGTGTATGGGATGTTGGCTGGCCCTTGAGACAACACAAGTTCACCCAGAGTGCATAAATGTGGCCTGTCTCATAAGATAACCATTGAACCTTCCAAGTACATATTGCACAGCAGTGTTATTAATTATTCTATTTAAGTAGTATTCATGATATAGGAATCTCATACACTACACAATAACCATACCACAAAAATGCAGCATGCTAAAATAATAAAACAAAATAAAGAAGCAATGGAAGATGATAACATTAAGTTACAGAAAGGAAATAATGAGGTTATACAAGTTCTTTTGCTGTCTACACTTCAGCTAGTCACTATAAGCATTCCATATGCTCACGTTATACACGATGCATCTCAGCAACTTTTTCACAAGACAAAAAGAATCTTGTTCTATGAGTGCCTATTTTTCTCTACTGACTGCAGAGCAGAAAGCAAATAAACAATTGCATCAGATGTAGAAATTTGCATTGCTGACATCTCTGTTTGGTCTCACCAATCCCACTCAAGGTTCCTGATACAATCCTACTTTGCTTTAGATAGTTGTTCAACCCTGATTGTTATACAGGCAAATGATGTTTATCAGCATTCCCTGTGCTGTGATACTATGAAGTTCCAGCTGAGCCACTTACATTTTTAAGTAGCTTTGCAAGGTCCCAAGTTCAGTTAAATTACACTAGTCAGAGCCATTATATACTTTGCAATGGTCCTGATTTACCTGTCAGGACCAGCTCCACTAAATCAAGCGTGGTTACAGTGAGGTGAGAGAAAGAAATGGGAGAAGACAAACAAGTCCTACTGCTCGTGAACATGCTTGGATGTCGCTAAGTGTGAGTTAATCTGAACTACAGATCTAGAGAAGAAATGAACAACAATTAATTGAATGTACAAGGAAGAGAAAACGTGTTAAAAGTGTCCGGCTTAAAAGGAAATTCAAATACTACAAATACCTCGTAAAACTACACATCTTTCTTGTACTTAAAAACACAATCGGCATATCATTAAATGTATGAATTCAAATACTTTGTAGTTGATATATTAAAACATTAATCTGCAGGATTCTGACCTGAATTCATGCTTTTGAAAAAGCTGAGTTCACTGAGACTATTTCAGAGTGACAACAAAGTGCAGAAGTGAAACTGAACCATGCTTTGATATTAAAACTAGCTCTCAGCTGTTGTATGATAACTTCTTGGTATACTTAGTTTAATTTTCAGTAATTAGAGCAGTACCAGGTAAGGAGTTCAAAACACATACGATCTGAAAGACTTAACCCTGTTGAGTATAGAACTGTGGAGCAGATGAAACATATTCCAAATTAATGGGAATTCGCCTATTGGCTTCACCAAGTTTTGGACCGAATTATTAAACAACTTACTGAAGTTTATAGTCAATGGGATCATCATGTATTAAAAAATATAAATTTCCCCATTTTTTTCTGTCTCTCTTGTGGAGTTTATAAAGGTCCCATCCTCACCACTTCTGTTAAAGGTGCCTAACTTACGTGGGCAGCCCTGAACAGAAGGTGCTTTGGCACACCTTATCCTCTCCTGAACTTTTCCATTACAGTAATCATGAAAGTTCATTCATGCATTCTAGGAGTGGAATGATTACAGCTCTTTCTTAGCTCCTTGAGTAGCCATCAGAAGGACTGGGAGACAATACTAAGAAACAGTCCCAAGAACCCCATTCTAAATCCACCCTGTCCAACATTTCAATTTGTAGCTACAGCCTGGGGGGAGAACAGAAAATTGGCTCCTGATCCCAAGCTCTAGCAAGAACTTTGACTGCCTCAGTTGGAATTTCTGAAAGCTCATTCTTACCCGTGAGCTGATACGGACTTCCTGGTCCAGAAGAGCTTCCTGGTGAGTTGGGGTAGCTGATGCTGTTAGGCGACTGGGAGAACATGTGGCTGGGTGATGGTGGAAATGGAGTGCATGGAGGATGCTGGAAAGAATCAGGATAGGTGGCATTGTGAGGCATCAGTGGCTCACTGTGCAGAGAAGTGTTTCGAAACTTGGCGAGAAGGCTGAGGTGAGGGTTAAACTCGCTGTGTCTTGGAACAAGTACAGGAGGTAGGACTGAAAAGAAAAACAAGAACAGAAAAAATCTGTTCAGAATTGAACTCTTGAAAGTGTATCTCTTTGTCAGTAAATAAAGAACTACATTCCTTGCTACCTATATCACTCTGTATATACAAGTCATTGAGTAGCAACAAATCTGTCCAAAAACAAGAATCAGAACCTGATATCTGACCATCTTACAAGATTTGCAAGCAGTTTCCACATATGCATGTGCAAAATAAAGTGTCATTCCTAATGTAGAGCAAGGTACCATAAAATTCGCATGTACAGCATGTGCACAAAGCCTTCTTACAGAAATGCAAAGGGCATATTCCTCCTTCCCAAAATTATCTCTCTCTTCCTTCCTGAAATAATGACTATATCAGGGATTTGCTAAGTATTATCATCATATTTTTTCCAAAATCAAAGCCAAGCTTAATAACAATTAACAGTGCTCAGCAATACAATGCATTATTTTACCACCAGATTGGCAAACAGAAGCACAAACCAGAAGCTAAACACTATATTTAAAAGGTTTTCAGGTACTTGAAAATGCTGCCAGCCAGACAGTGGGATCTTTAAAAGGAATTATAAATGGCAATATTGCAGCAATAAATGGAAATATAAATGGAATTATAAATGGAAATATTGCAGCAATATTAATCTAGTTCTTGAAATATAGTTAGGAAAGATCTAGCATGAAGAAATAAATGTAAACGGTGGACAGTTAAGACATGTAAAATGCAAGAAAACTGAAATTCAAATTCATCCATGCAAAAACTGGTCTAATAGAAGAAATAATCCCTCCTCACCAGGCCCCTTCACTTACCTCTTACACTGTCAGTGCTGTAACAGTATTGCTGCACTGAGAAACCCAAAGTTCACCCAAGTGGCTTTCAATTTCAAATCTTGACTTACCAGGAACAAGAGCAGAAGTGGAGTCAGAGAACTTCTACGGACAGTACGATCTGAGTTACTTACAAAGATGTTTCCCTGAGACTGGAACACAAAGAGGCTTGCTAAATATTTCTGCATATGGAAGTTCAAGTTTAGGTTTTGACTGGGTCCCTCTGTAGTTGGTGTGGGAGGAATAGCACCTACAAGGTGCAATTCATGTACCCTCAGAGCTCCCTTAGTCACTAGCTCACTTAGCACCTGATTGTCTTTGCTAAGCCCTTAAACACAGGCAAGGGGAATGAATCCCCAAGATCTAAATGCCACAAAAGAAGATATCTGCAGTCTGCTTTATTGTGACAAGGATGAATTGTCCCAACAGCTGGAACAATCCAGTGGGCTCATATTGATTGACCTGGTGTCTAGAGTTCCTCTGGCCTAAAACCTAGCAGCAAGTAATCCTTCAGTTTCTCCTTACTAACTTACAGAAAAGAATAGCAATGTGCACTTTTAGTTATAAATGCTGACACAAATATATTGTTTGAACATGTTTTAACAGATTGCTTAGGCCCAAAAGCTCTGTCAAGGTAAGGCTAATTCTTTTTAGGTAGCTAGCACCTTCTAATTACAGTGAGCTTTCATTTATACAGTATAATGAAAGAGTGGAATAATTGCTACAAAGCAAATAATACAGAAATAATGCAAAACGTGTGCATGAGAAGGAATGCATTCCTTAGAGATCAATGTACCACACCACTGGCTGAGCTGGGGCAGTGGAAGCAGAAAGGCCCATGCTAGTACCACCGGCATGTGTCCAGCTCCTTGTGGCACCATGCTGCTGCAGGGCTAAGCCATGCTCCTGCCCCACTACTGGCACACACCATTTGGGAATCTGCCAGTCACCAATGAACTGCCACTTATCTGCGTGATGGTGTTTTTGTTGCCTTTTGGTGCAGAAAGCTATTTCTGCCTCTTTACTATTTCTCCCTCATGCTTTGGAGGACTCACTCAGGAAATACAGGCATTCACATCTCAGCCTGTTACCCCTTCATAGGCATTGGAGAGAAACAGACTCCTTCAGTACTTGGTTCTTTTGCTCTCTACAGGGACAAGGCACTACCACCACTGCAGATGTGGTTTTGGTCAGTTAAATCCCTCCCAATTCATCATCCTGAAAGCAGCTCCAGGCTGTGAGAACAGCTCCAGGCTGCGAGCTGCTGCTTCTGGAGTTTCCCCTTGCTGCTCCATGGAACTGGTGTGATGCTTGCCAGCTTCACTGCTGCCTGGACAGCTCTGACCAGTAGCTGTGGATAACTATGGAGATCCCTTCATACCCAGCAGTGGTGCTGAGTAAGGCTGTGGAGGGCTGGGGGACAGGCACCTCACTGCAAGCCCCACTACCAGCAAAGTAATTTAGTCCAACCCTGTGAGAACTCAGCACGACTCCTTTTCTAAATGAAAGCTGAGAACTGAGATGTGTCAACAGCACTTGCCAGGGAAAGCCTTTGACTTGCCCTGAGTGAGTCAGCAAGAGGAATTTTCTAGCCTTGCAAGGCCTTGAACTCATTCCCAGCTCTGACCAGGCTACTCTTTTAATTTCGGCGCTGCTGCACAGTTTTTGCCACCTCAGTCAATCTTTCCACTGTCTGCCTAGAGGGCTAAAGCTTCTGTGGTGGTGACGAATACAGAGGTTTTTTTGTTTGTGGCTAAAAAAAATCCCTTAAGGGCTCCGTTCTTGTTCTTTTGGTAGCAGATGCTGTTCTCCAAGGCTCAGTAATCTTGAAAGAACTGCAACCAGAGGCATGTAACTGAGTGACTGAGTGCAACAGGTCTTCACAATCGACCTGCATTGCCACCACTGTGTGGGATCTTTTTCTTCTACCTTCCATTCTCATCAAGAGCCAGGGAGGTATCCTTTCTGCGTAACCCTAAGTGCTGATGGTCTTTGTTCAACTGAAGCCAAATACAGTCAGTCCCGTTCCAAATCCTGACACTGCCTCCCCTGCTCTGTTCTCTCCTGTTCTCCTTAGCTGTAATTCTTGCCAGAAACCTCCCTGTCCCCACAGTCACTGAGCCCGTGACTTCAGATGCTAGGAAGTAAACTATGTGCTTCATCCTTTCACTCCAGGTGCAACATCTGCACTGCTGCTTGTGACACATAAGCTCAACTTCATAGTCTTCTGTCTTTGGAAATCTACTCTCTGGTAAGATCCACCTGTTCTCCGTGCCCATTCACAGAAGTCAAACACATGGTCAATAGTAAGATGATCAGGTGGTCTTCCAATTGGGAAGATACCAGACCACAGTCCTACTCAGGCTTGCAAAATGCAATCAGTGAAATTTTAATGTTTACTTAGGCTTCTCTTTATAGCAACACTATGTATTAAAACATCCATACGTGAATGGGGTCATATAAAGAAATGAGATAAATGTTTAGGCAGCTTTAAGGTTTCTCAAAACTGCAGATTCTCCCAAAAACCATTTAGACTTCTGACAGGCTCTTCAAGGGGGAACAAAGCCTGTCCATCCTATCTATCTCCTTTATGCTAGGTAGCCTAACTCCTAGCTGTGCTGTCAAGTTGCACAAATAGAGGAAATAATTGTGGTTTGTTTTTGTAGTGTTTTTTTTTGTTTATTTTTCTAAATGGCACCAGTTGCTCAGCAGACCTGCAAAGAGGAGCTCCACTGGGGACACTTGCAGTAGCAAGGAATGCTACACACAATCCAGGCATTGCTGGTCAACATAGACTATGATGTGTCTGGGGAGCATGAGGACACAGGCTGCTCTCTAACAGAGGCCTAGGAATCTGCCAGGTCACAAGAGAAAGTCCCTCCCATCTTTGATACAACTTGCCCATGTTGAATATGTTAATAGATCTGGCCACAGAGTTGTTGATTCAGTGAGACAGATTAGAATAATGAAAGTGAGCCCCAAAAGGATGGTCGCTTGTATTAAAATAATACTGGCTTCTGGAGTGTAAAGAAATGCACCGCTACATCACTAACAGGTGGATTCTGTAACTCAAGAGGATGAGGTTCAGAGAATCCTACATAACCCTAAGATTTCTGACATCCCAGATATAGAAGATTTCCTTTAGCTAAAAGAAGACATTTATTTGAACAGACTGCCACCTGGATCAATTGCTCCCAGCCTATTTTGTGGTGACCCCACTGCTACCATTTCCCCATCAAGCTCATTTCTTCTCTTCCTTCAACCCTGTCTCTTCACAGCACTGCTTTCTGACTGCAGGTCAGAGCTGCATTACTACCACTTGCAGTGCTGCAAGTTATTTCTCCTGCTGCTGCCTCAGCACATTTGAGTAGGTTGTGCTCCTTGCTGCTCCTCATCTTTAGCATGGAGGTAACTCTTGGGAGCCTCAGCATCTCAGCTGTACCCAAGAAAAGCGTGACAGGGTGGAATACAAGAACAGCTCCTCGATCCTGTAGCAAACTGGAACAACACAACATGTTCCAGCTGTGCTCTTCACTCTCCAAAAGAAGGTGGTCATGTCCAAGTTGCCCAAAAGCACCTTATGTGGACTGGGCCCTGCACCCTGAGAATCGTTAATATGTGATAGTCTGCACAAATCACAGCTGCCATGTTTCAGTTACTAGTACAGATATAGCCAGCCTGCATTTAGCCAGTCAGGCTAAATGAAAGGGACATATCCACAGCTGAAGCCAGAGCTTCATGACTGGAGGAAGTTCTGGAAGCCATTTAGCAGCTGCTGGTTAACACAGCATTTGTACTAGCTATTTGTACTAATTATTTGTAACTAGCTGCTGGTTACTAGCCTTTGTAGAACAGATCAGAAGACAAGAATTTAAAACAGACCTGTGCAGAGCTGTCAGCAACTGCACTGAGGAGACTCCATTAACTACACAAGAGGTACAACAAAAGAAATGAGAAAGCAGCAGAGACTACAGCCTTAGCAGAGAAAGATACACAAAATGGGATATTTTATGAGCATCTTTTCTTAGATTCTTGCAGAGTTTACTTTAGAAAGGCAGAAGATCGGCTCTTTCCACTGAAAACTGTTGACAACATGCACTACTCCCTGCAGCTGCAAAATTTTTAGTCCTGACAATGTTTACAGCGGTTCAGAAGCAACTTCAAAATGACAGCTCTGCTGGGGTGGAAGGACTATCAGGAAGGGGAACAGCCCCATTCAACAAATGTTAACAAATGTCTTTCCCTTATTATATCTGTGAGAAAAGAAACATCCCCCAGTTCACTTATCTGATGCTAATGTCACCTCAGAGTAAAGTTCATGCCAGACAAAGAGTAATCACAGAATAATAAGTATACACTTACCAACCATATCCATTAGTAAATTAAATTACCGTGATTTTTGGCAGCAAAGAGAGCAAGGTTAGACATTAGAAATCACTCTGAACTGTAAAGATAGCAAAGCAATAGATTCACTTGCCTGGGGCGGTTGTGGAGCCTCTATCACATGGGATTTTTAGTGCTAATTAGGAAAACATCTGTCAGGAATGTACCTGGCAATTTGTTTTGTTTTGAGAGTAGGGGGAGAGAGGAACAAGATGACCACCTGGGATCCCTGCCAGTCCTATGGAAGTCGACACTGAACACTACAATTCTCTAATAGCTGTTTCACTGATACAAAGCCCAATCGAACAACCCATCAGTAAAGTCATAAATTTTCAATGCTGACCAAGTCTAGTCTAAAGAGAATCATCAACTGAAGAATTCAAAGTTTTATGAGAAGTTGGGGGATTTTTTTCACATAAACCACCCACTGAGGTAATTAAATCCCACTGAACACAGACCATCAAGCATTTTAACAAGAATCAACTAACCTGTTTTCACATCCATAGCAACAGAAACCATCTTACTGCAACTCTAATCTTTACAGACGGAGCTAGAGATGTGTTTTTCCTGTGAATGAGTTATTTTTTTGTTTTCACACAGTGTAGCATAAATCCAGCCAAAGTGATAAGACTAGGCTGGTGCCTAGCCTTCATGCTCACAGATATGCCCATGACAGCAGCCTACAGGGGTAGGATTAGAGGGTGGCCAGCAGTCATGTACACGGAGGAGCCTTGCTTTCAGCACCCTGGACAAGATACTTGGGGGTGCAATGGAGCAAGGACCCCAGCCAGCATTCTGCTCCTCACAGCTGGTATCTGAGATGCTGCTAGACAGGGAAAAAGCCAGGGTGCCCCATCATCAAACAGAGCCTACCTTTTCAGGTCTCAAAGAACTCATTAGAATGCATCAGGTACAGAACTGCTAGAACAAGGGCTAACAGAGATGCGAATCATTTGGAGATGATATAATTACCTGGAGTTTCCACCCGCCGGTAATGGTAGGGGTTAATACACACTTCTTTCTGTTTTGAGCCAAATGGGAACTCACAACATTCCAGTGGCTTCAATTCATGGTGAGACTGTAAATCAGGCCAACGCCACACTCTGCAGTATATGACATGGGGGAGCCCCTTGCGGTGAGACACCTGCAGCCGCCCATCCAAGGAACGTGGGATCGTGACACATTTACTTGGCTGACCTGGGCAGCTTAGAGCCCTTTCCAGTTCTTCCATGGCACCTTTTTTCTTCTTTAATTTCTTCACCAAGGAATCAACAGCTTTTTCTGCCCACTTTTCCTCTTCATCTCCTTGTTTCCAGCCCAGCAGTCGTTTCACTGCAGGGCTGGTGAAGGAGAACAAGGAACTGATAGGAGTGCTGGAGTGCATAAGAAGCAGAGATTACACACCAGTGTCAGCAGAAGCACAAATCACTCTCCTGCCTTGTAAGGCCTGGATAGTTTTCGCAACAATAGGATGGATGTTTCCTTCAGAAAGAGATTCTTCCACACATAAGTTTCTGTAGCCCTAGGTGCTGGTTACAAGTAGTCCAACAGGCTGTGTCTCAGAGCTTTCCAAACATCAAGGAGCTTCTGAAGCCTGGAATAACAACACAATACACAGTTAAAGTTCACATGCTCCTTTCATTGTTGCTTCAGTAAAATATGTTGAAAGAGAAATGATTCAAAATATGTATTCAGTTTTCAGTGTGTTTCTGTTGTTTCTTCCGCTGTTAACTTTGGGTCTAAGGAGGAGTCCTTACTACCCTCCACACTCATCTTAGACTTGAGCCTCAGCAAGCATTAAATATCCAGTCGCTTTCATTTGCACTTGGACTTAAGTGCACTAGGCAAACTACTGCAGAGTTGGGATTACATTTAACACGAAAGAAAATATACCTTATATTTTTTATGTTGGTAGCTCTAGCTTCAGCTCAAGCATCTTCTAAAAAAAAATAAATAAATTTGTAATAACAAATTGTATGGGAGCAACAAGTAGAATATTTTTCTGAATTCAACTTCCACTCTGTCCCTCCAATCTCATTTTACTTGTCAAGAGTTGTACAATATTAACTGCAACATTCTTTTTTCAATTCAACAATTCCCATTTAGTGCCTTTGAAAAATCTATTGCTATTCTCTGAGCTTATTTACATTGTCTCACATGCAAGAGAAAATCTTGTTTGCCCAGCCAGTTCGTTTGGCTGTCTCCAACAACTCAAAGTTTTTTGGACGAAAATCACAGGCTTTTGGACACAGTTTGTGCTGGATGGATCCTGGGTTATTTCTGCTAGGAACTGCTACATCTGACAGAGTCCAACAGAAAGAGTTTAGTTCTTGAGGGTTTTTCTTTGTTTTTATTTCACTTTTTTCTTTCTTTCTTTCTTTATTTTTTCCTTAATGTAGCTGGAGCCAGCCTAATTTTAGATGAAAATGACATATTTCCACTGACTAAAACTCTGAGGGAAAATGTCCTTGTATGTCAAGCTCTTTACTGCTTTAAATACACTGCATGGACCCCCTGCACATATCAAGTCCAAAGGGCTGAACAAAACACTTAAAGCAGGAGATGGGGGCAGCTAAAATGGATGCCTCCACAGAAGCATCACCACAACTGCCTTTGTGGGAGGACCTGAGTCCTTCCCAGCCCTCCTGCAGACACTGAATATACAGATACTGTTGATGTTGGAGGTAGTAGGGCTAGTGTTATTCTGCAGCTTTTTTAAATGCACAGCTATTGTAAAAGTTCAAAGGGCGCACGGGGACACGGAGAGCAGACACAGGCAGAACATGTTGAGACAGGATGCCAATCCCAAAGCCAGGTTCTTTGGCACCCTCAGCACTGCACAACTCCGCAGCACACTTTAGAGTTCAAGAAACACTTGGACAACGCTTTCAGACATATGGTTTAATTTTCAGGTAGTCCTATGTGGAGCCAGGAGTTGGACTCAAAGATCTTCGCGGATCCTTTCCAACTAGGGATGTTCTGAGTTTCTATACTCCAGGATATGCACACACAGCCTGAGGCACCAGAGCTGCACAGGCAACCTGCTAAATTTGCTGTGGAGTAATGACTGCCTACCACAAAGGTGACTCCCTGTCATGTCACAAGCCCCAGTAGCAGCTGCTGTTCCATCTGGAGATTCATGCTCTATGCATCAGGGGACATGAGGTAGCATGAAAACATGGACAGAGGGTCTAGAAAGCTAAAAGAAAAAGCAGGCCCACCTTGCTTCATGCAGCCACCACACCACAGGATGTGGTTTACGCAATTTCTATGCTATTGTTCTGTGTGTATGCCCAGCTGTCCTCAACTGCCAAGAAAGGCTCACAGCAACAGTCATCGCTCTTGCACCACTGAACAATCGATAATCGATTCCAGGGGACCTCCCAAACTCAATCCAGCAAAGAGGAACTTCACATTCTGGATTTCTTTCCCCCTCTGTATTTTTAAACGTACAATGACCTGGAGTATTTAACTGGAGAGCTGCTTATGCCTCTTAATCAAAACTGAGGTCTGTTCCAAACATTTAGATGGTACAAGTGAAAAATAACGAAGTTCAGAATGATTTACTACAGGAAAATAACATTGATGTGCTAGTACTAGGGCTTCTCTGAAAGTAATGCTTCCTATTTTATGATGTTGGCCCAGGACATCAGAGGTAAATGTTGGTTGTATGGCAATTTAGGTTGAACCTTCCCATCAGTATCCCATTACATTTTGTTGACCTGTGACAGATGGAAGCATAGGGACAGTCTGAGAAAACGGTGTCTGATATGGGAGTGTGTATGAAGCAAAGGTGTGTCAATGAATTCCTCAGTGTGGAAAAAATGGTACCCAATGACATCCATCAACACTAGCTGAAGGTTTATGGAGCCCAAACAGTGGATGAGATCACAGTGAGGCAGTGGGTGGTGCGTTTCAGCAGTGGTGACAGTGACAGTGGGTCACCTCTGCTGGTGCAGATTTTTACAAGCACAGCATGCAGCTCTTGTTCATGACTGGAGAAAATATGTAGCTAATCAGGGTGACTATGTTGAAAAATAGTGTTTTGACATGGAGAATTTCCTCTATCAAAGAGCGTTATTGTGCTTTTTGAATCTATCGTCATTTCCATGGAAATAGATAAAAGGCATTACTTTTGGAGCAACCGATGTAAAACATAACGTGGTTGAAATTTAGGCAGTCTAATGCTTTAGAGAGAGGAGGCTCGGCCCACAGAGCCCAGCACCTTCTGTGCAGGCTGTACAGTTGCAGTGTCTATCCCCTGCTGCCCCCATCACAACCTGCTGGCTTCCACATGCCGCTGTGCTGCTGTCATTACTTGGCTGCACCAAACCACATCCTCACGCGAGAAAATAAAACAATGCTGGGATGGCTGTGGATCAGCTCTGGAAGCGGCAGCAAGCGAAGACAGCCTGGGATGAATGCCCACAGCACCAGCAATGGTGTGGATGCCTCTGCTCCGGGCTGATGGGGAAAATGGCTCCCAGTTCTTATCAGAGGGGGTCTCCGGGGCGTTAGTGTGTGTCAACAACTGCCTCTGATAAGTTAATGCGACACTGCAATCATCAGATATGAAAACATACACGTTCACGTAAAAGTATTGTCCCAAGATTTTCTTTTCCATTTTGACCAAGGTTTTAAATAAACACATTAATCTCTTTCAGTCAAATTAAATAACTCAACAGTGACATCAGTATGAGTCTGAGCACTATTGTTGCTAGTGGGAGAGTCGCCAAGGGTATGTGTACAAAAGCAAAAGCAGTGCTTTGCAGACCATGTGATGCAGTCTCAGATAAGTATATTGCACAATTTCCTATCGTTTTCCCCCTAGTTTCTTCTGAAATCTTTTCCTCCCCAAATCAAACTGACATTCAATATACAAGTAGCATTAAATATACTTAAGTTTTCAAACAATATAATAATCAGAACAACCCAGTTTAATATTATTTCATTGCTTAATACTATATAAAAATTCAGCAGGCTAAGCCATGTGCTGCCACGCTTAGATACTCCATTATGAAATACCTAGGCAGCCACTCTGTTCCAGGTCCGTAAAGATAAATAGAGATATTAATCTACAATTTAATTTTAATGATCTCTTAGGATAGCAGTTTTTTAAACTATATGCCTCTTGTCCTGGCAACTTGTCCATCAGACTGGAAACTTCCAATGCTGAAATGTTTTAAAACTGCTTGACATACTTGCTGGGCTGATGACCAATCTTGTTTCTTGATGCTCCTGACTTGAGGATGGAGGGAAGCCTTACAGTCTTGACCTATCTCCCCAGCATTCACATAAAGCCCTGGACCATACCATGATGACTGCTTGTATTTCCTTTGTCAACTGTACAAGGCATGACTGTGAGGATGAGTTACACATCCTTTAGGGTACCTCATTAACATGATTCCTTCCTCTGGGGCAACATGGAAAGCTTTGTCTGCCTGTCTGGTAAGTGACTAGTGAAGACCAAACATAGTCAATCTTCCATGCTTCCATTATCAAGTTTAGCCTAAGTTATGAAATGTGCTTTATGGAAGAGACAGAAGATACATAACGTGAATGTGGACCCACCCTTCTGTGTCTGTGGTCTAAGGGAACAGGAAAAGATTGCATTGGAAACATCTCAGCCTAGCTCACATGTTCTGTTCTCCTTGCACAGGTGCCTACCTTAACTATGTCTATGCTAGTAGATTAAACAGTGCTGGGAAACATTTCGAAGCATGAGAAATTGATTACAAATAGTGTAAATTGTTACCACAGTAACTGAAATGGCTTTGATCTGTGCCAATACCAATCTCTCTAATGTTTCTGGTGCATGATTCAGGAGCTAGTTAGAAGGGTCCAGTAATCACTCCAAGTATAAAGTCTGCAGAGAGTCACATGGTTTAGGAGGGTGACACAATTACTGCACGGAAGCAAGTATCTCCATCTCCACGCATTTGGCATGTTTGATTTACTAGTTTGGAGGTGGCCTTGGGGTAGAATTCACTTGGCCACATAAACACGTCCATAATTGTTGACACTCGGATCTGACTTAGTCACCCTGAAGACCCTAAATAAGTAACAGAAAATCATGTGTGTACATGCCATGATGTATTCCATCTCACTGTCACCTAGGAAAAAAAAACAGCAAAACCAGGCACTGCAAACAATGAATGTTTAGTAAGATGAGTCTCACTGTAGATTTGAATGACCACTGTGGACTGTGAGCAGAAGGGACTGGAATACTTCCTCCTACTCCTAAACCTGTTGTTCACCTGCCAGAGTAGAACTTGCTTTTGGGCCCTCAGGTCAACAAGAGAAACGTGTTCCTCTACAGTAACTTCCACTGTACTGAAGATGTATCATACTCAGAGCAAAGCAGAAGAAACACTGTCATTTTGTGCTTGCTGTTAGCTAACCTGAGTGAAGGCCTGCTGAAGTCAGTAGGAAGGGTTCCAGAACTCGGGGAAATTGAACATGTCCTCCTCTGTATCTCACATGGCAATATGCTGACACTGTGGAAAGATTTGGAGAAATTTAGGTTTGGCTTAATCTATAAAGAACTTGCTGTGTTGGGAAAGCTTTGCATCATCCCCCAGCAGAACATCTGTGCAGGTCACTGTGTTGCTGAAGTTTCCTGCTAATTCAATTTCAGTGGAATTGTATCAGTCCTCATTAAATTCCACTTTAAGCTGCATGCAGAAGCCTAAAAGAAAAAAAAAAACTACTGGAACGCTGGTGAAAACAAGCTTAAAACACTACCGCATAAAAGCACGGTGCCTAATCATCCTCACAAGACTACCTGTGCATGGGTATGTATGCAGATGTGTGTATGCATCTGGTCTCAGCATAAAACTCCAAGACTCTGCCCTGCCTCAGCTAACTAAGCCATGAAAGGCACGGCTATCAGTCTCAAAAATGGCTGACATCATCAGTCTCGGTGTCATTGCAGCAGCTAAGTAAGGCCACAGAGAGAGATTTCTCAGAGGGTCGTCTAGACATAAGCTGTGCAGTTCTTAGAGATTGCACGCAGCTGGAAAATGGAGAGAGACGATTATAACTGGAAGTCTGCAGCTCGGTGACGAAATCACAACAGAATTGGAAGGGAGAAAATTATTTTAGTCAAATTATGTTAAAAAGGAATGTTACGAACACACGTGATTAGTTATTTTTACCTAGCACTGAATTAGTTATTGCTTCCTATCACAAAAGAGAAAAGCCTGTGGGTTTTCTCGGAGCTGTTACTGCTGTAATAAGAGACTTGATAGCAGTCAGCATATATCAAGAGCTCAGAGTGGCAAAGATCTTCCTCTGTCACATCATCATTGCTGTTTGCAGCACGGATCTCCCACACCTCAGAAGGGGGAAGGGCTTTAAATAAATAAATTAAATATTGTTTACAAATTCTTCAGGTCCCAAATGAGTGAGGAACTTCCCTGAGCTTGCCCTGGGCGTGCTCCCACACCCTGAAGCACAAATCCTGCACTAGCACAGGCTTCTGCAGGCACAGATGTTCAGCGAAGGGCAGGAGAGGTTTTTACCCATGTGTTTACTCCTGAAGAGTCATGTAAATGCATATGTGAGCTACACACACACACTTTCTGCTGTTCTAGTAAGCAGCTCACAGCTCAGTAACAGCTTCCCCATCTTACTCTTTATACACATAAATCACATTCAAAAGACTCCTGTTCCATTTGTGACTCCCAAGGCTCAGTCTGGGATCCTCCAGCATTCTTCTTGTGATGGGGACCAGCATGACAAGGTTGTTGTTATGAACCCATCCAAAACCACTGTCTTTTGCACCCAACAAAACACAGCGAATGAATTATTCATCACATTGTTACCAAGCTCTTCCACAACCACAGAACCTGACACCCAGGGTTTTAATTAAATGGGATGTAAAGGAGGTGGGTTTTTTTTGTTTTTTTAATTAAGAAACTAAATTTCTTCCTGGTCTGACCCTGGAGTGCTCCACTGAAAACAGCTGTGATGATATGAGGTAAAGTACTTGAGACTCAAATTTGTCCATGTTTCACACAGCCCTGGCAATATCTCATTCTTTATTCCTACAAGCTTAAATGAATAATGCAAACTTCTGAAACTTATTTTCTTGTTTATTCCAACTTTGTTCTGAAGGCTTTTCTACACTGAATTTTAAGTGAAGCCATTGATACTAAAAAGCAAATCCCACAGCATTTTGTGCCTCTCTGGCTACTCCTCTGCACTGTGGAGATTCCACTATATTCGCTGCTTCCAGGTTAAAATGAAGACAAAATCTGATGCCAGTGTCTAAACATCTGTGACTTCCAAATAATCTCACTGAGCTTGTGGAACTTCTCAAATATCACCTCAGCTACTAGGCATAGTCCAGCTTCTCTGGTCAGGAATAACACATCCATTTGCTACAAGGAAGGACACATTCTGGCATGTAAACTGTGCGACTTAACACAGTTACATAAATTTACATAAGCAAACACTTGAGGCTGTGTTTAAGAGGCACAGATTCAGTCACAACAGAAAAGTAGGTAACCTACTCACTTTTGCTACGTCCGTGATGCCCAACTGGGAAGGGATGTGCTAATTCCTGCAGTGGGACCACTCTGAACACGCACATCCACAAGACACAATACAGCTGCAGACTGAACACTGAATGACTTCATCTTTTGAGTACCAGAAGCAGCAAAGCTGTGTTAGACAGGAAGAAGGAAGGGTCACGGACATGGCAACAGTCTGCAAATGTGCAAAATGTGCAAGTAAGACAGCAGCAATCTGTCTTTCATGTGAAGAGACAAGGAAAGCATCTAATAGTAGAGAGCTAAGTGTTGGGACTGCTGCTGGAGGTCTGAGAGAGCAGATTTACAGTATCACAGCACAGTAGAGGGAAGGAACTCCAGAGGACACCTGACCCAACCCCAGCCTGAGCAGGGACACCCAGAGCAGAGTGCTCAGGACCACATCCAGGTGGCTTTTGAAGCAAGGAGGGGACTTCAGAGCTTCCCCAGACTTACACAGGTTTCTTGAAGAATAACTGTGCTGGCCTTAAGGAAGAAGAGTTGACTGGAAAGCCTCCTGAGAACCCTCCTGGCCCTACAGCTCTCTACTGTAATCAAGCCACAGAGCTCCTCTTTTCAGGTGCAGCACTATGCTAACATGGTTGCACTGTTTCAAGCCCTAGGCCAACTCGGGCAGTGCTCCTGCATTCCACTGCTCAGGATAAACATGCTCACCAAAAACACAGGACTAGAAATTCTCACTAATTTGTGCCTTTGAAAATCTCCCACAATATTTGAAAGCACCACACAAAATTACCATAACCAAGATCTGTGCAAAAACATGAAACTGGACCAACTTATCACTATGATCTCTCTTTGACCATGTTTCCTTCCTCAGTATTAAATTTTAAAGGAAACCAGTGACTGCCATGTTTATATGGAGTTGACCAAAGTATATTCTCTGGCTGGGCCATACTGAAGTCTCCGAGCTGCAATCCCAGAGGATACACCCTCTCTTCTACTCCATGCCCTGCTCTCCCGAGGCAGGAACAAGACCCATTCCTCTTATCCTTTCCTGTGGCCTGACTAGCAGTTCTGACAGTGTTCATCTCTCAACTGACTTCCACCTTCCTGAGATAAGAGGCTAAGGAGTATGGATGCCACGGGGAAGTTTTGATGATGTATTTGTGGGGAAAGGGCAAAAGGCAGCACGGTATGACGGGGAAGTGCATCAGCCTGCCTTGGGGAGCCAACATTTCTTCTTGTGGCTCTGGTTCTCCCCGTTTCATAGACAGTCTGTCCTGCATTCTTCACATACTCACCATTCCCAGAGAAACTGTAGCAAAGCCCATCGGTGTTTCTAAAAATGGAACAGTTGGAAATGCGCAAAAAATAGAGTTCCTGCTTTTAAACTAAACGCTGACTCGTCTCTAATATAAAGCATGCAGCCAAGTGCCTCCAGAACAAACACTTCACAAAGGAAGAAGAGGACAAGAAAAGAATTTCAGCTTCATTGCTGGCCTGAAGTTTATATCCACACTAATCAGATACTGTAATCCTTGTTATCAATCACTGGTGTTCTTGGAGCAATTCCCAAATACCCATTTTAGGAAAAGGATTTGCTTAGTTAGATATTAAGAATGTTTTAAACAAGGATACTTCTAAAGAACATTTGCTCCACCTAGGATCTGATGCTCAAGGCTGGTGGGGAGGCTTACCCTGGATGTTAAGTTGGTGAAAGGAAATGCACTTTTTGAGTTCAAGATGTACATTTACAGCACATACATGTGAAATGTTAAGGCAAATCGTGTAGCACATCCCATCTGCCTAGCAGGAGGTGTGGGCCTTGCTCTGTGGTACTCAACACAGTTCCTGATAGCTTCATTCCCTGCTGGGATGCACAGAAATGAAGGGAGGTTGGCTCCCTTAGGCAGATGTACAAGGTTTCATCCTGATACGCAGGATCTGCATCTCATGCTTTGAGATCTGCCGATCTCTGCCTATTTGTGTCACGTATCTCAAGTCATAGAACCAAAGGCAACCTGTGATGCTGAGAGTTAGCTAAGTACAAGAACAATTTGCATGGCCTACAAGAACTCCATGTGACAGAGCAGCTCTAGCCACAGGCCTGGCTGCAGCCCAGCACTTAGGCTTCATACCTAACACCTAACGCCCCAGACAGACATCAGGGAGGCCTGCCTAAAGGGCTACTTACTCCATTATGGAGTTAATGCAGCAGACATCTTTGGCAGATTTAGTATCGCTGAATGCAACACACAACTTGGCGAGTGAAATATAGAACAATAGATCACACAGACTGTCAATAAAACACTCAAAAGAAAGAACTTCCAGAAGTGGTCCCTCTTGGACTGACAGCATGCCTAGAGACAAACTCTTTCTCCCTGTGGGCAAAGTCCACACACAAAACTTTCAACATATCTCATGGTAGCAGTATTCCACAGAATCACAATAGCATTTCGTTGTGTTCAAGCCATATTGCATTCAAAACTGTTTTTCCTAAAAGGCTTTTGTTGCACATTGCTGTGGGAAACTGGTAGTGCAATAAGACTGATATAGGCTCTCCTGCACCAAGAGCCGCAGCCGTCTGTGCTAATTGAGTCCTCATCAGCTTGTGAAACCCTGTGGGGAGGAGGGAAGGGAGCATCCACAGGGTTTACATTGTGGAAATCTGCACAAAAGGACTATGAAGGACAGGTAGGCACTGATATGGGTTTTATCTACGTAGAAATCTGATCAAGCAGATGGAATTGCCTTGGACAAGTGGACAATGGTCCCAAGAACTTCCATCAAGAATATCTGGATATACTTGGACTCTCTGTGGAAGCTATTTCACAACAATATGACTAAGAGCAAAAGGAGCAAGAACTTGTCTATCTAGTTCCCTCCTGCAGGGTGTAAAGGAGGAGACAGCTGGCCGTTCCCAGTGACTTCAGCTGAAGATGTGGGTGCTCTGCAAACCAGAACACTTGTTTATGAGATTAAACAGCCTCCATATGCCTACATTTGAGCCTGGGAGCATAAAATGAGGGCTGAATTCTCTTTAACATGCAAGATGGAAAGCCATGGTAACAGTCAGCTTCAGAAAGTACAGGATACCAAACAAAAGACAGAAAGGGGGCACTGAGTCTTTAGAAGGAATGCATCACTCCCTTGCTCATCTGCAGGTGCAGGGAACACCTCATCTCTCCAGCTCCCTTCTTCCCTTTCCTCTCCCCTCCTACCACTCAGCTCTGCTCATGTCCCATGCAGGTTCCCACCAAGAAGCCTATGTCCCAGCAGAAGTCTTGCAGGATATGCAGCCAAGGGAGCTGCAGGCTGTGCCTTACACCAGAATGAATTTCAGCTTCTCTACTCTAGATGTCCCTGTGGAGGCCTTGTGCCCTCCGTGAAGTAATCCAAGATCCCTCAATTAAAGAGATAAATTAGCTACCTCATTTATGCCGCAGGGTAAGAAACTGCATGTTGGCAGCTGGGCACATCCACAGCAATTGGATGGAGACAAGTAAGTTTGGATAGCCTATGCCAGCAAGCAACCACAAGGGAGTCTTGAAATCTGTGTGAAATCCTCATGCCTTTGGTCCCTTCTGAGCCTACCAGGCAGTGTGTGGGATCACATCCTGCCACAAGCCTCTGGGTAAGTGATTTTCCCTCAGGTTTCTGCATCTATCACATAGGTATCCTGACAGTGACTGCTTTGTAAAAGCCCTTTGATATCTCCTGATGAGGAATGCTACACAAGAATGCTTAAAAAATGATTTTTCATTATGGAAAGGCATAGCACGAAAACGTTAAATGATTAAGCATTGTTTAAATGTACTGACCTCAGTAACACAGTTATTTGCATTATAAAGTATTCTTAATTACATGGAGCTTTGCTGTTAGCAAACACCACTTTACGGAAAGGTCCCTCCACCAACAGCTCGCTGCCTTGTGTTCTCACAGCACAGCTGCCTGACCAAGTACAATACAAAGCAGAACAAACACAGAGTAGCAGATATCGAGCAATGACCAATCTTGCTCCTTTTGTAGCCAGGTAATGAGGGTGAAAGGAAGCCTGAAGCAGAACAAACTGGAATGACCCAAGGGTCTGCTAATTTTCTTCCTCTTCCTCTCAGTTTTTCAGCGAACCACAAGACTGAGGCCAACGGATCTGGAGAACTCTGGAAGCAAGGAAAAAATTCATGGTCTAAACGAAGACTACAAGTATACAAAGACTTGGTAAGCCAGGTCAGCATGGAGACGTTTCAGAAAGAAAAGCAGAAGATAGAAGATTTTGGCAGGGGTCATACTGACTGTGAACAGAACGTAGGTGGAAGAAGAGAGCTTGTTGAGAAAGGGGAGGTTGCAGTATCAAGCTGGATGCTTGCCACAGTGTGGACTAATGCTTTGGCAGCTGCAAACAAAAGGAAGAAGGAATGTAAGAAGCCATGCAAAGAAAAAAAAATGTCAAAAGACACCTGGGAGTACCGGTTTGTAAGGAAACAGAGCAGTCAAAAGATGATGCTGAGTTTGGTAGAGGGGAAGACGACAGTGTTCCTGACAGTGAAGAAGAGAGGGAAGGAAACAAGTGATGGAGAGCAAGATGCAGGGAAAAGAAGGCATTTCTCCTCCCAGTGAGAAACACAGCTGGATCTTCGCGCTGTCTCCGTTAAAAATAAATAAATAAATAGATAAAGAAAGGAAAAGCATAGAGATTATCATTTTTCCTTTCTGTTTTGTTTTGTCTATTTACACAGAGGCAACCACATCAACTGGGAAATTGTCTCCACTTCCACTGTGTCCTTGTCGTGTCCTTGTCCAGAGGAGCTGAACTTCAAAGTAAAACTGCTTCACCTGTCTGAGACGCTGCAATAGCTCTTTCAGAAACCTGCTGTCGGTCCTGTGGAGCAACTCAACTAAAAATCACAGATATCTTCACTAAAACCTGGGCAGAAAAAGTTTCACCTGTTTTGTTTTAAATGCATACATCTGTTTGTCAGGATTTCAGCCTGGGCTCTGATCCCGCAGTCTATTAGATCTAACTCATCTGCAAAAGCACAGTGTGGTTTTCAGCTACCATAATAAATACGCAGAGCCCTAGACTCTTTAATTCACCTCTTCATCTGTAAAATTCCCATGCTATTACCATTCAAACATTATAAAAAGAATGTAAGATGGGAAATAATTGGGGATATTTTTTGAAAAATTAATTTTATTACACTGTATTCAGTCTAATGTTTCTTAGAACAAATGCTCTCAAAGACAGTAATAGGAAAGCAATGATTCTCTCAAATCGTCATTGCTGTTACTATCTTTTGCCATTAATGTACAATAACACTAATGATTCTTTATACCAGCCTGCAGCAGGAAACCAGGCAGCCTACCATAACAACCTTCTGTACGTTTTTGCTGCGCTGTTTTCAGTTAAAATATTGATGATATTTTTAATTATTTCTTCCTCATCCACGTCGTTATTATTTGCAACAGGCATACTGCAGAGCAAATGGAATCTATTTACCACAAATGACCCAGAGCGTATGTATTTTCTCCCCTTTTAACTCCCCTTATTCTTTCGGGTTTCTCTGAAGCAGAGTGCCCCATAGAGCTGATGCTGGAATTACTCTTAGCGAGTATCAGCACCAGCGATAAATGCTAACTGGTGTTTTGGTTAGAGGTCACTTGTAATTAGTAGTCATTGTCCTTTGAATTTAACAATGGAAAAATAAAACTTTATCGAGAAAGATTAGCCAGGCCATCAGAATTACGGCACTTTAGCATTCAGCAGAGAGGATTACATGACACCCTATCTGCCGAGCCGATAACAGCAGATAGCTGAGGATTCAAGCTTGAGATGCACAAAGTCTGTAAAAGAATAAAAGGGGAGAAAGGAGCATTAACTGTCCAGATGTTATGTGATATGCAACGCCAACATTTCCGTGGTCCTATTTTAGTGGGTTGGGCCTTGCCTTGTCCCCAGTGAACGCAGATGGGGAACAACCACCAGTTTATGTGTAGGAGCTTCGAGTGCCTCGCCTCCACCTTCTGTAGGTATGCGGCATACGTGTATGTGCTCTCAGCCTGGGACAAGTGCATTGATAAAATATTAATGCTTAACTGCTCTGCAAAGTTGTGCAGTTGAGAGCTCAGAGCAAACCTTTGTGTGTGTTCAGTTTAGCTCTGCATGTAAATAAGAGCATCCATCCCCAGCTCCAATGAAAACACAAATCCTGATCAAATTGGGATGCACGATAAAATACAAGTGGCCCTTATTTGTTTCTGTAGTTATCGCTTTATCGCTTGTATGCCTGCAACAGGGTGAAGAAGAAAACATTTGTAACTCCACCATAAAGGGCAGAGAGGAGCAGAAATTACTGCAGAACTCAGAGCGTGGAACGCAGTGTGCTTCTTGAAAGGATTCACTTTCAGAATACTTTGTGGCACACTCTGTGGCCAAGGTAACTCAGTATGTAAAATAAACGAAATCAAAATTACACCCGAAGCCTGAAGTATAGAAGGAAACAAACGCAAACCAGGCAGACGCGGGCACATATCAAAGCTGGACAACGGGAGCTGTCTGCCTGGATGACGTTTGGGTGAGCGATGACATTCATTCTCCCATGGCTGCGGGAAAGACTTTTGTGGCGTTTTCTCAAGCTTATATTTTGGGAGCCGAGGAGGGCACTGCCACCCATACAGCCGCACATCTCTGCACACGGGAGATGCAAAGCACCGAAACTCGTGCTCTCTGCAGTGTCCTTCCCCGGCAGCCACAAACTTGAACGTGTTCCAGAGACGTGCACATCACTTCCTACTGCTGCCAAGGCAGAGCTCATTCACCGAAGAGTTGGCCATTCTGGGCTGTGCTTTTTCCACCCCCCCCTCACTAATCTGTAAAATGCCAGCAATTAACAGCACGCGTGTGTTTGTGCGCACGCATGTGTGTGTCATTTATTTTTATTCCCACTGACGTGCCTTAGCGAACAGACCCGGCAAGGATCAAATTAATTCACCCATCAAATAAATCCAAGTGGGAAAACACAAAGTTGCCAACACACGATGTCGGAATTGGATACAAACGGGCCCGATCGCGGGTTACCCCGCTTCGGTTTGGTTCTGAAGGATCCCGCGCCTGCAGCTGGAGCGCAAACCCGAATCTGCTCGGTTGTATTCGGGAGCGCGTCCGGCGCCGGGATTTCTCCAACAGAAAATAACCTCTGCAAGGGAAAAAAACTATCTCCGAACGAGTCATGTGGGTTTTGTTTTCCTTAAGGAAAGCAGCCCTCGCAGCGGGAATGCTTGTCAGCCTCCAGCCATCCACAACAACGCTCTTTTCTCCCCGCGCTCCTCCTTTTCGCTCGCAGCCCTGGCGTCGCCGTGTCTCCCGCATCCCGGCCCCCTCCCGCCGAGGGGCACCGTCCCGGGGGATGCCTCCCTCCCTCCCGGGCTGGGATGCCGCCCGCACCGCCGGCCCCAGGTGCGCCGCCCGACCCCGGCACGAACTTTCGGGACCGTCCTCCGCGCGTCCCAAGCCGCACCGCACTCCGTCCCGGGACGCGGCCGGGAGCCCGACTCTTACCTGCCACCGGCGCGGGCTGGGGTCTCGGCGCGCCGCGGGCGGGAGCGGGGCTGCAGCTGCGCGGCGGCGGCGGGGCCAGGGCGCAGCGCGGCAGCGGCAGCGGCAGCAGCAGCCCCGGCCGGCGTCAGTCAGGCGGGAGCCGCCAGCCTGTATTAGTGCGCCGGGCTGGAGCGCGGCCAGCAGCGCCGCTGCCGCCGGCCCGCCCCTGCGCTCCCCCCGCCGCCCGCCTCGCGCGCACACTCTCTCTCTCTTGCTCTCTCTCTCACACACACACCGCACGGAGTTACGCGCTCACACACACAGTGACACGCTCATACTGTTCACCCTCCGCAACCCCACTATGCGCCGCTCGCCCCGCGCACGCTCTCCATCGCACCCATCCCGGTCCCCGGGCGCCGCCATTTCCCGCCCCGTCGCTCTGGGGGCAGAGGCCGGGGCTGGGCACCCCGAGGGGGCGAGGAGAAACGCAGAGCCCTCCCTTCCTGAGTGTCCCTCGGGGGCTGTGATGAGGCTCCTCACAAATGGCTCCGAGCACCGCAGGGTGGCTGTGAGGGGGACGCTGGGACAGTGCCCTGTGAGGGAGCTGGGCACCAGCAGCGGGCTGGGGTCCGGTTGCACCTCCCCGGGCCGTGCTGCACGGGACCGCCAGCTCTTCTCAGGCTCCTCTGCCTGGACGACACACCAGGGATGTCAGCCGGGGAGGTGTCCTACAGCAGTCCCACTGTCACACCAGTGCTTGTGGCTGTGGGATCCAGCTGCTAGGGTCCCACCAGCCGAGCAGGAAGTGCCTGGAATTTGCTGCCCAATGGTTTTGTGAGCCGGTCTCGTAGAATTTCCATTTACCTGCTAAGAGTAATTCAAACATAAATTGTGTTACAAAGTGGGCTGTAATACCTTCACAGGGTTGTGAGTGGTCCCATAGGTCCGTGACACTGCCCAGAGAACACCAAACTGCTGTTGAAAAGTGGATGTATGATCTACCTTAGATATTACCTATTAAACCCTCGAATTACCTACGAGTAACCATTTCTAATGAAATTCTAGCATACTGTATTACCTGTAGTAAGGACAGGCTGAAAGAAAACTATCAGGAAACCCAGCTGCAGGCATTGGTACCAGAGGACGCTAAGAAGTAAGAGGTATCTGAGAATGTAGGGCTTGAGGCAATGCAAGGAATAGGTACTGGCTGAGCCCGACCGATTGCATAGAGGGTTCCAGTTAAATTGCACTGAGCTTTTGAAGTCAATCAATAAGTATGATTAAAGATACCATCCTGCTGACATTTTCGCCAAAATTCTTTTCCTTGTAAAACATGACAGAAAAGCTAATGTTGTTTGTGTAGACATCAGAAAGCCACAATGGAATTACAGCTCCGCAGTACAAATTCATCAAGGCATGTGTGTGAGGGCTGTGAGGGAGAAGGGGGATGTAATATAACTCCCTGAATTCCTCTCTTCACCGCTTTGGTCCAAAACATCTTAAAATATCACTGCTTCCCCACTGCCGTCTCCTTTCTCCTTGAGGAGGCTTCTTGACAGATGAGTGGCAGAGGAGATACTGTTATTTATAAATCACTGTAAACATTTATGAGGTGCCAATCACACATCCAAACTCAGCACGCCTGGAGATTTTACATCCACAATGCTGTTTATTTTTAACTTAGCCACTTAAAACGTCAATCTGTATAAAGATTATGAGGAAAGTGACATAATTACACGAAATACATCACAGTTCTGTGATAGCAGAGTTGCATGTTTAGGTCTAAAAGCTATTGCTGAAGCTCTCACCTTAGACCACTCTATTAAATCCTTCACTTTTACCCTTGCAAGCAGCTGCTGTCCCACACTGCATCAAATGGATGAGGATGGCCTCCTTCAGCCCTGCATGTCGCACAGAACCTTTTACAAAATAAATAAATAAAATAAAATATCCTTCAGTGTCCACTCCTCTACCCTGCTTGTCTTAAGTATTTCTAAGATGCATGAGCATGTTGGCCATTGAGTAAAGCCAGACACATGGATGGTTGTGATGGCTTGGTTGAAGGGGGGGTAGAACTCTCTGAGGCGTGACTCCTTTCTTGATCATGAATCTGAGGGCTTTCATACTTGAGTTCCACTGCATTTCAGTGCTTCCATTCCAAGTGTTAAACTCTCTGGTTTCTCATTTCTCTGCTCACAACTGCTGCCGCCAGCAAAGAGGTGGCTGAACAAGGTGGTCTGCAGTCCATAATCATTGGTGGTGTGGATCGGTTCTGCTACTGTAGCTATCCTGACCAGCAGGGGATAGCAGCAAACAGCCAGTGCCTGGACTTGTCATTCAGTCCTTGAATCTTTATTTTAATAGTATCTTTGGGTTAAATAGACTCAGTTACATTTAAAACAAGTAGATTGCATTCATGTGTGGTGGTGCCAATTTTAAGCGTACCATTTGGAAAGAAGTCTAATTAAGTGGTCAAGGGACTATACAGATTTCTAGACTTCAATATGCTACAGGTGATACTGTGGAGAATACAGTTGTTTTTCAGGCTATGCTGTTTTATTACAACGGCTGGATGTGCATGCATTACCTGTCATCTGCTAACCTACCGATGAGGAGAGGGGTTCACGTATCACACCTCCTCTTTCCCCCTTTCCCCACACACTCACTAAGACCCTTCCCCAAAGTCCAAAGTCCAAATCTTTGTCAGTGTGGCTTTCAAATCCTGTTCTCTTGTGTTCAGGATTCACTTCTGCTGGTGTGACCACCTGTCAGTCCCTGCACCGCTTAGGATCTGCTAATTCCAGTCCTCACATGCTGTTATCCCTGATGACAGCCTGGTTTCCTGTCCTGCCCCTTGTAAGAGAAAATGCCCTACTATGGCCTGCACACAATACAGCTCTCCTTCTCAAATCCCATCCTGTAAAGCATGGACCAACCTTCTTTACTCATGAACCAAAACCTGATCTGAGGACGTTCCCCTTTCTTTGGTCTGCCTTTTGTCTTTTTATGCTGGATAGCTCTGTAAACAAAATTGTGAGCCAAGGGATGTGTAGAAAACAGTAGACTGGATGTAGCTTTGAAAAGGAAGGACAGGTTCTGTTTTTTTTTTTTTTGTTTGTTTGTTTTTTTTGTTTTCTTCTTTTTTCCTTTTTAGCACAGGAACTCTATAAAATACATAGAATAACATGAATTTTCCACTTGGAAGGGACTGCAAGTTCCTAAGAGCTGTAAATACATCTGCTCTGCGTATGTGCTGTTGCAGGGCTCCAGTGAAGAACTGGCACTGTCCACCACCCACCAAGAAATAACTGCTATAACAGCAGTGTCATGAACTGTGCGAGGGAGATACCTCAGCCCTCTCAATGTGTTCTGGCATGGGCAGCATCGTGGTTTTACTGTGTGAGTTACATTTTCCTCGTGGGCTCTCTCTAAGCAAAGACAAAGAAGACACTTGCCTCTGGCAGCAGATTCTTGGGAATAGCAAAGTAGCTGTGGTTCTGCTGCCTGCTCCGTCTGTGCCAGAGCTCTGGAAAGCAAGAGCTGTTCTGTAACTGGGAATGTAGCCAGGTGTGCATTGCTGTGAAAAGGAAGGATGCTACTTTAAGTAGCAGCAATCAGTGTCCCTTAGCGGGTACATGAACAAAACCAAACCCTGCCTGGATGTGCACTCCACTCCTTTTGTTCCCCCTCCCAACATGGGACGGGATCAACCCCAGCCTCGCATACTTGGATTTAGCTAAGTTTGACGTTGCATGTGATGTCCAGGAGCTTGGAGATTGCTCAGTTTACCCTCTTATTCACAGGTTGTTTGTGATCTTGGTATCCAGACATAGCTCTGAGCAGTTTGAGCATATCTGTACCAGCTTTTACAATAGGCACTTGAACAATCAGGGTGTCCTCTGCCACACATCTTTTCCAACACAGGCATTTGTTCCATACAGGCATGTTTCATGCTGCTCACATCAATTTTCCTGCATGTTTGTAGCATAAGATACAAGTTCTCAGAAGAAAAACAGGTGGAAAAAGCAGCTGCTATTTAATTCAACAAGTTGGTCAATACAGAATCACAGAGACTGTGCTGGGCAGCTGGTTTCTCTGTTTTCTCATAGGGAAGAAATTAGAATTTCTCTTGTCTCACAACTCTTTGCTTCAGACTCTAGAAGTAAAGCTATAAATTCAGAGAATCATAGAAGCAGAAGATGGAGGCAGCAAAAAGGTTTGGAGATGCATGACTAAAAGGAGAGAAGGGAAAAAGGGAATCTTCAGTAGAATGGACATGTAAGAAGCACCTGAGAAAACTGTATAGCAGTAGTACAGAAATACTAGGAGACACTGAGTTGAACATGTTGAGTGTCTTCAAGTACTGCCAATGCAATGTGGATTCTATCACACTGGTGGTTAGACAACTAATAAGATCCAAAGTTCATTATTTCTCTTCATGGCGTTTTTCATTCAGATTCAAAAAAGGTGTCAAGAAGCAAATGAGCACAATGGTGGGGAAAAATGAATGTTAACTTTCAGTTGCCAAACAAAAGTAGCTCAGAAAAGCGTTTTAAATGGCTGCAACTAAACTTAGTGCAGTTTTTAGAACTAGGAAGAATGATATTTCTAGTCAGTATTGTAACTGAGCTAAAGATATTTGTTCCTGTGTGTACGTAAGTACCTGCTGAAACAGCTGCACAAGAATGAAGTCATATTATCTATGATTAAAGATTTTAGGGGCAAATTCTACTCTGAGCTGCAAGAACATAAATTTGAAGTAATTCCAGTGAAAGCTGTCATCATCTTATTATATCAAAGCTCCATATATTCCATCTTTTTTTTTCTTTTTCTTTTTTTTTTTTTCCTAAGTCTTGACTTTAGATCACCAAAGTCTTTAATGAATTTAGATCCAGCTCTCCGTCTTGTTATTTGTGCTGGATTTGTTCTCTGCTGCAGAGAACAACTGTACAACTCTGAGATGCTGAAAAATGTGATCATTGGGATGCGTTTTTATTCCAGAAGATGTGGCTAGACCCCAAACTAGCTGATAGTACTTGGAAGTGCAGGATCTTCCTGTTGACAGTCTCTTTTGTTCTCCTCAAAACTATGAGATCAGATGGACAGAGACAACCTACTTTTGCATCTGTTGTACTTCTTGCATAACAATGTTGATGACTGAGTAGACCTTAGAAGGTGAACTACAGAAGGATTCTGTTTCCATTCTGCTTCCATTTAGCCAGCGCTGGCTGAAATATGTCACTTCCCTGCAGTTTGTCTGACCTGGCTGAAATATTTATGTGTCTCAGTCTCTGCTGGCATTGGTTCAAGAACCGGTGTTATTCCTTGCTTATTCTTCACCTTCCGAACTTTCTGCCTGATGTTGGGAAGAATCAGATGAACCACTTTATTCACTTCATTTGATTCCATCCTTTATCCCAATAGTCTGAACAATTTTCTTGTTGAAAATTTGCTTGGATGAAAAGAAACAGCATGTAAAGATTCACAGATATTCAGAGGCAGACTGAACCACTGTCCACATATATCCAGAAGTTCTAGAATTTTGGCTTCAAAGCCAATAGCAGTGGTTGAGCTAGAGCAACTCTTCTGGAAAACATGAAGATTTTGAAGTCTTTGGTGATGGAAAATTCATGACAGACCTTGCTGTTGTACATGTTGCACAGCTGTTCCATGGTTAGGTTTATCCTTCCTGTAAAGTAAAGTGGCTACCACAAAATCACAGAATCTCTTGGAGAGATGATGCTCAAGACCTCTTCAGATTCCAGGTCGGAGTCTCCATTTTATTACGTGTCTGCCAACATTCCTTATTTCTGTACATCAGCTTACTTTCAAGCATGTAGACACGTGCATCATTTTCTAGCACTAGGCTTACAAGCAGGTACTGGAATAAATTCCCTATCGATTGGCAGAATTCCTCTCACTGACAAGCATATTAGCTAACTGTCATCTGATCCTTCCTTGAAGATGGAGTGGTCCTAAAGTCCTCACCTGCCCTATTTGCATTCTGACTATGCTGTCCTGACCTTTTTTCCTCTTCCTTTTTTTTTCCACTGCCATGATTTATGTCATTGGCAGAATTCTCAGAAACAACTTCATAGTTTGTTCTGGGTCATTGTTAAAACCATAGTTAAATACTGCAAGGTTAAGGAATGATCTCTTTGGGCCCTCATTAAAAACCCATCAGGTTGATAAAATTTTCCCCATTTACGATGACATTTTCAGATGTAGGAACTAGCCAGTTTTTAATCAGTTTAGAGTAATACAAATTCAATACAGCTTACATTAATTTCCTAATTAAAATGTCAGGTAGTATGAAGCTGAATACCTCTGCAAAGTCTGTAATATCAGACCCATTTCCTTTACCAGCCAAACTTTTAATTCAGTTTTAATTTCAGCAGATATTTTTTGTTGACCGGTGTTAACCCACATAGTCCTCCCTTAATTCTTTATTGACTAAGACCTGTATGCTCTGTCCACTGTTCTACCTGAAAGTGTTTTTAGCTCAGAGAGACTGCTAATTACACCATTCGTGCTATATATCTTCCTTAATATGCTGACATGGTATTTGCTGTCTTCTGATGTAATGTTACCAGCCTTCCAAAACCCACTGAAACAACATGCATGGGTCAGAGAGCTCCTGAGCATACATACACCTTTACAATTCTTGAGATCAAGGTATCAGGACCTGATGATTTCACAATGTCTTAAGTTGCACTTCTCTTTCTAACATCATCTTCAATAATGTTAAAATAGAAATAGGTTTTTAGCTTGTAGCATGGATAACGTATCATTCCACTTTTTTTTTCTAGATACTTTTTGAAATGTTTGCTTAATAACTCACACAGTTCTATCAGTTCCACCTGGTAGCATCATTTCCACCAGTGATATGAAGTGCTCTAATTTATGGGATGCTTAGCTCCTTTCTTACTTTTAATTCTAACAGCCATGGATTTCTTTTCTTCTGTTCCTCCTTGTTTGGGATGGTGGGTTTTTTTCTTCTCTTTTTTTTTTTCCCCTGACATCTCTCAGCTGGACGGTGGTTTTGCAAAGCATCTTTTAGAATGTTTTAGGCAGTTCCTAGTTGTTATCACATTTTCTATTTATGTTCTTTCTTTTCAGCTGATTTAGCTTTTAACTGTTTTCAGATTTGTCCCAGACTGACTTTTTGCTTTTTGTTTGTTTCTTTGTTTGTTTCTTCGTTAAGTTACTAAGTACACATATAACTGTCTGGACTGCTACACATCACAAATACTACCAAGTCACAACACCTTGCACTTCAACACTTTCCTTAGCTTAACGACAGATCTCTCTAATAGTCAAGACTAAGTCTAATCATACTCCTTTCATGTTAGATGCAAACACTTTGAGGCTAGAAATGTCCTCTTTAGTTAGTCAAACTTCTCAAAGCAATTACTGACCTCAGAGGATATCCCTCATGACCCCTCCTGGAAGTACATTTAAAAGTGAGGCTGTAGAGGCATTTTTCATTTTGCCATGTTTTTAGTGAAGATTAGTTATGAAGATTGTCAACATGTTTTGAAAGATATTTTAAGATTGTGATCAGCATAGCCTACCTATTCCTGTTCTTGTGTTTGTTGTTGTTGTTGTTTTCTTTGCTTGTTTCACTTGAGACTCATCTGACCCAGTTCCACCTACATAGCTTTGCTACAAAATAGATGCAAAATACTTTTGTCTTTACAATCGTAAGAGAAAGACATATGGAAATATTACCTCAGTAGCCTGTGAACTTCTTGATCGTTCTCACCATATTTTATCTTCATAAACCAGCACAGTGGAACAGTGATCCCTAAGAAGTCCTTGCGTGTTGTGTTTATTTAGAAGGTATGGCTATTTGGATCCTCAGAAGCTCATGTGGTTTCTTCATTTTCTTGCTGTAGAAACGGAAAAACAACAGTCAAATCAACAGGTTGGTAACGTTCTTTTACTTATTTTTCCTGTCTTCCTCTTTCATGGACTTACTACCTCGTTAAAAAATGTCTCAAAATAGAAAGGATCATCTCTGTGCAGACATGCTGCATTTTCTATGAAAGCCCATCTTGGAATGCTGTTTGAAACTCTCCTCACTGAACTGTGCCCTCAGATTTCCCTCTCTCTCCAGATGTAAACATGAAAAGATGTTCACAAGTAATGTTGATGGCAAACATCTCCATAATAATGTTTTATTTTAAAACACTCCCGTGTTTTATACAAAGATAGAATATATGCCTTCCAGGGGGGAAAAAAGCATCTCTACAAACTAGACTATTTAAAACTCAATGTATAATGAAAGGAGAAAAACAAAAAACAAAAAACAACTTATTGATATTTGACAGACAAAAACATTGTACTGATAAGCACAGCTTATTTGTTCAGTGTCGGCATTAAAGCAGGATACAGTGAATAGAAGGGCAAATGCCATTTGTGTTAGCAAACTCACTGCATTTTAATTAAAAACTTGATTTATATGGATCAGACCTATCTGTATTTTCACTATCTGGCAGATGTAAAAAAAAAGCCTCATAAACTTACAGTTGCTTCAAGCAACGGGGTCAAGCAATGCACCATTTTACAACGTAGTTGCTTTAAAACAAGCTGGGGACCGACTGAATATTTTGGCTAAAGGCTCCAAGAAGAAAACTGTTGAGCTGCAATCCGCCCCTTGAAAATACATCAACAGCAATTCAGCTGGAGATCATGAAATTATTTCTAATTCCATAGGACCAGTAGCAAAGGTCTGTTTTGAGGTCTATGCCTCTCAAAGGCATTTGATAATTCATACCTTGATTTAAAGTTGACTTCTGTTTATGGGAACTATCACCATTCTTCAATAAGTTATAGATCAAGCACTTATTAAGTAAAGATTGCAAGACTAAGCATGTGATAAATTCAATCCTCTGGGAATCACCTGGCACCAAATACCAGGCCTCATATTTAATCAAGTTATCAGAGAAGCTGAGTTATAAGAAAATCTGTTTTACTGAATATCAGTTCAGCTAATATTTGTTAGACATCCAAAATACACAAACCATAATGACTATTTTATACCCGCAAAGGTTTATTTCACCCACTCATTACCTAAGACAAAATACTTTGAGAAAGCACATTAGTCTCACAGCTGTAAGACTTCTTATCTTATTATAGAATAAATATTTTCCTATATAGAAAAATAGATCAACATGTAAGGATGCTCCACTAAAATATCCATCCACATATATCACTATATGAAGGCAGGACAAAAGGTATCTATCCCTTAATTTGTGCAATATTGCTTATTTTCTAGAATCTTACTGTTCTTGCATCACAGAGATATACAGAGGTGTGTGCAACATTGCCTTTTCATTTGTTTTCATCTTTTTCCATCTCCCAGTCCATATTACATAGACTTTTCTCACTCCTTCTGCAGGGACTTTTGCTCGAATGTGTATAAAATGAAGCTTTTTTGTTTGCTTGTTTGTTTTGTGGCTTTTGAAGTTTTACTTCCCTCCCTCACAAGACTTAAAGGCACCACATTCTACAAACTATCACATTTAGATGCAGTGAAACCCCATGTTACTGCACACTAATGCAATAATGAGAAATGTAATTAAAGTCACTGCTATAATAACATCTTATCGGAATGCACAATGAAGATAAACTTGTGTATTCCAGAGACAGAGGGCTTATTGCATAGGAAGCAGTGTGTTCTGATGGATTCTTTGATCTACAACCAGCATCTTTGTTAACTGCAAGGGTGGGGAAGGGCTCGGTATATATTGCTACATTTTCCTTCAGCTGCCAAGGGAAGAATAATGAAAAATAAGGGGGGGACTTCAGAGTCAAAGACATGGAAGAAGTTAGGCTGCCTAAGTTAGGCTGCCTGGTGAGCAGGCTGAGGGGAAAAGTTTTTTGAAAGTGCTTCATGAGTAAATATTTAGAAAGCACAGATGCTGAATAAACACCTAATTTAGCTGGATTTCAGCAGGACAATTGCTGGACGAAGAAAATCAAAAGACTTAAGAAATAAAACAAGGTTGGCGGCAAGTATGTAAACTGTACAGAAATACAGCTACGCACAAGGTATCAGGTTTTCCTCATAAAGGACAAGAATTACTCTTGTTCACCTCTCTATATTCTGTATACAAATGAGACTGAATGGCAACTGAGGGCCTCAGAGACATTTCAGAAGTCGTTGCTGGTTATGGGGTGAGATGGTGTCAGCATACTGACCCGTGGCACTGCCTATCTCCAATGGGTAGAGTTAGCTAGCTCCAGTCTTTCCCAAAGGAGCCACTAATGAGCTGGGGGAAATAAAGAAGAATAGGACTGATTTCTTTTTCTCTGCTTAAGGCTTGCCAGAGCTAGAGTTTATTCAAAAGGCTCAAACACACAGTGCACGGTTCCATGTTTGCAGAGTCCAAGTGGAAATGACTCAGCATGAAAAAAAAAGAAAAAGAGCAGGCTGCCCTGTTGTAATTCACGTAATTAAAATATTCTGCCTAAACGCATTACATCTCCCCCCACACACACATCAAAGGCTTGCGTTTCCTCAGACTCTCCATTTACATTTAGGGAAGGCAACGTTCTTAAGCTCTTCAGAGAGAGTAAATGTGGTGCGGCCTGGGCATCTCTGCCTGGGTGTGGATAACAGATCACAGCTCTGTGTGAAAACATAAGGTCTCAGGGAAACGCCTCGTGTTTAGTAGGTCCTGCAGCAGTGCCACAACTCTGTTACCCTTTGCTGTGCTAATGGCTGCACGGCTAATTCAGTTTGCATGTTGGCCTGTGTGGACACGGGCCTGTGATAGGGCGTTTAGGGCCATTAATGATCTACATCACCATCAACGCAGCTGTGTAGGAAAGCTAAGTTGCAAATGTTAAGGAATCAGCATGGGAAATTATATCCCAGCTGGAGGTGAGTTATGTTGTATTCGGCATTTCTGTTATGGATGGGTCAAGGGCCTGTTGTGATACTGCTGGTATTTGAGCAGCAATGGGATAAAATGAAGACTTTCTGCAGCAGCATGTGCAAGGTATTCACTGTCTTGCTTTGCAGCCTCTGTGGTGGAAAGCAAAGCCTCTTAGCCTTCATTCTAGGGAAATAAGGACTTGGAGATCCTGGTGTGGGAAGATCATCATCTGTGAGTTTTGGACCAGAAATGAGAGTTACAGATCCACTGAAAGCCATGCAGAGCCAGAAGTACTTCATATTTGGATTGTCTGAACTCAGTGACAGTTGTGGGGCAGGTGTGGACTTGTGGGGCTTTGCTGGAGAGAAAGGTGGGTAGAGAAGATGAAGGGAAGGCACCCAGTGCTCCTCCTACCCCCATATCAGGTCTGAGAGACCAACCCATGTAAAACAAAGAAAACAGGTCAAAACAGCCTTGGGAAAGAAGCTGGATGCTGCCCTACCATCCAGTATTTAGCTGGGCTTAGTCTAGAATGGCACCAGGCCAGGGATGCTGGGGCACAAAAGAAGTGAGGGCAAGGGCAATGCCGTGGTAGAGATACTCCTGTGTCTAGGTGTCAGTCCAGATCTTTGCCTTAGGGGTCTGTGTTCTGGCTTGCTGACAGCATCAGTGGATTTTCCCAGTGGAGTCATTCACCCCATGAGCTGGAATCTGCCACTCAGCCCTTGGCTGATGCCACTCCTCTCTTCAGGTTGCCTTAATGTAATCTGGTCGTTCCAATGGACTGGCACCACGTCTTGGGGAATTGCACTGTGTGTCTTGCTAAGGCAAGACCTAACAGCGTGTTATCACTGACTGATAAAAACTGCCCCACAGTGGTTCTTCAGGGGAGGTAGAAATGAGATCATGTTTGGGAAAACTTTCCTCACTCAACTTGTTTGCTTTTTCCTTGAGCCTTCTAATCTGGTTTTCTCTAGCAGAAATAACTGAATGGTTTGTTGCATACAAAACAGCGGTTTCCCAATTAATTAAGCCTTAATGAAGAGTTTGGAAGTGGGGCTTACCTCTACAACAAGGACATATGGTCTCCTTCTGGTAAAGTTTTGATGGCAGCTAACGTGATTTTCCCTGGATGCCCCAGCTCTTCTGATGAAAGCTGTTGTCTGCAGGCATGTGGTCACAGATCGGGCACTTTCACCATTTGGATATGGTGCATGGGGACGTGATTTAGCGGAGGCTTGTTAGAGTTTGGGTACTATGGTTAGGTTGTGGCTGGACTTGATGATCTTGATCTTTTCCAACCTGAGCAATTCTGTGATTCTATGATTTACAGATTGAGGTTGGTGGCTGGGCACCAGCACTGAACACGACAGGGTGCTCCCATAATGGAGTCAGTGTGCAGCTCCATGATGGTCTTTAGCTGATCAAAACAGGGCTGCTATCAGCAGAGGCTGTCCTACCTTCCCTGGCTATGCCTTCCCTTCTGCAGGCATTTATAACTAGGTCTGAATGTGGGGAGTTTGATGGATAACAGGAACAGCTGAAAACACAGCACTCTTCAGATGCATTAGTGTTCAGCTGGGTAACATGCTGATATATGTGTGGTTGTGCAGTAGTGACATGAGGGAAGAGACGAGGCTATACAAGAAGATCAAGATCACACTTTTTAGCACTAGGGCAGTTTCACAGTGACGTGTCTCTCTATATTGACGGTAGAGAAGTTCTGTATGCTTTTGTATGGCAATTTCTGTTTTCATTTTTATATTAGGGGAGCAAAGCCATTTGGAATCAGCTGCTAGGAATCAACATAAAGAGGTGTGTTGTAAAAGGCATTTGACAAGAGGGCTTCACAAAGGACTTGCAGCTCTCTTTTGGAGATTGAGTATCACGTTATCTAAGGAGGAAGGCAGGAAGCGAGGGCTGTGTTAGCACAGAAATATAATGGTTGTAGCAAAATGAAGCAGAGGGGCTCTGGGTCCTCCTTAGCTTAACATTTTAAACCATGGTACTTCCTTCCTAAAATACTATGGAAAGCTATGGGAAGGTGTAGCATCAGGTCCCTGAACTCTTGTTGGAATTGGTCAGTTGTCCAACAAAGGGTGAAGGACTCTTGAGGACACAGACTAAGTGGAGGAGTACACAGCCTCCAGAGGGACGTGTCTGAGAATGGGAATTCTTGGTTCTCGTCCATGTGCTGGGAAACTGCTTCACAACTCTTGCCTGTCAAGTCATAGAATAAAATCAATCTGCAGCACTGGAAACAAGACCCAGAACTCCTTCCCAAGAGGATATTTAAACTTTTCATTGGAAAAGATTTAAACTTTTCATTGGACATATTTTGTCAGCAATGATTTTATTACTCAGTAGCTATTAATCATATGCCTTACTGTGGCATTCATATTTCACGTCATTAGCCTTTTACTTTCTGGCAAAAATGTAGTAGATCTGTAAGACTGACTGTTCCCTGCTGTTGAAAAATCCATGGCATCATAAAACTTGAGAAGCCTTACACTAATACAATCAATCTGCTAAATGATGTCTATATCTGAAATGCAGTGTGCATGTATAATGCTTCACAACAGAAACCAAAACACTCACAGAAGCACCTCTTTGGGCATTTGGTGTTACCTCTTCTGGAATGTGGTGAGTTTCATGTAGGTGAAGATCTCTACAGTCTGATTTAACGGCAATTAGCAAACACAATGCTGTGTTGTCACATAACGTTTTGATGTCAGGTTTGTGTCTTATTAAAATAATGACTACATCTTCCTCCCCCCACCCCCACCCCCAATCCATTATTAATTTATTTGTTGGCTACGAAAGATAATGTTTGCCACTTACTTTACATCCAGTGAATGTTTTCTATAAGCTTTCTTACTGTGCAAAGCAAGGCTGTTGGAACTGTGTGCTAGTTTATTTTGAAGTTCTTAACTGTCTGACTGCCTACAGAGGCAACAGCCAGCACAGGTGCATTGCTCATTTTTGATCTGATCTCTTCCTTGAGGATGGAGAATTCATCTATACTGAATATAGTCATACCTGTAAGGACTGTTTGGGATTAAACTGTAAGTGAATATAAATGCAGACCAAATTGTGGGAAAAATGTTGACAAGTCTGCAGCAGAACATGGAGTCAGAGATGAAGAGGTGAAGCTTTTGTAGAGCTAGGAATGTATGATTCCTGAGAAACGTTTCGGTTCCTTGTTCAGTTTTGGGCTCCTGACTACAAGAAAGATGTTGAGGTCCTGGAATGCATCCAGAGAAGGGCAACAAAACTGGTGAGGGGTCTAGCGCACAAGTCTTATGAGAAGTGTCTGAGGGAGCTGGGATTGTTTAGCCTGGAGAAGAGGAGGCTCAGGGGAGACCTCATTGCACTCTACAGCTGCCTGAAGGGAGGTTGTGATGAGGAGGGGTCTGGCCTCTTCTCCCAAGCAACAAACAGAACCCAAGGAAATAGTTGCAAGTTGTACCAGAAGAGGTTTAGATTGGACATAAGAAGGAACCTTTTCTCTCAGAGAGTGGTCAGGCATTGGAATGGCTGCCCAGGGAGGTGGTTGAGTCGCCATCCCTGGCAGTGTTCAAGAGGCATCTGGTTGAGGAGCTACAAGATATTGTTTAGTGGTTTGCTGTAGCTACAGTAATGGGAGGACGGTTGGACTAGATGATCTTGTAGGTCCCTTCCAACCTTGTGATTCTATGATTCTATGATACATTACTGCCTAGGTACAGCTGAGAATGCCAATCCATGTGATTGCTAACTTTTCCTAAATCTGAGGGTATCAGATTGAGTGTGATAGCTTTATAGATGATCACTCTGCAAATGTTTTCCCAAAACATCTTGCTTGATGGAAAAATAAAAGCTCTTGCTCATTGCTCAGTCGCGTACAACTTTAGTATGCATTAGATTTGCACTTAGTAGCAGAAGTATTCTCCCCAAAGTAATCACCACATAATAATATGTCCTTAAAGTGGGGAATATAATTGATTGATGTTGAATGTACACCTACAGAGCTATATGCATAATGCTTATATTAATAGAGAAGGAGCTAAACCCCCAGGATTTTTAGTGCAGGCTGTTGAAAGGGTAACAGGGTCAATGAAATCATATCCCCCTGTGAATGCTTGATATTCACTGTGAGGAGCTTTTATTCCATCATATTAAAATCTTTTGCCCTCACAATGGAAAATTTAGTAGTTGGGTGGGTTTTTTTGAGTGTAAATAAATTATCATGCCCATCTTCCAGATAAGGGATAGACGGATGTACTGTATAATCTTACGTAAATTACAAGTTGCCAGGAATAGAAAGAATGCTTCATTATTTTACAACCCAGAGAAATCAGTACATGTAAAATTAGATTCCTTTAGACATGCAGGTCTGTTCAAGCCACTCCTGAAACAATTCTTTCATAGGGAGAATGATGCAGCAAGATCAACCTTCTCTCACCGCTTTATCCGAAACTCTTTCAGTATTGAAGGTGCAACATCCATGCATTCAGGGAATGGAGTGGGCCTTGTACTGGATTTTTCTTCCTTCCAGTCTTTTCAGTTTTCTGATTGTAAGATGCAACCAGGTGTAACTGAGCAGTGACCCTGTGTTTGGGATTTTATCGTGACCCACTTCACTTATCTAGAGTAAGCAGTGTATGAGATATGAAGTTAGCTCTTCCTCGGTTAGCATGAGGCTTAGGATGGCACTGGTGAAAGACAGCACACACATAGGCAAAATGCTGGGTTACTTCTACATTCTGTGTTATTTGTGTAGGGTCTGACAGGTTACAGTATTACATATTTTTTGTCTACCACTTAGAGAACAGAATAGAATAGAACAGAATGGTTATAATAAGTAATGGCTAGTAAAACAGTAAATAATGGCTATAGTAAGTAATAGTAAAGGCTATTGATGAGTGGCTGTAATATGTAGTCGAGCTGTATATATTAATTTTGGTAAACAATTTCCCAAAAGTTTATTCCTTTGATAAAAGAAATGAAAAAGTCCATATTTTTTGCCTTGGGATTGCTTGCACTATATTCATGTGGAGGTGTGGATATGAGAATTTCAGATGTATCATAGAAGTTGAGGCAATACATGAATAAAAAAACAGTGCATGCTAAAGTTACTTAAATCTAGTACATTCCTGTGTAATCAACTGTCCCTTCTACAGCTTCTAGCAAATACTTGAATGAAATTACTCGCTGTCTCCATTATGAAAGTAACTGGTATTTTTGGTACTCCCATTGCAATGCTTCTGCTGAAAACTGGGGATTTTTAATCTGTTCCTATTCTTATGAAGCATTTTACTGAGAAAATCAATCGAGAGCAATAGAATTAGACATAACATCAGAAAACATTATTATTTTTTTTTTTTCTGAGACCAGAATTTGATTAAAAAACAGTAAAGTATGTCCTGGCCTCATCTGTTCTTCAGCTTTCATTATCTCAAAAGCTTCTACCATATATATTCTGGCAGAATATAGCCAGACTTGTAAAACAACCAAAGGAAGAGCTGACACAGTGGATTAGCACTTCCAGAACTTATGACTTGGCTTAAAGATTGGAAGATGGCCATGAGCGTGGTGTTGGTTTTTTGTTTTTTGGCAACAAGGTACAAAAGTTATCAGCAGTTCTGCTGTCGAGACCTCAAATGGCATCAGACACAGTCAGCCAAAAAGAGCTAGAAATTCCTTGTGGTTTTGACCTAGTTCCTGGTTTGACAGCAGATGATTTAGAGTATGCGGCAGGATAGCTCATGACAGTCCGTGCAACTGAGCTTGCAATGTGGCTACAGGATGAAGCCTGTCCTTGACATAATTGAATGATTTCCATAGCTAAACCTCTGACTGCTTAACAAAGATAGGAAGATAAAGATTTGTCCCACATGTGGAAGGCTGCTTTCCAAGACCATGCAAAGTGGATTTGCCAAAACTGTTTGCAGAACTGAATGACTCTTCATCATTCTGTGGTTCAAACAGCTCTTCTGATCTCCAGTCCAAAAGCTGACACTCAGTGTTTCTCTTTGTTTTGTAGCAGGATCCTTATACAGATTCAGAATAACGAGGATGAAATATTTGAACATGGCAAAAAACCAGATGGGAATTCCAGAGTTAATGTCACCTCATTCTTAAAGAATATTGCATAGAACATGCCAGCAGCAACAGCTTGGATTCAATCTAGATTTTGAAGCTCACTCTACTAAAACAATAAACTATTGATAGTTCAAAGGAGGGCAGCGATCTCAATAACAGAACATGAAGACAGAAGGAAAGCAGAGCCTGGCTGGTGGAATCATGGACCTGAGAGGGACTTAAGGCTGAGCAGGTAAGAAGGATCACCTGTGGAAGATGCTTGTCCGGTCTGCTGCTGTTTCTTGAATACTGAACAAACACATGGAAAGAGGCTATGAGCTTGAGGAGGTTGGTTGTATAATTTGCTGCTTGTATGGCAGTGCTGGGAAGTGTGGCAGAGTGCATGTAGATAAAGATAACCACTCGCAGCCTCATAGAGAGCTGATGACTGAGTACTGTTCAGTGATGGCAGAACGTGTCCTTGGAAAAGGTATGAGTGAGGAGGATCTGATGCAATACCTGGCAGCTGCAAGGAGTCCCAGGAGGAACACTCCCAATTAGTAGCTTTCCTCATGGGCAGTTTGAAGCATTCCCTGCAGGCCTGCTGTAGGAGTGCTTACACTGCAGTTGGCAACACACCGTACTACTGCAAACCCTGTGCTGCTGCAGCTCCCATATGCCCAAAGTACGTCAAATTATTTCTAATGACTGCCATCGTGCATTTGCAGAGCTTCAGTGCTGACCAGGCTGCTGATTTGAAATGGGCTGGCTGCTTCTTTCTTCTAATATGGGTGGCCTACATTTGCCAGCTATGGAGTGCTCCTACCAGTAGATTACATCCAGCAAGAGCTCACCTCCTTCTGCAGAACGGGAGATATGGAACATATTGCTTTAGCAAAATAAGGTTTATTCATGGCAATAATGAATGTGTATTTACTAAGGCTGTGTATCTAGGATAAGAATCTGGCAGATAGACAGTCAACTTAGAAACTGATTGACTGCTACCTGCAAAAGTGTGCTGGTACCTGGAAGACCTCTGTAAACATGAAGGAACTGGAAAAAAAGGTTTTTTATTTTCTTTAGGCCAAGGAAATACCTATTTAAGCAGTTAGGGCAGTTGAACAGGTTTATGAAATGGATGGATCTGTGAAAATGTTAAAAATTATCCAGGAAAATGGAGGCTAGTTAGCTCTTCCTCTACTGATAGATCTTTCAAATGAAATCATATTTAACCCGCTCATCTCAAGCTATGATCTCACAACTATTATTTAAGTACAGTCATATAAAAATACCATTTCTTTTTCCAGCAAGAAACAAAAGGTTTGTCTGTAGCTTCTCCCCTGAGTCTTGGTGACCCGCTGGGCAAGTGCGCTTGAGACTCCCTTATGTGCTGTTGGCTAACGCAACAGGCACGACACAGCAGCTTCCAATTCCTAACCTCTGAATCCCTATCCCGAAGAGGTAGATAACTTATGGTTCAGTTGGCAGGGTGCACTCTTCAGCAGTGCTTGAACACTACTTTAATTCATGCCCCTTGAGCTATAGCAGACGTGCCACTGCATCCCTAAGAAACATACACAGATCATAAATAAGGTTAGATGCTATTTTAAGTAATAAACATTGAGATACAGAAACTTCATTGCAGCCTCCTATCTTTGCCTGTCTCTTCATTGAGACTATTTTTAGTTTGCAGTCAGCATGATGACTATGAACCTAAAACAACACTTGGACAATAGATACATAAACAATTGTGGATGGGTCTCCAGAGTCTTGAACTGTAGTGGAGGGGTTTATGTTATATACTGGCTGGGACTATGCAGTGCCTTGGAGTTTTTGCTATGTATATTTATAAATATGAATACAACTTCATTCTCCTTGGTGAAACACTTACCTGGACTTCTCTGTGTTATTGGTCTGCACAGGAGCTCTGAAAGTTGTAAACTGATACATTGCTATTGATACAGGATGAGCTGCATGAGTTGGAGCTGTCTTCGGCACTTGGCTGTTTATGATCCACAGTAGAGATTTCTGATTTACTTTATATGGCTGAAAACTGCATACAGCGGTGTTACTATTCATTTCAGAGTTACCCAGCTTTGTGATAATGCTGGAGAGTTACCAAAATTAGTTAATTGTAGAATCATAGAATGGCTTGGGTTGGAAAGGACCTCAAGGATCATCAAGTTCCAACCTCCCTGCCACAGGCAGGGCTGCCAACCGTTGTATCAAGTAGTTGATCAGGCTGCTGGCTCATGTTATACTTTTCATCTACCAGGATCCCTAAGTTCTTCTCAGCAGAGCTACTCTCAAGTAATTCTTTTCCCAGTCTGTACACATATCTGAGATTATTGCAACTCTAGTGCAAAACTTTGCACTTTGCTTGGTCAAACCTCATTAGGTTCACAAGGGCTCACCTTTCAAGTTTATCAAGGTCCCATCCGTTTCTTTTTGTTGTATCAACTGCACCACTCAGATTGGTGTTGTCCATTCCAAAGCTGAGTGCCTCATAGAAAAGGCCGTTAGTGAGTAAGTAAATTCAGGTAAGGATAGTAAGTTAGTAAGTCAAAGATATTGAACCAGCCTCTAGAGTTGTCCCAGGGAAAGACTGCACATCAGCAGGACGTGTCGGAGAGTAAAAGGAAAGAAATTTACTTGTTTTTCCAAATCAGATTTAAAAGAGAAGCTAAAAAATGGCTTGTAAGGATAAAAACTAAGCTTGTATCAAGGGATTTAGTTACTATGGCTCTGGGTTGTGATAAAAAATGGTAATAGTGGAGAAACCTTGTGTAAATTTTTAAAATAACTTGGATTTTTTAGTATTTTTTTCAAAGAGAACTCTCTGATATGAGGTAGCCTATTGAGAAACTCTCTTGTGAAGTATTAGTAAAGCAGAATAGTTTTTACATAGATACATCAAGACCATGTTTTAAAGATTGAAATCATAGTTTTGAAGGCACTAAGCATGAAAGGATCACTGCTGATAGAAATGCTGCAGAATTACCGTGTAGATTTCTCTTAATTTCCATTTGATGTTTGGGACATTGGTTTGTTCTGAAATTTCTTTGAGTGGCTGGATCATGCTGGAGACCACGTGTAATCTGAAAGTGTTGTTTCTACATGGGTCGCCCTGACAAGAGCGAGGACAGGAGGAAACAGTAAAGATTAACATTCCACAGAGACACAAACACATTGTTTGCACCTCTGCAAGTCTATACAGAATCATAGAATGGCCTGGGTTGAAAAGGATCTCAAAGATCATCCAGTTTCAACTCCCCACTATGTGCAGGGTCGCCAACCACCAGACCAGGCTGCCCAGAGCCACATCCAGCCTGGCCTTGAATGCCTCCAGGGATGGGGCATCCACAGCCTCCTTGGGCAAACCTGTTCCATTGTGTCACCACTGTCTGAGTGAAAAACTTCCACCTAATATCCAACCTAAACCTCCTGTGCAGAGAGGAATGAAGAAAAGTGAGGCATAGCCCTTGTTTGGACAAGAGGCTTTGTGATCAGGGAAGCAATCTACTTACAATTCAGCTCCCTATAGAATCTCTGCGGTTAAGTAGAACTACATCTAACTCGAATCAATCAGTGTTTTGCCTACTCGAGCCTCGCATTCTGTTTTGTGGAAGAGGTGGCTTTGGAATACACGAAGAGACAGCGCCGGGACTTCCCTGCTGGAGGTCTGTACCTTCAGCTTTCATCTCAGCTTGAAAGAGAAAAGAAGAAATTTACATTTGCATTTTCTACTTCAGGAAAAGTGACTTAGTCCATAGATGACAAATCATTCTACGAGCTTGTAGTGAGTTCGTGACTGTCAAAAGGGGAAGTTCTCCTTTTGCTGCTTTTTAATGTGTGCTTGCTGAGCACTCAGTCATTTAAAATCACCAAAATGACAGAAAATTATTGCAGAAGAAAGGAAAAACAAAAAAGGAAAATGGCATCCTGCCGTTCTACTAAGTGGGACTGGATGTGGAGAGACTCCGAGAAGCCCCAGAACAGGTGTAGAGGGAATGCTCCTTGTTATGGTTGTGTGCAATTAAACCAGCACAGCTGCTTCTGAAATGGTACTTAGGAACAACTTCTGCCGCTTCTGGGATAGCTGTGCAACCATTCCAACTATGTTATGCTGGAAAGAACACAAAGGAGAGCACTACTTTGAAGAAATCTGTCCTTGATTTTGAAGTAAAAGAGTAAATATCCTGAAGAGAAGGGCTGGCATCGAAGTCTTCCTCACCCTCAGCTAAGTGCTATGATAAATGTGGTATTTAGAGAACATCTCATGGGACAGATGGGTTTGATCTCCCTCCAGTGTGGGAGTTTGCACTTGGTCTCCCATTTCTTAGGTACTGATTTGAATTGTAAGCAGGCTCCTGCTCTGTCGAGGGAAAGCTCAGACCTGTTTTTCTGAAAGGCTTCTATTCTGGACTGTGCAATGAGCAGACAGACCTCCCTGCCTGCTGAAGGGGCTGATGTCAGACAGCGCTGACTAAAGCCAACAGGCTGGTCTGGGACAAGTAGTACTTCACATGGGTAAAAGGTGCCTCATTCAGGATTCTGGATTCCAATAACCACAAGGTCAGGCACCCGGGAACCTGCTGGTTAACTTCTGAAGTCATGCATTGGATCCTGTCCAAAAGCTGTCATCTGATGTGATCTTCATGGGAAGATCAAGATACATGATTCCAAACCTCCCATTGGCTCAGATGATAGCTGCACACAGATATTGGAAGTACACTAAACTGAGTCATCACTAAGTATCTACAAATGTATGGGTTTCACAAGACAAGCTCCTCCTTTTAAGGCAAAAGCTTGGAGACGATCGGGATATGACTGACTTCTTCTTATCCTTTATATTTGCTTAATACTTTTCAGCCCCTACTTGCCATTGTGCTTCTTTTTCTCTCTGTCCAGTAAATACATGGATTAAGTTATTAATACATTGTTATGTACTGATGTGGGTCACAAGGCACAGGTGACTTCTGACCCAAGTCTGGAATTTCTCAGTGCTCAGAATCTTTGCTCTGCAGTGGACTCATCTGGACAAGCCATGATCTGTAGAGTCTTTTGAAGTTCCCCATATGCACTGAATTTCACTGTAGACAAGCTCCTATGCACTTTAGTTTTCATAGCATGAAGTCAATTTCTTCTAATCTAATGTGCCCCTTGTTGGGTTCTATAAAATAAGCACGTCTTTGCCCAACATACAGTTAGAGGAATGCTCGTCACCGAGTAAAAGCCTCAAGCCAAGCATGAGTTCAACCTTCTGTTAGAGCCCGTGCCTGGTGGAGCCCTGCTCACCTGTGAGCTTATGCTTCTTTCCTAATCTGCAAATATAAGAAGTTGAAGATGCTAACCAGGAGACTTCTGAGCACTAAGTATGACAGCCCCATTGCACTACTGAGTGCCGCTAATGGATACTAACATTGTGAGACATTAAGTATTGTCACTGACGAATCTGTTTGAAGTAGCCTCAAGACATTACTACCTGTAGCTCTCTCTGTTCACTCCAGTTCTGCAGCAGAGCTAACCATTCTTCTCGGCTAAAGTCAGTATCCTTTGTTGCCTCTGCTTCAACAACGGAGAGGCAGCAAAGAAAGCCTGAAGCACTTGCATCAACAAGGGCAGGAAGCTGTTCGGGACCTGAGAACAATCCTAAGTACTATTAGAAAAGCAGTTGTTAAGTGCTTCAACCCCAGAACATGCTGTAGCAAACCTGGAACTCATTTTTTTAAAGTCTGATCTGCTGAAAGACAGAGATATTGCCACATCTGTATCACTGAACTGTCCATATACCCTCTTGAAGTGACTTTCAGAATGGTTGGGGAATCCTTTCACCATTGTTTAACACGTGGGCTCAGATTTCCTTAAACATCCCTTTGAATGCATTGACCATTTCACCAAGAGGTAAAAAGAACCATTGGCCTGTCCTGCTGTAACCTTAAGCTGATGGAGAGTGCACTGTCCCTCTGTTATCCTTGTCTCATGAACACACGATCCAAGCTTCCAATTTACAAACAAGTCAATCGATCAAGACACCTTTGCCATGCAACTTATTAATTCTCAAATCAGTCCAAAGTGCTAAAAATACGACTATAGGAAAAGCTGTCCTTATTCAAGCAAACATTTCCTCTCATGGCACATATACACCATGTGGGAAAATGTCAGAAAGTCTACTTTTGTTCCCTGTGTTCTTCATACCTGGATTTCTAATTTGGAAAAGTCATCTTTTACTGAAGCTTGGTTTGTAAACTCTCCTACGTCTTTGTTAAAGACTCCATTGCTCCTTAATGCTGATCAGAATTGGAGCAGACTGCAGTGACCAGGGCTGGAAGAAAAACTGATACTGGCAGCCAGTTAAAGACTGGCACAGAAAGATGAGATATGATTTGCCAAAGGATTTTGTGAAGGTTAAATAACAACCGAGAAACACTTAGAAAGGGATCCTGGGTTCCAGCCCAGACTCTGAATATTGCCGTATCCACAGTCCCAACTTGCTTTAAACCATTCCATTTCTGTCCTAACCTTATTCTTGTCGAGGACTTGGCTTAGTGAGCCCCTTCAGCTTCCCATTCCCTTGTTAGCAACATTTATTTTTCCATCCTTAATTGATCTGTCTTCTTAGCCATTCCCTTGCTCTCGTATTTTCTTGCTGAGTCCAGTGCTGTTCCACCCCATTCCTCATGCAGTCTCAGTATTGTCTCCCATTTCACTCACTGCCCTCCAGTCTCAGCCTCAGATCAGCTTCCTTGTCAGCTTCTCTCCATGCTCTTTCTGTCCCAGTTTACTCTTTTCTTTTTCATCCCAGTTCAACTTTATCCTCTCTGCAAAGGAATGTGTCAGGCCACACCTATACAAGTAACCTAAGTTGTGCCAGGTGTCCCACAGCTGTCACACGCTCTTTAAACATTTTTCAGGCCCACTTTTGGCAGTGAGTGCAGGCTCAGGGCTACCTCCAACACAGCGCATGAATACGGCAAGTCTGCTCTGAAAGGCAGCTGAGGAGGACACAGATGCATGGCCGTGACCTGTGTCACGCCAACGGACCTCAGAGACACCGAACAGGTTCTGGACCATTTCGATATGTAGTGACCTTTCTCCAGGGCTCAAATTTACTGAGAAAATCCCCACTCATCCCAGAAGAGAAATTCCTGCCATCAAGTTCCAGCATCCAACCCCCATAAGCTCAGAAATGGTAAATCCAGCCTTACCTCTGCATCTCCGAGGTGACAGGTAAAGATTTTTTTGTTGGAATGACCTACGCACAGTTGTTAAAGGAGACAGCTCAAGAGTGAGGCTTTACTGGAGACTCCTATCTGCAATGTTTTAAAAGATCTTTGTAGAAAATTAAACAATAATACATATATATATCGATTCATAAACAGAACCCCCCCTTTCCAAGCTTTGACAGCCAATAGAAAAGCAGAATTTCTTGAAGACGAGGTCATCAGATTTTTACACGTGCAGAGAACAATGCATGACCTGGGTCTCATCGTTTGAAACAGATGGACCGTGTTGGTTAAATCTAATTCAGTTTTAAGTTAAGCCAGGAGGAAGATTTTAGGAATCTGCATTTGAGGGATGGCTTAATTAATCACAGCCAGAGTTACAGTGACCCAGGTTTGATCAGGGTGATCTCTCTCACCAAAGCTGGGAAGCTGGTATCTTACTTAGGCGGTGTCAGCAATCAATCATGTGGTTGGTTGTGCAGAAATGAGAGATATGTATGTAATCAACAGATTAAAATCTGTGAAATCAAAGATATTTTCAAGCATTTATTCCAGCAGTTTATCATACAGAAAACTGAGGTAACTCTTACAGAAGCAAAACTCGGTATTGCAGTACGCCACTGCGGAAGGAGTAAGAAAAATCATCAGTCGAAAAGTATGTGAAAGTACAAACCATTTACCCTTCATCCTTCAGATCTGTTCATATTTGTATTTGGCTTCGTTTGTTGGCAGCCCACAACTGTTCTGACAGCACTACAGCTGTGTGCTGTAACAAGGTATGGCACTATAAGAGAAACTCACGCTCCTTCTCCTCTGATTGCATTCAAAAAGTGAGGACTTCATACTGGCATGGCTAATGCACAGGCCCCCAAATGTGGACTGGGTCTCATTTCTGTATTAGTTTTCTGTACCCTTTTCACTACAGATTCAGAGGTGCCAAGGACTCCTAGCCTTGAGCATGCAGTATTAATTAGTATGTACGAACAACATTTATAAATGATGACATTTTAAAATGAAATGTGCTTTCTCTTGGGACTTCTGCAGTTTGGAAGCGAGCTGCACTTTGACTTCAGACAAACTGTTTTAGCTTCAGACAGCAGTTTAGAACATTTGGAATGTCAAGAGACAACTGAAAGTTCTTAGAACAGCCTTATGGACATTGCTTTTATAAATGAGTAAAACCCATGAATGTTTCCCATAACACTGAATCTAAATACACATTAGTGCGAATCAAGATCGATCATTCAAGTTATATGGCCATACGTTTCCCGATGCTATGGAGAAAAGTGGTTGTGGTCATTCACAGCCCAGTATTACACCTTGTAGAAAAGAGTGCCTCTCTTTATTTATATAAACATTACCAGCTGAAATTCTGAATGTATGATGAGACAAAGATGCCTTTGAGTTTACATGATACGGCAACGCAACTGTTTAGTAAAAGGAAGACCCAACAACCAGACAAGAAAATCTTTGGAAATGCTTTCTCTTTACAGAATATTGTACCAGTTCCTCATTGAGAATCTTACAAAACACATACATGCTGCAAAAATGAAACATACAGCAGGAGCAGTAAAGAATTACCTCAGCTTTCAACACCATTTCACTTGATTGAAACTGTTCTCATGTTCCATTAAGTATAATAATACATTTGGAAGATGTAAATAACCTAATTACATTTTCTTGTTTCAAGCTGCCAGGCACCAGTCATATATCGCAGTCGTATAAAAAGAAGATCCCTGCCCATCTGCAGCCAGCTCCAAAAGGGAACTAACTTAGAACCTGTGATTAATGAAGAAGAAAATCAGAAGGACACTGTTAGAAAAAACGAGGAATGGCAAAGCATACTTGTACTATTTGTGAACCTCTGCATTCTCAGCATGTTCGGCCCTACAACACAGACTTTAATTTTAATTAAGAAATATGACAAATACTGTAAAAATATGTATTAAAAACGTATTGCCTTACAGTCATTGCATTATACCATAAGCAGGGAGATACAGCTTGGAAGCTGCACAATAATTCAGTGTATGCCACAAGATACACAGACTGCCCTCCAGTAGGACTTTGTTCACGTAAGTAGGAGCCTGAACACCAACAGCTAAGTAAAGGATTTCTGAGTGACTTTGTAGAAGATGATCATCTCCTGCTCTCTAACAGCAATTGAACATGCCAGTGTCCAGGCAATGTAAGGACTGAACACCATAACTCCTCTTCCATCATTTATAGTAACATTTATAGTAGATGCAATACACCTGGAACTGCCCTGAAAGAAAACATTCTCTTTTAACGTGAAGTCAGCTTAGGATGTTTTCTGCTTGCCTGCATCCTTTATCACCATCACAACTCATTATGCTTTTTGCTGTTCTGGGTTGTGCCGAGGAGAAAAGATTCAGGTTAAAAAGCAAAAAATACCAGAGAGAAAATAAAAGAGAAGGAACTGTATTTGATAGGAGGAAAGCAAGCAAGTGGAAACAAACAGTACCTCATGGTACACGATGATGTGCTGAAGTAGCGCTTCACCGCTACTTTGGCAGCCCTAGCTGTATAACTACCTACTTTGTCTCCAGCGAGAGTTTCTCTCCCTAGCTATCTGTTCACCTGCTCCTCCTGTTCCTCTATTACGCTGCTATAACAGAATCTGGCAAGAATTCTGAATTTGTATGGAAAGAAGGCTGTGTGCTATCAAAATCGGGTAAAATATGATTCACTTTGAGAAAGTCCTCAGCTATTTTAGTCTGCATTCATACTTGAGGAATCTTGAGAAAAAAGAAAGCGCTTCCTTACCTTCAATTTCAGTCCAGTTGACAGCAACTTCTGCTATAGGTATTCTCAAGTGCTGAGCTATATAAAGGAGTTCCACATCAAATGCCCTGCAGCAGAACAGCAAATAGCAAAACTCAGTGATATTTACTTCCAGGAGAAAGATGGTGGCACTGTTAATTTAAGAGAGGTTGGCATTCAGCTACAAAGTTGATACCAGTTCTCTACAGATCCAATGCACATGAAAGGAAAATAAATTTCCTGACTGAATGGCTAAGAAAACAGCCAACGTAACAACACTTGGTTGCACTCTGTTTCTGAAGGCGAATCTCATGCTGTATCTACTGGTAGCTGCTATTGACACCAACACTGCTAATTCCAAAACAATGTTTTGAAATGAAAAAAAGTCTGCTGCCACTGCAGAAAATGTGTGCAGAAATCTAATAAAATAGCATTACTCCTTCGTGCTTCTAGTGTTGTTTGAATTCAAGGTGGTAGTAACCCCATTTGACACTGCACCTGTGGGACAGAAAGATGCAAGCAAGCAAAAAGGCATTCTGAAGATGGTGGCTAGCCACATTTAGGCATCACTTCCTTGTACTGCGAATGAATGCAGCAATAGGAGTGACTTTTAAATATGCACTCAGGTGTGACACATACGTGTATTGATGAACACTGAAGCACAACAGCTGCTTGCGGCACCGGAGGGCCCGGGTTCGAATCCCCCCTGTGGCGCAGGGGTAGAAGTGCCGCTTTGCTACACAGGGGGCTCGAAACCCGGGAGTTGGACTCGATGATCTCTAAGGTCCCTTCCAACTCGCACGATACTATGATACTATGATGATGATGATACAACCGCAGCACACTGGCCTGAAGGTGAGGTCGTTCTCAAACACCCATCAACCTGGACTTGCACTGTGCACGTGTGTGACAGAGCTACTGGCACGACTGAGCACAGCAGCAAAACACGCAGAGGTGGCACAAACAGAAGTTACCAACCCAGACTACAGTTATTTTGATTAGAGAATTTAGAACCGGTCCGTCAATCTGGATTAGAACACAGGAGTTTTAATTGCCATGAAAACAGTCACGGGAATAAATCGATGTAGGTTGTTTTCTTTTGCCCCCGTCAACTTAATCTGAGCCAAGCAGCCTTGCTTTCTTATTCTTTTTTTTTTCTTTTTTTTTTGTTTATTTTTAATTAGGGCTGAATATTATTTTATTAATTCTGCCATGGGTCTCTTATTGAAATCGTGTTATTTGGCATTTTGCTGCCATTTTACATTTGTAAGCCAAAAAACCCCACATATTCACCTCTGAATGTTTATGAGTCATGTGTATAAACAGTAAATCGAATTTTGCAGTATTTACTACTTAACTGGCTAAAAAACTTAAGAGACAGAATAATTGTCTGATGAATTATACTGTATGAACTGCTCTAAAAATATTACTCCATAAAGTATTAGCCCAGCAAACTAATGGTGATTTGCAACAATTCCTATGGACAACCAATTACCCGAATGTCAGCAATATACATCAGAGCACAGCAACATTAAATAGTTTGGAGAACTACTGTGCTCAAAGTAAAAGACTAAAAGGACAGGAATTAATCAGGTTGAACGCTAACGTTGTTACATGTGGTTGCCATTAGTGCAACAGTGAACATATCCTGAAATATACAAAATGCTGTTCAAGGCTGGAAGGAGAACAACTTCTGTAGTGCTCTGCTTGGGCACAGTTCATCCTCTGCTCCCCACGACCTTTTGTGCAGTTCAGATGTATGCTATAACAATTAATCAGGGAACGTAGCTTGCAGTGCATTCCATACAATGATAATATGACCCTCACGCTGCAGAGCATCAAATCCAATACAAAGTTATAAGACATAAGCGTGGGTATTTTAGCTGGAGCCATCTCTAGAGATCAAAGCAATGCAGTGGATGAGTTGGTGAATGCAACACACATGTTTTGACATGAAGCAGCACGTCAGCCATTTGCAACCAGTTACTGTGTGACAGAAGCCCTGCTAGGAATTGCAGGGTATTATTCACACCATATACTTCAGAAGATCCTGCTGCAGAGAGTGGAAGTAAGAGCCTCCAGGCCAAGGAACACAGCTCGGAGTACCTGAGCACGGCTCTAGCTTGAATGAGTTCCTAGAAAAGCTTAACACTGCCTTGATCATGCAGGAACTTCTGCCTCTAATTTAAGCACCTCAAGTTAGACATCCAGAACTATATGGTGTGAAGTTTGCCCATCTATTTCTAGTAGTGGCTCCATTATGTCTTAATTAATACAAACACAAAGTATAAAATATTGGAAAACTTTTCCACGTGGCTCTATTTATTCTAAATGTTTTTGTCTAAGTTACAAGTTATAGCTATGCTGGCTAAGACTCAGTGTAACACCACACTGCTGGTGGGTGTTCAACTGAAATCAAATCCCTTGTTTCAGTTTGTAAAGTACCTATGAGGGCTGCTCCGTAAGTAATGCCTCCCATTTTATTACATTGTCCCACAGCTTCAGAGGTGAATGTTGGTGGTATAGCTGTAGAAACTGAACCTTCTCACCAATGACCACGTTATATTTTGTTGCTGTGTAACAGCTGGAAGCAGAGGGGACAGTCTGACAGAATGGCTTCTGATGTGGAAGTGTGTCTGAAGCAAAGGTGTGCCTTTGAATTCCTCCATGTGGAAAACATGGCGCCCACTGACATTCAGCAACACTTGCTGAACTCCTATGGACAGTGGATGTGAGCACAGTAAGGCAGTGGGTGGTGTGGTTTCAGCAGTGGCCACAGCAGGTAGCAGGCAGGCTCTTGTTCACTGCAGGTGAAAACGCATTGCTAAATGGTGGTCACAATGTTGAAAAACTGTTTTGTAGCTGAGAATTTCCTCTATCAAACAGTGTTTTTGTACTCTTTGTATCTGTTGCAGTTACTTTTGGAGCAACTGACATACCCTGAGAACTTAATAGTTGTTTTGAAATTGCTGTTAAGCTCTTCTTTGCTCATCTAATACTAAACGTATCAAATATCCAACAACATTTGGCCTTCTGTTATGCCATTATGACTGGAATTTATAACTTTTCTTTGATAATATGTTGTTCCAGAGACATAACTTTCACTGGCCAAAGAATGAAACATGGTATCAAGATCCAGCTGTAACCAGGCTTTTGAAAGCAGGCGTACACCTGCCAGGAGCAGGATATTTTAATTCTACAAGACAAAACAGAGATAGTTTTAACAGCAAAATATTTCTGTGTTGATTTTGGAGATGGCTCTGGGGAGACCTCATGGTGGCCTTCCAGTACTTGAAGGAAGCAAATAAACAGGAGGGGGAATGGCTGTTTATGAGGGTGGATAGTGATAGGACAAGGGGAATGGTCTTAAACTGAGACAGGGGAGATTTAGGTTGGATATTAGGAGGAAGTTTTTCACTCAGAGGGTGGTGACGCACTGGAACAGGTTGCCCAAGGAGGCTGTGGATGCCCCATCCCTGGAGGCATTCAAGGCCAGGCTGGATGTGGTCTGGGCAGCCTGGTCTGGTGGTTGGCGACCCTGCACATAGCAGGGGGGTTGAAACTGGATGATCCTTGTGGTCCTTTTCAACCCAGGCCATTCTGTGATTCTATGATTAGAAATTCATAAACAATTCTACTTGTCCTGCACAGAAACAGGAAAAAACAATTCATTCCACTGCTTGTGTCAGCCTATGGTGCCAAAGCAGTGGAAAAATATCCATGTAATAAATATTTGTATGCTTTTATAAGCAATATTTACTTATTTCCCTGTATTTTTTAAAGACTCGCATTTACAGCTTAGTGAAAGAAGAAACAATCATAGGGTGTCTCTTATGCCAAACATGTGAGTTTTAGATGTGAAAAAAAATGGCCTGTTCAGTGCACAAGGCAACTTTTATAGAACAAATTGTATTATTTTTGTCTATTAGTTTTACTCTATAAATATTTTAAGCTTGCCAATCTATCTAACCAACAATCTGCTAAGTTCCTTGATATCATTACAAACTGCTTCTTCACAAACTGTCAATCAAGCCAGGGCAAGAACTACGCTCTGCATTCCCACTCCTTTCATCAATATTCCAGGTAGAAAAGTATCTGCTGCCACGCTTCGTTCTGCTGGGTAAAGAAATAAAGATTCAATCTGGAAAAACTGTTATGATTTTTCTGTAGTCAGAAGAAAAAAAAACAACAATGCTCATATTTTGCATGGGGGAATTCTGTCAGTTAGGCAATCTAATTTTCCTGCTTTCTTCTCATTCATTACAATTTAACATCGAAATTACACTTCTCCAGGCCAAGACTGGATGCAGAAATGGAGCTTCTTTTGGGGTCTGAAAGGGAGTAATTCCAACCATCCTCGTCGTGTTTTTAAAATACCTCTTTCTTTAATTTTCTTTTAAGTCTTAATTTAAAAAACGTGCTCCGTGTTTTTCTGAAGAACAGATTAGTGCTGGAATCAGATTCGGAACCTAAAACACGAAGCATATGCTCTCTGCTCAAAAAGTTGCTCTTATTTCAAACTAACGTCAAAACTTTGCTGCGTAGAAAGTAAATTTCAAGAATGTTTGGGTTTTGTTGGTGTATATACAGCCAGCTCTCGGAGGAACGGTTACACCAGAAAGTAAATAAGAACGTTAACGGGAAAAGAAAAACTTGCTTAGGATCTGAGCATGACTTTTTAGTATCAAAAACATAAACAATATCCAGTTATCTATTAATTTTAGAAATGCTTTCTAAACTTCAGCATAATACAAATATTCTGGGAAGTATCTCAGTCTCTCTTGAAAAACTGCTGTATGATTCTCATCACCCTAAAGATAAAAACATTATCTTTCTCTGTATATTTCAATTTCCTTTTAAGATTTCGTAACAATAAGCATCCATAAATCAAACTCTGCACAGCGAGAAGATAACTGTGGTTCAGTTTTCTAGGCTTCTTAACATTAAAGAGATGATTTTCAACTCAGCGTCAGCTGGAGGAGAAGCACGATAAAACCAGAAAAAATCTGGAGGTCTGAGCAACTGTTTCTTCATTTCTTCTATAGCTGAAATTGAGTCATTTCTCTCTCTTTAAACTAATATTTGCAACTGCCGAAAACAGGCAGAGGATCACATAAAGGAAGATCCTGATGCCATGCCCCAACTGCTCCCCACTCCCACTTTCGTCTACAGAAAGTGAACATGGAAACACAAGGCTCCATTTCATAGGAGGTGCCGGTGAAATATTAAAAATACCATAAGCATTTAAGTGTGGTCTGTCTGATAATTATGTAAGCGTGGAAACTTACTTAGCAGTCTTTTGTTCTCTCTGACCTAGCAGCAGGATAGCTACGTTGCTTTCATGGGCATATTGATTACCAGAACATGAGATGTTCAGCTTCCAAAAATGCACCTGTGCTCCTAACACTGTTTAAGTGAGGTATGTTATCATCCTGCTGAGATACACAGACATAACCTGTATTATTTACTGGGTAAGTACTGCTCTGCATTTGACATCATCCAGAACTTCAGTGCAGCCTCCTGCTACTTAGTGCTAATTCAACACTTGTGCTGTTTGTTGTGCAGACACTTTGAAATTCATTTAGCAAAAAGGAAGAATTGTTTTGGCTTTTAATCTATGGAGACCACTGACACTGCCTACATGGACCAGAAACTGAGCTGCCTTAGATACAAGCTTGAGTTAGTAGTCTAACTGGCTTTCATTGAATGGTTTTATCCTTTGGATGCAATTAAGGCACAAACCACTGACACATTTTGTTCCTACTCCTACACTGAGTGGAACATAACCCGCTGAACTTCAGCCACCTACAGTAAAGATAACTCCTGTACAAGTTGTCCAAAGTCTCTTTGTAGTTGATGGCAGGAAATGAGCACTTGCTGACCATGCCTTACTTGGCATACTTTAGAGCCCTGTATTAGGATGAAATGAATTACATCCTGAAATTATCCCTTCTTCTGTCGCCTAAGATGACAAGTAGATACTCTCTAGATGTTATGGAAGGAAATCTTGTTCTTTGTGTGTTCATATTTATATTCTAAACAAGCAGCTTAAAATTCAGGGCAGGGTTTATTTGACAACCGATTTTTACTCAGGGATATGATTTAGCAGAGGTTTTTTAGAGATGGGGTACTGGTTAGGCTGCGGTTGGACTTGATGATCTTCAAGGTCTTTTCCAACCTGGGTAATTCTATGATTCTATGATTCTATAGTCACTTTGTGTTAACATTGAGAGTGAGTATATCACTGGCAGGGCCACCAGCCTCTAGATCTGGTACCAAACCAGGCTGCCCAGGGCCCCCTCCAACCTTGTCTTGAACACATTGCGCTTCGTAATGGTTGCAATGCTGAAATTCCGTCTCCAAAATCATGTCAATCAAGAAAGAAAAGCAACAACAACAAAGAAAATTTACCAGCGCTCTACGTGGAGGGTTGAAAATGTCCGCAAAGCAGCTTCTCTGGTTAAAAGTTTAAATCCACACTGCGTATCCCTGATCTTTCTGACACAGAGAAACCACACAAGGAAATGGAAGCCGTACATAAGAAGAGTTCGAAAGTAAGAGCGCTGTGAACAAAAGGGAAAAAGTTAGATGGTTTCTTTTAGAGGACAAAACTACAGCAGAAAAGGAGAGACCTGCCAGTCAAGCTCATGATTAGGATACATGCAGAGACATCAAAAGTTCACATTCCCACATTCTTGTTGCTGTTTTCCCTAATCCATGGCAGTTTTCCATTCTGGATGGTACCACAGTAGGTGCAGCAGAAGCCCAAACCTGGGTTTCTACTCATGATATTGACAGTCTATGATTCTCCCAGTTTACTCTTTGGTTACATTTGCGTTCTTGACATCATGTTATATGGATATGTTTGTCAATGGAATACAGAGGCTGATTCTGTGTTTGCAGAATCACTGCCAGCCTTGCATTTGAGGGAGCTCCTAAACAACTCTAACTCAGATCCATGATTTTCAGATGATTGTATCTTATGACCACAAGCTAAATACCATGCAAAAAGGAGACAGCAATTTAACTCTTAAACATCTCTGGGTGATAAAAGATGCCTTTAAAGCAAATAATTTCAAACCCTGATTGCAAAATGAGATGATTTTCAGCTTATTATGTAACAGACTCTGGCTTAAAGAAATTCACAGCCCTAAAAAAGTGCTCTAGCCCCAGGTTAATGGTGGATCTGGTGAGGATTCTTTAGCATTCCAGTCAAGGCGAGCTACCGTGTGACAGGGAACACAAGGCTACTTGTGCATGACTGTCATTCAGTAACACCTTGCACCACCAAAAGTAAGAAATGGGGAGAAACTGAAAGCAAAGAAGGAACACACTCATCCTGCAAACTGTATTTCTGCAGTTTGCACCCAGTCACCAAATAAGATCCTTCAAAGATGATAAGAAATATGAATGCGCTGAAGAAAATTGACATATATTCTGTGCTTGCACACAGCATGAAGAATTTTTGCAGGCTACGTTATCAGCCACACAGTCTCCTCCTGGCTCTATGGAGACAACACCCTGGCTGTACAACTAACAAGTAACAGCAAACGGTGTATTCAGTCACACGAGCATGTGAATTCCATGTTAAACATTTATCCCTATTTCTGAAAATTATGTGGGATTTTTTTGTTTGTTTGAGGATATTAACATATACCCACAAGTATTTATAGCAGCTCTTCCCAGAGAACTGTTCAAATACCATCTGATAACATCTGATAAACCAGAGAAAAAAACACCCTGAATGTCTACCAGGGGCTGAACATTACCAAAGTAACTTCTTTTGGTCTTCTGCAACTATTTGATAATGTGTGTATGTGTGTGTATATATATATATATATATATGAGAGAATATTTTTGAGTATTAAACATCAGTATTGAAAAAGCTCATTCTTGAGAACGTTTAAAACGATGAACACATCCAATGATGCTAAAAAAATCAGTCCAGCAACATGTCTGTTGCAATACAAGTTCCATGCCTGCACTTTGTCAACTACTGTCTGCCAAGACATCAGAAAACCAGATGCCAGATAAGACCGTGCCTATGCAGCACTGTTTATTCTACAAGAGCCACACACTGAACAGTACCCATCTGTGTGTTCAAAACTCAAAACTGTCACTGTGAGTAATACAGAAAAATTACAGTACTTTCCCACTGATTAAGATACCCTTCAAACAGCTTATTGCTAATTAACCCTAACTCATTTTGAACAGATCTCAAGATTTGTAGATCAACAAGATCCTGCACTGGAAGAGAATCAATAAAAATGAGCTCATCAGTCGCCTTGTACTCCAGCACCAGTACTGGCAGAAGATGTACGTTTGCACAGAGACTGCTCTTGTAGAAGCTTTAACTCATCGGTCACAAAATGTTACCTTCTACAGACTGTGTCTAAAACTTTACCTCCTAATAACAGCAGACCTAAATGGTCTTTAACTATTGACTGTCAGGAATTCTGCTTCTAAGATGCTCTCAACCAGCATCCTTCAGCTGGAACGCTAACTGAAACCAGTTCAACATTGGTGGCGCCTGAAATGCAGAACACATTCTCTGTAATGTGATGGAACATAACATCCACTCACGGCAATTCTTATTTTTAAGCTCCCGTTCTTTTATAGTTGTTTATTTAACTGTAAAATCTGTATAACAGAATGAAATAGTGGAAATATTTTGAGTATTTGTACACAGGAGGAAAGGGAAACCAACCTTTGCTATTGAATCCTTTTCCAGATGAGCTCTAGAACCACAGGAAATAGCCATCTGGTTCTGCACAAGAATACACATTAAAGACTTATTAGTTAAACTAACATTTTGTGAATCACTGGAATCTCCTGTTGAGACTTTACATGGAACCTTTAAGAGTGATAAGGACCGTATGATAAAAACTTCAAAGCCATACACTTTTCTGCTTTCTGTAGCTACGCTTTATCTGGTGCTGGTTTCCAACGTTAAAATAAATCTCTCCTGCAATTAACAGTGCTAATAAACTGTGTATGTGGCACATACAAGTTGCTGCAGTTTATTCACACCCGTCAACTATAAGCAATTTACATTGTTCCTCTCAAGTACATATAAAATAAATGTGCAAGGTCTTGCACCTGGGTTGCGGCAATCCCAAGCAGATACAGGCTGGGTGGAGAATGGCTTGAGAGCAGCCCTGAGGAGAAGGATTTGAGAGTGCTGGTTAATGAAGGACTCAACACGAACCAACAGTGTGTTCTTGCAGCCCAGATCACCCATATTCTGTGTTACATCAAGAGAATCATGACCAACAGGTCGAGGAAGGTGGACTCTGCCCCTCTACTCTGCTCACGTGAGACCCCACCTGAGTACTGCATCCAGCTCTGAGGCCCCCAGCACAAGAAGGACATGGAGCTGCTGGAGTGGGTCTAGAGGGAGGGCCACTAAGATGATCAGAGGGCTGGAGCACCTCCCTTATGAGATCAGACTGAGAGCAGGGACTCTTCAGACTGGAGGAGAGAAGGCACTGGCAGGACCTTATGGCAGCCTTTCCAGTACCTGAAGAGGGCCTACAGGAAAGCTGGGGATGGACTTTTAATAAGGGCAAGTATCAACAGGACAAGGGGAAATAGTTAAACTGGAAGAGGGTAGATTTAGACTAGATTTTAGGAAGAAATTCTTTACTGTGAGGTGGTGAGACACTGGAACATGTTGCCCAGAGAGGCTGTGGATACCCCCTCCTTGGAAGCATTCAAGGCCAGGCTGGATGGGGCTTTGAGCAACCTGGTCCAGAGGGAGGAGTCCCTGCCTATAGCAGGGGGCTGGAACTGGATGGTCTTAAAGGTCCCTTCCAACCCAAACCATTCTATGAAATGTAGTGAACAGCACAGATAAGTATAATGTATGTTTTCCCTTGAATCTGCACTGTGAAAAGGATAACATTTATTCCACGGATGCATCTTCAAATAAAGTAATCACCATGGTATCACTCACAAATATAATCTCAAATTAAATCAAAAGAGGCAATCAAAACAGAATTCTTTACATTTATTCTCAGAGTCCTCCTATAAAATCTCCAAACCTGCTGTATTCAAATGTGGGACTGGTGCTGGAGACCCAGCAGCTGCAGTGGTAGTGAGGAGTATTAGGGAAAGAAACGCTGCCACCTGGCGGCCCTTGCATGCTTACACTCACAGATGGACAGTGGGAGCTGCCACCTCTTGCACAGGTGCGGCCAAAAGGGCTCCCAGTGGAAAGCTGAGCACCACTTCTTGCTTTCTGGGAACCTCACCATAAATTTGAATTTATATTTACAACAAAAGGTCTTCCAAATACTGTCATTAAACCAACAACTCTGAAAAAGAGTTTAAAAAGTCGGGTGAAATTAAGATGCGCCCTTAGCTATACAAGATGACATCAGATAAGAATAAAATACTCCCCTTACTAAGCAAAATAAAGGTTAGTTTTTAAGTGAATAGGAACACGTGCTATTTATAGTGACTGTAACAACTTCATAGGAAGAATGATGAGTAGAACATAACGTGCTGCACATTTCATAGGCATGATGAATGCAAAGGAGGTAAGAACTCCATGCAAGCTACCTCCTGACAGCTCATTCTCACAACTTCAAAGCATGTTTTCAGACTTACACCTAGAACTTCGGCTGGACTCCAAACAAAGTGAATTATAAAAATCAGTCCGTATGCGTATGCATTAAACTTAAAGACAGAATTTATACTCACAGGCCACGGCTGGAGATTTTTTAGACCTTCTTCCACTTTTTCGATGTCCGCAAATTTTGTAGCACCGTCTGCATCAGCCATAAGAATTTTTTTCCCCCGAGAACTAAGAACACCCTGCAATCACAACAGCCAATAAAAGTCTACACCTTCCAATTCAGTGTTTGTATTCATATTGCAATAACATCTAGGAACTTCACACACCGCACACCATCCCATAACAACAGACAACACATAAAAATGGGACCTTAAGCAACCCTCCCATCTACAGAAGGTTACAAGCTAAAAGCTTCACAACCAAAATGGTGAGACAAGTTGCTGCAGTCAGCTACACAGGAGAACACGAAGTACTAATAAGTGGTTACCGCTGCACTGGACAGCTTTCCTTTGTCATTTGAGCTATGGAAAGGAGGATGCAGTGCTACGTTCTTCTAACATATTTGCAAAGGAATTCAAGTGATTATCTCAAATTAGTTCTGAGAAGTAATAAATCTTAAGTCCCGGTGGCGCTGCAAAACATCCGTGATGCAGCAGGTTTTGTAGCTTGTTTTGCCACATTCTTGACAATGAGATCTTTGATGCTTATTGAAGGGCAAGAAATACAGCAAAGGGTTTGCCAAATATGTTGTCATAACTGAGCACATGGGACTGAAATTAGAGGGACCCCACTCTACACTTTGAGCTAGCAACTGTGTCACATACACAATAAGCATCCTTCTGGAATAACTAATGGCATCCCTTCCAATGACTTGACATCATGCTTTCTCCATTTGCTATATATAAAATACTAATGTTCCCTAAAAAAACCCCTAAAAACTGGACATGCTAAAGATTTGGCTTAAAATAAGCATGGTATGCATGAGTAAAATCATATGTGGAATCATAACTAACTTTTACAGTCTCTCATTAGGCTCATAAAGGCTCTGATAGCTCACAAATGATACCATCCTTTTCCATAAGAGTACAGTGTCATTTATCCTAGAAAAAAAAAGGTTCCCCCTAATGTGTAACAGTTGTTTTATGTTTAAAAATATGGTGATTTTACGACAACATCTAAGTGCAAATGTTAATATGTGAAAGCATAAATTCTGCCTGTTCTACTATGAAATAGAGGTGATAAGCAGTGGGCCTAAAGTACAAACTTTGTTGTGCTTTTTTCTTGTTTTAAAATCAAAAATAATGATCATAAATTCACAGAATGGCCTGGGTTGAAAAGGACCACGGAATTTGTATTCAGCTTTCTGGGAGTCGTTTTGTTACTATACTGAATTGAAAACGTGCATCAGCACGGCTCTATTCTCTGCATATTTGGGCACAGGTAGTTCAGACAGAGAAGGAGATGAAAGTATCCATTACCATCCTGACTGCTCCTCCTTTCCCTCGATTTTTTACCAAAGAAAGCACTCGCACTTTGTCGCTTCCATATTTCTCGCAGTACTTCATTGCAACCTGATAGACATACAAAGAAAAAAAAAAACAGCATAAAACAGAAAAAAAGACACAAGGTAGAAGTTTACAATTGCTCACCCTTTCTTTCATTTAATAGCACAGAGCTATAATCACTTCAGTCTCAACAAATACACTGCCACTGTTTGCTGGAGTCTGTTTGGAAAAATAAGAAGTAGTTCACAGTCAACACAAGAAGTCTGAAGGAGGTATTCATATTCAGGAAGCACAGGATATTCCTCCAAGCAATTCTAAAGACCAGAAGACTCACAGTCCTAACATAATTTATACAACGCTGTTTCAGATCTTTTTTATACTAACGCAAACATTTAATTAAAGAAAAATAGTTTTCTACTACTGCTACCTATTTCTCACTTGTCTTTACCTTCTTCTCACTTGTCTTGCAGCTTTCTGTGGTCTTAAACAAAAATTCACACTGCAGTGATGTGCAGGTTTTGTTTTGTTCCATGCTATGGGGGAAAGAAAGCATGAGCTTTTTTCCTCTGATCTTCTCTCACAGTTGTTGCGAGTCGATGTTTGTCGAAGTACCATAGTGTCATAGTATCGTGCAAGTTGGAAGGGACCTTAGAGATCATCGAGTCCAACTCCCAGGTTTCGAGCCCTCTGTGTAGCGAAGCGGCACTTCTACCCCCTGTGCCACAGGGGGGCATTAGCAGGCAGCAGCTTGTACCACTGCGTCACTGGGGGCACACGCCAGAAGTGTGTAGAAGAACACAGATTTGGGAAACACAGCTACTGGCATTGGGATTTTTAAATGCACAACGTCGTGAGAGATATGGCAAAGAGAGACAAAATGGCAGCTCTCCTGTCAATGACGATATAAACACCAGGTACTTTAAAAGGCGTTTTATGCTTCCTCAGGATCACATTCACATCACTTGGCATGTGGAGAATAGTTCAGAAGTCGTTTATTGAAGCTAGGGTTAGAATTTTTAGAATTTCACCTGCAGGAAAGTGTCACATCGGCCAATTAAGAATATGAGATCTGAAAATTAATTCTATGTGTATGCTTATGTAGATGTGATATTCATACTGCATGTATGACAATAACAGAAAATGTTCAGAAATACAAATTTGAACCGAGTATTTCAAGTGCCAAAATACATCTTTATTATATTTCACAACCGAAGAGTTAAAACCCATACCTTTGATTACTTCCTTACCTCTGTGGTCTGATCTTTACTTCCATCATCAACCACTATTACTTCATAAGTGAAGGAAGGGTCTCGTTTCTTAAAAATAAGAAGAGAAATAATGCATTGCATGCCATTTCTGAAGCTTGCAGTAGGTATTCCAAGCGTCAGCATGCTTTCTCTGTGGCAGATTTAAACTCATTCACGTGTGCCAACAGGCTCCAATATGATGCTAACATAGCTAACATCCAGTTTGCTAACATAGTTATTTCATTGAAATTATTTCGCCATATTTGATGCCTCTTCGTTGGTTGTCACATTTTTCCTCAACTACTATTTAGAATTGAAAAACCAATTTAATTTACAAAAACATGAAAGCTCAAAGCAACATTACTGCCAGAACAAATAAACAAAACACCAAATGGACTTCTCAACCCAAATAACCTAACCCTAAGGAAGAACCAGTGTTTAAAAACTGGTTGGGACCAACCAATGTGCAGTTTAGAATGTTAAATGTATCCTCATTTATGTCTTGGAGAAATATCATGCATCATAAAGTAGCACATTCAGTTTAATTAAAAGAATCACAGAATCACCCAGGTTGGAAGAGACCTCAAGGATCATGAAGCTTCAACCCCCCTGCCTGGCAGGGCCGCCAAACTTCCATGTTTACTAGGTCAGGTTGCCCAGGGCCCCATCCAACCTGGCCTTGAACACCTCCAGGGATGGGGCACCCACAACGTCCCCAGGCAGCCTGTTCCAGGACCTCACCACTCTCCTAGTAAAGAACTTCCCCCTAACATCCAACCTTACAGCATTCTATCCGGAAGTAACTGAACTGATAAGACACATTTTCCTTCCTAGAGGCTGTTACGCTGCTTTAACATACACCAAAATAACACAGTTAATAGATCACACACTTGTTATACATAGCACATAGAAAGATAATATTTTTTGAATGCAAAATTAAAATACCTGTCTTTTTTCTAGATAATCCAAAGCTTCATCCATCATAAGAGGTACTAGAGGGGAAAAAAAAAAAAAGATAAAGTTAGTAGTTGCAACCGGCTAAACACCAATGGCACCAAAAAGCATCTGCACAAGCAAGCTTATGACAACCAGGAGGGTAAGATGAGTGAACTGCCCCATCCATACAACACTATCTAATTTCTTCTGTTCAAGAAAAGTGACGGACATCAAGAGATGTTCCCAGTGAACCATGGGTTCATTAGTACCATGTCCTCTCTTACTAAGGCTGTCGGCCATGACACTTCAGCCAAAGAGTAGGCACTGATTTATCTGCATGTTAGAAAAGCATTCATCCTCACGGCTGCCTTCAGTTGCAGTGATTATTCTGTCTCCACAGAGGGAGATAACTAAGTGAAAAGCACATAGAACGTGTTAAGTCCTTGCTCAATGGAAGTATACGTGGAGAACCAGGACTGAGGAATGCAATCTTCTCTAGAAAGGGTCAGGTGTACCTCCTGTCCACATCTCTCTCAATGGAATCCTGAACAACTCAGTACTTTCACTCACCAAGAACAGGAATAAAGTCAGCTACCACACATCAACAAGTACAGCTCTAGAGCTTAATGATTTCTATCAGATAGGAAAGCATTCACTCTTCAGTATTTTGTCCTCATAATTGCAGTCACACCAAACAGCAGAATCAGAACCAAAAGATCACCCTTTTCCTTGTTTGTCTGAGGTTGCAGCTGTTGCTTACAGAGCAGGAAGCTCTCAAATGAATTTGAGAAGCCTGTTTCTACGTCTTGCCTTACAGTAACTACTGGGGCAGTAAGCAGCTTTTTGCTGCAATTTATTAAAATAAAGCAGATTGCTACAAGCGCTCCATGCTATTTTTAGCATAAGAAATCAAATTATGCAATATCTTAAGTTTGAAATCCAATGTAGTTGGTCAGTTTTCTGGAAACTATGTAGAGGGTTATAATCTGGCCTGTTAAAGGCTACCGACAACAGAAAGTGACCTCTGCATTATCACAGTAACAACAGACTTTAGTTCTTTTTCCTCAAAACAAGACAAATCTTACACCGGTCTTCCTCATTGTATGAAGGCACAACAACAGAGAGTTCCTTTGTAGGGGGGTCGTGGATACTTGGTACAGGTTCTTTCCTGCCTTCAGCACTGACAAAGAATTTTTCTTCTGCGTGTCGTTGGAGGGTTGGCATTTTTACTGCGGTTATGTGAGCAATCGCACAAACCTGTGATGAAAAAGAAGAGAAAACCTTTGAACTCTGTTTACAGAATCACCAAATACAATCATAGAATGGCTTGGGTTGAAAAGGACCACAATGACCATCCAGTTTCAACCCCCCTGCTACGTGCAGGGCTGCCAATCACCAGGCCAGGCTGCCCAGAGCCACATCCAGCCTGGCCTTGAATGCCTGCAGGGATGGGGCATCCACAACCTCCTTGGGCAACCTGTTCCAGTGTGTTGCCATGTAAGCAAAAAACTTCCTCCTAAGTTTACTTACTAGCATTCTGTTAAAGGTTTATGTAGCTGCTGAATGCACAAGGGGCAACCAAACACATTCTGGTAACAAGACAGATCAACAGTACAGGATTTTATCATTGAATTATAGAGCACTTGAGTTGAAAAGGACATCTAGTCCAACCTCCCTGCAATCACCAGCCAAGTGACGGTGCTCAGAGCCTGGTCCAGCCTGAACATGAATGCTTCCAAGAACGGTGAATCCACCACCCAGAGGGGCAACCTGTTCCAGCGCACAGACTGCACCACTGAGGGCCAGCACCCTCCCACGCAGTCGCTGCTACTGCACGAGAGGGTTCACCAGCCCTGGCCGCAGAAGTGGGCTCTCCCACAGGCGCGGTGAGAACCCCTTCCCCACACAGCATCACGGACGAGCACGGCCCGTCCTCCAGCCGCTGCCAACGGGACCCCCAGCCCCGCGCCAGGCCCCGCCGGGCCGGGCCCTCGCCGCCCACGCGGGATGCCCGCGGCTCTCACCATGAGCAGGAGGAGGGCGGTCACGGCCGCCAGCACCGCGCCGAGCTCGGGCAGGGACAATGGCAGCAGCAACGCCATAGCCCAGGGGCGGCAAGGAGCCGCAGCTCCAGCGATGCGGAAGCCGCTGTTTCTCCGCCCCGCCGTACCGGGCCGCCAGCTCAGGCTTCCGGGCCGAGCCTCTGCGCAGGGCCGGAACTACGGCCATAGAGAACGGCGGTGGCGCCATGGCGACGGCTTTCAAGTGAGTCGGGGCGTCGCGGCCCCTGCGGTCCCCGTGCCGTGAGGGACCGGGTGTGCTCGGGCCGCGCTGTGGGGCTGCGCCGCTTTGCGTGGCGAAGGCGGGGCTCCTCTTCTGGAGGTCGCTGGTGCGGGGTTAATCGGTTCCTGGGCTTCGCGAGGGCCCGTGGGTGGCTGTGTTAAAAGCAGTAGAGCTCTGTGGGACCAGGAGTTCCCCGGTCTGTCAGGGATCGCGCTGCTGAGCAGCTTTGCTGCCCGCCTTCCTTCTCAAGTGATGTATTGCTGTAGGCTTCCAGCTTGCTTTTGCCTCCTGCTCTCTCCTTGGGAGCTTGAACGTGAACCCCCTTTTCTGTCTGTTTTAGAACAGTGGAACCGCTGGAATATTACAGAAGATTTTTGGTGAGTAAAAGATGATCGTGTATGCGTCTGTTTGCAGTTTTCTTTTGCGTGCCTATGGTTTTTAAACTTAGAATCATAAACGGCCACGTCCCTCAGAGCCCTGAATGTGTCCACACGTTTCTTGAACGCCTCTGGGGACCGTGACTGCACCATTTCCTGGGCAGCCCCGTTCTGGCACCTCAGCGCTCTTTCTGAGAAGAAATATTCTGCTACCCAACCCGAACCTCTCCTGGAGCAGTTTAAGGCCATCCCCTCTCATCCTGTCACTGCTATCTGTAAGAAGAGGCCAACCCCCACCTCACCACAACCTTCCTTCAGGCAGATGTAGAGAGCAATAAGGTCCCCCCCTGAGCCTCCTCTTCCCCAGACTGAACGATCCCATCTCACTCAGCCTCTCCCCATCAGACTTGTGCTTCAGACCCTTTGTAGCTCTGTTGCCCTTTTCTGTCCTCAGTGTCTTTCTTGTCTATGTGGAAACCTGAAGCTGTGAGGGAAAGACATAAACCTTGTCAAACTGGGGAAAAATGCTCACAAATCTTCAGAAGTTTTTCCTCCTACTTGTGGCACTGATGCCACCACAGGTTGTGTTCCTGTTTAGCTGCAGTTGGGTAAATACTTCTGTTGGCTTTGTGTCTCTTATAAAAGGGCTGGGCTCTCAGATGCTGCTAAATGCTAATAGAAAATATTGCTACTGACTGCTCACCATAACTGTGAAGGAAAGCTGCTAACTTTCTGGCATGCAATTTATACGTTACTAAAATAGTCTTGACTTGGAAATGAGTGCAGTATTACTGCAGTTCTTGTAATCGAGCCAAAAGGCTCTGACTTTGAGAAGCTTGAACTTGTGACGAGTAGTAGTCTAGCTCTAACATAAAAATGAATTGATCATAGAATCATAGAGTTACTCAGGTTGGAAAAGACCTTGAAGATCATCAAGTCCAACCGCAGCCTAACCACAGTACCCTAACTTTAAAAACCCTCTGCTAAATCATATCCCTGAGCACCACATCCAAACGGCTCTTAAACACATCCAGGGATGGCGATTCAACCACATGCCTGGGGAGCCTATTCTAGTACTTAACTACCCTTTCTGTAAAGAAGTTCTTCCTAATATCCAACCTAAACTTGCCCTGGCGCAATTGATGCTGCTTTTAGTTCAAGATTCAGGTTTTGTTATACAGTGTCTGACTTGGCAGTATTTAGAGGGGTTGTGTTTGATCTGGTTCACTCTGGCATTCGTTGTCAGAGCTCTGCTGGGTGAGAGTAAGGAGGGGAATTGTAGACAGGTATAAACTCTCATTTGAAGTCATTAATGTGTATCCATTTCTGGATGGTTTTCTGAATCGAGCTTGTAGTGCTTGTCCTTGAGACAGTCAATCTGTTATATTAGTCTTCTAAATAAGTTAAATTGGTTTAAAAAAAGTGCCCAAAAATGGGTATCAGTTAATGGAAAAATAAGTTGGAATAAGATTGAGCTTACCCTGGCAATTTTGGAACTATATTTCTCCTAACAGAAAGAGAATGCTTTATTTTTTTCCTTTGATAAACGTGTCGTTCTGTTGTTTGATATAACATGCTGTGTTTGCTGTGTTATTTGATAGAATAAGTTTTCTGATTTGACCTCTGTATATTTTGTTTAGAAAGAGAACTGTCGACCTGATGGGAGGGAGTTAGGTGAATTCCGAGCAACCACTGTCAACATAGGTGAGTCCTTTTTTGGAGTGCCTGTAATGATTCTGCAGTTCTATTTAGGGACATGGTTTAGTGGTGATGGGTTGACGGTTGGGCTAGCTGATCTTAGTCGTCATCACCAACTTTTAATGATTCTATATGGAGTAGGTAGTACACTTAATGACTTGCTGATCACTCTTCATGATGCTCACGTTATGAAACAAGAGAGAGCATTTTTATTTGTAGTTCCAACAAGCATTAAAGATAACAGCATGCCCAGAACTATTCAGTGCTGCTCCTGGGCTGGTGTGTAAAAGCATTTTTTAGGGGTCTTGGAAGCTTGTCTGCTTAAAAGAGGAGCAGCTTACACTGTAGATGCTGAAAGCAGCGTCTGTGTCAGCACTGACTAGTTTTCCACTAGTTGGACTGCGGCATTTAGAGCTGTTTTTTTTGCTGCTTTACCTGTTTGTGTGGTGAAAGATACGTAGTGCTTTTAATTTAAGGCATATTTTTAGTTCAAATTTGCATTAATGAGCAAAAATACTATGGTGGTCATAAGAAAACTGGATCATAGAATCAAAGGTTGGAAAGGACCTACAAGATCATACAGGATCAAGATAAAGAGGCAGACTTAGTACATTTTATAACGTTTTTGGAGAAAATACTAGTAATACATTTTGGATAATGGAATCAGTAATTCCTAGCTTGAATTTTATGATTGCTAGTAACACGGTATTTTGACTGTTTGATAGAGAAGGGATTTCTGTTCCCATCCTGGGTGCATCAAGACTTTACTGAGACTGTTTGGTTTAGAATGATGGAGAATAAACACTGTGAAGGGGGATGTTGAGGCCCTTTGGATGGAAAAGAACAGATTTTACTGAACAGCACTTTCTCTCTTCAGGTTCAATTACAACTGCAGATGGTTCTGCCTTGGTGAAGTTGGGAAATACTACAGTGATTTGTGGGGTGAAAGCGGTATGGTTGGTTTTATTTTAACTTGTCTGTTAGCTGACTTTGTACATTCATTTGTAGAATGCCTCTCCCACAGATTTACAATAACATGCCAGTCAGACAGAATTACGGTCTTTCTTGAAGTTACTTGAGTTTCTTGAGTTTCTTTCTTTGAGTTACTTCAAACCTCAAAGATAATAATTATTTAGTTGTCCAGTGTGACTTGTACATTCAGAAAACATGTGTTTTTGTGCATAAGGGAGGATATACACAAGGAAATAACAAGCAGAATAATTGATGAATTCCTTAAGATTGATCAGTAAGTGGGTTGGTGATTAGCTGGCTGAGCTGTTGAGCGCCCCTTCAGCTCAGCTCTGCTGGTGGCCTGCCATGAACCTGGAGACAAATCACTTCACACCCCAGCAGTGAGTTTTCCCATAGATAAATCAGACAGTTGCCACCTATTAACTTGCAACAAACTCGTTAAAAATAGCTCTTGTAAATCTAATTGTAGTAGTAACTGGCAAGAAAAAGATACTTCATAAACAAAATAGGAAAATCTTTTTGAACGAAATTCATCTCTTTATTTGTACCTTTTTTATTCCAGGAGCTTGCTGCACCTGCAGTAGATTCTCCTAATAAGGGATATATTGGTAAGATTTTTGGTATCATTCTTAATCAGTTCTTTTTCCTTTGGCTAAAGGGCTGTAATCATGGGACAGATGGAGTGTGTTGTGAAGGTCTCTTAAAAGAAAGAAAATGGCTAGAACTGTATTACCTTCCCTGAAATGAGTTTCCAAATTGACATTCAGGAAGTGGTGTGTCAGAAATTTCAGTACTCCCCTGCTCTGCTTGTGAGTTTTCTCTACAAAGCTGTCTTTTCATTTGTGGTTCCAGCCCAGGCTGAAGATAATCCTCCACTGGGGGATAAGTGTGTATGTTAGGAGGAAGGTAGTTGATCTCTGAAATGCTGCACCGTATAAGGCTGTGCAAAGGCATGTATCTTATTTTCTTGAAGTCTCAACAGACAAGAAGTGCTTCTTGTGAAAAGAGTGAACTAAAAGCTACTTATTTCTAAGGGAACTGTAGAAATCAAAGTATATCTGCATTCCTGTGTGTTTTTTTAACTCTGTGGAACTGAGATCTTGTGCAAAGGATGTTGTTTGCTGTGAACTTGATTCTGGACTCAGTTTTTCTTCCACCCCTCCCTCCCCCATAAATGATTGTGCATGTTTTTGCTTTCAATCAGAAGCATCGAGTTTTAACAGTTGAAGAAAAGCAGACAGCATACCAGTACAAGCAGGCAGTGGGATGAATATGGTGTTGTTTCACCATCTAATTAAGAATGCTTAACACTTACAGAAGAGTTTGTATGTGGTCATGATATTCATAGCAGGAATACAAATGGAAAATGGTACATATCAGTATTGGCTTTTCAATGGAGTATGTATTTCCAAGTACACACTTGCAGAAGTCCTTTACTACAAAGCCTTATTTGATTTCTTTTTTGAGGGGAGAGGTAGGAAGGCTTGACTGAAAAGGTCTTGGTCTTACCTTTCGTTTGAAGTGTATAAAATTGTATCGAAGCGCATATTGTTTTATTTCTATTTGTGATTTCCCTTTAGTTTATAACTAATGACCTTTGCTCCCCAGTTCCAAATGTAGAATTGCCATCTCTTTGCTCAACGAGGTTTCGCTCCGGACCTCCTGGTGAAGAGGCTCAAGCAGCGAGCCAATTCATTGCCGATGTGATTGAAAAGTAAGAGCCACTGTGCTGCATTCAAGATACAAAACACTGCAGGATGACTTTCTGTTCCCTGGTTTACACTCATTTTATTTTAGTTCACAGATGATAGCAAAAGAAGATCTGTGTATTGCAGGTGGCAAGGTAAGTTCTGTCTCCAAACAAAGAGGGTCATAGTAGCAAGATCAGTGTTACAACTTTAAAGAAAATATGGGGCTTGTAGGTTTGGTTTTTTTTTGGTCCATATGGCTCGATTTATGTTTAAAGTGTAAAAATGTCTTTCTCATGTAAGAAATAAGTCTGTTTGTTCAAGTGGCCAGTGTTTTCTTAGATATTGCATCACTTATTTAACTGCTGTAATACCTCACACGTGCAAAACTTTTTTGGTAGCTTGCTTGGGTGTTATACTGTGATATCATCTGTCTGGACTATGATGGGAACATCTTGGATGCCAGTACCTTTGCTTTGTTAGCAGCACTGAAAAATGGTAAGTCTTCTGTTGGAGTAAAACACTACTGCTGCTGGCAGAAATGGTCAATAACTTAAATGTCTTACCTTGTTTATCTTCTCTTGTTCATAGATTTTGTGTAGGTAGAATAAGTTGGGGGCTTTCTTATTTGGCAGAACAGAATGTTCCAAGCTTAATGCATTATAGCTTGAAATAGATCATAGAATCACAAGGTAGGAAAGGACCTATAAGATCATCTAGTCCAGCTGTCCTCCCTTTACCATACCTACAGAATATCACAGTATCACAGTATTGTGCAAGTTGGAAGGGACCTTAGAGATCATCGAGTCCAACTCCCGGGATTCGAGCCTCTCTGTGTAGCAGAGCAGCACTTCTACCACTTGCGCCACAGGGGAGATTCGAACCCCAGGCCTCTGGTGTTGCAAGCAGCACTTTATAAATAGATGTTAGAATAGAATAGATGTTTTCATGCACGGAGTATATGGATTGATTCTTCACAACGTGTGGGTTAAACATGTGTAGGAAACTACATAAAGAGAAGCTTACGGTAAGGCTTGTTTTCTTAGTGTGACCTGCATTGGGTGGAAAAAATGCTTTTTGTTAAAGATATTGTAAGTGTATGGTATTTTGGAAGCAGAAAATGCTTCCATGTAAGGAAGAATGTTAGATACTTACTTGAACAGGTAGTTTCAGGTTAAACACTTTCCTTGAATTTAAAAAATGCTTCATACAGGAGCACCAATAATGGAGCCACAACTCTATTCTCATCTGTTTTCAGTGGCTTATCAATATGGTAAAAAGACAGCTGAAATGTTTCAGTAGCCTTGGATATCTCTAGGCTTACTGAAGACAGCAGTGCTTAATATAGTACTAATGCAATGCTTTCGTTTCTTCAGTACAACTGCCATCTGTTACTGTAAATGAAGAAACTGGTTTGTCCGAAGTTAATTTAAAGCAGAAGAATCCCTTGGTTATCAGAAAGCATCCAGTTGCCACATCGTTTGCTATATTTGATGAGTAAGTCTGTAACTGTTTTGTACTTGAAAAACTGCCGAGTATTTAAAAGAAGTAGCAAAAACCAGAAGGTGCTTAGGATGACATTTCTGCACGTCTCATCCACTTCTGCTAGTGAGGAACGTTCAGGCGGGCCTGTTCCTCTTGCTTTCGCTTCCAAGGCCTGTCCTGATCTGTAGCTCCGTTATGAATGAGCATACAGCAGAATGAAGCTAAGTCTGTCCTACTTCTTCCTGTGACTTAAAGCAGAATGGTTTCCCAGCTTAAGACAGGCTTGAAAGTACTCTAGGATTGAAGTTCCTGGAATAGGTATTGTATGCATTATCTTTGAGACGGAAGAATGCTAGGAACACTGATAACACTTTTAGAAGTGTATGTACGTAACTGATATCAAAGATGGTAGTTTTTGAACAGCTTATATCAAGTATCTGTCAACAGAGGAAGTAAAAAATACCAGTCCAGTTAGAACAAAATCTTTTGATAATGAAAACATAATTTACTCAACTTGAAGTATGGTCAGCACTCCTAAGCCCTTGTTCCTGCAGGTAAGGAACCTGAGAGTTCAGGATAATCACATCTGATAACTTGATTGCTCACCTGAAATTGTTAATTGGCTCTTCATTATGTTAAGTATCTGTTCTTTTGCTTCATAGAATAAAAGTAGGAAACCACAATTATTATTTACTGTGCTACAAAACTGATGAAGTATTTAAGAGAAGTCGGGGCTTTACGGTACATGAGATGGAACGAGGGGAGTGCTAAACTTGTAATGTTATCCAAGTGATTACCAAACTTAAAAGTAGAAAGCTCTCAATAACTTAGAATGCTTTTATTAATGGCTTAAATATTGGTTCTTGAAGTTTGATGTAGACTCAAAGTGAGGGAGTTGGGATAATGTAACAGGGAGACAGTTGCCAGGAGGTGTTATTATTATACGCACATAAATCACATATTTCCCAGTTGACCAAAAATTGCCTCTGGAAGAAAGTTTTCGGTTTGGTCTTCAATTACTTCACTAAAATTGAGTGTTGCATCAAGTTGTTTAAGAAGTCTCACTTTCTCTCTTAAATAAGTGTGTGTTTCTGAATTCTGACTTACTTTTCTAGAGCTGTTCATGGGGTCATAGAATGGTTTGGGTTGGAACAGATCTTAAAGCCCATCCAGTCCCAACCCCCTGCCATGCGCAGTGCCCTGCAACAGCTCAGCTGCCCAGGGCCCCATTCAACCCGGCCTTGAGCACCTCCAGGGATGGGGCACCCACAGCTTCTCTGGGCAGCTGTGCCAGTGTTTGAGACTCGATGAAAACTTCGCATACAGTTTTCCTTGTTGAGATATATGCACTTCAGTATTCTGTGCTATGGATGCAGCTAAATGTTAGTAACGCTGATGGTGGTTTTTGTGGGTCTTGTGTGGTCTTTGTTCTGTTTTATTTATTTATTTTTTCTCTTTTAAGGCTGAACTGTTGTTGTTGGGCTTTTCTTCAAGCTCTTGTACAAAGTTGGCCTATAATTAATATCCTCCTCTTCACTGGTTTGTTTTTTATTTAACGTCAAAACTAACAGACACTTTCAATGCTCTGCATTACGTGATGTGTGATATCTCCTCTCGGTTTCCTTAAAGAACTCCTTACATCCATTTCTGAACATTTCTGGAGTTTGCTGGCAGGAAACCAAGAGCTACTTTGATGCATCTACCATTGGAAATGTATTTTGCCCGAAGGACTTGTAGCAATTAGCACAGCCTACACCTAAAAGCACTGTATAACTATGAAATAGGCAACTGTATATTTCAAATGGCAGCTTACTGGTATTTTCTTGAAATATTCTATCTATGAAACTAGCACAAAGATACATTCTAACAGTTCATATTTTAACAGACACACATCCATTATTTGCTTTTTTTTTCCTTAGTTAGTATAGTATGATAAGAAAACAGATAAGCTTGAGCACTACATCAGCCTACAAGTATTTCGTAAGACTACATTAAAATTAATTAGTACCATTTTTTTGCAGTGATATTTGTGTTACATCATATACTAATACCTGCATATGTTTCTCTTTCAAAAGCACATTACTCATTGTTGACCCAACTGCTGAAGAAGAAGACTTAGCAACTGGAACAGTCACTGTTGTCACAGATGAAGATGACAGACTTTGTTCTGTCCACAAACCAGGTACTTCCAAGCTTACCATACAAGACCTCAAGAAGAGGATGGTCTTTTCTTGACCTATATGTTATGTACCTGCATTTCTTTGTAAAATGTGGGCCCTTTATGGTGACAGATTGCTTAAGTGCTCATTCAAACACTTACTGTTAAAATTCGTCTTGAAGGAGGCAGCACAACTGATGTTAAAAAGTCCTAATTGGTCCTACATATAGCAAAAGGCAGATTTTGAGCATGTCTGCATTTTAGCCCCAGTGTTTCTCTTCTGTGCTTGAGATTATAGTTGGGGAAGCTGTACAACTCCCCAGGTGAAAACTGCTGGCTGGGAGAATTACTGTATTAATACTTTGATTTGGAAAGTACAATTAGGGATATGGAACTGAAGTACAACTGGAAAACCCACTTGTTTTTCCCCCCCCCAATTCCTAGGTGGAAGTCCTCTGACAGGAGCCAAGCTCCAGGACTGCATCAGCAGAGCCGTTACGAGACACAGAGAAGTAAAGAAGCTGATAGACAAAGTAATAAAAAGCATAAAGCCCAAGTGAACAAAAAGGTCTTTTCAAAAGTGGATTTATAAAAATTGTATTTGTTACGGTGTTCACAAACCTTTTTTGTTTTTATACTAAATAAACAAATACTAATACTACATTTACAAAGTTCATTTCCTTCTAAAATGTTTTTCACCCTTTTGCTATGTACAATGCTGCTGAATGGTAAAAAATACAAGATAAAACGTTCTGTTTAAAAAAATTAAGTGACTTGAGGAAGCCAGACCTCAGCTGCTTTATTGATGAAGTCACTGCGCTGTGTAGGGTTGTGCCTTCCAACAAGTTCATCTTTTTTCAGTGTTATGTCAAAAGTTCAGTTTCCCGACAGTACTATAAAACACTGATTTGTTTTTAAGCTTTTTAAACAGGGGGAAAAAGAATCACCTTCAAATCATTTTTATATTGAGAAGAAAGAGAAAAAAAAGCAAGTCTCAGGATTTTGGAGGGGCAGGTGTGCCTCTTTTCCTTTTACTTTTTGAGTGGCTGCCTGAATGCTGCTGATGTCGCAGATGAGCTGCTTGTGCTGCTGCTGCTGCTGCTGCCATAGCCATTTGATGCTGCAAGAATCGCAACTGCTGCCACAAAGGAGGAGGAGAAAAAGCTTGTTAGTGTTAGCTACAAAACTACGGTTCACGTCAGAAAGAACGACAGGTAAGGTGGTGATGGGGGGGGGGAAACAAATACGGAGGAAGTGCTAGGTTAACAAAAGAAACATATCATGTACAGGGGCAATGAGTACAGTCAAGCAGCACCAGTGGCACAGAAGCCTGAGGGCACGTCTCATGTTTTACACATATTCTCAGACAGCTACTTCTTTGCCCTTTCTATCCATTGCAGTAACTCAGCAACTTCAGCGAACGTTTGGTGACACGCTTTTAGCATAATGCATCTTCCACGCACGTATTATCTTCTATGTACCTCACAAGGAGACTGTGCAGAAGTACTTCAATATTTTCACAGACCATATGAATGATAATACTGAAGGAATGCTTTGCCAGAGCTGCTTCCGCTTGCTGCCCTATAGATGCACTACATTTGAACTTGCAGGTGCTTACAGTTTTGTTGCTTTGGAATCCTAATGGCACCTGGCAGTGTATTTAGTAATGTGCCACAAGCACTCCTTGAATGTTATCAAATCGGGAAGGTGGATGGCTTAAATGAGTAAAACTAAATTCAGTGCTCCAAGCTGAGAGAATCACAGATTTCAAGTCTCGTCAGGATCATCTGCCAAAATTCAGAGGTTTGTTTCTTTGTGAGACCATAATGAGTTTAAAAAAAAACCCCAGAAAACAAGATTTTTGAGTTTGGAGCTAAGAACTGTGCTACTGTTTTCTTGTTTTAAACAGTCAGAGTGAAGTTGCTGGATTACTTGTATCTGTTGCTGCTGCTGCTGCAAGGCTTGTTGTTGCTGTTGTAAGGCAGAAGAGAGCTGGAGTCTCTGCTGAGGAAGGCTTTGCCCAGGTCTGTTCATGGCAGAGCCAAGCTGAGACAACACTAAGAAAGGAGAAGGGGAAAGCAGGCAGGTCAAAGAGGTCGGGTCAAGTTTATCAGGGCAGGGAAAGGAAGGCACAGGAAGAACATAACAGAAAAGGAAAGTCAGTAGAATTAGTCTGAGTAAAACTGGAAAGAGTACATAATAAAATATACGTGATATACATACTTGGTTAGTTAGAACATAATTAGATTATGAAGTGCTTGTGGAGACACAAAGAGGTTTATTATACTAGATGCTCAGTACACAGTCAAGCATTCCTCAATGAAGTCTGGCATGGAATTTTCCCGTATCTTGTTCTCAGATCAAGCGTGACAGCAATATATTAAATTTACTACACTTAACTGCCAAACGAAGCAGAGAAGTGCTTGCTTTGAAAGTCAAATATTTCTTGTACAATTCATATGCTGATAATACATAGTGTGGTGTTCTGATCTTCAACCAGAAAGACCAAACTTCATTTCAGTGTGAATTTATCAACGTACACAGATACAAAAGGAGGCTCAGCAAGCACGTACCTGTGGCTTGAGGCTGCATGAAATTCCCTACTCCCGTCAGGTTAATGACAGCAGCTTGTTGGGCAGACAATGCCTGATCTTGACTTGATGGACCTTGGTCAGACCCCTAGCAAAAATGAAAAGCTTGATCCTTATTACCAAACTTTAGTACAAATATGTAAATAAAGGCAGCACGAAGACAATCTTTTGAAGTGCTATTCGGAAACATTTAATTCTACCTATCACAGTGCATTCATATACAAAACGACACTGGTGTCGCTACTGAAGCATAACAAACAGATGCTAATGCTCCCCAAACAGCTGTGTGGGAGAGATGGTACTATGCTCATTACCCAGCAGAAGTCCCATGCAGATAGCAGCTTCCCTGCTGTCAGGCAGCAGAGATTACAGTTCATGGTTGTAACAGTATAATGTCTCCACCCCAGCTCCCCACCCCAAAGCCTACAGGGGACACCTGAAGCCATCTATGTGCAAAAGATCCTAATTGTAATCAAAAGAGGGTAAGCATAAACACATTAAACTGTGTGACATGTGCCTTAACTTCATGATAAATACAAGTACTGCTTTTCAAGTCCTGTTTTCTAAACCAAGTAGCTCTGACACAAATCACACAAATGGCATTACTGGAACCTGGTCCAGTGTCTGCTGATGCGAAAGGGTGCTGCATCATAGAACATAAGTTGTGCATTTGTTCAAGAGGTAGGAAAATAAAGTATGTATTACACACTGACTTAAAGAAATCGCATGGCTAATGTCTTAAGGAGGAAGAAAAAAACTAAGTTTTTAAGCTGGTGCATTGGCAGCAATTTCAACACTTCTTCTGAATGACCGTATGAAATAATGCCACTAAGATTTGGGTAAATTGGACCAAAAGACTCAAAACACTGAGACATGCATCACCATCTCACTAAAGACTATGAGAAGAAGACTCACGAAGTCACAGAACCAACACCAGGAAGAAAAAAACCTAAGTAAGGAGCACATATACCTTCTGTTGGCAGCACAGAACATTTTTGGTCTTTCTGGACCACAGCTTTTTTCCACTGAGCAATTGCTTTACAGCACCGAGAACACTCAACTTCCTGACCTTAGTAAAAAGATTCAGTATATAAAGTAGCTCATTCTAGCTCTACACTGTAAGGTGTGGTAAAAAACAACCCAACAGTTCCTCGGGGCAAGTTAGCCAATGCAGAGATGAGATGAACTGTCTGTCACAGGAAGGTCTAGGCTCAAACCAGCCTTTGTGTGAATGCCCTTAATGTTCAGTATTAAGCAAATAAAACCCAGGAGAATGAGCTTGCGTGACTTTTTAGTGACTCAAAAAGTAACTGACATTCGGATTCTGAGAATAAATCTCAAAGTCTCCCATTAAACTCACACATTCCAGAATGAGGTTTGAGATACAGGGGGTTATACACCATGAAACCATTGCGAAGAGTCATCTATGAAAGGTCTACGGCACCACTGAAAAACTGTGCTGTGTAACCAGAGAGAACTTTACATACAGAAGTCCTGCATGTCTGGATGACAAATATAGTTATCAAGAGCATAAAAGCAGAGCAGCTAGTTTCCTCACATTGCTGTACTGGTGCTTATGAGAGACCAAGCACTCCAAATCTGTCACTTTGAAGACACACAGATCGGTTTCCACTGCAATTTGAGACTTACATAACTCAACCAAACTGATGAGTTTCCCTCCATCCTAGCATGAACAACACTGATAACGATGTACTCCTTGGAGAATTAAAAACAATGATAATCCTTTAAAATCGATTGGTTTACAATTGTTGTTTGTGAGGAAGCCTCACAGAATCATAGAATTGCTCAGGTTGGAAAAGACCTCAAAGATCATCGAGTCCAACCACAAGCTGACCATGCTACCCTAACTAACAACCCTCTGCTAAATCATGTCCCTGAGCACCACATCCAAATGGTTTTTAAACACATCCAGGGATGGTGACTCAACCATCTCCCTGGGATCCTATCCCAGTGCTTAACAACCCCTTGTGTAAAGAAGTGTTTCCTGATATCCAACCTAAACTAGCACTGGTGCAACTTGAGGCCATTTCCCCTCGTCCTGTCACCTGTGAGAAGCGACCAACCCTGCTCTCACTGTAGCCAGATAATTTTAAGCTAATTAAAATATATTTTAATTATTCTAATTAATATAGTAGATTATACCAACATCAGAAATGTAAAGGCTAGCCTTCAAAAGCACTGCAAATTAATGTCACATTTGAATATTCAACCGAATTTTAGTAGATTCTTCTAAGAACCTGCAAGGTCTGATACAAAAACTGTTAGAAGAATCTTGATTCCTCTCCTTTAACCCATTCTAAATGATTCTCCTACTGGTATCAACTTCTTGAAGCATGGTGCAACACTTCACAGATTGATAGAATGGCCTGGGTTGAAAAGGACCACAATGATCATCCAGTTTCAACCCCCCTGCTATGTGCAGGGTTGGCAACCACCAGACCAGGCTGCCCAGAGCCACATCCAGCCCTCGTGGCATTCTGCTGCTGCACCCCTGCAGTAATATGAATATCCACAAATTACACCTTGTTCCACCCTGAAATGGAGTTCAGACCTCTTGCTCATGTTTCTCTCTCTATGTATGACTAAAGGAAATAAAATATTTATAGACCTTTCAAACAGCCTATCCCACATCAAATCTTACTTTCATCGCCAGCAGCACTTTAAATTCAACACTACACCCTACCTGTGCATGTTCAGGTCCACTTTTAGGCCTTATATGCGTAACCCTGATTGATTTTACTGTACTGTTTTTGTTTTGACAAACAAAATCAACTCACAATTGCAGTACATGCTTTATCCAATCAACTGGCTTCAGAGATTCGTGTGGGCTAAACAGACTATACAGCACTAAGCACGACTCTATAGAAACATAAGAAATGATTGTGTCCATGTGTATCAATTACCTGTAGGAGATTTAAGGGCCGAAGATTTGATGCATTTTTCAAACCAAAAGGGCTGCCTGTTAAAGAAAACATCTTTTTATTAGTAGGAAGTCTTCACTTACTTATATACGTGTATTGCAATCAATACACCCTTCCACTGGGATTATCTGTAAACATTTGGAAGCTGGAAAACTGGCTTAAATTTTGTATTTAAACATGAATGCTACGTTTTCCATTAAGTTGAAATGTTCCCAGTTATGGTTGTACACCGTAACCTGCAACTTGTGTATGCTTTTAGGACAAAGATGAACGCGGTGAATATTACAGCAGTTCTTTTCTAGCGATTCTCCTTCTGGCTTTGAAGCATTTTATTGTTTGCACTATAAATTAATGGCCAAGAACTGAATGAAGTAGCAAGTCCACTGGTTCTCAATCATTAAAACCACACAACCCTGATTAAAAGCTTAGCAGCTGTCCTCCCCTCCTAACTGTGGAGATGCATCTGACTTGTAGGGCTTTTGGCATAATTCCACATGGAACTCTTTCAAGCTAAAAAGGTTTAAGTGTAGTTTATCTGTGAGGTGGGGACCAAACTGAGTAGCTGTCAAACAGAATCCCCACTGAGGTCTGCCATGGATTTAGAGAACCTCACTGCTGTCATTGGTTATGTGAATGACAGCGTAGAGTGTAAAAATCTATGACAAAACTGGCAAGGGTTGACGATGCCTAAAAGGACAGGATTTGAATTAGAACTGATCCTTATGAGTTGGAAAATAAAGTCCAAAATCAATGACGTTGAATTCAAAAAGGACAAACAAACAAGTACAAAACTGAGCAACCAGCTTTGCATCTATACACAAAGAAATGAGACATTACAGGAGGTACAGGTATATCTGAATAATCCGTATCACAAACTGCAGAATACACAGAAGAACTTCTTCACACGGTTTACATTTATAAAACACTGCAGGTGACAAAAATACAAATGGGTTTCAAAAACCAATCAAATAAGTGCCCAGAATTAAATCTGCCATTGGTTATTAAGCAGTCTGCAGCTGAGAAAGCCCTAAAGCTGGAGACTGCCAGATGTACAGTCAATAGAGCAAAGGATGTATTGCTTTGTATCTGCCTCACCTTAAACTCTTCTCTAAGCATCCTCTAATGGCCATGGTCAGAGACAGAGTGGATTTTTGGCCTAAGCCACTACAGCCAATCGTAGGTTAATGCAATGCCATTGCAAAAAGAAAAACCACAAATAAAACCAGGCAGATCTCACTTGGGGAAATGTTAACAGGAATGCTGTGGAAGAGATGAGCTGCAGTTATTCTGCTGTGCTCCACAGTGGTAAACCAGCCAAGATAAAGCTTATGTCCAGTTTTGGATATCACATTTTAAGGATGTGAGCAAATTGGACAGTCTAGAAAAGAGTGACAGGATTATGAAAGGCTTGAGAAATACAACCTATCAGAAAGACAAGACAAACGTGGGACACAACAGCACGTTTCTGACAGAAGGTAAAGAGAAATGGGCAACAACTATATTCCACGTCTGCATGGAGTAGGAGAAAAAGTAATTTCACTTGCAGTTAAGGAGATGAGCTGTGATTAGAAGAAAACATTTTATACAGATAATGAACTACTCTAAACAGGTACTGGGGAAGACTGGAGTCTTTTCATCAGCAAAGGTATTTATGGACAGTTCAGATACGCTCAGTATGAGTTTAAGCAGATCTGACACTGTCAGAGTAAGAGATGCGTATTTTGATGTGCCTTTTGTCCTCTCGATTCTATAATCATACTTCAGGGTTCTTTGTCTTAGTATATTTTTTTGAAAATAATACTAAATACTGCTTTAATAAATGTCGAAGCATCCTGATTTATTATTATTTTATATATTTATTTATATAGTCACGTTTGAAAGTGATAAGAAACAAATGCATTGTCCATCTAGAATGAAGTAGATAGAATAGAATAGAATAGAATAGAATAGAATAGAATAGAATAGAATAGAATAGAATAGAATAGAATAGAATAGACTGCACATTTCAAAAGGGAGGCCTCATTCAGTCATGTCTATTTCCACACAGTTGTTATCAAAGTCATAACTGAGTTTGGGTATGACCTTAAACATCCTGCTGGACATACCAAGTGTAATCTGGATGTAGAGTATATTTCCCCAGCCTAGTTTCTAATAGTCAAATAATCTGTCATCTGCCTCCACTTAGAATGTGAAAACTATTTCTGTTGTTCCAAAGCTCAAGTCATCAGATAACCATCCATTCACAAACAGCCAGTTTGGCCCATTGCTCTCACAAGACATTTTCACACTGTCCCTCTCTGAAGGGCGGCTTTTCAAGTTATTCACACTAACCTGCTTGAGAGGCAGACTGCATTGTAGCGGGCAGTGCACTTGGTACCAGACCTCCTGGTGGTAAAATGCCACTCAGATTTATACCTGCAGGGGCTATGGCACCAGTGTTGCACCCCAACACAGGGTTTGAACCACTCATCAATGTCTGCGCTCCACTGTAGAAGAGGAAAGACAACACATCAAATCCAAGCGGTACAAGCAAATCCAAGTAACTGAGGTTTTGCCCTCTGTCTTGTGGAAAGTAATTCAATTGTTTGCTGGCAATAAGATTATGGATGAAGCATCGAGGCAGCGTAAAAGAAATCATTATGGCTAGGGTCGAACAAACATGTAAATCCATATTCCAGCAAACGGCTCATGTTTTCCTCTAGCGCCATAATGAAGTCATAGAATTACCCAGGTTGGAAAAGACCTTGAAGATCATCAAGACCTTGAAGATCATCAAAGTCTCTTCAGCTGATCAGCAGTGATCAACTGCCAACACCTCAGATGAGCAACTCCAGTGCCTGATGCCTGCCTTGAAGAGCACCGTGTATCTTACACTGCCCATCCTAATCCCGTGTATCTTACACTGCCCATCCTATCCTGACTGTTGTATTTTCATTCAGTCTAAAAGGAGTTCACTTTATACCACATAAGCTCCTCTCACCAGCACCGTTATTTGTTAGAAGCACAAAACGAGCTTTACAGATCAAAGGACTTTTAACCTCAGTATTTGATTAATATGTCAGAAAACGTATTCGCTCTTAAGCTTTACATGCTTTTCATGCATCTGGAAAAGCTGAAAGTAAAATGTTCTTAATTGAATTCTTTCAATATTTTTGACAGTAAAGGCCTTAAACTTCAGAAATATGAATAGTTTCTATTGGGTTTTCACTTCATAATTACAAAGTGAACGATCTTTTTGTACCGTAGATATTGAGGAATTCCTGTCCTAATGGATGCTGAACAGCTTTGTGCAAAAGAACCAAAACCAAAATAAACAAAAAAGAGAAAAAAAACCCCAATCCACCACCAACCAACCCACACGAGGTAAATTAGGAAATGGTCGTAACAAAGAACTTACCACACAGAGCCCACTACATTGATGAAGTTAAGTCCTGCAGGGTTTGCCATGACCTGGGTGGAGGTTGTTCCTGTAGTAATGGATGTTACCATGGTGGAAAGAGGAATGGTCATTACAGGCAGTGCCTGGCTCAGAGACATCTGCTGCTGAGCAAACGGGGTTAACAAAGTGGGCTGAGGGGTGAAGCCTGATTCTTGGGGAGTAGGGGTGGCGGAAGGGGTAATAGGAGTTGAGCTCTGAGCATCAGAAGGGTGTGGGGTCGATGAAGGGGTGTTGGTTGGAGTAGGAGTAGATGGTTTAGGAGTTCCAGACCCTGCTCATTGAGAAAAATAAAAAGTGCTAGTTCGTTATAAAAGGCCCGTTCTTTCTGTATAATAAGGTTAATGGAATCTTATTTAGCACTGAAATTTGTCCCATTTTTTTAAATGGCAAGTGTTAATTTCTACATGACACGAGTGTTGCAGCACGCACTCAGTGTTAAGGATGCAGTATAATCACACAGAAAGCCTGTCCTTTAAGCCAAACACTGTTTTGTATCCTACATTAAGAACCTCCTACAGTTTATCATACATTAAGTCATAACTCTATTTAGAAAGACCTGAACCAAACCGAAACAATTTCTTAGTGATCAGTTTAACCTAATTAATGTTTCTGTCCTTAGATGTTAAACACACAGTCTATATGCTCTGCCTGCACAATAGCACCATGTTAAGAACGTACCATGGAAAACAACAGATTCAACAAAGAACAGATACTGCCACTAAATCATCACGGGGGTCACTCTGAATTTCACCAGACAGCTGAACTCCCACTTGCCAACTTCTGATCAAATAAAACGAACAGCTTCTTTTAAAATAAGAACCAGATGATAATACTGCATCTTGACAGGGTACGGTTCAGTGCCTTTACTTAAATGTAGTTTGCACATAGGAATATTTGTTGTGGATGCCGTTAGCACAGTTTATCAACAGAAAAATGAAACAACAACAAAAAAAAAAACCGACAACCAAAAAGCTCAGTGTTTTTCTCTTTCTCTCTCTCTCAAAAAGAAAAAAAGAAAAGAAAAAGGCTTTCATGTCCTGCAGAAAGAAAGGAGAGAAGTGTGAATGTCCAGCTGTTGTGATCAGGGCCTTACTTCTTAAGGTAACAACTGCGAGCGGTAGATTTACAATCCATACCAATAGATTTACAGACCATAGCACTAAACTAAGCTCTGATTAAATCTGGTAGGAGAAAACTTGTCTTAAGTCTTCTAGTTTTCCTTTGTGCAAAACAAGGCGGCAGAAAAGTTACACCTTTTGAGCTACAGAGATTTTAAATTATTTAATGAAAAAAAAGATGCATATTATAACACTGTGCAGGATACTGGAATGTGCAGTACATGGTTATTCATTAGAACTGAAACTGCAGCTATGGTTTCTTTGTACAGATCTCTTCACAAAATGCCTCACGACACATACAGCTTTTAGAAATGGTGTTTGGTCTATAGCTACGATTACAACGATCCTGTCGGTGTTAATGAAAATAATTCAGCTAGGATGTCATTTATTACTGAAATTGACATTTTAACACCTGAGGATATGGTGCTATCATCATCAGCATCACCACCACACTTGCAATCAGCAATGATTTGTAAAACAGTGTAGGAGTGTTTGAAAAAATCAGCTTATAGTTTATTGTATCACCACCTTGGGACTGATCAGATTATATACATACATAGAGATACAACTGCATCAGCTCCTATAACATTTAAAAAAAAAAAAATCAGATGCTTCAGTTATGTCAAGGCAAACTGATCTAACATACTGGTTTTACACTGGAGGAAAAAAAATCTACACTTTGGAATTTCATCTCATCACATCATCTACCAGCCTTTCATAGAAGAGGAGATCATACTAATTGCATAAAAGGTGTTAAAACGTATACACGAAGGGTGCATACATATATACAGAAAAAACGAACACAGTTACAATAAACATAAAAATACATACAGTGAACAAGAGACCTGCCTAAGGCTGCATAACTTATACAATTTAGGGTACACTGTACACTTAACTTTCATCATTCCACAGGTTAAGAAGTTTTATCTCAGGAAGCATTTATGCAAAAGCCTAAGATTTAATGGAGAATTTAGGTCGTGACTCACTTTGTGAAGAGCTCGCAGGAGACATGGCAGCTGGAGAGAGCATGCTAACTTGGTTAAGATCCATAGATTGTTTCCGAGAAAGACCAGGTGGCTTAGAAGAAGGTGGAGGAGGTGGCGGAGTTGGGGATTTTAGATGGCCACTTGACTGCTGTGGACTAAAGATATTACCTGAAAACAAACAAACAAAATTAAAATATCTTGTTGTTCTACAAGATAACTCAAATATCTTTTAGGATACGCGTTGCAGAATGTTAATAGCAGAAAGTGGTATGTAAAAACCTCTTTTCACGGAGAAGATACTGAGTTTTAAAATACAAAACCTTACTAAAGGGACAGCACATCACTACTAGTTAGAATGCCATGCCCACCAGGTAGTGGTTAATGGCGTTAAGTCCAGCTGGCGACCCATTACAAATGGTGTCCCTCTGGGGTCGGTACTGCGGCCCATCTTGTTTAATATTTTCATTAATGACCTAGATGAGGGGATTGAGTGTACCCTCAGTAAGTTTGCAGATGACACCAAGTTGGGAGGTGGTATTGATCTGCCAGAGGGTAGGGAGACCCTTCAGAGGGATCTAGATAAGCAGGATTGCTGGGCTGAAGGGGATGAGGTTCAACAAGGCCAAGTACTGGGTCCTGCACTTTGGCCACAATAACCCCATGCAGCACTGCAAACTTGGGGATGAGTGGCTGGATGACTGTGATGAGGAAAGGGACCTGTGGGTGTTGGTTTATGCTGGGCTGAACATGAGCCAACGGTGTGCCCAGGTGGCCTTCTGGCCAACAGCATCTTGGCCTGTATAAAAAACAGTGTGGCCAGCAGGAGCAGAGAGGTGATCATCCCTCTGTACTCAGCTCTGGTGAGGCCACAACTCGACTATTGCGTTCAGTTTTGGGCTCCTCACTACAAAAAAAGACATCGAGGCCCTGGAACATGTCCAGAGAATGGCAATGAAACTTGTGAGGGGTCTGGAGGACAAGTCTTATAAGGAGCAGCTGAGGGAACTGGGATTGTTTAATCTGGAGGAGGCTCAGGGTAGACCTCATTGCATCTACAACTTCCTGAAGGGAGGCTGTGATGAGGAGGGGTTTGGCCTCTTCTCCCAGACAATAAACAGGACCTGAGGAAATGGCCACAAGTTCTACCAGAGGAGGTTTAGACTGGACATAAGACTGAACTTTTTTCTCTCAGAGGGTGGTCAGGCACTGGAATGGCTGCCCAGGAAGGTGGTGGAGTCGCCGTCCCTGGCAGGCAGTCTTCAAGCAGCATCTGGATGAGGAGCTATGTGATCTGGTTTACTGCTTGTGCTAGCAATGGTGATGGGAGGACGGCTGGACCAGATGATCTTATAGCTCCTTTCCAACCTTGTGATTCTATGACTTTATGATAAGCAGAACACATGGAAAAGAAATGCTCAAGTAGATTAATAATTACCTGAAGAGCTACTTCCTGAACTTGAAGGTAATTTGATGGGAGGAGGTCGGTGTTTTACACCTTTTCCCAGTACTGAAGACTGAACAGAGCCTGATATACTTTCGGGCTGCTAGGAAGGAAGGAGAAATTAACACTACTGGAGCAATAATGTGACCTTCCATATATTTGACAGATAACATAAGTCAGTTAACTGATATCAGAATTCTCAAAATGATGACATTTTTCTTCTTAAAACATTTCAGGATTTTATTTGTTCAGAAAATAAGCTAAGAAAAGCCTTTATCTAAAAAAGTGCTTACCATCAAGAAGAAACTCTATACTTCCAGTAAAAATTAAACTGAGAAAAAAAATATTAAGGACTTTGTTTTTCCTCAAATCTGATGTCTTTGTAACTTTGTACAAACGCAAGTGACAGATGCACTTCAATAAAAAGATGGTTTACTCTTACTTAAAAACTTGTGTTATTTCATTCATTCACCAATTGTAAACATCTGCTATTCCAATCAATAAGGATCTCGGTTCCTAGGAATAGTGATCTCAGCACATTCAGGAAAATCCTGAACGCGTACAAATCAACACATTTGCTCACAGACTACAGTGGGATCAGAATTTCTCTAACCTGTTTATATTAAATTTGCTGGGTTTTTGTTTTTTCTCTTAACGTGCTAATCAGGGTGTTTAAAACCAATTCAACTTCAGCAAATCAAACATATAATTCCTAGTCACCCACAACAGAGCCTAAATCCATCATTTCAATAGCTGACATCATCAAAAGACTCAGTGAAACACATTCGCATATAAAGACTAAATACAAAGCATGTATCCAAGAAATAAAAAGGGTGTCTGAATAAGCCTACTATCCACAAACAATCAGAAACTAGAAAAATCAAGCTCTGAGTAAAGGAAACAGAATATTTCAGTACTGGAAGCCTAACTTAGATTAACATCAGAGCATCCACTACTGTGCAGAATTAACTTCTCTGGAGAGCTTAGTCTCCACAGACTTGCAGCAAAAAGAGACATCTCCCTATTTCTAATTGCTTTCTAACAAAAAGTATTTTAAGGAAAATTGTGAGTGTTAGTTTCTATTCTACTATTAAAGACTCCTTTCTCCATTCTGAAAATAAAGACTAAAGCCCCATTCAAAATAAAACAGATCACTAAATAAAGCAAACTAAGTAACTTTGGTCCACCCTTCAGTGGGGGCTTTTGCAGCCAGACAAGATGGTTTTTGGAAGGACTCTTCCAACCTATGTTATTCTTTACAGACTTTACAGTGCGTGGGCTGTGTGTAGACGTGTACACATACACACTCACATGTAGATGTGTACACACAAAGAACTCTCAGAGTACGGCTGTGGCACTTTTGAGAAGAATGATGTAGCAATGCAAAAAGCCAAAATGGACACGAATTCATTTACTAGCTGGAGAGGTCATCTAAAATACAGATGAGCACTACACTACCGAATCTCACCAGGAAAGGCAGCATAAGTAAGTAAGGAACAGAGCAATGCCAACAAGCATGAAAACTCAGGAATATAGGAAATTTCTAACAGATGCATACATATGAACATATGCACCTACAGTTCTATTTGAAAATTATTCTCTTCAAATTAAGGGGAAAGTAAGTTTTAAAGGTAAAAGAAAAGTTCAGTGACTATATCTGCTTTTACCTTTACTGATGCATATTACATAGCATACAGGTGCACTGTACTATACTGCTCTGAGAAAGGTTAATCTGAATAGAGAAGAATGCTGCATCAAACCACTGGAGCTGCCTCTGATATAGATTAGTGTAAAAAAAGTCATGGCTGAAACACACAATTACTGAATAGTAAAAAGGAAAGTGCTTTCCTCTTTCTCAATATATTCACCATAAATGATAATGACAATGTCTTTAAGATTAATTCAGTTTGAATTTTTACATTATTTTACTTATAAATGTGAACGACGAGGAGAATTACAATAATTCAATAATCAAGTGCAAATAAAAAATATACAGCTCAATAAACTCACTTCCATTTCCTTCCCTGGGGAAAGATGACTAAGACTGATTGATCCACCTGAATTATGAAACATTTTCACAGGACATTTAGCTTCACTTTTTACCAACTCGTGATATTGGTTCACCACCCTGAAACAAACAAATACATAAAAACATTTTGAAAGAGAAATAATTTGAAAATAACATAAACATAGATGATACATAAACATATAACTACGCGTAAATAGGGACTAAGGGACTTCAAATACACATCCACGTAAAATACATGCACATAGAGACATAGATTTCTGGGTTCTGTTCTTCTTTAAAATTCATTTTTTCTTATTAATTTTTAACCTCTTCTTTTTTTCCCCAATGCCAACTACAGCTCCTCAGATAAAGCCGTTTCCCATTTAAAGCGTGAGCTTCTATAAGACCTACCTTACCAGAGAAACATATTCCTCCCTTCATAATCATCCCTTATTCATGTCATTGAGTTTTGGCAGTACATACATTTGTGAACAACCGTTTTCAAGGATGAAGCAGAGGAAAAGTTCAAAGGTCTCTGATGAACACCCTAAGAACTCACTAAGAATGGCAACTGAACCAGACTGATGCATTACTTTCACAAATATCCCGCTAGTTTTGTTTTTGTTGCTCTTTTTGTAATGTTTTTATAAAAAATACTGAAGATTAAAATAAGTTTTGTTACATTTGTACGTTAGCTATCTTATATGTTTTACAAGGGCTGCTCTGAAAGTAATACTTCTATTGTTGGCCCATGACATCAGAGGCAGATGTTGGTGGTATGGCAGTAGAAGCTAAACTTTCTCATTGATATTCCACTACATTTTCTTGCTGTGTGACAGATGGCAGAAGAAGGGCAAGTCCGACAGAATGGTGTCTGACATGGAAGTGCATATGAAGCAAAGGTGTGGAACTGAATGCTTCCATGCAAAAAACTACTTCAGCCACTAACATTCATCAGTGCTTGCTGAGCGTTTATGGAAACCAAACAGTGGAAGTGAACACAATGAGGTGGTGTGTTTCAGCAGAGGCAACAGCAGGTCACCTCCACTGGCACAGGTCTTCACACATGTGGCATGCAGGCTCTTGTTTAAGGCTGGAAAAATGCACAGCTAGTGGTGGTGACTGCTGAAAAACAAGTGTTTTGCAGATGATCATTTACTCTGTTAAATACTGTTACATTGCTCTCTGTATCTGTTGTAGATTCCATGGAAATAAACAGGAGGCATTACTTTCAGAGCAACCTGTGTTTATGTGGCTCCCATGACAATTTCTTTACATTCAGTACAGCCCAGGCAAGCCAAAAGGTTAGACAGCCATGAACTGCATTTTAATTTGGTATAGTACTGAAGTAATACCCTGCCATAAGCAAGGGCCCAACACTAAACAACACAGAAAAGGAGGCAGAGTACCTTTTCTGTAGTTAGGACCTAGACTATTAAAAATTGAAGTGGAACAAGTAATAAAAAGCTATGTATGCAAAGAGTGGCCCTGCCCTCTTCCACCTCTCATTTCCCATTTTACCCCTGAAACCCAACTGCTTATTCTTATAGAAACATACTGGTAAATATTCAAAGAAATCCTTATTTTGCAACCACACAGTTATGACAGCATTGCTACTCCAACCATTCTACAACCTAAATACACTGGAGAACTGTTTTGGTATTTGCTTCTCTAAGAAAGCTGAAACAATGAGCATCATTAAAAAAACATAAATAAATAAAGTCCCGTATCACTCTCGAAGCTGAAATTAACAACTTCCATGACTGCTAACTTGCCACACACAATCCTGAAACAAAATTTTTGTAAGAGCTCTCAGCATTTTATCATGACTTGAGTGACTGAGAATAACCATGCAAAAAACGAACAACATGCTTGAATTTAGGTACTGGGACAAGCCATATTGCACACTTATTTTCCTCTGTATTTCCTTGCTCATTAAATGTGGGAACTGCAGGCTATCTCCTACTTATTCTCATAGTAATTCTTCTTTGCTTATCTGTTCTGCACGCTTCCAGAAATATAACATGAACAGTCATAATAGCAAAAAAAGAATGAAATTAATTATTTGGCATCAAGTCAGCTGGTTGTATACACAATATCTGTTGCACATGCAATTTACCTTTCAGCATCAGTCTTGGAACCAATCAGGAATCTGAAATGTAAAAAAAAGTAAAAAACATTTTCAGTGATGAATTGCATGAAAAGAGTATGATTTTTATAATTATGAACCTTGAAAGAATATCAACGCTATTCTCTTTTTAGACTCTCAGAGACAAGAGATACTTTACTCATTTGATGGACTGGGTATTATTTGGTACCTGACATAAAAACTTAGCTTTGTAACCATGGGTACAATACACTTATGTTGTCTAATACAGATGCCTTCAAATTATTCACAAAGTCAAAGGTAGAATATGGAATTTGTTTTTCTTTAGAAGAAATGGAAGTGAGTAACTAGTACAGCGTTGCTACTGTGAAAAGAATAAATGAACACACCAACCTGGAAATACAGAAATACCCATGTAGCACTTTGTACGTCAAAATCAAACCTATCTGTAGGACTTCCAACATTTGGTTTCCATTGTTTGATTTCACATGTCCAAATTTCAGTTTCCCACCATTTTCCAAAATCAAGCTTTTTTCTTTAATATAATGCTTCTGGTTTGCAATCTACCTTTTAGCACTGTTAATGTTTTAATTTAAGAAAAAAAACAACAACTTCTCCTCACCCCTACTGTTATTATACAACCATAAACTAGATCTGTTGTTCTAAGTAAACCACTATTAAGTACAGAAAGAGAAGAACCTTAGATTTTAACAAAAAGAGCAGTATTATATACTGGATAATGATAAAAAACCTTCTTTTTAAATTGACCTGAAGTTTGCACAGGCTAACTGTGCCTACTCTGCTGCACAGGTTTCACCATGCAAAGTAGTGTCACATACAACAAGAAGAACGAAGAATCGAGAGCCTTCTTAAGAACTGAAGCCAATAATAGCAGGTTCAAACCAGTATTACAAAGAGGACTAAAATTTGGGAGCTCATGTTTACTGCCTTCGTTTGTCTAGCCTTAAATTCTCTATATAAAGGTAAACGTAATCACAGAATCATAAGACTTGCTCAGGTTGGAAAAGACCTTAAAGATCATTGAGTCCAACTACAACCCAACCATACTACATTAACAACCCTCCGCTAAATCATGTCCCTGAGCACCACATCCAAAAACAGGGATGGTGACTCAACCACCTCCCTGGGGAGGCTATTCCAACCTTAACAAGCCTTTCAGTAAAGAAGTTTTTCCTGATATCCGACCTAAAGTTACCCTGGCACAACTTAAAGCCATTTCCCCTCGCCCTGTCACCAAGTCTTATGTTTTCACAGCATCTGGCAGATTTCATCACAATGATCAAAATTGTGATAACCATTATGAAACACACACTAACCATGTCTGGCAGTATGAAAAGTATGATTTTTTCAGCAGAGGATTTGTCTTAAAACATACCTTTAACACACAAGAACATTCAGACTTACTATAAAAGAACATTTAACATATGATGTTAATAGAACATATTTTTTTTTTCTCCTCAGATTTTTTTGAATGAGGTTTATTATCTGAAATTTTCAAAACAAAAAAACTTCTTGAATCAGATTTCTAGCTCCTGAATGCTCTTATGCCAGAATACGTTAAGTAGTGCTTGTCGCCTCTCATTTGTTGGATTATAGCACAGATTAAAAGAACACAACTTACTGTGGTGGAACTAATAAGCTGTCACTCTCATCATCACCTTTGAGCGTCTGAATTTTACCGTAGTACAACGGATTGCCGAGAGACTGAAAAATGGTCAACTTTGTTTTTTGCAGCTGATTACCAACTTCACATTCAAACACATAATCATCTTTTACTTCCTAGAAGACAGAAGAAAAAAGATCAAATAAATATTACAAAAACAGTAGCAAAAGAGAGCCAGTAAAATAAGCCAGTCCTATGCATTACAAAAGATAAACAAATTATGAGAAGGGATGTATTTGCTAGAACAATATTTAGGAGGAAAAAGAGGAAAATAATAAATACCATAACATTGCAAACCTTAAAGCAATGATGTAAGATGTTGTACAGAAGACTGGGTAAATGTATGTACAAAGTACTATTAAAATAGCAGCAGTGCAAAAAAAAGAGTACTAAATAAAATGCCAGAGATGAAAATGAAGCTCTATAGAGAAGTTCTATTTTTTCCTGTCATGAGACTGAAAAGACATTTGATAGATGCTGTTAATTAGAAAGAATTAATGAACTGATTGATTACTAATTATGTTAAAATGAACTTTCTTTATCAAATCATGCAATTTGCACCAAATCTTGAGGCTTAACTTCAACATCACAGAAAGGGCTTTTTTAAGAGGTATTTAATATTACATAATCACTTTTGAAACAGCATCTGCATGAAGAAAGCAATTTGTTGACTGAAGTATTGCTCCCTGTAAATTCTTGTGTTTGTTTACTATACACTGACAGCACATTACTTTGGAGGTTAAAATTGCTTTTCGTTGTGTTTCTGGTAAACCTGAGGAAATTACAACACTAACCATATGTATGAGGTTGCGTATGAAATTACAAGTTTCTCTAATAATGTTTCCAAATACGTGTAGTACATGTAAGGTTAATCACTTTGGATGAGAGAAGATTATTCCTACATTGGTTTAGATTTTATTGAAATAAGGGACATTTTAAATAGGGACAGAAGAGCTTGGCCAAAGATCTAAATTACTCACGTGTGCTGGCCAAACAGTTGGTTGTGAGTCATCAGGCTTGATAGAACTTTCCACTTTGGCATATTTTTCCACCTTAAAATGGAGAGAGAAAAAAAGCTCAGAAACAAAAATAACCCCAAACCAATGATCATACTGGGCCTGAGTCAATGTCAGCCTAGCATGGTTCCCTCTTTTGGAGTGGATAACACTAAAGCCTTCAAGAAGTGAGTACAACCCTCCGTATTCAGCATTCTGAAAAGTTAAACTGGAAATCCTTACATTTATTGTTACACCATACCTATGTTAAACTTAACAAAAGCATGGCTTAACACTACAGCATCATGTGATGAGTGATGTGCACTGCCATGCTTACTAAGCCCAAAGCTACAATCTGGGCTACTCTACCAACCCCTTCTGTATGCTAATAGTATGCAGTGCCAAAAGCCAAGAATAGGCATGTCCTTGAGATCAGAATGAATACAGACTAACGAGAAGAATTTCCAATTAATATTTTCAATATCATTTTCAATTTTTTTTTAAACAGATATTTCTACATCCGATCATATACATTACAAAGAAAAATCCTACCAGGCTGAGAAGCAACTCCTTTTAAAATATTTTCCTTATTTTTTTTTAGTATATTATCAAGACAACTTCAAATAGATACTTGAAGACAGTCCCGCAGATGAATAATATTAACTGTTGATCTTATCCAAACTATCACACTGCAGTTGCAACATATCCCAATGTAGCTTGTTTTTATCCTAAACTAAAGAAAATTCCATTTCAGCTGTCAATTTGATACTGGATAATATTTGGCCGCTTCGTTTTTCCCCTCACATAATACAATTGAATACAATTGCTAATAACTGTGAAAGGTAATAACCAAACTTACATCCACTTCAGAAGGTGCAGTCAAGTAGCAAGGGTTCTGTTTCCACATATCTACACACTAGAAGATGAACAAAGTGGTGTTAGTGTGCTACTCTTTAAAATTAATAGCAAAGAAGCTCACCCACCTCTTGTCTTACAACACTCACATTTCCAGCTTTAGAAATTTTGAGGTCATACTGCTGGGCTACTTTCTTCTCTTTCTTCTTCTGTACGTAGTCAACTAATCTGAGCTGAGGTGGAGCTGAATAGTGAGCTACTTCCTGCTGCCTGTTCAGAGATGACTTTGAGTACCTTTTGAAACACCTACGGCAAGATGACAGATAAGTCTGTAAATCCATCACATGAAATTCCGCACTGTCAGTGTACAAGCACAAAAACAAGCAGTGAAATGCTAATTGAGAAGAGGTTTTGAAATACTCATTTGTTTATTATACAGCATAATTCAAACTCATTCTCAGATTCTTAAGATTACCAGTATTTTGTTCATGCTAAAAATGGGACTGGTTTTGAAAGACGCACTGAAACTGTATCATACTTTTAAGATTAGTATCAAAGACTTCAGTTCTGCCAAAATATTCATGTACTACTTGTGAATCTAGAAAGTTATAAGAACAAGAACTACCCTTCATTCTTTATGTCACACCCAATCTTTCAGCATATATTCAGCTATCCTGGACACTCATTTAACACCTGTATACTCTTCTGATGGAATGCTTGTTGACCATCACGCTCTAACAGCAGCCTGGCTGATCTCTCTATTTACACTTAATCAGCACCACTGGTTGTTTTAAATATAGCTCCGTAAACTGAAACGATCATTAGTACTTTTTAGTTCTACAGAGTGGATGCATCTCTTTTACTAAAATATAAACTATTTCAAGCTTTTGTGGAAAGAAGCGAATCACAGCATCAGAGAGAAACAATATCAAGATTTTGTATACAGCAAACTCCACATCATTTACAATAAACTATGTCAAAATAACACTTGTTTTCATGTACAAAAGAATGCATATTGCAGCACCTATTAGTGAAATACACCACAAAATAGAAACGTTCAAAATAAGATCCAATTTCACAACTGTTCTCTACACTCTAGATATTTAAGTAGACATTAATTTGAGAGCTGCATAACAGAAGGCCAAGTTTTTGTGTAAAGCACACCTTGGTTTTCTTTGCAACACACCCATAAAAACTTGAAAAAGTCTGAACATGTTTCATAATGAAAAGATACCGTTTCATGGGGCGAGTATTCATTTTCTGCTTGTTGTACAGGAGTCTGTTTGTAGTACAGGTCACCGCTATTGATGGATCAAGACACAAAGGCTCGGCTGTAGCCAAAATAAGTTGGCTTTCAAGTAGGAGTTTGTCCTCCTGTAATACACACAGCTATTAGTAAACATAAAAATGAAGACTTTCGCTTTAAGTCAATACAGACCTATACTCAAGGAGAGAAAATACCCAATATTTATGTTAGTAGTCATTAAGAATTACAGAGCTTTGGTTGGAGTTTCTAACAGGAAAAGAGAACTTACTGTACTGTAGCATGATTTCTTTTCTTTCCCTTTTTATTTTTACATCACAGTAGTGGTAATGAAGAATTTTATCTTGATGGAATGTCAATCAACAATATAAAGATTCCAGAATCACAGAATGTTTTGGGTTGGAAGGGGCCTTTAAGGTCACCTAGTTCCAACCCCTTGGAATAGGCAGGGACACCTTCCACTAGACCAGGTTACTCAAAGCCCCATCCAGCCTGGCCTTGAATGCTTCCAGGGAAGGGGCATCCACAGCCTCACTGGGCTGCATAGGACTTTGGAATACAGTCTGAAATGTAGTTTAGCTTAGTTTAGATTGTGGCTCTGAAATACAAATGAGTGGTTGCTTGCTTTTCAACATTTAACTAACTTTAACTGTACAATCAGAATTATTTAAGGTTCTCTTTACTGTAATAACATCAATAGCAATGTGCTGCTGAAGGAGAAATTGTATTATAAAACTATAATTACTGCTCCAGAGTTGTATGTTGAAGATTACTGTAGTAAGGTAAACCAGTTAGAGTAATTCCAATAATGCCATTCTGTATTATCAAGAGATAAGATCTGATTCTATTAGCAATTCCTACCATTTTCTGTGACATCTTAGGGGAAGGTACTATTAACAAGTTAATTCAGCAATTCTCAGGAGCACGTAGCATGCACCTCTATGCACACCATTATCAGTTTGAGTAAATCCAAAATTTTGTGAGTTATGCTCATCACATTTTTTTAAGCTAAACATATTCACCACATCACTGCAAAGTATTAAAATAACTGCTGACTCACCTGTGTCCATTTGTGGTTGTCACTTGTTATAGAATGAACATCACAAATTAAAGTCTGATGAGAAAGGCATAATTATAGTTAGCTTTGTGAGTTATTAATATATGTTCAGTAAGAGCTCTAACTACTGTAACAGTGAGAAATGGATGAAACACTTCTTACCTGCATTGTAGGACGCAAAAGAATGTGCTTGCTTTGGTATGTTGGAGATTTCATGTTACCAGACTGCCTATAGTCACGTATTTCTGCTATGACACATCCACAGTGAAAAATATTAACCTGGTATAAACAAAGAACAACCTATAAATACCCAAATATTTGCTTATGTGACTCTATTCCAGACTCTAAAAGTACGTTACTTATTGTTCAGTATTGACTGATACTACAGATAAAAATATCAATTTTGTCAAGATCAGGGAAGTTATTTGAGACATTCAGTATTTTATCTTCAAATGCACAAGCACTTTACACCTTCTTTTTGGCATCACCTATGTGAAGCATTCACAGTTCAAAGTCTATCTAGATACAAAACAATTTATTTTTTGAAAACAGAACTTTCAAACCTGAGATTTTTCTAAGAGATCAACCAAAATAGGTGGCAGCTCCTCTGCATCCAAATATTCAAGCAGCTCTCCTTCCTCATAAGGCAGTCGAATGGTCTCAGAATCTGAATTTAAACAGAACATTGCTTATCTTTTGCCTTTCATGTTCAGAGTTCAACAGAGTGAAATCTAAAACAGAGTTGATGGAAGCTTATCAAAATCACCAATTTTTTTCCACTATATTAATTTTTATATGCATTTCTGTTCCCAGAGAATGACTTTATTCTTATTATGCTAGAAAACAATGCTCCTTTATATCTCACTGGACACTGTGTGTTCTTACTGCATGCCACAGTACCAGGTGGCATGAAGGTGCAATCAAAATGGAAAGCAGATGACTTTTAGCACGTGCAGATATAGGAGGTAGTGAGACAAATTATTTAAGAGAAGGAAACTGAAGTAAGGGAACTTAAATAAGTGAAAAAGGGAACAGTTATGAAGCTATGGGGAAATAAGAGAGCTGTAGGCTCTCATTATCTATTGATATCATTATATTGATATAATGATATTGATATCATTATCTACTGATATATGCTATGCTATTAGAAAAGATTTGAGTACAGTTTTTTATGTTAGAAGCAGAACAGTTAAATATAAGCAATAGAAACACATTTATAGAGCGTTCTGAATAGTTTAAAAGATTAAATAGCAAAAATATTACCTGAACCATTTTTTCCCCTGAGCATAAGTGAATAACCCTCATTTCCCGGATAGAGGTTCACTACCAGACATGACAACGTCTCCTGCATAACCAGCTTCTCAAGTAAATTCACATTTCGCCTCAGCTTCTGCTTTAAAAGTAAACATTGCTCATGAACATAATACTATCAAGTAATTAGTAGCATTAAAAACAATTGCCAGAATCAGAATACTATTAAGATACATGCTTTGACATTAATCTAAATAAGCTCAGTTAAATTTAATTTGAATGTATTCAGTAGATTATAGTCATTATGTATTATTTTACATACTTGCACACATATTTTTTAATCACTCATTTCAATAATAAGAAAAAAAAAAACAATCTTAAGTCCACAGGTAACACAGTTAGCAAGAATGACCCTAGGCTAAAACTTACTACATGATAAATCTATGGCAATGCCTTTCTTTGGTAACGTTACTATGTGCACTTATAATATACAATTTACACTGTTTGATACCAATAACAAAGTATTTACTACTCTGAAAGAGCGTTCATTTCCCAGATTAAAATACTGAATTACAGCATTTGGAAGCTTTGTTAGCTGCACTGACTTGCCTGCATTTGCTGAAATCTGATATAACAGCTACAGAAACTATTTCCCTATTAAGCGTAAGAAAGATCTTTTTACTGACAAACCATATAATATATATATATATACATATATATATATATATATATACACACACACACAATTGAATGGATGTTTCAAAGACTCCAGGTGTGTCTTTAAATGTAAACATATTTAATACTCCTTTAAAAATTACAACAGTGATTTCTAGACTTCAAGTGAAGTCTGCCCAACTGCTTACTTCGTATATACCCACTAAACAATAGTGGGATGGCTCTTTTTGAACAGATTTAGCTTTCCAGAGATAACCAGGGAGACAGGAAAACAGAACTATTACTTCTATAGAAACCATTCCTAAGAGAAAACAGTTAAAACAACAACAACAAAAAAGCAACAAACATACGTAAGCACAGCAACATAAGCCACTTTAATGGGTGTATATAAAGAAAAAAAGGAGGAAAAAACCTTTCATCTCTAAGTAGTTTTGGAATAACAGCACAAAGTTAACTCTCTCTATGCATCATGAATGATGGTAACTTCACTCTACTTCCTTTCACAGTTTAGAAATTGTGGAAGCTAACACAAAGGAAAGAATGAAGTAGCACAAGCTCTGGAAAACAGATGAGGAAAGAAATGGAGGAATGGAACAGATAAGGAGAGAATACATCTCAGCAACAAGTAAAGACAGATAAAGAATGCTGCTGCTCTGGAGGTGTAGCTCATTAGGTAAAATCTTCAATTAAGACTCCTATTAGACTGCTGTAAGACATTACCCAAAAGACAAGACTGCACAGGCAGAGCTTCACTTGCCAGCACACCACATGTGTGTCACCTACCAGCCAACACCTTCACTTAGACACAGTAATTACCATTTCAAAAGAAGGCCAGAACTCAACTGCTCTGACATCTTTAACAGTTGCTATAGTCATTTTTTCACAGAAAAGTGGGGTTGGAATTACAGAATCCCGAAGACTGGAAAAGACCTCCAAGATACAACTGCCTACCTATCACCAACACTTCCCCACTCACCACATCCCTCAGTACAACATCTAAATGTTTCTTGAACACCTCTAGGGATGGTGACTCCACTGCCTCCCTGTGCAGACCATTCCAATGCCTAACCACTCCTGTGGAGAAGATATTTTTCCTACTGTCCAACCTGAATCTGCCTGGAGCAAATTTGACACCATCCCCTCTAGTCCTAAAGGAAGAACCTGTGGAGATCATCAAGTCCAACCCACTGCTAAAGCAGGTTGCCTACAGTAGGTTGTACAGGAGGGATCCCAGTTTTGAATATATTCAAAGAAAATGACTGCATTACCTCTCTGGGTAGCCTGTTGCAGTGCTCTGCCACCCTCAAAAGGTTCTCTTTCTCATATTCAGGTGGAATTTCCTGTGTTCCAATTTGTACTTGTGGTCTCTTGTCCTGTCACTATGCACCACCAAAAAGAACCTGAAACCCACCCTCTATATCAGTGCTTTCATATTTAGTTGTAAAATGGCATTAGGAAGATAGAAAGGAATATGTGAATTACCTAAGACTAAAATAAGATCAGAATATGCAAGAGATAGTTTTAACAAGAAAATGATTTACGCAAAAGTTATATATGTAAAATTAAAAACAAAACACGTCTAGTTCAACCTTTTGTTTTCATGAGCTTAAGAAAAAGGATGATGCTACTGTGGACATTATTTCATAAAAAGTATATGCACAAATTAATTTAAACTAACCAATAATCACAAAATAATTCTAAATAAACAAGTCACCTTTTTTTTTTCTACCCCAGAAATCTGTCCGTGCATAGAAGATTTATTTTTACAGGAGGACAATTCCCTTCAAACATCTTGTAAGCAACATATACAATATTAATTCAATTATAGAAGTAATTAAATTGAGTTAATCGCTTTACTTTGACTTAAATTAATTCAGGGAAAGACATTAGGTTTACCTTTCAGTTTTCATTTTCTATTCAGTAATCGTTAACCAATTACAGCTCCGCGGATATGAGGGATATGAGAAAAGACTCAAAGGAAAAAGTAGAAGACAAACACACCTAGGAAGTTTCCTGGCACTTCATAAGTATAGGGTGGTTAGGTACTGGAATGGGCTACTGGTTAGGCTGTGGTTGGACTTGATGATCTTCAAGGTCTTTTCCAACCTGAGTAATTCTATGATTCTGTGATTCATCTATATGAGCTAAACTTCTTCAGATGAATGCTAAGCACATTTTAAAATACAAAACCTCTCCAAGTCATTGGAGTAAACTGGCATTTAAGTACAGAAATTTCAATAAGCAGGCAGTTACCTCTCACTAAGATGAAAATGTCTGTAACCACAGAATCCGCTTTCTCCTTTGAGCTGGCAATTGCAGGTGCTAGCTTTGAACTGACATTAGGCTCAGATGCATGGAAACATTTTAACGTTTAAGAAGTGGATTGAGGTGGATTCAATTTCTCAAATGTTCATCAGAGTATAATGCAAGAACTCAGACATAAAACAACCAAGTCATACTGCAGAAACATCAGCTAATACTCCCAGCCCTCTCTGACATCACCTGCAGAAAAGTGGCACCCTTGTCACCCTGAAAACACCCCAAGCACACTAATACTGAATACTCCTGCCTAACAAGACTTAGACAGTGGCTCTATGCTATGTTTGTTACTTCCCCATTCTTGGCTATAATTCAAATGCTAACTTTAATATCCTAGTCTTATACACAATACATCACTGTTGCACAAAAATTGATTTTATCATTATTATAACTGCTTTTCTTGCCCCTCTGAACTTCTATTCTGAACTTGCCAGTTCAGACAGAAATGGAAATCTGCTGAGAAATTTTCACTTACCTTTATCTCGGGCTCTTTTTCACATTCTTCTATATATAAATCATAGAGTTTTTGAAATACAGATTTTCTGAAATAAAAAGAAAAAAAGAACAACACCTTAAAATGTAACCAAAACGAAATCACGTAAATGCTATTTAAAAGATATTAAGTCTGAAACTTTCACTACCTTCCACTGGATAAATATTTTCTTTTGGGAGGTCTCTGACGAGCACTTTCAATGATGTACTGGAAGAGAAAAATACATAAAATAATATATATACTACATAGCATATATCCTACATAGAACTCTAGTTAACAAGTGATTTTAGTCATTAATGGGCTTTGTTCTATGTATAAAGTAAGAAACTAACTGAAAAAAATGGTTAAAAATGCACTAAAAGTTATCTACTATGTGCTATATTCATCAACAAGGAGCCAACTCATTTTAGCAGTGAAGTACAGCATTACACAGCTATGGTGTGAGTTGCACACAAGACTTAATTTTACATACATGTTTTACAATTACAGTAATAAATATTTGCTTAAGTTAACACAGCAACATACTGAAGATAACTATCTCAGATAATCTATTTCATGCATCCTGGCCCAACAATGTTTATAAATCATGCATTCTCCAACATAGCCAACTTACAGAAATGTAATCGTACCCTGGTCTCTTGCATTTATGTTAGATTTTAATTAGAAAAGGATAAGGATTAAACAACAATCCCATTAAATGCCACTAGTATTCTAACAAACTCTACCCAAATGCTTAAATTTTTCTCCAAAGTATTTCTCCAAACAGTTTAGATTAACAGTATTTCAATAAAAATGTGTTTCTATGGGGAAACCTATTGCCGTGAGCACTACTGTAAGAAACCATTACACCAACATGAAATAATGTGAATATAAGAGTACTTATCCTTTCATTCCAACTGGGCTACTGTTAAACACAAATTTGTCATATATTTCTGCTATCCACAATCATCATCTTAAAACTTTTTATTCCACTGCTCACAGATCTGTTGCTCTTAAAAGAGGAAAAACTAAACTGTTGCAACGTCTATAATCATTGCATTAGATGATGTTCTTAGTACAACGAATAAGAGACAGATAGCTGGTCTAGCAATTGTAGAATATTGCAAATCCACTGCTAGATGTAAGGGTCATTATTTATAGACACACACTTACATAAACACATCCTCTGTCTTCCCACACTACCTTCCACAATTGCATTTATTATATTTTAAGTGTGATTCCAATATACTGTGCTCCAGCAAGTAATTATTGCTTACCTCTGCACGATCCAATGCCTGCTCTAAAGCTTGCTGCTGCAAGGGTATAAAGACACTTTTTTAGAAAGCATGTTAATTGTATGAACAACTTTGTACATAAAAGCCGCCATAAAAAAACCACAATTACTACTGATATGAATTAATAGAATATGGTATCAAAGATTCTTTGGCCCCCCACCAAACTTGGTAAATGAAACCTCAAGTAACTACATTAACAACAATTAATACCACTTACCCAGTGTCTACATTTGTGAAGTTCTGACTACATCACGAAGAACAATGAAAGGCAGTTAGAGTTAAAAGTGGAAATAGAAATTATGCCTCAGAAAGGTAATTACAAATATTAATAAAAACAATCACAGACAAAGAGCAGAAACTCTGTACTCCTTTAAGTTGGCTTCTAACTCAATATTAAGCCAAAGTCTTCCTGAACAGCACAGCCCACGTAGAAAACATTTAACATTCAGATACTAATGACAAAGAATGGTAATTCTTCTACAAAAAGGGAACATAGGTCCTGCACTCAGAACATTATTTCTGTACACAAAAAAATATGGGAAGTTTCTTATGACACACTGTTAAGTATGGAAGAATCTGGGAGCGTTGGTCAGTGCTTGCATGAACTACCAGTGTACCCAGGTGGCCAAGAAGGCCAACAACATCCTGGCTTGTGTAAGAAACTGTTGCCAGCAGGAGCAGGGCAATGATGGTTTCCCTGTTACTCAGCTCTGATGAGGCTGCACCTCGAATACTGTGTTCAGTTTCAAGCCCCTCACTACAAGGAAGTCACTGAGAACCTTGCATGTGTCCAGTGAAGTGCATCAAAGCTATGAAGGATCTGGAGCACGAGTATTACAGGGAGTAGCTGAGGGAACTGGGACTACTCAGACTGGAGGAGGCCCAAGGGAGACCTTATCGCTCTCTACTACCTGAAAAGAGGTAGTAATGTGGTGGAGGTCAGCCTCTTCTCTCAGGTAGAAGCAATAGGACAGGAAGGAATTGCCTTAAGTTACACCAGCAAGGTTCAAACTACATTCTCTTCTTTGAAAGAGGCACAGGAACAGGCTACCCAGGTAAGTGGCTGTGTCACTGTCCCTGGAGGTGTTCAAGAAGCATGTAGATGTGGTACTTAGGGACATGGTTTAGCAGGCAATATGTAGGTGTATGTATTTGGTAGGTATATGATTGAACTAGATGATCCTAGAGGTGTCTTCCAAAGGAAATCAAACATCAATCACTTAATCCTCATCAGCCAGAGCTAGCAGACTCCAGTGAAAAGATCGGAAAATAAATTATCTTAATATATTATTACAACTTACCATTATAGTTGAAGCCAAGTGACCAAGTTGTGAGATAAGTAGTTAAGAAGTTTGGTGCAGCAGGCAAAGAATCATATTTTATGGTCACACCTGGGGTACTGAAAGATCAGGGAGAAAAAAAAAGATAAATATCACTACACAGCTAAATAAGAACTCTGTTCAGATACAAAGTTTTATAACACAGCATGGCTTAGTTTGGAAGGGACCTCTAAGATCAACTATATCAACCCCCCAGCCCCAGGCAGGGATGCCAATCACTAAATCAAGCATTCGTTCAAGCTGCCCAGGGACCCAGACCACATCCGACCTGGCCTTGAACACCTTCAGGGACTGGTGTTCTACATCACTGAGCATTTCATATTCTAATGACTTCACACATATTCCTTGTACAAAATAGAAGTAATAATAACTATACAATTGAAATTAAACAGCAAGGTACAGTTTTCTATCATAGGCACCCCAACCACCAAAACTAGAGAAACACAAAAGGCTCATATATTTAATTACAACTAGTCAGAATATTTAGCATACCCTATTATGTTTTTGTTTTATCTCATAAAGTTTAACAAGGCCAAGTGCAAAAGCCCTGCACCTGAGTTAGGGCAATCCCAAGCACAGATACAAATTGGGCAGGGAATGGCCTGAGGAAGGCCAACCATATCCTGGGTTGCATCAAGGGAAGTGTGACTGCAGGTTGAGAGAGGCGATTCTACTCCTCTACTTTATACCAGTAGAGAATAGACCCCACCTGGAGAACTGTGTCCAGGTCTGGGGCCCCCAACACAAGAAGGACATTGAGCTGTTGGAGCAGGTTCAGAGGAGGACCACAAAAATGGCCGTGGTCCATTTCCTCCAAGCTCAGAAGCAGTTTATCTTGAGGAAGAGGAAGGTGGGTAAGAATTTGCCCAGAGGCTTCTGTGGCTCAACGAGATAATCCTGGAATTACTTCTGCACAAAAAGAAAGTCTACAGGAAGCGGAAGCAGGAATAGGTTATCTCACAGGATAACCAGATTAAGAAAGCTAAAATATATATATAATTGCATCTAGCCAGGCACATAAAGGGGATCAAGAAGAAATTCTACAGGTATATCAGTGATAAAAAGAAAGTCAGGGAAGATGCGAGCCCCTTCTGAAAGAAAAAAGGATACCTGATCACAACCTGGTCACATACCAAGGAAGCTGAGGTGCTCGATGGCTTCTTTGCGTCAGCCTTTACTGGCAAGTGCTTTAGTCACACCATCCAAGCTTCAGAAAGCAAAGGTGAGAACTGGGAGAAGGAATATCTGACTGCTGTAAGTGGAGATCAGGTTTGTGACCATCTAAAGAACCTGAAGGTACAGAAGTCTATGGAACCCAATAAGACCCATCCACAGCTTCTCAGGGACCAAGCAGATGGAGATGCCAAACAACTATCCATCATATACAGACCGTGGGAGTCCAGTGAAGTTCCCACTGATTGGAAAAGGGGAAACATAACCTCGATTTTCAGAAGGAACAGAATATCATCCAGGGATCTAAAGGTCAGTCAGTCTCACCTCTGTGCCTGGCAAGATCATGGAGGAGATCCTCCTAAGTCCCTACTAAGGAATATGGTAAATAAAAATGAGGTGATTGGTGGTAATCAATATGGCTTCACCAAGGGTAAATCATGCCTGACAAACCTGGTGGCCTTCCATGATGGAGTTACAGAGTCAGTAGATAAAGGAAGAGCAACTGATGTCATCTACATGGACATGTGCGAAGTGTCTGACACCGTCCTGCATGACACCCTCGTCACCAAACTGGAGAAAAATGGATTTAATGGATAGACCACGTACTGGATAAGGAACTGGCTGGACGGTTGCATTCAGGTAGTTCAACAGTTCAATATCCAGGGGGTGATTGGTGACAAGTGGTGTTACTCAGAGACTGGTGCTGGGATAAGTGCTATTTAACATGTTTGTAAGCAACACGGACAGTGGGATCAAGCATAACCTCAGCAAGTTTGTGGACCACACCAAGGTGAGTGGTGCAGCTGACACACTAGAGGGAAGGGATACCATTCAGAGGTACCTAGACAGACCTGAGAAGCAGGCCCATGCCAACCTCATGAAGTTCAACAAGACCAAGTAAGGCAGCTGTCCCTGTTTATAGCAGGGGGTTGAAACTAGATGATCTTAAAGGTCCCTTCCAACCCAAACCATTTTATGAATTCTGTGAACATATTGTTCTGGATGAACGTCTTCCCGGACGTCATCAAGCATCTGTCAGCTACCACACACAGCCTTGCTCAGCAATTCCAACGTGTTACCAACTTCCATAGAAAACATACAGGGAACGTCTCACAGCCTCACACCAGCTGCTGGCAAGTGGTGGGCAAGGAGCAGTCCACATAGGCTGCCCACTCCGGAGAAAAGGGCCTAATTGCGAGGGCGGGCGGAGGTAAACACCGCAAGAGCCAGGCCAAGCCCAGCTGCCAGGCCGAGCCCTCCGCTCCCGCGGCCCACCCTATCCCGGCACCGCCCCGTCCCGCCCCTTCCCTCCCGCCAGGGCGCAGGGGGCCGCCGAGACACCGCTTCCCACCTCAGCCACCTCCCTCCCGGCGCAGAGAGCCCCGCAGGGCAGCACTCCATTACCTGCCGGCCTCCCACGGGGCTCTGCCCCCCGCACTGCGACCCCCGCCGCCCGCTCATTCGCCCCCTTCTCTACCCACGGCGGCAACCACAGCCACTTCCGCCCCGCCACTTCCTTTCGCTGTCGGAAGGGGCGGGCACAGTCACCATGGCGACGACGGGGCTCGGGAGTGGGAGGGAACGAGATGCAGTACAGCGCAGTGTCAAGTTATGGCAGATAGTGTTATGCCTTTTGGTACACGGCATAAACGCAGTCTCTCCCTTCGCAATCACACATTAATCATGCCATCACTTACCAGCAGTACGTACTTTGTGAACAACTGCTTTCAAGGACAAAGCTCAGCACTGTCTCCAAGTTAGTTTACATCTGGACTTGAGAATATTACCAGAAAAATATGAATAAATGACCCTATGTACAACTGTTGTACGGTGGTATTAATGTTAGAGCATCGTAATTATCTAGCAAGAGTCCCTTGAGAGATTCTATCCATGTTGTGATCCATGTTGCAGGATTTGCCGTGATAATCTGGGGAGAGGAAAAGGTTTGGTGATGTAAGTACAAATCCTGCTGTATGTTTCTGGCATTTGTTAAGCTTGTTTCTATTAAGAGGTTTTACATTTCAGAATCTTTTTGCTGAGTTCAGTGATTACTGCTGAAGCACCAGACTTGCTTTCCTTGTCATTTAGCCATTCGTTGTGCTAGCTGAAAATCCTCACCATCCTCTTTCGTTCTGAACCATTCTGAATATCAGACTGAGATAACGTGAAATATGAACTTCTGAATAATCTTTTCCAGGTTAGCTCTGTGATGAAGCCTGTTCTCCCCAATTACTCCCTCTTCTGGAAATCATAGAGTAAGATGCCTTACAGCAAGTCATATTTTCTTGATTTCATTTAGCTTATTCCAGTTAGCTTTGTGTTCTCTCTGTGCTCTCTACAATCTATGTTGAAAAGCCTAAAGATTTTGAACCTAGGTGTTCAAAGAAAGCTGGAAGTATAGAATCGATCTGCTTTTCTGTGAGAAAAATGGAAAATCAGTCCTGAGGGTTGATAGTCCATCTATACTGCCTTTCAATTACTTCAGTCTGTCTTCAGATTTATTCATCTTACTTCTTTTGAACCACATGTCATTTTAAAAGCCATCCTTTAAAACTCATTGATTCCCATTTCTCCTACACATCCAGAGCATTCGCAAACAGATGCTACCTGAGAAATTGTGTTATGAGTCGTATTATGATTTACTAAGTTTCATCAAAAGTTCTTGCTACCAAATAATGTTTTTTCTTTCTCCTTCAGAATAGGGAATGAGGATAATAACAATTCAAATAGCTTTTCTGCATCCCTTGTGTGCTTAAATTCAGCTCTCTTGCCCCTTTTTTATAAAAAAAATATGTGTTTTTGTGTCACTTTTCCCAGGAACCCTTTAACTGAGAACAGACCCAATACTGTATTCCTGGATGGGTCATTTCAAATGCATACATATTGTTTTCAGATTTGCTTCTAGCTTCACTTTGATGTTTTCACTCTTTAAAGGGAAGGCCTTGAGGAAAACAAACATTCTACATTTACATTAAACATTTCCTATAAACCCTTTTAGCACTGATTCATCTGTATTCTCACACCTGCATCCCACCATTTACTATATTGCTGGCTTCTTAGCACTAACAAGGCCCATGTTAAAATTTTGGAAGTTAATAGACAGCAGCTGGAATTAAAAGCCAGATTTCCCAGAGTTTTCATGTGTGACATCTTCGGCTTCTGAAAAGCCACGGCAAGATTCCCTTAAGATTCAGGTTCTGTAGGTTGGGGTTTAAAATGACAATTTATGTTGGATTTCACCTGCTGTTTTAATTCTCAGCTGCTTTTGAGAGTGGGTTCATCTTTACTACTCTAAATAATCTGATATTATAGAATTGTTGCCAACATTCCTAGCAATGTGTTGAACAGCACATATTTGTGTGGTTCCCTACTCGTTCACTGTGGAAACTGGCCATTCATTTCTTCCTTTTGATTCTTATTTGCTCTTAATTAATAGTCCATGTTAAAGCAGTCCATCTTTGAGTCTGTAGATGGGCTTCAGCAAATGCAGCTTCTACAAACTCATCAGTTACTCCTAGCCTCTAGTACACACAGCAACTTGAGTTCTGTCATCAAACATAATGAGAGTTGTCCATCCACAACTTGATCTCCCAGTTTCTTACAGCAACATCCCATTTTCAGACCTCAGACTTTCATCTGTTTGAGTCAAATATCCTGTCTGGTGTAGCAGAAAAGATGAACTGATTAAATTCAATCTGCTTTGTGCTTCTACAGGCCAATTTGCTTTGTTACATAAATGACTGCAGTGTAGATCCATCACACAAATTGACTTCTGGAATCCAGAAAGATAATAACAGGTTTGTTATTGTTGCATTTGAGCTCTCATATTTAAACAGACTTCCCTTTAAGGTCTATTCTTCCCACATTCTACTGTAGTGTGGTATGGATTTTCTGCATTGGGTCTGCAAAATGGGTTTTGTTCTGTTGTACTGACACAACCTGACATTTGACACCTAACACTTGACACTCCACACTTCTAATTCTCATAGTATTTCTTCTTGGCTGAATTTTGCTTTGAAATCATCTGGTCCTATAGCTATAACTCCCAGAAGGAATAGGGACTGACTGCGCTGCTGCAAGGCTGTAGTGGAGGGTGAACTTCAAAAGAAGTATTTGCAATGCATCCATTTACTCAGAAAAGTACTTTCCTGCACATGCAACTTCAGATTCTTTCCTGGAGAGCAAGAGTTTTAAACGTGTTTGTGCAGCTGAGAAGTCAGTCTCATTATTCATCTGTCTAAATTGGATTATTCCTCAATAACAACAACAATATGCCTTCATTAATAATGTTTATCTGCCTACGAACAGATTTGCTTCTTTAGTGTGTTTGATGCATACATGGGAATGGAGTCTCAGACTTCTGTAGCCATGGTGATGCTCTTGACCCAGCACAAAAATTGCAAAGCTGTTTTTCATTTTCCTGTGCTGTTTCAAAATGAAATGACATGCAGGCATACCAATCTGAGACAGATTTATGTGCTCTGAGGCAGAGCTGAGACAGTGATTCAAGTATGGCTCTCTCATTTGAGTACAGATGAAAAGAGACATGACAGCATGCTCACGAGTAGAAAACTCTTATTCAAGTCAGCTAGACTTTGGGCATGTGACTTAAACTTAGGGCAAACAACCATGAACTCCTGAATTGTAAATCAGTTATGTCACTGACTTTTTGTGTGAGCTCTCATAAATCTCCATGGCTAATATTTCCTATCCTGAGTATATACATCAATATTTAGGTCTCGAATGATTTGCAGATCTGCTGAAGACCCACAGTTTCTATTTATTTTTAAGATCAGTTACACATTTCCAAGTACAATTATCTATTATTTTTTGTTAGCACATATTCGTAATTTGACTGTTGAAACAGAATTTTATATTGGAAAAAAATATATGAACCTTTTTATTAAATTTCTTTTCAATTTATCTGAACATTTTTTATTTCTTCATGAAAATACAGAGAAATATTTGTTTTCAGACAGCAGAGGTGAAGAAGACATGAAATGATGTGAAATAAGTTTTGAAGTGACTACTGATAGGAGTGCAGTATAAAATTAATACACATCAAGTATCTAGGAATGTAGGGTTTTTATACCCAGTAAAATCTAGAAATCAGTACAACTCACTCTAATGAAGGTATCGTGAGTAAGCTTTAGTTGTTTGATTACAGATATCTAGACTCTTGTATTCAGTTAGTCTGTGGTTGTCAGCTGAATCATGTTCTTGGACTGCTCCACAGACCATGTGAACATCAACACATGTAGACACCTGAAATTGTTGTCTCCATCTCAGACTCATTCTTTCTCCAAGAGCTCTGCTGCCTCAGTTTTGAGAAGCTCAGCCAGAGACAACACCTTCAAAACAGCCCTGATTTTCAGAATGTTTTGACTTACACTCAATTAATTAAGCATTTTTGTTGGATCTCAAACTTGATGGCTATAGAAGATTTATTTATTATTTCTATTGGAAGAAAATATGGCAGCTGACGTCAGTCAGTTCCAACTACATGTGTTATTTTGAATTTGCTCTTTTGATGGCAGCTGCAGTAAAGCTACTTAAAGCTAGGCTACTTTGTGTTGCAGGACAATGGAGCTTTAGGAGGATGAATAGGATGTTCATGCTGCAGATATATTGGGACGTTTGGAGGCAACCGTTATCATACCAATCATTTCAAATTCTCCAATGTCATCACTCTTTTCTATTCTTGCCCTGAATTATTTGCATCTCTGATACTTTACTGTCCTATGCAAAAGACTGTCTCACTCCTAGCAGTGTCTCACAGAAACAGGAGACAAACAGTCCCATTTCAGAATATCTATCTATTGTCTCTTCTTCATTGCTTTCCCTTAACTTGAACTTGGTGGCTCCCAGAGGACACAGAACAAACTTGGATAGGAGTTGAAATCATAGAATCACAGAATAGGTTGAGCTGGAAGGGACCTCAAAGATCAAATAGTTCCACCTTTCTACCATGGGCAGGAACACCTCGTACTAGCCAAAGCTGCTCAAAACCCTATCCAGTCTTGAATGCCTCCAGGAATGGAGCATCCACAGCTTCTCTGGACCAACAGGTCCACGCTCTGAATTTCTTAATATCAAATCTAAATCTACCTTCTTTCAATTTAAAACCATTACACCTCATTCTATCACTACACTTTCTGTTGAAGAAATACATAAGGACCTGCTGGGATTTCTGTGCACAGGAGGGTGAACAGTAGAGTCTGAATTCACGAGCTAACATTATTTTCAGGATAATAAATAAAGCAAGGAGGTTTAACAGCAGACCAATGGTAAATCTGAAACATAATGAGCTTTGAAAGGTGAGTTAGAGTCTGAAGGCTACTAGGAGTATATTTTGGATGTACATTTTCCTGATTTTCTTTTCACTATTTTTTAAGAAAAGGAAGGTGAAAGCAGTGGAAAATGGGATTTAGAAAACAGTCAGAGTAGATCAGCTTCCTAATTATTTGAAGGCAGGCAGGTAGGCAGAGCTAACTGGGGCCAGAGTAAGGAAGCTATGCAGTTCAGATTATGTTTTATATAGAAAAGCCACTTTGTTAGCTTTTTTCCTGCTTCATGCTTACCTAGAAAGAGTTATGACTGACAAAGCTGTGACAAACTGTGCATAGTTCCAGGATTCTGTCTGAATTCTAGGTCAAAATGTGCTACCTGGCAGCACTTTGCTTGCTTTTGGATTGCTGTCTTTCTATGTCCAAAAGCTGCTCACTGTGGTGGAGGTGTGCAGTGCTTGAGAAGTTATGTTGCAAAGTAATTCAGGGCCAGTGCACTGTAAGACTAAGTTTGCTTGTGCTGTGGAAAGAGCCTTGTGGAGAGATGCAGAGTTTGGCATTGAGGGCACTTTGAGAACTCAGGGCAGCATAGATGCAGCCAAATGGTTCAGTCTGTGATGCCAACCTCATGTAATAGATGGTAGCATACAAGTACATGAAAGTAGGAATACATTTAAACCACCTCTTACGCTGAATATTTCAGGGGGCAGTAACAGTATGTCATGAGAGATCACAGTGGTCAGCTTGGATTTACTAAACAGTGAGGTTGCCATGATAAACTACACTGGGAGAATAAAATGAAATCCTCTAATTAAGGCTACAGTGTCTGAATGCAAGGTTGTCAGTGTCAAAAAATGTAGAAGAAAGTTGATTTTTTAATCAAATTATTCTTCATTTATCAATATATGTATATATACATGCTTCTATATATATATGTTCATGTTCTATACATGAACAGACAGTCTGGATATTGAGATAATTACTTGATAATAATGATATCAAGATAATGTTTTCCTTCAAAGATTAAAAAGTGCATTATTTATTGAACTGCTTCTGTAATAAATAAGAAGAGAAATGTACTATTCCTGCATAACTACTTTTTAGATGAAGTGCTTTGGCAACACTTTTCTGGTCTTCTCTTGAAGTAGTCAGAATCTGGAAAACATATCTGCATATTTAGATTTTGATCACATGCAGATGTGCAAGTGTGGCACGTAAGTAACTCTTTGGAAGAGTTTTTTTTGTCTTTTGTCTTTTTATTTTTTTATACACGATGCACTTCTTCACTGTCTAGTTTGGCCTGATTCACTTCTGCTTAGTTAATGATAAATCGGAGCAACATTACATCAATGTGGATAGGTGACTAAGAGAATTAACTGCATGGATGCTTTCGTTAGCATTACTGTAATGGAGACTAAAGGATGTAGATGGTGGAGCATAGTTTAGTAAGTGTGGCTATCCTGTTAAGAAAGTCCAGATACAAAGAATTTCAAAGAGGCTGCCCTCATTCCTATCACTTTGTGTCTTACTTTGGCTTTATGTATGAAAATAGTGTATCTTGCATATTTTCTGCAGTCTTCATGTGGAAGTCTCCCATATTTCACTTGAATATCATTGCAGCAGTCGTTTTGGAGCTCTGGATTTAATTTTCACTGTGGGACAGAAATAGCAGGAAACCAAAGATCAAAGATCCCCAATCTGCTGTGTATCATGGAAGTGTTAAGGGCCATCAGCTTTCACTGAATGTCATAGTTGATGACACTTCTCAGCAATCAGGTATGCTTAGATTATACAAAGATTGCAATTTGGTTATCCCAAACCTGCCTTGTCAGTTTCCTTATTTATTTTTATTTTTATTTTTATTTTTGAAATACAATGATGGATATCTCTTGGTCAAAAGATAAGCATAAAAGGTAAGTCAACCAAACTATGCAGATAACTAAGAGGCTAATAATGGGCTTTATTTAACAGAGCTCCCAGCAGGCATCAACATTCATCTGCTGAGTCTCATAAACACTTCATCAATCAGATGGATTTTGCCATAAAGCAAACACAGTGCTGCTGTTGGCCTGTGCTTAGTTTTCATCTGTTTAATAAAATAGATTGCCCTTGGCTGCTTGTATGGCTTTGCTGGAACTCCTACATATTCTAGCTTTAAATTAAAATTATTATGAAACCCAGTTAACAAGTTATCCTGCCTGCAGTAACTGTTTCACTCAACCCACTAGAGGTCAGGGCTGTACCGCTGAGGTGGATAGTTAAAAAATCAGCAAGCAAAAACTCTTGACAAGATGTTTCCAGAAGTGAAAACCCTGTCAGTGATTTCTGCATTTTAGATACTTATAACGTTATACATATTATTTAGTTAATGTTAAATAATCTCTCATATTTAATATGAGCAAAATAGGTTCCTTCAGTAGATCTATCATTAATATGAAGCTACATAGGCTGATTTTGCAATGACAGGATATTAATAATATATTTTGTAACCTATATATCCCCAAAATTTTATATAAATGTTGTTGAAGCTTTATTTCTAGCTCTGTGTTTGCATTCTATACCCCAATTATGAAAGCATAAACTTAAAGAAGATCTGGGACAGGTTTAAAGAACATTTTTGAGACCAAGGGCTGGATTCTTAGTGATGTTTTGAAAGAATGGGTTACAATAGTAATGATTTGTAATCCAAAGAATAGGCAGGGTCTTTGAAATAACATTTTGGTTTGACTTCCAGTCTGGTTATAACACTTACTTTGTCTTAGTATAAATGAAGATAATATAGCACACAATCACTTTGAAAATGTTATTTTCTTCTGTTCTCTAATGTTGTCTTTTTGGTAAAATTCATACTTGTTCATGTAAAAGAGAGCCTCAGTGCTCATGGCAACTCTACACAAATGGTTAATTAGAATGACCATGTAACTATTCTGGCACAGAGAATCCTGGAACAGATCCTCCTGAAAGCTGTGCTAAGACACTGGGAAGAAGACAGGGAGATGATGCAAGACAACCAGCATGACTTTGCCAAGGGCAAGTCCTTCTTTATCAGCCTAGTGTCCTTCTATGATGGTGTCACTGCATCGGTGGACAAGAGAAGAGCCATTGGTTTTATCTGGACTTCAGTAAGGCCTTTGACATGGTCCCCATAACATCCTTCTCAGAAACTGGAAACATATGGATTTTATGGGTGGAATGTTAGTTGGATGAGGAATTGGTTGCAAGATTGTATCCAAAGAGTGGTGGCCAGTGGTTCAGTGTCTGGATGGAGATCAGTGACAAGTGATGTCCCTCAGGCATCAGTACTGGATCTGATGCTCTTTAACATCTTCATCAATGACATCGACAGTGGAATCAAGTGTACCCTTAGCAAGTCTGTGGGTAACAACAAGTTGTGTGGTGGGGTCAACACACCTGAGGAACAGGATGCCATTCAGAGAGACCTAGACAGGCTTGAGCAGTGGACACAGAAGAACCTCATTACAACAAATCCAAGTGCAAGGTCTTGCACCAGAGTTATGGCAACCCCAGTTATCAGTACAAACTGGGGGATTAAAGTATAGAGCACAGCCCTGCCGAAAAGAACCTGAGGGTACTAGTGGTAATATGTAGCAGCTTTGGATCATCCTTGCTGCTATTGGCCTTGACAGGGAGGCCTGGGCCTCAATATCCATTTAATTTTGGGCATTGCCAACCCCAGAACAAGATATGAGAGGCTGGTGTTATAGAGCCTATGCTGAGTAACACTCCTGTTGGCCTCAGCCAAGAAAGTAATCCTCAAACAGCCTGAGAAAGCATAAGAGGCTGTCTATTATGAATATACATAACAAAAACTCAAAGCAGTAAGAGCATTGGGAACACAAGCATCAGAAGGCTTAATGAAAGCAGCCAAAGGCGGTATGCTAAGACACACTTTTCTTAATAACTGCCTATGAGAGAGCAGCTGTAGTGTGAAGCTGTCTTCAATGTTGGGCAAATGAAGAGGTATGTGCCCTGTAGGACGTACTAGACAGGTGTGTGGGCAACTTCAGAGTTACATTCTGTGATAGGGTCTCTGCCACCTACTTTGTATCATGAGAGCATCCTGTTTAAGAAGATGTTGAGTCATCATAGTATCATCATAGTATCATAGTATTGTGCGAGTTGGAAGGGACCTTAGAGATCATCGAGTCCAACTCCCGGGATTCGAGCCCTCTGTGTAGCAGAGCGGCACTTCTACCCCCTGCTCCACGGGGGGGGATTCGAACCCGGGCCCCCTGGTGTTGCAAACGGGAATTCTACCGCTGCGCCACCGGAGGCACACAATGAGTGTCCATCAAAGAGTCCATCATGCTATGCCAGCTTGTTGGAGAGGCAGAGCAAGTGTTTTGGCATATTCATTTTACTAGTATAAACATATTGTTAAGTCCAAATTGAACACATCTAAGTATCTGAGTATCTAAAGATGTTTACCCTGAATGCTGATATGCTGATTGGGAAATCACCTTTGCTCTGTTGTTTAAAATACTGAAAACAATAGTACCATTAATTGTAACTCTTCCCACTTTCTATGCAGCAGAATTACTTCCTATTAACTGCTTTGAAGGTAGAGCCCTTGTAACAAAACAGAAGAGAGGCCAGAAATTGGAGAAACACCTTATCTTGTTTACATATGAAATAAGTGCTGAGCTTCTCATAGCTGTCAGGATTGCATTTCTTCTGAGGATTCCCAGATGGAGCATTCTAGGCATCAGATGAACTCTGGTATCAGAAAGCTGGCCTGCCGCATGTTTTCTCCTCCAGTCTGAATAGATGCTGAATGGCGATTTTGCTGGGGTTCTCTTCTAATTAACACATCTAGAAAAGCAGTTGGGGCACATCTATAAGAAGACTCAGGCACTTAAGGAAAATCTGGATTTTTATTATTAATTTTAAGTGCAGTAAAATTAGTCAATGATCAGTGATACTTGAAAGCAGGACCCTTTTGTTTTCTCAAGCTCAGAAAGAACCAGTATTTTATGATTCTCTTTGTGTCCCACAGAATGATAATTTTTTCAAAATGCCTCTGTTTTAAGTCAGTTTCAAACTTTATTCAGTAAGATTAATATTGGCGTGCATTCTTTTTTTAAGTAGTTCTGAAAAGGAGTCAGATTAAATATTGCTACACTGACATAGCATGGAAAAAATCACCTGTTGAGAAAGCCAAGTATCCTTCTGATGTATCTTTGTCTTACATACCAGGTCATAATTTTGATTGAGAATATTCTTCTTTCCAGCCATTGGAAGCTTCTGCTTTTCAGCTTTATGAGCCTCATGTGTGTCTATTAAGAAGAAAATTGATTCAAAGCCATTTTCGTTTTGTTGCGTTCCAGCTAGAATACAATCACTGCATCTTCTTTTTGTGTAGATAATCCAGAAAGCTTTCTTATGGGAATTTACTTCCTGTTCAATTTGGCTTTTTGTTTTCTCTCATTCATTAGTTATTATTGGTTTACAGTATGCTGTAAATGATAAAGAATCCAAAGCCTTGAGCTGATTCTAAATTCAAGAGTATTTGGCCTGTTCTTACACGAACAAAGCCAATTTGTTCCATTGTGATTGATTTGTAATTTCCTCTAATGTTTTAAAATAAGTGCCTTATCAATACTCACACACTCTCCTCATGATTCTAAGGACTTTTTCATAGTGAGTTCAGCTCAGTCTTGGAATGCTGTATGACCAGGCAGGCTTAGTGAAGAAACAAGATGTGTAGGGCAAAATGCTGTCTGAGGAGTAGCACGTTTTTGTCTCTGCATGCTATATACATTTGTATTTTCTCAATTGGATGATATTTTTAATTGTAGTCTAAGCCCTTGATATGTCATGGTGGTTTTTGTCTTCTGTACTAATAGTATCCTATTTGATATGGAAAAAAAGAAGTGTGTTATGGCTTCCAGTGTGTGTAAGTGTAAGGAATGGATGTTTCTTGCTTAGGACTCGTTGGCCTATGACTGCATCAAAATGGATGTGATACAAAAGAACACCACCTCAGTTGCTATCTTTCACTGCATTTGTAATCTCTGTGGAGCTCCAGACCACTCATGCTATTTCTGTTTGAAAATCTTATGTATTTTCATATATCATTTTTCTATTTGTACCTTCAAGAAGGAAATAATGTTTAGAATATAGACACTTAGGTTTCTGTGCCTCAAAATAAATTCCCGCCTACACTTGATGTGTCTCAGGTGCTCATACAATAAACAGATGTCTAATTCATAGTGAACAGGGTGGGATTCATTTGCCCAAGCAAAGCCCATCAGTTTTAAAAGGTTTTTAAGCTGATCACTTGTAGATGCTTTTTTTAAAATGAGCTGGATCACTCTCTCGATTGTATAGGTTGGAGGAGAATTAGTTGTCTAAGCATATAACTTTAGTGTCCATTTTGTTGGGAGAGGTTCATTCCCAGACTTCAGCTTTTGCTCAGCAACTTTCCTTCAAGTTTCCTGACATAGCTGGTAGGACTGTGTGAATGTTTTTGATAGTCCATGACAATGCAAATCTCTTTAGGCCACTAAATCTTATCCTAGACCTGATACAGGAACACCAAAATGTAGTCTTTACAGTATGAAATTGATTTCAGCCTTTACTCTTCATTTTCCTGCTAATCACCTCCCTGTTAATCTGCTTCAGATTTTTGTGTCATGCCCAAAATTTGGGCACTGGTCCTGAGCAGCCTTTTAAACTTGATGTTGTACAAACAATTCTATTTTATTTTAATGGTCACATTCAGACAATATAATGTTAAACATGAAGTTTTTAGTTAGAAAGTTGAATTGTATATTCTATAATTCTATGTTCTTCTATTTTAAATGCATTATGAACAGTATAACATACTTTATCAAGAGTATCTCTCCATATTGTATTTCAGTTGTTTAAGAAGTGATTCTTATTTGCAGTTTTGAGATCTTTCTAAACTTGTGTAATTAATGTCATTGTTACCTGCTTTCAAGAAGGATTCTACCACCAATGCAATTTGTCTGATGGAGTTATAAGTACTGGATGTCCTTTCATTTGACTCTCACCATTTAAGCAACTTGAGCAATTCTGATGTAGACAGCAACTAGACACTCCTGCAGACACTGTGAACAGTCTTAATTATAATACCTCACTCTTCTCCTCAGCAAAGAATATTCGGAATTGCTAGACAAAAAATCAGTTGTTGAAGTTGGTCCAGATGTAAGCTAGAGAAGTCTTTGGCACTGTCATTTCTGTCTGAAACCAGTGCCTTTTACAGTAAATAAGCTTTATGTCATTTCAGTCAGCTACCTCTTTCAAATGCAGAGTTTACTGTGGAATATATAAAGAAGTATACATTTTATGGCAATAATAAGGAGAAAGCCACATAAGCAACTAACAGAAATGCCTCTGCTGGTTCTTATTCAGGTAGTAGAGCTGCTGCCCTGGGCTTCGGAGTCTAAATGTAGGTTTACAATTCTTGACAAATAAGGCCACCTTTACATATATATATATATATACACATATACGTATATGTGTGTGTGTGTGTGTGTGTGTGTATACACGTATATGTATATATATACATATGTATATGTGTATATATATATATATAAAATATCATTTTGCTGGAGATTTAGCTCAGTGCTCATTGACCTATATCTGATAACACTCAAATAGTGTCTCAGCGCTGAATCACTCACAGTCCAAGGTGTTGAAAGAAGACTGTTGACAGAACAAACAAGAAGTCTGAAGAGATACCACTCTTACAGTGAAAGCCATCTTGTGGCTAAGTCATGAGAAGTAAAGCTGTATTCACTAGCAGTCCTACTACTGTCCCAATAGTGTCTATTTAACTGTCAAAGTCTAGTAGGACAGGCTATCCATGCTATATACCACTATTTTTGCAATGTTTCACCATCCTATGTAGGAAATAAATTAGGTTTATTAGCAGGAGTGTGAAGGACCCATAACTTGTTACTGAAATTGGAAGGTTTCTCAGTAAATATTACCAAATAGGAAGAGGTTATATTGATTGTATGTATGACTTCAGTTGTGGAGAGCCCTATATATCTGTCATGGCTGCGCTAAGCCACTGGACAAATCATTTTCTGGTGGCCAGTAAGCAGTCAGTATACTGCTGCCCAGATTGAGATCTTACAGATAAATTTGTAGAAGTGCTAAGGACTCACAGCTGGATGAAAGTCAAAGGGAGCTATCCTCTGAAGTGTCACTTAATGCTTAATACACCCAGGAGACAGTTAAAATTTCAGTTACCTTAAATAGCCATGAAAAATTATCCAAAAAATATTCAGTGATGTTTTCAGAATAGTGTCGAATAGCCTACGATAAATAGTGCATGAGAGCGAACATGGAGTAAACCAAACACTGAACAGCTGGACACTGACACAGAGGTCTGCGTGCAGAGTGAGCAACGAAGAATTTGACAGAAAATAAATGGTGACATGATCATGTTGTAGTTGAGGTCACCTTCACTGCTATACTGACTGAGGTATTTATTTCAAAGTATCGTTCCTGCAGCTATGGCTGAGGAAAGCCCATTGTCCACGTCGCATCCAGACAGCATCACACAGTTCCTGGTTTCTTTTGTGTGTAAAATGCACTTTTTTTCACATTATTTATCTGTGGAAGATTTTAAAAATATTCTTTATTGTATTGCTTGGTGAATATTAGATTTGTTATTTGCTATATCATTTTTACAGTTAAGAAAAATTGCCATGTAACTGGATGAGGAAAAGTTTAGCTAAAATTAATACTTCTTGCCCTGATAGCAGGTTGCTTGTATTTTTTTAACTATTATTTTTTAAGGCATTTTATTTTTAAAGCTAAGCAATGCTGAAATGACTACAATGAAATACAAGGTAAAAGAAATATGACTACTGCAGCTGGTCGATTGTACATACAATATATAATTAACTTGAATCAAGTGGTAAATTTTGTCTCCTACTACCATTGCTTTGGAGTTGTTCTAACTAAAAGAAAAAGCAATTGAAAATGTACCCAGTAAGGGACAGTTGTTTCATATTTCTGGTAGGTATTCTAGAGAAAAAAAAATCACTTTCCAATCAATCCCACTATAAGAACAATAATCACGCTGTAAATGTGGAGAAAGAGTAAAGTTAGCCAAGCACTTAAATGGAAAGCCCAAAAGTTAATGAAAGGAGGGGAGAGGTTTCAGTAAAAAGCAGATTAAGTTGTTCTCTTGTTATATATCTGATTTGCCACTGATAAATTTTCCTTTCCTGGCTCCCAGCAAACAGCACTGTGCAAATAATGTATGGCTTGCATAACAGATGCAGTAGATATGCTTTGGACAGATAAATTTTCCAACTGGAATTATCTTGCAAACCCAGCAAGAGGTGGATTAAATACTTTAGGACTCTTTTATTCAGAACTATTTTTTCTTTGTTCCTTTTGGTCTTAGAATAAGCAATTTTTTTTCCATGCATTTTTTATTTTCCTTCTCCTCCTCCATAAGTTTTAGAACATCTTCACTGGAAAAATGATAAGATGGCAAAAAAGAAGTGGAAAGAAGAAATAAAATACATCTGTACACAGAGGGAAACTTCTGAACTTTACTAAGTCAGTTGTATTCAGTGCTGAAAAGAGGAAAAGGCATTTCCAGTTATTAACTGTTTTGCTTTCTGAATACTGTTTGGTAGAGAGGCTGAGTACGGAATGACTCTGCACAGTTTAACATTAAACAAAAAGAGTTAAAATGAACAGACCTCGTGAGTAAAATGGATGAAGGATGTTCGGTTTAACTTTTAGAAGTGGTGGTCTAAATATAAGCTTTGGTCCAGCTTATCCCTGGACTGTTGATGGTGGGAACAAAGAAAATATTATTAAAAGCAGATCCCTTTATACTTAAGCATTTCCTGTTGTTTTCCTTAAATTCACTGCTAATTCACTGCAGTAGCTATGCTTTGGACAGATACATTTTCCAACTAGAATTATCTTGCAAACCCAGCAAGAGGTGGATTAAAAATGCTGATGGAAAAGATGGAAAGAGGTTAGAAGGTTATGTGAAGTTGCCTCTGTAGTTGGAATGGCAGTTCTTACGATCTTAGGTGCCTACACTATTCTCACTTTTAGGGTATTTAATGTGTTAGCACCTGCTTTAACTAAGATAACATTTTTAATTCCATGCATATTTTCTTATGAATGAAACGTCATTCTTCATTTTACATTTTCAGTGTGAGAATAGGATGCGTCTGAGCACACTCTTTGACTTATCTGTCCCAGAGAGATGGGGAGAAGTCAACCCTGTCATTAAAGCCTCTGTGTCTGACTCACGTTCATGTGTGTATTCTGTGTTTCCTGCTGAATCACTGTATGACTTTCTCACTGTCTTTTCATCCTCTTGTGAGCTCATGTTTGAGTGGGAAGTTATTTTGGCTGCAGGCCAAACTACATCAGACATAGTTCTATGTACTGTGTATGATGAAAAAACATGATGTGAAAAACAAGGAAAAACAGATGAGGGTTGACCACAGAAAAATCATTTTTCAGCAACACAGGCCATTCCTGCAGTTCAGTCACAACAACGCCATACAACAGTACAGACTTGGGAAAGAGTGGCTGGAAAGCTGATCGGGGAAAAAGGATCTGGGGGTGTTGGTCAGCAGTCAGCTGAACATGAGCCAGTGATGTACCCAGGTGACCAAATCCTGGCTTGTATAAGATATAGTATAGCCAGCAAGAGCAGAGAGGTGATTGTACCCCTGTACTCAGCTCTGCTGGGCAACAAAGTTGTGAAGGGTCTGGCACGCAAGTCTTACGAGGAGTGGCTGAGGGAGCTGGGATTGTTTAATCTGGAGAAGAGAAGGCTCGGGGGGAGGCATTATTGCTCTCTATAACTGCCTGAAGGGAGGCTGTGATGAGGTGGGGGTCATCCTCTTCTCCCAGGTAACAGCAATAGGACAAGAGGGAATGGCTTTAAGTTGCACCTGGGGAGATTCAGGTTGGATATTAGGAAAAACCTGTCCTTTGAAAGAGTGGTGATGTACTGGAACAGGCTGCCCAGGGAGGTGGTGGAATCACTGTTCCTGGTAATGTTTAAGAAACATGTAGATGAGATGCTGAGGAGCATGGTTTAATGAGCAGTGTTGGTGTACGGTTGAACTAGATGGTCTTATAGATCTTTTCCAACCAGAATGATTCTATGATTCTAAAACTGTGAACTAGTCTTCTTGCCATTGGCAGGGCATGTTTCTGTAGCAGTGGTAAGCATGTGGAAGACAATCTGCAGGTTGTAATTTGGACAAGAAGATCCCATGCTGTTATACCTTGTTGATTTACAGGGTATAAAATGAGCTGCTACACCTGAACTTTCAGTTTTCCAACCCCTGTATCTCTAGAACTGCTTACTGGTTTCCTGTGTCCCTTGCATTATGTTGAGTGTGTATGTATTTCTCTAGGGTTTCTGGATGTACAACAGTAGAAAACTGCTTTGAGCAGTAGGATGGAGGGCTGCTTCTATAAACTCTACTATGTGTAATGCTGAAAGCAAAGGCTGAGAAGTAGTCAGAACATTCACAAACAGTCTGCTTCTCCGTTGAGTCATAGCTCAAGTTGTTCCAGCATTAGCTATGTTGCTTTAATCTGCTCTGTGGAACTATGCAGCTGTTTCTTATGACTGATTCCAAGTAATTCTTTTATAGTATTTGACTTTTTTGTGCTACAGAAATTTTGTTATGGAAGAAGCTTAGCAATATTCATTGGCACTGTCATTCCGTTTCTGTGTTTACTAGCATGAAGTCATTGACATATGGAAACATTTACATGAGTGTATCAGACAAGCTAAACTGAAAGAAACTGACAGATGTCCAGTGAGTTAAATATGTAAATCTTAAATGCAATTATAGGTAAACTTGTACCTGTAAAGCTGAAGTGATTAGAGCAATGAACAGATGAAAAATGACCATATTAAAAATGAACTGAATCTGTTCTTATGCCTTCTAGGAGGGTTTATGTGACTCATATGATTGTCATAAATACAGCGTGCAACTGTTTTAGTATAGTTCTTGATAATTTGCACATTCTTTGTTATTCTTATGCTATGTGTTAAAATATTTTTCTATGCCACAATATCTAACCAAAAATAAAAATCTAGTTCTACCTTTTTCTTTGTACATTTTCACCACTGGAACTATATGCAGGTACACAAAACTTGATCGTTGAATCATAGAGTGGTCTGGGTTGAAGAGGACCTCAAAGATCATCTAGTTTCAACCCCACTGCTATGTGCAGGGTCACCAACCACCAGACCAGGCTGCCCAGAGCCACATCCAGCCTGGCCCTGAATGCCTCCAGGGATGGAGCATCCACAACCTCCCTGAGCAACCTGTTCCTCCTCCTAACATCTAACCTAAACCTCCCCTGTTGCAGTTTAAAACCATTCCCCCTTGTCTTATAATTGTCCACCCTTGTAAACAGGCATTTACTTATGATTTTAAACCACTGAAGATTGCAGGGTTTTGCCACTGGCTGAAGCACAGATGGATTGATCAGATTTAATATGAAATGAATTTAATTACAGCAGAAGGGATTAATTTCTGCCTTGCAGACAAACTAGTATGAACTAGTTACTTAAACTTCCTTGGCAGTCAGTGCAGAGTAGTGGTGGAAGTCATGGTAGAATCCTGCTTTAAGTTAACATACCTTTTGCCTACTGCTGAAGGAGGTGACCCCTCATGCCCCATTCATTCCATTGCTCCTTTTGTCTCTTTTAGCAGCCACTGGAGTGCACAGGGTCAGTGTCCTGTATCCTTTGTGTCTCCATAGAGGTATGCAGGAGCATGGGGGAATGTGGAAAGAACCCTTTTGGTGGCAGTTTAGGTTTCAGTTGTATGAAAGCATCTGTTTGGCCACATTTAACAATGCATGAAAAGAATTATACTGCCTATAACAGAAACTCACAGTACTGATATACTTACTTACCTAGAGAGACAGAGTTAAATGAGATGAATGTTCATCATTCATCAGTGTTCATAATTCATAATTCTAAACAGAGCAGAACTTAAATTACCACCACCTAATTCATGAGGACACCACATGCTCTAGAAGGATGCTCTGATACAAAGTTGAGACGTCAGTCTAAAAATCTGTATTCTAAATGTTGCCTCTAACCACTGACACACTCCAGCTGTGAAAGCATGAAAACCGTCTTCCCTCCCATTGCTTGTCAGTCTGTTCTACTTTCAGCCTCAATTCATAAAGAAAGGAGCAGAAAGCAAAATGGGTAATGAAGTTGCCCTCTGTTTCCTCATGCCCTCTCTGAAGTGAGGACAGCTGGACTTGTTATTTACCAGCTGTTGAAGTGGCAAAATTTGTGGAGTCATGTTTTAAAGTAAAGCATCACTAGCTTTGGTCTGCCTGAAATACCACAGCCTTTACTGGACCAGCTTAGAGGGAGATTTGTGAGTTTAGCACTGCTTTTTCCCTCTGCTGGAGACAAGGTAGACTTCTGAGGGGGAAGTTTTGACAGTAGTACTGTTTTGTGATGTGTTCCTTTAGGAATCACAGTGCTTAAATCCTAATTCAGACCTTCAGAGATGGATTTTTCTCTCATAATGAATATTAATATATTAACTCCCATAAGAGGCCCTTCATGTTGCCAGGGAATTTTGATCACTATGAGAATACAGACAATAATAAGCTAATGAACATCTGTACACGATTACAGAAAGGCACTACGTAACAGGGTAATAGTGAAGAGATTTAATTAGTCTATTTTCAGAACAAGCCAAAGTTTGGGGCTTAGGAGTGTCCCTGCTCTGTGGAGCTGACTCAGTTATGACTACTTTCACCAGCAAAATTTGGGTTGATTATATGCCCTAAGGATAGGATGTCTTCCAAATGCTTGTCTTCCGGTTCTCTTCGGTAACCAACAGCATGGACTTTGGATACTGGTCTTTGACCCAGTTTTGGTCATATCTAGAAGACCCACTGGGAGATGCTAACCTACTTTTGTGGGGAAAATGTTACAGATGCAAAGAATATAAATACAGATACATGAATCATGCTGCAGCAGCTGAGTTACTGACCTGTATATAACAAGAGCTTTAATTGATGTGCTTCCTTTTCTATTTTGCTTTTATCATGTGAGTAAAGGATGTATGTACTTATGCTGTAATGTGTTGTTTTGTTTTCTTCTGATAGACTAATAGTCTGTGTTTGATTCATTTTTATTCACTAAAAAGAGAAAAATACTAGTTTTATATAGCCTTAAGGGATATTTACAGCGAGTAATTGTTCTCAAATTCTGACTAATTCCAGGCTAAATAAGTTATAATTAAGAAGTTATTGTGCCTGATAGATTGAATTTACTATGGTAGACAAATATGAAGTATACTACAAAATATTTACCAGTGGGGAGTAATGAGGTTTGATGGCTTTCTAGACTGTTCCAAAGTAATGTGACTCATCCTCATTATGTATTATTTTTTCTTGCCTGATTTCTTTTGCACGGTATGACCTTGAAAATAATTCCAGCTAGTGAAAGCATACGTCTGCATTCTTAAAATACTTATCTGACTAGGTATTAAAAAAATAAAAATTAGTCCTCATGATTTCAGTTATTCTAAAAAATATTTGTTTACTTGTGGTGATCAGACTGCAAGACTAATTCAGGCAAAAGAGAAGGTGGTGAGATCGGGAATGAGGGTGGGAGTAAACTTTTTAATACAAGAATTGGTCATTGTAAGTTAAATGTCAGAAGAAATGCAGATGCCAGTTCTTATGAGCAGAAAACCACATTTTCCGGTAAAACACTAAATTCTTACTAAGAAATTTGATTCCTAATTTATAAAGTTATTGCCTGTCTCCTTCAGTACTACACAAACTACTTTGGGGCCTGGCCAGACAATAGCAGCAAAGCCAACATTAACCTTTTACTAAGGTGTCAGAACTACCACTTTGCTTAAAGCATTTTAAATGCTGTTAAGTTAGTTGTCTGTAAAGCCTTAGAAAAAACACAAAGAGAATCTGTAATAGAAAAAACTTTATACTCTTTAACTGAAAGTAAAAAATTAGTTTTTACTAACTCGTTTAGGTGTGTAAGTTTTCAACAACTTATTGCATGGGTAATTGAAATAAGGGGAAACAAGTTTGGGCGCTGAAATTTTGGTAAGCCCTTAAATGTACAGACACTTTTCAGTTTCTTTGAAAGTGAATGCACATATATATGTCTCTATGTATGGATTGAAGTATCAAGTCTTGAAGTCAGCAGAAACTTTGATGTCCTTTCTCATATTTTAGGCACAGGAATTTGTCTCCTCTGTTCCTGCTGTATTTTTCTGTGTCAAGCTCTAGTGTTATTATGATGGACCTCTCTAGTGTTATTATGATGGACCTCCCTCCCTATTTGTTCACATAGCGATATGCATTGTGTATGTTTGTGAAATGGAAAGAGCCTTGCTGTACTACCTCAGCATACTCTGTCTCATTCACACATAAAATTCCTCCTGGGTCATTTCTTCCTCTTCTGGATCCAGGGAGGTTATAAAAACATAAATTCTCTCCAATGGCCAGCTTTAAAACAGAAAATCTCCATAGCTGAATTTAGGCAAGCTTTCTATTTCAGATTTATTTCAGAGTTATACATCCTCCACTAGGTCTAACCTGAAATATGACATCAGTAGCATCTTTAATTATAGCTGCTTCAGAATTAAGGTAAGAAGTCATGCAGAAAGCTCTCAGTTTCTTCAGACATAAAAGAATTCTTAAAGGAAGAAGCAGAGTAAAAAGCAGAGAAGCTATAAAAGTAAAATAAAAATGCCAAAGATATTTGCAAACCTGATGCTTATCTATGGGCATTGACTTAGTGAGTCCCAGTGAGTGGGACGAATGCAAAATAAGTTCATTACTTGCACATGAATTCTTAAAGGCCACCTGTTAAGTTTATCTGCTGCCAGTACCTTTTTACCTTCTCTTTCTAGACATCCAAGCTAATAAGAATGGAATATTTTCAAGTTATTTTTCCCTTTGTTCCCATCTTCCCTCCCTCAGTGTTCTTTTTAAATTCTGTGCTGTTAAGAATAATGGAAACTTGCTGTCAAAAAAGACAGGGAACCTCCCCTCAACTTTTCATGGAGGACTGTGGAATGTGGAGCTTGAGGCATCAGGACATATTTCAATTTGAAAGTAGACCTTTCTTACAATGTGATACACAAAACTTCTTTAAACTGATTCTTGAGAGAAGGTTTAGAATATTTAGGTCTTGTTTTGCATCTGCTATATTCCACCTGGATTACAGATGACTTATTAGAAAAGAAAGACAATTCTCCTAGTCTTACAATGAATATGTATACTATCTTGGGACTATTCACTTAGATAAGGTTCCACATCCAAAGGAAAGGCCTTAAATTTATAATGATTTAGCCACTCCAGCAAGAGGTTTTCCTTGAACTGTTATGTAAAGATTCCTTCAAAAGCTCTTTCAACTAGTAAGTTTTGCCTGCCAAAAGATTAAAAAGTGACAGGGCTGTGAATCTTCTAAAAACACTATAGAAACATGTCTTAGTTATGCAATTTCTAGCTGTCTGACAATCTATATAACATACTTTGTTCTTCAACAGTTTTACAGGGTAGCTGGCGGAGCACCGTTTTCATATTCTTGTAAAAATTGCTTATTTTTTAGCTCATTGTCAGTTTGCCTCATGGAAATGATTCCATCTATGTGGAATGAAACAGACAGTTTTTCCTAATAATGAGCAGAGGACTGGTATTCATGCTAATCTGTCAGGTCTATCTGAAGCTTTTTGACAGTCCTAACTATAAGGTATCTTGTCTCAATTAGTGTTTTTTGAAAGGCTTATGATCTGAGTAGCAGTAGCTACTGCTCTAGCATTTGGTCTTTCATTTGTGGTGTTCACTGTTAATTATCTATTTATTTTACCCAGTCATCTTACCTATTTCAACATTCTCATGCCTGTCAGGGAGCAGGAGTTGGGCTGCTCTGCAAAAGGTAAGCCTGGAGCATAGAGAAAGAGCCCCATCCCATGGTATCCAAGTAAGAGGAACAGAGCAACTCTGGGAATAGTAATTGGGTATACAATGGATCTGAATGCCAGACAAGTTCCTGGTGATATACTTAAGCTGATGCCAAGTTGAGAAGGCAGGTGAGCCAATCAGGGATGAAGTCGGGATGACACAAGGCCAAGCACAGCATCCTTACCGTGCAGTGTGGGCAACGACTAAGCCCAAATGCAGCTCCCTCCTGGAGAGGGGCCCCTGACAAGGGTATTCTCAACTCTCTAACATACCTCTGGACCCAAGGTTACATCCACACTGTGTTAGAGCTGTCTGTGAGCACCTGCAGCCAAAGCACCACAGGAGGAAAAGTACAGAGTGTACTGAGACACTCAGGAACTTGAATCTGAGCAAGAGCAAGTCAGGCGTGGATGGAAGGCCAAGAATGCTGAAAAATCCACAGTGACTCTTTGACACTGTTTTGTGAGGTTTTGTTGTTGTTGTTGTTTGGTTTTGGTTTTGGTTTTTTTCCTGTTTTTACTTGGAAGATATCAAGGCTTTGTTGGTCAGTTCAATCTGTAGTTCAAAAACAACTTTGCCTCCTTCTGTCATGGTAAGGTAGGTCATCCTATGAACCATAACAGGAAAAATTACAGAAAAGAAGACCCCCACCTTGCCACAGCCTCCTTTCAGGTGATTACAGAGAGCAATAACGTCTCCCCTAATCCTCCTCCAGACCGAACATTCCCTGTTCCCTCATCCACTCCCCATCAGTCTTGTGCTCCAGACCCTCACAGCTTTGTTGCCCTAATCTGGACATGCTCCAGGGCCTTGATACCTTTGTTGTAGTGAGGGGCCCAAAACTGCACAAAGTTTCAGAACTGACCTCTGAGTGAGAGAACAGGAGGATGATCACCGCCTGCTGGCTGTGCTACTTCTAATAAAATCCAGGATTCCATTGGTTTCTTGGCCACCTGGACACACATTTAGCTGAGTATCAACCAACTCCCCAGATCCTCTGCACAGATTGCCAGCCACGATATCATCCTCTTTTAATTTTTTCTTAATAGGCAGTAGCTGCAAGATAAACAGAAGTCACTTTTTATATAATGAACAAGTAGATCACAAAAACATTTGAAACGACAGGAGGCTAAGTTAGACATAGTAAAAAAAAAATAGTTCAAATAGCTTGTGGAGGATAAATCCTTAGATAGCTAATAAAATTCATACTCAAAATATGACATTTGGCTCAGGTACATCCGAAACCGTTGTTGATTAGCAGCTGGGAGGCTATGCCAGGGAGAAAAATCTCTCTCTGAATCAGACATATTTGTTACATGGTGCAATAATGCTCAAGCAGTTTGAATGTTAAGGCAGTTAATCATGACTTTATTGTATTTTTTATTCACTACAGCAATGTTACTTATCCTGACATGAGTCTTTTTAGCTCTTAGGATGTCTGAAATAATAAAGTTTACTGCCGCTTGTCTCCTCAGTTATAGAGGGGCCAAGTTCAAACTTGTCCTTTAGACAAACCCTGGCTTCCTAATGTCTTTTGTCACTGGTTTCAAGCGCTCATTGAAATACTTAGTGACTCAGGCCAGGGATAGCTAAAAGCTGTCCTAACTCTCTAGGTCAGTGATGTACTTCTCTGCACAATGCAGCACTCATGAACTTTTCCTGGCAGTCTGAAGATTTGGAAAGAAGTCACTGGGGAACTAAGGATCATTACCATTCTCAGTATATTTTGTTCTTTCAAATGAGCTTTTTCTAAGATAAACACGTCACCCTGTATTTGAAAGAATAAGCTAATACAACATGAAAATAAACAACCCCCTAAGAAAATTCAAATGTCAAACCAAGTAAAACCCAAAGTCAAATAGGACAAAACTGACCTGTTTCTGGCTCTGCTCTTTCCTGCTCCTGGAGAACTGATGAGAAAAATACAAAACATTGCACGGCCCTTTCTGTCCAAGTGAAAGGAGCTCAGATTGTACTGCAATAATCACACAAGAGAGCAAGAATAAAACTGGACAGATGCCATGGTTTATGCCAAAACAAGTCATTACATAATGTTCAATCAGTGAAAAATTGATAACTATTTTTTTTCCCCTTCATTTCCTTGTAAGGATGAACCAGCAGAGACATTTGGCAGTCCACTGTAGACCCAAAATGCAAATGTGGCAGTTCTCGAAGCCATTTAACTTCTGCTTATGGTCCGTTTTTTATATTCTTGCAATGTTGTTTGTGAATATATCTCTCAAGTTTCTATTTCACTCTTCCAAAATTTATTTTACTCTTCTAATTTTGTTTGTAGAAGGAATGGTATTATTGTTATCAGGCTAGATCATCAACTAAAATAATCTGAAGATATATGCGTGAACATGCTAAAAAAACAAAACAAAAACATAAATCTGCATCATTTCAGCTTCCTATGAGGATATATTTTCCTTAAACTTGCATCTTTCCAGCAATGAACCCTTGATATCTCTTGGAGGGAGAAATGGAGTCTGTAGAGGCTCAAGAAAAAGCCATACTTCTATGTTCCTTTTTGCATCATAATTTCTAGTTTAACCATTGGAACCTGAATTAATCCAGCCTGGCTAACTGTTGCACAGTTTTTTCCATTTCTGCTAGGAAAAAACAACAACAATAAAAAGACAACGCAAGCCTAAGACATGTACGTATTCAGTATGCATTCAACATGCTTGATCTAGTAAGCATTGAACTATGTGATGCTGCTTTACAGCAGACTTTCACAAGGAGAGTCACAGTTTTAGAAAAGTAAATTCTCAGCTGGAGCTCATTTGACACCTTGCATCCTACTATCTCCTGGTTCATTTGCAGCAGAAACTGTTTATGTTGAAATATAATGCGGTATTTCTGTATCTTTTTCATTGCCATCTCTTGGGCTTTCATTTCCTATAAGCAACTATTAAAAATTTCATTGTAAAATGTTGATGAGGTGTAACATTGAAACATTTATTTTACCTGAAGAGTTCTGCTGTCTGTAATTTTGGTAAAAAAAAATTCATAAAAAATTGTCATTAGTAACATAGAGCCCACAGTACATATTTTATAAATTCTTGAATTCTGAAAAAAAGGTAAGATGCAGCTGAATAAAGTAAGCAGCACCCTTCCCCAAATATCTGCGGTATAACATCTTGCTGAGATTGTCATTTCAAGTTTTTCTTAAGAAGTCCAGAGGTTGCTCTGAAAGCAATGCCCCCTACTTATTTCCATGGAGACTAAAATGATAAAAAAAAAGCACGACAATATTTGATAGAGCAAATTCTCAGATTTAAAACACTGTTTTTTTTTTCATTGTGGTCGCTGCCATTAACCATGTGTTTTCACCAGTGATGAAAAAGAACCTGTATGTTGTGGTTGTAAAAATCTGCAGCAGTGGAGCTGATCCACTGTTTCACAGCTGTTATGATGGTGTCATTGCCAGGAAAAATTTGCTTTCTCGGTCTGTCTTTCTTTGACCCAAACTGATGGAAGACAGAAGACACCAAATCCAGACTATACAGATAGTCCAGCCAAGATTAGCAATGTCCTCCACAGTCATACAGTGTTCTTCCTGTTCCTCTCTAAGCATCTGTGGGACTTTCCTGGTGCAAACTTCACAGTATTCCAATGTTGCCACCATCTTTTCCAACTCACTGAAGCCAATATTCACCTATGCACACAGTTCCCTGTTCATAATCTGCTAATTCATGTTGATGAGGTGATCATGACGCTCTTCATTTCTTGGTGTGACAACTGTGCATGTCTGTCAGAACATGAACTGTCTTTCACTGTTCCTAAAGCTGAAATGCGCCACCCACTGCCTCACTGTGTTCACATCCAGTGTTTGGTTTCCATAAACATTCAGCAAGCACTGATGAATGTCAATGAATGCCATTTTATTTTTTTTTCTTCCTTGGAGGAATTCAGTGACACTCGTTTGCTTCATATTTGCTTCCACATCAGACACCATTTTGTTAGACTGCCCCTCTGCTGCCACCTGCTGCACAGCAACAAAATGTAATGGGATACTGACCTCCACTGCCATACCAATATCTGCATCTGACATTGTAGGCCAGTGCAATAAAATATAGGGGCATTAGTTTCAGAGCAGCCCTTATATACATACATTGCTAGAGCATTACGTACTCCCAAAGCATAGATCATTATCAGCAAGGACTGAACTGAAGGCTAGCATCTGACTCAGACAGAAGTCTGCTACTAAATGTCTGTAACTTCACTGTGTATTCTGTCCCAGAATCAACCATGGTCCATATTAGAGGAACAGGCTTAAATTTTACCTACCATAAATGCTATGCTTTACATATCTTACAGCCCTTTAGCTGGGCATTGATACTTCGCGGTTTTGACTGGAAGTGAGTTCAAGTGATCCTGGTTGCATTGGGGTGCTGAATGGGAAAGAATAAAGGTGTATGCATTGTACATGCATGCACATAAATCACAGTAAATTGTGGGTTGAAAATTTTCTTGATAGGTTTGGAGCATGTTTGTCAGAGAAACCAAGAGTAAGCATTAGAAGTCCTTATAATTAGGGGAGATAATCTACTTCACACTCTTTTCCATTCTGCAAAACTTTTAGCTAGTTTTCAAAAGGAAAAAGAAATGATGACATTTCACCTCACTCCATTTATGACGTCTTTGAATGCCTTAGTTTAGGTATCTAGTAGAGTGTCAGAGACTCTGGGTCATCCCTAGCTTCTTGTTGTATCTGTCAGCCTTGTTTCTTCAGTACTATAAGTAATCAAAAATGGCAGTAGATACCAGGGAATATATGGCTTGCTTTTTCCCTGCATCTCATTAATCTGGTTTGGTAACCTTGATCTTGGACAGATCAGCTCTCCCCAGAGTCCTGGCCTCTCTCTCAGTCACATATCTTCAGCTGATGGGGGCGGCAAGGCTCCTTCCCAGGGAATTCAGGTTTCTTCTATGAGAATAACAAGGCATGTGGGAGGAAAAGGGGTGTAGGTGGGTGCATACCCCTCTGGATGAGAGGATTGCATATGGACTTGTGGGTTTGAGGACTGGGGTGAGTACCTGTCTGTGGGGACTGGGCCTGGTCTAGACTAAGTCTAGACATGATCTAATGAGAAGTACTAGTTTTTGGCTAGTGAGAGACAGCCTGAAATTTACCTAGGTGTGGCAGGAAGGATGCTGAATCAATTGTTCTCATCCAGCTGTGTCCTCAGATATGGGAATTTTCACGGCTGCGCGGGTGACAAACAAAGGCAACAATGACCTTATTTGATAGAGCAAATCTTCACTGTTTTTTAATATAGTCATCACATGATTATGTTTTTCTGTGCTCAGAAAAATCTGCAGGGCTGTCTGAAATGTGCAGAACAAGGGTTCGGCACACTGCTGTCAAAAAAATGCAACTCTTCTCCAAACCATGTGAAAATATCTGATACAAGGTAGCAGAGAAAATTGCCATGTAAATTCTTACCATTCAGTTAAAAATTGTAGCTTTTACATTGAAGTACTATAGTCAAATCTATGGCGACTCTTAAATGAGCAGCATTGTTGAATAAGTCTGGGTGGGCTGCGGGAAAATTACTGGAAGGTAAATCTGCTGGGAATTTCTCTTTTAAAAATACATGCCTTTTTATTCAAGCATCCAGGCAGAAAATCATTTGATCCTACTAAGAAATTTCTCCTCAGTTACCTTCAGTCCTGAAGATTGGCCCAGTTAATAAAAGGCTTGAGCCTTTCCTGGATGAAGAAGGCATCTCCCACTTTCTTCTGCAGAAGGTGAGAGATGTGGCCACCAAATCTTTTCTCCCACATGGAAGATGATAGGTTGGATTCAAAGTGGATGTTGGTATCAACTTCAGTGAATACAGAGCAGAGGAGCAGGATATCCCTCCAGAGTCCTTGAGATGTTGCTTCTTTCCACTGAAGTTCCAGTGTAATCTAATGCTAATTTTAGGAGGTCTGAGTCATTTCCCAGAAGGTGCTATTGAACATTAAGGGAACTGAAAGTGTAAAATGGACAACAAATTTGTGTGCTGTGAATTACACTCAAGATTAATAAAGTCCCTTAAAGGAAAGTTTTCACAAAGCTATCTTTAATGAGACTTATGCATGTTAGAAGTAGTTGAATTATACAGTTCTTCCTAGTTCCACCTCAATTAGTAAACTCCTTATGTTTTACCTTCTGGTGTTTCCTCAGACTTATCAAACCCATCCTATTGCCTGGTAACTAATAGAGAGGTATTGATTTAAACTAATTTTAAGCTAATCTATCTTTCCTTTACCTGTTTCTTCTAGCTTTAATTGGCTGTCATTTGACACAGACTGTTTTCAGATTATTGCATATTTTACTAGACAGGACTTAAGTGGTAAAAAAACCCAGAGGAAATATTTATTTTAATAATTTTTGATCACAAAACCTTTTGTTGTTGTTGTTGTTATAACTAAAATTCTTTGGATATATTTTCAAGTAGATCACTTGCTGTGTGACTCTTTCATAGCATTTGTAAATGATTTTCTCCCCAGAAGTTGCACAACATCCACAGGCATTCTCGTAGCAGCACTCACTTCACATCTGCACAGGGGAAACACAGACTCTCCAGGGGATTATTTCATTATACTTTCCCTTCTTGTATATATCTCTGCCCATTCCAGGAGTGCATTTTCAGATGTGGGTGTGAAATCCCTCACCACCTTGTCCAGGCAGACAGCAGAGGTTTGGCTCTGGGAAAACCATAAGCTGTCTTGGCCACCAGCCCTTTGTGTAACCCACTTGTGCTATAGGAACTTGTTTATGAACAGAACCACAGTTTGTTGGAGAAACCTGTCTCTTTCTCTCTGGGCTTCAGGCTGCCATGAATATGGGGGGAAATTCTGCTCTTTGCTTCAGTTCATGACTACCCAGAGGCTTTAAAAAGATTGCTCACTAAAATTAGAATCATTAGAAAATCAGAACACTTGGAAGCCACTTAAATGGTTTCATTCTGTGTTTATTGATTTAATTTTGTTTTGGTTTATTTTTTTATTTTTATTTTTTTCTGGTGAGAGAGGGCTTTTGGCAGGATGTAGAGTTTTTCTTTATGAAATCTCATCTGTTCCCACAGCATCTAATCCAAGAACCATAGAAAGCAAATGGAAAAAGTGACTATGGTTTTTGTCAGTCTTTACTCTGAGCTGGGAGTACATAAACAGTGTTAGAAGCTCAGTCCAAGATGAAATTTAGCACCAGGTGTGGGTCCAAGCATAGCCATGCATGTCTTGTGGTGGCCATTCCACCTGAAGGTGTGAATAATAGCACACATTCCTGTGCTACGTAACAACTGTGGGCAAGGAGTAAGGCATATTGCCTGTTTAAGGGTAAGGAGGAGGGGGAACACTTGTGAAGAATTGCTCTGAGGATTAACAGTGCATAGCTGTAAACTATATATGGAGCAGGACTGTTGGCATCACAGATAGCACTCCATGGGGCTGAGATAGAGAGCCCCACAGCCATTGGGGTGGCTGGATTTCAAACACAAATTTTTATTCTCTCGTATTTTTGCAAAAGCAGATAACTGAAGTAAACTCAGATGCTTTACACAGCCAGCATTTCTAATTTCAGTATTTGCTTCCTGCAAAGGCTAAGGTTGGAAAGAGCTTTACAAGACTGTAGAATAGTGAACATAGCAATCTGTTTACTTTGTCAATATGTAACCACAGGTTATAATACTTTTGCTATTCCTCTCATTCCTAATCAAAATTCACTTAATTGCACTGTTGCCGATACAGCTTTTTGATGTTTTGGTTAATGAATAACTTATTCTCACAATTTCTGCTCTGAATGATTATGCTCTGAAAGCATTGTGAGATAACCAATCTAACAACCCCGCCCAAACACCAGAGCATGTTACTCAGTACATTGTGCATTTGTTTGATGAGACTGAGTGTGCTTCTCTCACTTGCGCTGCATTTGTTGGCAGTAGACAAGTCAGCACAAGATGGTGCAAAGCAGAACACTGTTAATTGTTTTCAGGGAATCATAGAATGGCTTCGGTTGGAAGGGACCCCAGTGATCATCAAGTTCCAGCACCCTCCAGATCTGGTTCTAGACCAAGTTGCCTAGGGCCCCATCCAACCTGGTCTTGAGCATCTCCAGGAATGGAGTATCCACAACCTTTCTAGACAGCCTGTTCCAGCACCTCACCACTCTCTCTGTATTCCTGCGTACAGCCATGAAAAGAGCTTTTGGAAAAGCCAGTTAGCAGATAATCTCCATCACAGTTAAATTTAAAAATACATATATATATAATTCATTTATTTGTTTCTGTCTGTTATGGTTGGAAAAATTGGCCTATTAAGGCCTCTCCACTATGAGTGAAGTTTGGTCAGCTCTTGGCCTCTTTGCTTTGGGTTGGAGTAGAAGTGCTAGTTGGATATTTTGTTTTCTTGTCATTAAATCAAGAAAACAAGAACGGTCCTGAGATGTCCACAGGAAGGGATGGACCACACCTCCATAAAACATGTTTGTTCTTGTTTTCTGAGGTAAGGAGAAATTGGTCTCCTTGAAAAAAAAGCACCAAAAACAGACAACCAACCAATCAGACCATGTCTTTGCTAATCTACATAACGTAGATCAGCAGGAATTAACTAGCCAGTGAACTGAACTTGCTGACCCCATGTCTTTCTATGAATCTCTTCTCACAGAAGACTTTGACTGTGTATTTGCACCTCAGGGACCTTCTTTGGCATCTTCTGCTCTTTAAAAACATGATTTTGTGGAAATACAAGGTCTCTAGGAAAGCTTGGAGCAGTATTTCCTCTTTCAAAACCGTTAAAGGTTGAAATGGGTTGTATTTCCTTTTCTCATTATGTAAATCTGAGGTTCAGCAAGACCTTTCTAGGATACCCAGGGGAAGCAGTTATTATTCTACACTGGTACTTAAGCCGTCCTTCCATGTTTGCCAAATGTTCATTTTAATGGGACGTTCTGCTTACCACAGTACTGATAATATGGCGCTGGGTGCAAGGTCTTTTGCAGGGTGACCTGATGTGTCTGTTTCTCTGTGTCATATCAAACAATGAATAGCCAAATTTATACATTAATATATGAGAGCTGCTCTGAAAGTAATGCCTCTCATTTTATTATGTTGGCCCACAATGTCAGAGGCAGATGGTGGTGGTATGGCTGTAGAGATTGAACCTTCCCACCAGTATTCCATTACATTTTGTTGCTGTGTGACAGAAGGCAACAGAGGGGCAATCTGACAGAATGGGGTCTCACATGGAAGTGCGCCTGAAGTTAAAGGGTGGAACTGAACTCCTCCATTCAGAAAAAATGGCCCCCATTGACATTCACTGCCACTTGATGAATGCTTATGGAGTGGATGTGAGCCCTGTAGATGGCGGGTGGAGCATTTCAGCAGTGGCAACAGAGACAGTAGGTCACCTTCACTGGTGCTGATTTTTACAAGCATGGCATGCAAGCTCTTGTTCACTGATGGTGAAAATGTATAGCTAATGGTTGTGTCTGTGCTGATAAATAGTGTTTTGCAGCTGAGAATTTGCTCTATTAAGTAGTGTTGTTCTCTTTTTATTTGTTGCATCTTCCACAGAAAAAAAGATAGAAGGCACTACTTTTGGAGCAACCTACATATATTTATGCACCAGCCTTCAGTATTTCAGTTTTTGAAATGTAAGCTGACAGTCTTCTAGATGCTGTTATCTAATTTTCCATCAGTGACACGAAATCTCTGAAAGACATTTGTAATTGCAGTAACACATTTTCTGCTGGCATTTAAGAGCAGTTCAGGAGTTGTTCTTTCTGCACTTCAACGACACTCACTTTCACTACAAAAAAATTATTTGATGATGAATTGATACATTTTCTCTTGACTGTTTACCAGGCTTACTGATGATGTTGATGTAAGTTAACCTGCTGACTCATGTTCTGGAGCTAATTATTAGTAGACTTTTTCATCTGGAGACAAGTCTGGACAACCCATCAGGATCTAAATTTATAGAGGATAGTTTCTTCATAATGCAGCATTACCGAGTTACTGAGTTGGTACTGAAACCAAAAACTGGAAAAGAGTAGCACAAACCTCACAGTATTAGTGGCTTTTATAGATAAGGATCCTTCAGTTATCGGGGGAGGCTCAATAGGGAAAGCAGCAGGCAGTGTGGCATACAAAGTTGTGAGGCTTTGGCATAACTACATTGCACCAAGTGACTTAAGTGCTGAAAGTTGAGAAAGTGAAGAAAGTGGAGCCGTTTTCCTCATTCTTAACAACACTGCCTTCAGTGGATGTTATAAATCATTTGGCTATTAAGTTCATTTTCCTTTGGCCTTCTGGTGTTGTCCCTCCTGCAGGCTGGAACATTGCTGTGAAGCACAGTGTGTTTCTGGGAAAGTCGTGCTGGCATTTTCAGCTTGAGCTCCTCAGGAGGATAGAGCCCAAGCATGTACAGAGAGGCCTAATGCTTCCCTTGCTGGAAAATTGTTTGTACTCTCTGTGATCACAGGAGCTTAAGTTAGTAATGACTGCATCTTTCAGGCTTCCAGGCTCTTATTCCTTTAGGAAATAGAAACTGAGAGCTTTGATTAATATTTTTTTGCTTATTGAAATTACTCTTTTAAACTATTGTTTGGTCAATTTGATTTTTCACAAAATGAAAGATAAATATATGTGTATACCTACATTTGTATAGGAAATCAGAGATCCTAACGTTATAGAAATTGTTTTCTATCCAGCAGCATGATGTGGAACAACTGAAAAATGCAGCTCTCCAAGGCAACATTGACCTTCAAGTGGTGATACAGTAAGCACCATATGACTAAATTTTAAACATAAACCCAGCCCACGGTGTTTGATTCAAATCCCAATTCACAGACTTTGGTAAGGAGATGGATCATTAGCACAGAAGCTTAGTTTTCCATAACTGCTAGTTTGCAAATGCGCTTTGGTTTGGGCCCATTTCCTTAGCACAGATGTGGCCCTGCGTGTATGGTTCTGGCATACTGCTGCTCTGCAACGTACTTTGGTTTCCATCAGATCTTGGTAAGCTCTTCTGCACACCTGTGAAGTTCAGTCCTGTCTACATTGAGCAGGACTGCAGACACCGCTCTGCTGGGTCCTTCCCTCCAAGTCCTTGGGTGAGAAACAGGCTGAGATCTTACAGACTGAGTTTATCACATCTGCTGTAGCTCTGCACTATGGACACCTCACTGGAGCCTCCAGGGTCAGCTGATGGACTGAGAAGCCCCCTGAGGCACAATGTCTTCAGGAACCACAAGGAATGGCATGGTACAGAGTAAGTCACAGTATGTTATTTTTCTGGGAGGCCTCTGGAAAATACCTGTGAGCACCAGAGATAATAGCAGGAACACTTTATTTATCTGTGAGATAAGGAGGGCTGCTCGTTATTTCAGTATCCAGTTCTCGGCAGAGCCAGCATCCAGGAAAGACATATACACAGTCAGGCTGATAGTTATGGGCAAAGCATGAATTTCAGAAAGTTCTTCCTCCACCCAGATTTTTCATTAGCTTGTGAGCCAAAGGTAAGAATAATTTATGTCTTTCAATTTTAGCTTTTCAAGAAGAGCCTGGTATGTTCCTGTTGTCTATATGTATACCTAATTCTAATTCTATTGCTGACCAGTGTTTGAGTGTATCCCATAGAAATGACCCACACAGCTTAATGAAATGTCATATAAAAGGCCTCTGTGTCAAGTATGCTGTTTTTCATTTTCTTTACATATGCCTTCCAACATCTTGGTTATCATTCTACAGCCATGCAATCTGGGAGAACTAACTGCAAGCTCTCAAAAAAAATACATTATGGATTGCTATAACATTTACTGGGGGAAGAAAGAAAAATACAGTGCCAAATGGTTCTTTAACTAATTAATAATCCGTTGACTTGGAGACATCTTTGGTTTTGTTTTCATTCTGTCTGCTTTTATGTTTTGTCATCTTAATGATTTTAGCTAAGAGAAGGTATGTTCATATTTTAATATGAAAGCTGTTTTTTTAAAGCAAAGCTGTTACAGGTTTTGAACATCTGAGAGGTTTTTGAGATTACTGGAAAGTTGTCATTCTTGTAAAGCAATTATTGGCCATGTCTCACGTGCTTAGGTTGGCTTAGCCAAGCTCACATACTTGGCTCCTGTCACTCTCCCCTTGGGCTCTCACTGTGTGTGTGACTGTGTGTTAACATGACCAGGAGAGCTCACATGAGCTGACACAAAAGTACCCACTCAGTTTAAAATGATGCACTGGCACAGGCTGCTCAGAGAAGCTGTGGATGTCCCTGGAGGTGTTCAAGGCCCAGTTGGATGGGATCCTGGACAGCCTGAGATGCTGGGTAGTAGCACTGTCCATGGCAGGGGGACTGGCACTTGGCAATCTTAGGGTCCCTTCCAACCTAAGCCATTCTGTGTTTATGTGATTCTGTAATCTTCACAGGAGCTCTCTACAGTGAGCAAAGCATCCAGTTTATATGGAGGAGCCCACTCAAGGTTCTTGCACTCAACAAAACATTTCTTCTTTGACTCTTGTCGATTGTGGAATTGTCTTCTATAGAATGAGTGGCTTTTCGCAATGGGAGGAAATCCATGGAGAAGTTTTACAGGACCTGACTAAAATTGCAGATTAAGACTTATCAGTAGTGTCATCAGAAAGTGAATATCTTCTTGAGTTAAGGACACAAATCTAACAGAATAGATTGAAGCATACAATACAGATGCATTGTCTAGTAGTCTAAATGCTATGAAAAACTTGGCCAGTCTAACATTTTATGTCCTATTTTGAACTTGTGTGATTAATTTATGCTTAATATTCTTCAGGGAAACCACTCTGATTTAGACCAGCGGAAGGCGTGATCCACCATGTATTTTAAAGGCAGGAATAAATTTAAAGGAATCTGGCAAAAGCTTTCAAGTAATCTCGGAGGTTTGAGTATTACCCATCCATGGTATATATACACCTAATGTGTGATGTTACCACACAAAAACACTTTGAAGGTTTATTATAATTGTTACTGATTTCAATGGACCAGTATATCCATGCTGCCTGAGTAGTGCAGAACCTTAGACTGTGATTAGACTTTACTGTTTGCGTTTTTCTTCTGCTGAACCCAAAGGTGATCAGCTTTTTTTTTCTTTCTTCTCATAGTTCCTCCTAAGCATTTGAACTGCATTCTGTCTGTACAACTTTAGCTGCCTGAAGGAGTGCCTGTTCAGTTGCCTGATGCCAGAGCACTGTAAAAAGGAATAAAGAAAGGCACAGTAATACTCTCAAAATTCAGAACTCTTCTGCAGCAGCAGAGCGAGTGTGAAATTATTTCACTGAGTTTAAGCTAAAGGCTTGGCAGGGCTATAGAATGGGAATAGAATGGCAGATTGGAAATATGGTGCATTTCTACTTCATGCTTCACTAATGGAAAGTATGAAGTAAGTGACCCTGTCAATTCTTCTGCAAAGAAAATAGCAAATATTTATTTTTTATGAAAAATTATTTGAACTTTTTTTTTTCTTTTTTTTTTTTTTTTTTTTTTCTTCAAAATATGAAATTAATATGTGGACTGGCTTAACTAACAATGGGAAGTGGAGCTTAATATCTGGTGACACCCAAGTGTGATTATGCCTGTGTAAGTGAACACATGTAGGGTGACTGATTATGGGAGTCCTCTTGGAACAGCTTGAAAGGCCACCCATCAAAGAGCCAGGGAAAGAGCTCCTGTATTTTCCTTAGTCTCACAATTTTTCTTGTCAATTCAAAACCAATAATAGATGGATCTCATAATTATTGCCTTCACTGATAGTTTTGGGAATGTCCTTCACTTCTGTTAGTCTTCAGCTCTCGTCAGTACTGCTATCAGCTCTGCCTACCACAGGTAGACATACGGTTCTGACACTTTATTTATGGAAATGTGGAATTATTAAAAAAAAAACAAAACTCACAAACATCTCTGCAATTTAATTCTGCTATTCAGAGCTTCCCCCCACTGAAATCAAAGCTGAAACTAGATTCAACTTTTCTCTATCTTCTTTCCACTTAGGGCGGCGGGAGCACACATAATTCCTCGAGATTTTAAGCAGAAGATTACATAGTTCACACTCACACTCATCTGTTGGAAGATCTTGCAGCTCTTACTGGGGGGAATGCGTCCAAGTTTCTTATCAGTGCAAAGGAGAGTTGGAAGGAGATCGAGAAGAGAAGCATCTGTTTCACTCCTCCTTTGGGGTTAGGCATGACTAGGAGCCTAACTAACTAACACTTCCAAACGTTTCATGTAGATGTATTACAATTAAAGCACCATGCTACATTCTTTTTTGGAGTACGAAGACTGGCTCCAGAATAGGCTGGGACAAAGGATCCAGTTGAAGGAGGAAAGGAATTAGCAAAAAAAAAAAAAGAGTTAAGATTATTCTGAGTACCTGGACACTTGTTATCCCAATTTATGTGTAATCTGACTTCTAATTTCAATATTGCCCAAATAATATTTAGAATTAAAGTCCATTATTTTCATGGATTGTGGTGTCTATTTACTGGTCTTTTCCAGAAGACTGTTAAAATACAACTGAACTCAAGTTTAACATTGTTTCTATTTTTCCTGTTTTCTTGGATCCCAAAAGGTTGATGGTACAAATATGGACAATTAAACAAAAAGTGAAAATAGAGGGAGAAGTGAGAAATAGAAACCCCAAACAGCCTGGGACAAATTCACACAGCAGTCAGTGATGAAGCTTGGGTTACACCAGCATTCAGCTCTTTTGAACCTCAGTACATTATTCTAATGGTTAGCCTATGGGTGTTCTCAAATTCAGACACTTAGATGCCAAGGTTTGAAATACAGAATAAAAGAATGACATATACACTGCTTATATATGGGATTGTACTTTCAGTTTTTTCTTTTTATTTATTTATTTATTTATTTATTTATTTATTTATTTATCCCCCCCCGAATCAGATTTATTTATTTATTTATTTATTTATTTATTTTAAGCTGTTTGTGGTTACAGCAGTAAATTATGAAAAACAAGTATGGATTTTGAAGTGCTTTTCTGCGCATGATCCACTGGATTTATTATGCTGGACCCTGCACAATTTATGTAACCATAGGGGTTGGTTGCATAAGTCAGTTGTCCTTTGGAGAGTACAGATTTTTCAAGAACAGTCTTATGCACTGATAAATAATATTAGCCACATAAACAGATACAGATGCCATGTCCTGTGAATGATGTGTGATATAATACACTTAAGTTACCAATTTTTAAATCCCCATTTGTACAGGAAGGCAAAATAAAGGGCAATTTCATTTAGTCACAGTTTTTATTTTCTCCTTTCAGACTTGTTGTTTCGTGTAAGTCTGGCACAACACCACGTTTTGCAAATGGCCAGCTGGACTCAAAATGTGGACTATTTAAAGGCACAGCCACACAACCTTGTGCACAACCTTGTGTCTTCCACTTGGAGCTCTTGTTATCCTTAAAATACAAGCCAACTAAATAAATTAAAATGCTACTGCAGGTTCTCCAATGGCTTCATTGGAACACGTTTACATGTATACAGGGTAGATCAGAAATTTGGGAGAACTGTCAGATGAAGACTGGCTGTCATATGAGTATAAAGGACATCCAGCAGATAGGTCTGTTGTTCCTACTTCTGTCAGCAATTGATTATGAACATTATGTAATTAAGGGAACGATCAGACAATTCACCATGCTTAGTGGTTTATATACCCTCTGATTCTATAATGACAGAATGCTGAAGAAAGTTATCTTAACCATGAACAAGTCAGCAAAGTGTGCAGCTGTGAGGAGCAGTAGCATCGAGAGCCAGTGCATGGCCTGTATTGGCTCTCAGCTTCTCCTTTTAACATCTTTTACATTCATGGCTATTCACTTCATAAACTCTAGGGTCCTTTTAAGCTGATTTGGGCAAGGTCTGAAACTGAAGGCAGAATGACATGCTTCATATTTCCTGATCAGAATTTCCATACAAGTTTCACTTCACTTCACACTGCATTCAAATAATATAAATGTGTGTTAATATTTATTTATTTATTTATTTTAATGAGAAGTATCCTAATTTTTCTTAAAAACAATCCCGCTGTTCGTCTCATACAGTGTACTGGTTTTCATTTACAATCAGCGGATATTTCTTTAATGGTCATTTACTAGACATTTCTACTTTGCATTTTTACATGGTTAGAACATGTATGCTTTGGTTTGCGTGTTTCAAAGACCAGTCATATTACTCTTGTGTCTTATGCACCACTTCAGATCCTGAGATCCTATTGCTCTAAAGTAATAGTTTCCTATCCATAGAATGTGAGCAACAAGCCCAGCATTACTTACTGTGCCTTTTTTTTTCTCTGTAGATTTTGCTTTCATATAGCTTTAAAAACATAAGAGGCACATGTCCTCTGAAAGCAGCACAAAGTCTCAGTCATATTTCTGTCTGCTCCTCACATAATTTACTTGTACTGTACTATCTTCTTTAGAAGACTGGTATTTTAATTAACCAGATACAGTCTAAGGAATGTGTATATATCAAAGCATATTCTGACTGCAAAAAAGCACAGTTTTTGAACCTTCATGATTTATCACTCACGGAAAATTTTCCTATCAATAACAATATAAAAGTGAAAATATCTAAAAATTTACTACATCACTTGAAAATATATTTTGGTATTTTTTAATCTTTTACAGTCTATGCTAAATACCAGCTTACATATATTTATTTTCTACCATGAATATTTGAGAGTATAAGCCCTATGGGCTATTTTGCTTGGCCATGATTTCAGGAGAAATCACCTTATTTGACTCTTTATCATTATTTGACTTTCCACTTGACATTATGTGAGGCTACTGGGTTATTCCATTCTAGTTTGTGTTCTGCTGGGAGCTTCCATACCTTGTAGAGACGTCAAACTCTTGCTCACTTATTTTTGTTCGATCCCTAGTACTTCCTCTGGACAACAACAAAAACAAAACATGTTATTTAGCAGTTCAGGGATATTATTACACATCATATTTATTGCTATTTGCTCCCTCCTATAGTTCCTATATTCCCCTATCAAGGCAAAATTGATACTAGGATTTTACTTCTATCTCTTCTACATTCTCCTCCTCTGTCTCTGCTTGATTTCATTTTTGTGCCTCACTGACTGACATGTAGATGTCTAAGTTAAAGTTGTAATTATATTGTTTCTTCTTGCTCAGCTGGTACTAGGAAGGGATTTCCATCCACTGCTTGGACTTCTGCTGTCATCTTCTTTGCCCATGCTATTCTCATCCCAATGGTACATGCAGATTCTTGTAAGCTGTGTAATCTGTTGTGATCTGCATGTTTTTGCAGAGGCTGAGCCATTCCTGGTTTGTGCTGTTTGCCACAGCATCTAAAATTGCTGAGTGTTTTTTTTTTTTTTTTTCACTCTGAATTTGGGCTCTGTGTCTCTCTTTTCTTTTGCTATGCTGGTTTATTTGTTATGTGTCCAATAGCCAAAGATAAAACATAAATCACCCTTCAAAAGCTTTTTAGAAGGGATAGGCAAGTCCCTGGTAACGGGAAAAAGGGAATGATCATTCCCATTTTCAAGAAATGGAGAAAGGGTGACTCAGGGAACTACTACAGGCTGGTAAGCCTCATCTATGTATCTGGGAACATCATGGAACAGATCTTTCTAGAAGCTGTGTTAAGACACATGCAAGACAAGGAGGTGATCCAAGTTAGCCAGCATGGCTTCATCAAGAGTAGATCATGCCAGACCAATCTGGCGGCCTTCTCAGATGGAACGACAGTATTGGTGGGCCAAGGAAAGGCAACTGATGTCATCTGCCTGGACACTAACAACATACCTCACATTCCTATCTCTAAATTGCAGAGATACTGATTTGAATAATGGACTATTTGGTGAATAAAGAATTATTTGGATTGCCATGACCAGAGGGTTGTGTTCAATGGCTCTATGTGCAGGTGGAGAGCAGTTACAAGTGGTGTACTTCAGAGGTCCATCTTGGTACTGGTACTTTTCAACGTCTTTATCAATGAGCTAGAGAGTAGGATTGAAACTACCCTCAGCAAATTTACTGAAGACGCTAAGCTGAGTGGTGCAGCTGACACAATAGAAAGGAGGGAAGTCATCTGGAGACACATTGGCATGCTTGAAAAGTGAGCATAAGAGAATCTAATCAGGTTTAACAAGGCCAAGTGCAAGGTGATATACCTGGGTTGGGCAATCCCATATATACGTACAGACTGGGAGAAGAGCTCATTGAGAACAGTCCTGATGGATGAAAAACTGAACATCAACCAGCAGTGTGCTCTTACAGCCTTGAAGGCTAACAGTATCCTGGGCTGCCTCAAAAGAGTGGTAGCCAGAAAGGAGGGAGGTGGTTGTCCCCACTACTCTCCCCATCTGGAGTATTGTGTCCAGGCCTGGAGCTTCTAGTACAGAAAGGATATAGAGCCATTGGAGTGAGTCCAGAGGAAGGCCATAAAGATGATCAGGGGGCTGAAGCACTTATGGAGAATGTTGAGCTGGACATGTTCAGCTTGGAGAAGACATAGCGGAAACCTCACCGTGACCTTTCAGTACCTGAAGGGAGCTTAAAGCAGGAGGGGGACCAACCATTTATACTTTCTAATAGTTATAGCACAAGGGGAGATATTTTTTTTAAGTAAAAGAGGGGAGATTTAAGTTAGACATTAGGTGGAAATTCTTCAGAGGGTGGTGAGGGAATGGAACAGGTTGCCCACGGGAGTTGTAGATGCCCCATCCCTAGAAGCACTGAAAGCCAGGTTGGATAGGGCCCTGGACATCCTGAGCTGGTGGGTGGCAGCACTGCCCACAGCAGGGGGCTGGAACTAGGTGATCTTAAAGGTCCTTTCTAACCTAAGCCATTCTTCATTTTATGATTTGATGAAGTACAAAGGTAGACTGGTCGACTCACTTAGCGGAGCACCTCTAATTTGCAGCCCAGTGTGCAGCTGCCTTGTTTGTAGGTATAAAACTTCCTTTTCCTATTTTAACTTGTGTTAAACATCTTCATTTAACTTAACACCTGGCAGGTGTCCAGGCTGGGCACAATTTGCACAATTTCATTTTAATTGCAACAATTATTATTTTTTAACTTTACGTCTGGAGTCATAGTCCATTTCCAAATCCCTAAGTGCCATGGAATCTCCATTTTTTGTATGGTTTGTAGTATCTTTCTGTTAATCGTTTTTCACCATTTCACGTATTTGCTTGCAGTAGAATTTGGCAAGGCCTTATTCAACCAGCTCTAGCAAATCTTGGCCCCTCTTTACCTCTGACATTTTCTGATCTGATGAATGAGTCAGAGGCTGCAGGTACTGATTCAGGCACAAAGTTTTCCTGTGTGGCTGCCAGAGAATTTCTTCAAAAGAGAAACCAAGTACACTGTCCTTTAGGAGTTCTGTCTTGCTCTCCTTTTTAATCTTTATGTTCACATATAACAATACAGAGGAGTGCCATATATCAAAACAATCGTGGTCACTTGCCAGTCTTCAGGCAGCAGATTATGATATACTGGAGACAAACGTGCCTCTTAGGAATCAGTACTACACTGTCTGTTGAACATTCTTCAGTGGGTTCGGGGGATCTGTGCTCTAAAACAGTTACATTGAAGACATAACCAGAAATGAAATTGTGATTATATGCTGTTGGATACATTGTGATGGAGATGAACTACTTGCAAAAATGGAGAAAAATCTTAACTCCTCTTTATTTAGGACATTGCTCACCATCAAAAGGGGAAGGCGAGAGACTCAAAGGAAAGTCTTGGGGGTTTTGTAATCATCTTCCTGACCTTTCCCCTGGAGGCACTTATGAACTGCTAGGATGGGAAAAAGAAAGTATGTATGCAAATAAAAGATTACCCTAGTTCTATTTTTCCCAGGAGGACTTCCTGCAGTTTTGGTATGCTGTATATAAACTCCAATAGCACTTGAAATGGTCTGAGAGCCCATGGAAGTTTTATGGTTTAGGCTAATTAAGAGGTTTTCAAATGACAGGGGCTGAGCAGTCAGAGATTATTTCCTCCTGCACCTGCCCTAGTTTCTGACATAATGCTGAAGTGTTCAGGAAGATGCAGTATTTTACTGACATGCCATAACTTAATCCTGGACAGCTTGTGTGCTGGAACCATTATTCTCCTTTTTCTACTCTATATTCATAATTTACAAGTTAGTTGCATCTGAACTTCAGCAATTTTCCCTGATCCTCCTTCCCTCTCCTGCGCTGTAGGACAGAGAACCAGAGGTAGGAGTACTGCTGAGATCATGTGAGAGCTTATTATATACGGATGGGAGATGGTTTAGGAAAACTCTTTTTGCTTAATTATTGAAGAGAAGAAGTTTTGAAGATGTGGTCATGGAAAAAGTCAAAGCAATCTGAGACAAATTAATTTGGAGATAGTAAGAAATGATAGTTAGTAGGATATACACTGCTTAAATGGGACTCTAGGCATATACTTTAGTACTAAACAAAGCAGTCATGCAATAATCAGTGCCTATGTTGATTATCTATCAAAGGAGAAAAATACACATTATTAAAACCGGCTGAAAGGTCACATAATGAGGTTTAACATAAGCAAGTGTAGAGTCTTGCATCTCGGTAGAAATAATTGCATACACCAGTACAGGTTGGGGGAAGACCTGCTGGAGAGGAGCTCTGCTGAGAGGGACCTGGGCGTCCTGGTGGACGACAGGTTGGCCATGAGCCAGCAGTGTGCCCTTGTAGCCAAAAAGGCCAATGGCATTCTGGGGTGCATTAAAAAGAGCGTAGCCAGCAGGTCAAGGGAGGTGATCCTCCCCCTCTACTCTGCCCTGGTGAGGCCTCATCTGGAATACTGTGTCCAGTTCTGGGCTCCCCAGTACAAAAAAGACAGGGATCTCTTGGAAAGAGTCCAGCGGAGGGCCACAAAGATGGTGAAGGGCCTGGACCATCTCCCCTACGAGGAGAGACTTAGGGAACTGGGTCTGTTTAGCCTTGAGAAAAGAAGGCTGAGAGGGGACTTGATCCAGGTTTATAAATACCTGAGGTGTGGGAGCTATAGTGGCGAGGCTGGTCTCTTTTCAGTAGTGCGTGGGGACAGGACTAGGGGCAATGGGCTGAAACTCCAGCATAGGAAGTTCCGCACGAATGTGCGCAAGAACTTCTTTACAGTGAGGGTGACGGAGCACTGGAACAGGCTGCCCAGGGAGGTGGTGGAGTCTCCTTCTCTGGAGATATTCAAGACTCGCCTGGACGCCTACCTGTGCGACGTGGTGTAGGGAGCCTGCTTTGGCAGGGGGGTTGGACTCGATGATCTCTAGAGGTCCCTTCCAACCCCTATAATTCTGTGATTCTGTGATTCTGTGATAATCTAGAGTCAAGGATAAAGAGATAGAAACCTTATTTCACAGCAACAAAACGCTCTGTTCTCCACTAGAGAATAGAACAGCATGGAGTACAGCTCAATAGCTGTAACAAAGCAATTCTATTATATATATGTAACATACGTACAAAGGAGGGCTACAAAATGGTGAAGAGTTTAGAGGGGAAAATGTATGAAGGGCCACCCTTGGTTTCTTCAGCTCAGAGAAGAGGAGGCTGAGGGTAAGTCTCACTGTGTCCCATGGCTTCCTCATAAGGGGAACAGAGGGGAAGGCACTAATGGTGGTGGTAGAACCTGAGGGAATGGCCTGGAGTTGTGACATGGAAGGTTCAGGCTGGATATCAGGTTGAATATCAGAGGGTGGTCAGGCACTGGAAGAGGTTCCCTGCAGTGGTCATGACACCAAACTTGCTGGAGTTCAAGACATATCTGGACAGTGCTCTCAGACATAGGGTTTGATTTTTGGGTGGAGCCAGTAGATGGACAAGTGATCCTTGTGGGTCACTTCCAACTCAGGATATTCTGTGATTCTGATTCTATATACAAGCATATACCTGCGTAGCTCCAAAAGTAATGCCTCCTATTTATTTCCATGGAAACTGCAACAGACAAAAAGAGCACAAATATACACTATTTGATAGAGCAAATTTTCAGCTACAGAACACTGTTTTTCAACCTATTCACTGTTATTAACTATTCATTTTCACCACTGATGAAGAGTCTACATGCTTTGTTCGCAAAAATTTATACCAGCGGAGCTGACCCATTGTTGCTGTCACCACTGCTGAAATGCACCACCCACTGCCTCACTTTGCTCACATCCACATTTTGTCTCTGTAAATATTCAGAAAGCACTTTTGCTTCATTTGTGCTTCCACATCAGACACCATTCTTTCAGACTGCTCCTCTGTTGCCATCTGCAGCACAGCAGCAAAATGTAATGGGATATTGATGGGAAGGTTTAACCTCTACTGCCATACCATTAACATCCAGCTCTGACATTGTGGACCAACATAAGAAAATAGGAAGTACTACTTTCAGAGCAGCCCTAACATAATATCCAAATATTATTGCATTGATAATAGTGTTAACCCTTTAATTTTCTGTGCTTTCTATCAACACAGGGTGCCACATTGTTTTGTTTTGTTTTGTTTTGTTTTGTTTTGTTTTGTTTTGTTTTGTTTTGTTTTCCACAGAGAATGAATATTCTATTCCTCATCTGAGGCCCAAAGAAAACTGCTCAGGAGCCATTTTGTTATGGCACCAAGAACACCGAATTATTTATTTATTTTTCTATTTTGTTGCTTATTAAACACCTTTCCCTTAGTAGTAAACATTGCATTACAAAAACTGAGTCCATAATCTCTGATTATTACCATGAATAATTTTAGCAGAAATGTCAAAAATGTTTAATCAGCGGACTTCCTTTTTCTATAAAGGGCAGACAAGGTGGATCATGTTTGCCTGGCTCTTTTCCTTGCCTTCTCAGTTGCATGACCACATAGGTATGATTCCCAGTCTCTCCCACGAGTATCCTCTGCTTACACGGGACAATTAGCAGCATGCTAATTAACAGAAGTTAATCCTGACTTCTAGAGCATTTGTACTGCAATTACAAAATTGCCAGGAGGGTTAGGGGAAGAAATTCAGCAGCTTGTTTCTGCAGCTGATATTCAAAACCTCTCAGAGAGTCAGAGGGAATGAAGCTGTAGCCGGCAAGCTCTATTTCTGTATCTTGTTTGCTTTCTATTGACTCATCAGTTTTATGCTTTGCAGTCAGAAATCTGCTCTCCTCTTATCCCATTCGTACACCTATGGAGGCAGTGACTTGGTGAATTTGCCCCGTAGCGTAATATTTCTTATGTAAAGCAATGAAGTTGTGTTTCCTTTGAAAGCCTCACTGAGTTTTATCCTGCTCATTTTATTCTTCCTAATTCCTCTCCGCCAGGCTTATTCCTCTGTGGACAGCTTCTGAATATTCTTTAGAAATGTGATCACATGGAGTAGACATTTCTTTCTTTTATTTAAGTCATCAGCAATTGGAACATCACTGCTTTGTATAGTGGCATTACGTTGTATTTAAACAAACTTCAGAAATGGACCTGAACAAATGTGCTCTTATCTGTAAATAGTACCTAGGGATATGTTTATCTTACGCAGGTAATTAATCTCACTGAAGTTGTGCATGTGCGTAAGTGCTTTATTGGATCAAGGCCCTTGTTCCTTTGACATCAGGGTGGAAGAATGCTAATGAGAAACCGTGCTGAATTCTTAATGCTTTAAGAGAAGGGAATGAGTTTTTCATTTTTGGCAAGGTCTTTCCAAGAAAACGTTAGGTAAATTGTAATATGTTTGGAACCTGAGTGTCCATTACTGGTGACAAGTAGGAGTGAAGCCTTTAACAGCTCTTCCAGATTTGTCAGACTGTGAGTAATCTCCTTTTCATGGAGTAAGAAAGACTTCCTTAGAAATTACAGTTTCTCAGAGGATGTCTTCCTTTGATTTATTATATTTGTCCCCGTGGAAACCACATATTTTGTCTGTCAGCTTGGAATGTATGATTGCGGAGAGCACTCAGCAGAGGACATCTGCTGATGGTTGGTAAGCATTCGTGTGAATAAAAACACAAATAAAGGGACTGCATTTGCCATGCAAGATGAAGTAAAGGCAGAAGTTATGAGAAAATGAATTTTAATACTTAAATATGACTGAGATAATAGAGAGGATCCGTTATGAGATACCTCTCACCTATCTTGAGGATATGAACCCACTCTTTCCTACCCCTGCTCCACAATTTGCTGCATAGCATTTCTGGATTACAAAGCAGAACAGTTCTGGCAGTTCTCTGCACTGACTTGTCTACTTGGGAACATTTTCATAGCCAGCAATCACAGAGATACCTGGGAATACTGTTGCTGAAGAATGCAGGTAATGTCTCAGAACATTATGAGAAAACAGTGTGCAGCTTGAGGTGCAGGGCTGACCTCTGGCAAAGCCTAGTCAGCCTCTCAAGGTCAAATTGTGCAACCATGGGGTGGTGTGGGAAGCATCCACGGTTCCAGCCGTCAGCCAAGAAAGTCCTGTTTGAGCAGAGTGATCTCCAGTTCTGTTCTGGGATCAGCAGGGATAGGTGAGAAGCCAGAATCTGTCAGTTTACTGCAGTGATAAGGCAAGAAGGAGAGTGTCAGCATGAAAAAACTTTCAGAAACTCTGTGAAGGAATAAGACCTTGAGTTAATAGCTATATCAGATCGCAGATTTATGAGTAAACAGAGCCTTCCTGAGTATCAAGTAAATACTGACAACTAGTAATTGTGTTATATAAAATATTATCTATTTCACATGTAATTTTCGTACCATTTCAGAATTATATATTAAGAACCATAATATATATTAATGGTTTTTAATTAGATTACTACAAAACAAAACAAAAACCTTAAAATGAGTGAGACCTACTATGTCTCAGAATCAATAGAGTTGTTTGGGTTGGAAGGGATCCTTAAAGGCCATCTAGTCCAACTCCCCTGCAATGAACAGGGACACATACATGTAGATCAGTTTGCTCAGAGCCATGTTCAGCCTGATCTGGAATGCATCCAGGGATGGGGCATCCACCACCTCTCTAGGTAACCTGTGTCAGTGCCTCACCACCCTTCTTGTAAAAAGTTCTTTCTTATATCCAACCCGAATCTTACCTCTTTTAGTTTCAAGCCATTTCCCCTTGTTCTGTCACAACAGACCCTGCTAAAGAGTCTGTGCCCTTCTTTCTTATGGCCCCTGTTATTATTGTTGAAAGGCTGCTCCCAGGTCTGCTTACAGCATTCTCATCTCTAGGATAAACTGCGTTAACTCCCACACCCCATCTTTGTAGGGGAGGTGTTCCATCCTTTAGTCATTTTTGTGGCCCTCCTCTGTATGTGCTCCAACAGGTCCAGGTCTTTGGTCCAGATGTGAGTACCCAACATCTGGACGCACTATGCCAGGCGAGGCCTCACCAGTGCAGGGCAGAGGGGCAGGATAACCTCCCTCACCATGCTTCTTTAGCTGCAGCCCAGGATACGATTGGCTGTCTGGGCTGCAAGGACACATTGCTGGCTCATGTCCAGCTTCCCATCCGCCAGTATTCCCAGATCCTTTCTGGCAGGGCTGTGCTCCATCCTTTCATCCCCCAGTTTGTACTGATAATGGAGGTTGCCACTGCCTAGGGGCAGGACCTTACACTTGGATTTGCTGAACATCACGAGATTCTCTTGGGCCCACTGCTTGAGCTTGTCGAGGTCTTTCTGAATGGCATCCTCTCCCTCAGGCAAGTTGGACCCACCGAGCTTATTATCATCCACAAACTTTCAGAGGATGCACTTGATCCCACCGTTGATGTCATTGATGAAGATACTCAGTATTGACCCCTGAGGGATCATATCATCACTGATCTCCATCCACACAATGAACCACTGACCACCACTCTATGGGTACAACTTCACAACTAGTTCCTCATCCATCAAATAGTCCAACACTGATGTGTCCAATCCACATATTTCCAATTTGGAGAGAATTTGCTTTTGGGGAAAGTGCTTTGAGACATGTTAATTAAAGAGACTTTGCTGGACTGAGGGGGGATTGTTTAAATTTCTGTTTGTGGAAATCACTGTCCCATTTTTGAGAGTAATGACTACCCATAAGTGAATTCTTGTGTGAGACTTTGTCTCCCAGGGAGTGAATGGGAAGAAGAGGTTTAGTTAATCAAAATGAGATGCTGCAATTTTTACTTTTTTTGAATTATTATTGAATATGCATTTATAATATATATAAATATTATAAATATATATAAATATATTATATATTTATATATATATATATAATATATAATATATATATATATTATAAATATATAAATTATATATAAAATATATAATATAATTTTGAATTATTATGAATCTGCAAAGATTGCTCTCTCTAGATTGCATAAAAACTTCTGCATGGACGGTGCCAAGAGGTCAGAGCCAGACTCTGTCAGTGGTGCCCAGTGCCAGGACCAGAGGCCGTGGGCACAAACCAGGGCACAGGAGGTTCCCTCTGAACACCAAGAGCACTTCTGTGCTGTGCAGTGATGGAACACTGGCCCAGGTTGCCCAGAGGCTGTGGGGTCTCCTCTTTGGGGATCCTCAAAAGCAACCTGAATGTGGTCCTGGGCACCCGGCTCTGGGTGCTGTACCAGATGACATCCAGAGATCCCTTCCAATCTCCCAACCACAGCCATTCTGTGATTCTGTGAAAACAACGAAAGGTGAGTGTATGCATACAAGCAAGAAATCTCCACTTCTAATGGGGTTGGAGCACAGCTGTCTCCAAGTAATATTTCTGAGAATGGCATGGATTCTTATTCTGGGTTTGATAGCTCTCCATTGTCAAGTGGATGTCAGGAGACTGATGTAAGACAAACAAGTTCCTTTTCCCATTGGGAATGATTTCTACTTCTTTACAGGGTTAGTACTGTCTCACTTTCTAATTTATGTATTATAGCAATTGTGAGTAATATGCAAAGACCTTCCTTCATTTTTCCTAAATCTCCCTCAAGAAAGAAAATAAGAAAGCATAAAAAAAAAAAATAAAAAAATCTAGAGTGTGTTAATTGATATTGGTTCTTTCTCATGGTTTTGCTTGTCCTTTTGGCTTGAACCATTAGAAATGTTTTGTGCCTGCAGGAATGCCTGACTGTAAATCATGAGAAAGCATAAGCAGTATCTTTTGGCTAGAAATTGAGGCCTCTTGAAAGGCTGATTCATGGTTATGATAAGGAAAAGGTCAGATCTTTCCCCAACAAAATGTAAGATGCCCATTACTGGAAATATTAAATTAAAAAAATATCTTGGATGCCTCAGATGTGGCTCTGTGTTGTAGCTGCATAAAAGCTAGCAGGTAGCAACTATGAGCATTCTTTAAAATGTGATGCACACAGCCTTCATAAACAGACTGAATAACAAGTGTTAATTCCTTGTCCTGATGGTGAGATTATTCTTGTTCCTGTGAGTTTTCTTTTCCATGGGTATTACTTCTTAGTTTTGCTGGAAATAGGCAGGTTGCTAAGCCTCTCATCTGTATGTGTGATTTCCTTTTGTCATCCTTTTGGCTCTACTGGCCTCAGTTTGCATTCCTGACACATCTTGTTCCCTCTCACCATCCTGTAGTAATGCTGTTGGCATAGTTTCATGACCAGAGTGCACACACCAAGCAGTGGGGCCTTGTCATGCTTGTGCTCAGTTTGAAGTGGGTGGTGTGAGTGTTCTCAGAGAAAGAACAAAGAAGTGCATGTTGCTTCTTCCAGCTGCACGCCAGGGCCAAAGGTTTAATCATATCAGTCTGCTTTGTCATATTCATTATTATGCTGTAAGAAACTCCCATGGCTCTGTTGCCCATCACTACCACTAACCCACAGTATGCAATATACTTTCCATCCTTCTGTACAGTCTTATTTCTAGAATGCAATGTCTGCCACAGTTTTCTTTAATACATATATATTAGTTTTAATTTTTGTATTTTTACAGTGGATTATGGAAAACTTACATTTTCATTGCTCTCTTCTCATCCTACTGAAAATAGATGTGAAAACTCACCCATTAAATATAGTCTGAGCATGCCTAGTTTGGGAGTAAGGTGTCATGCTCACAGCATTGACTGGCGTGTCTTACAAACTCACAGTTGTGGCTCATGTTTGTGTCTGTGTTCATCCCAGTGCCTGAAGATTCTCATGTCTGAGCATCACGAATTGCTGCCTCACCTGGTCTTATCTTCTACCTTCTCTAAAGAATCATAGAATCATAGAATTACCCAGGTTGGAAAAGACCTTGAAGATCATCAAGTCCAACTGCAGCCTAACCAGTACCCTAACTCTAAAAATTCTCCACTAAATCACATCCCTGAGCACCACATCCAAACGGCTCTTAAACACATCCAGGGATGGCAATTCAACCACGTGCCTGGGGAGCCTATTCCAGTACTTAACTACCCTTTCTGTAAAGAAGTGCTTCCTAATATCCAACCTAAACTTGCCCTGGCACAACTTGAGGCCATAATGTACACTCATATGTACACTCAAGTCATCAGGCTCTGGTCTTTCCTTGTAAACAGCAGCGCATGGGCTGGTGGATGGATTGCTTCTCTGTCCCCACATGGAAACAGTGCTGCAAAAACATATTCTCATTTCTTGATGCAGAAAGAGAAGTTTATTGTTTGGGTCAGTGAATCAGGAGTGAAGTTTTAGTTTTTGGTCTCCTCTCAAGGCTTCTTTAACATTACATCTTATAATAACTTCATGCAAAATTCATTTTAGCGGTGAGAAGAAAGGCGCTCTTTCTTTCCCTCCCTGCCCAATGTCAGACTACAGTCTTTGTCCACCTCATTAACAGATACACTTTGTTATTAAGTTTTATTTCTATCATTTCACAAGAAAGAAAAAGTAAATATCTTCTTTCTGTTTCATAGCCCAGTTCTGCTGTCAGTGTAAATCCAAATGAGTTTCAGAAGAATGTTGGGTATTGTATTTCTGGAATTGTTTACCCACTTAGTATATAGAGATAATAAACTTAGGAAGTGTTGATAAATGTGACTCTTATGGATAACTAAACAAAATTGAATTGAAGATGAATTTAGCTCTTAGCCACTGTGTGATGTAGGAAATAGCCTAAATACTTGGTGGATTGCACTACAGACTTACAAGAATTAACTTTTCATGGGTCAGCTAACAATATTTCACTTGCCAAAATTTATCTCTAACAGAGTTCATCATGGTGAGCCATAAATTCCTTGTTCTAGAAACAGGATTTCAGGTACTGTGCACCTAGCAGTAGATGCAGAGATGCTTAAGTTTGTGGTGTCAGGACTAGTTCTCTATACACAAACAAGTCAGCGGAGTCAGGGCAGGGTTGTAGTGAAGGTGACAAGCATTGATGAAAGTCCTCGTTAGCTCATGTACAAAACTCAGTGATGCTGAACTGCTCTGTGATGTCAGATATTATCTCCACTGTGCTCTATCAGTGTCTCATGTACATATCTATTTTGTTGATGATAGATTCAGCATCACCTGTGTAATGTGAAGAGGCCTGCAAAGGCACGAGACACTCCAGAGACAGTTAGAGAGACCACAGGTCTGTCTAGTGGAGCTGTTGGGCAGCAAGGGAAGTGATGACCCTCCTCTGCTCTCCTGAGCAGTTGAACACTCATCTTCAAATCATTGACAGTGATGCCATTAACCATTCGTACTATTAGTCAGCTGTGTTCAGATTCCAGAATCATTGCTTCTCTGTGACACTTAGCAAGTGTTTGACAGTCCTAAGGCAACTGGTCTTCATTTTGATGGCTCACTCTGATTGTATCATATGCTGTTCTAGTTAACTTAATGGAGTTGTCTGATATCAAACTGGAGTGAGGCCAAATTTCATTTCTTATGAGACAAAATGACATTGTTTCCATTAGATGTGGGATTTGGTGGCACATTTAATTCCAGTACTGAGGCAGCTTTATACTGTGCTTGTGTCTTTCCCAAACTTCTGTTTCACAGGTATAACAACATCTTATTGAACTTCTTTCATCCAACACTAAGATCATAGTACATGTTCCTAGCTCATGTTGGCAAAGATAGCCCAGTGACTACTGATTCAGTTGTTTAAGTGGGCACCAACTCATCAGCTTCACAGGGAGATATGTGTTAATTTTGGTTTACATCTTCTTTACTGAAATAATGACTTATTCCAGACTTTCATAACATTCTTTTTAAACTCTGTTGTTCTGGAATGGATATTTTAGGCATTCCCTGTGTTAGAAAAATCTGATGAAAGGGGTGACATTTTTTTGGAAAGTGGTCTGTTCAGGAGCAAAGGGAGGAGCAGCTCTGTGCAAGGCAAAGCCTCTTGCTTTTATGAACAACATACTTGTTTTCAAGTACTGAACAAGCCCATCAATTACACATGAAATATGTATAACATTTATTTTTATGATGCTTATACACCATATTAAAATGTTCTTTAGGGGTATATGCATTATGAATGGAATTCAGTTCACTGATAATTGACCTGTGTGAGTAAGAAAAAAACTGGAATGAATGTTTCTGAGCTACAGCTCAGTGTTCTGCTCTGCTGCTACATCTTGCTTAAGACAGGCTCAGTTGGCAGAGTTCAATTGCAGGGAACAATATTTCCATCTCATCATCACCACATTAAGTTGTTTTGCTGTGGGAAGCAGTGCATAGAAGCCAAGTAACTAATGAGAATCAGGGGGTTAGGAAAAAAAACTGAAGTATGGAGTGGAATAATAATTTTAAAGTACTTTAGCTGTACTTAATTCTGATTCCATACAACTCAGTCTAAAATGATTATTTAAGTAGATCTCAAGGAATTATCAACCTCTTTTCACATGATTTTGGTTTCTATTTAGCTTTGATCTGAGAGGACACAAAGAACAAAATAGCTTCTCCCTGTCCCAAAGTGGCAGCATACCAGTAGTTTATTCTTAACTTCTCTGTGCATCTTGCCTATGCTTGATGTTCAATAATATGATAGAAAACTTCTAAGGAAAATTTATTTTGTTTTTTTTTGGATGCATTTTAGTGATACACATAGGACCACTGATGAAATTTTCTTCCAAAACCCAAGGTGTGTGTATCCTGAGGAACTCTCAGACCTCTTCTCTTCTAAAAACATAACGAAGACATCTGTTTTATTCCTGTGCCAAGGATTTTGGCTTAGTGGGCACTACATGAGAGATGTTATCCCCTTCAGTGACTTCTCCCAGTGCTCTCTTCTTGGGAGGCTGAACCTGATTAGGACTTGCATGGGAGGACCCTGATGGAAACACTGCAGACAGTGACACAGCAGACTCTCTTTCAACTCCAACTATTCAAATATTCAAATAATTAACTCCTTCTTATTAGAGGGAGACTAATGCTTTTATTGTACATGAAAATCTAAGGATATATGTGAGAATGGCAGTAAGTCATGTCACAGACCCCCATGAATGTGTCTGCAAAGACAACCAACGCTAAGAGAGCTAAGCTCAGTCTCTGGGCTGGAAGCAGAGGTCCTCAGCAGACCTTGCATCTCACATCCTATCTGACATCTTTCTACTCCAACTCCATGTATGAGCTATGGGAGTGCTACCACCAGTGTAGATAATGGGTTGTGGAGGTTGTGAGGCTTGCTTCCAACCTATGCTTTGCCATTGTGGGTCTCAGTGGAACCATCTACTTGAGGCCCCATCCTATTCTCCACAGGACAGGAATAGTTACTGTGTTTTAGTAAGATTTTGATGTAGATTAATGATCTTCTGCCTGGCACCACAAAGTCTCAAGTTACTTTGATGCTACTCCTTTACATCCAGCACTGAAACTGGGTGAAACTACTACACTTCAGCCCAGAATGAATGAAGGAAATCAAGAATTTTAATGAAATAGAAAATGCTGCAGGTCAGTTTATGAGTAAATTGCATTGACTAATAAACAATATTTAAGAATGCAGGGCTTGTAAGGCCGGCTGATAACTCACAACTGAATTTTTTTCTCACAATAATGGAAAAAAATACGATGTTGTAATGTCACAGATCTGATTTCTTTACTTTTAAACATTAGAAGGCACTGGTACTATTATGGATAACCAGGTCCAAAGCTATTATTTAAACCTTTGCCTCTTGTGGGTGAGAGTAACATAGTGGATGTTGGCACCTATGTATCAGCTGAGGTACAACGTGCAGGCCTATAGTCAGTTGGTATAAGGAAAAAAGGTGGCCAAACAACAGTTGCTCATGTTAAAAGTATAGTCACCCATGTGGCAAAAGAATAGCATCACAACTAAATAAAGACTGGAGATTTATAACCATGGTTCCCAGGTAAAACTCTGCAACATATGGAAAAATTCAGAGGGCTGAAGGTAAAGAAAGCCTGCAGGCAGACGGTCCAGTGGGAATATGCATCAATAAGCAGTTATTTACATTGCTGGGTGAGGTGGAAAAAAAAACAACCCCTTTCATCAGTCAGACTGAGAAGGCATACCTTGAAAGGTTTTGTGTGTGTGTGTGTGTGGTGGTGGTGGGGTTATATTTTCTGTTTTGTTAGGGTGTTTTTTTTTTTTTTTTTTCCTTTATTTTCCTTGTTTCTTGTTCCTTTTCCTTTTTTCTTTTCCTTTTCCTTCTTTCCTTTTCCTTTTTTTTTTTTTTTTTTTTTTTTTTTTTTTTTTTTTTTTTTTCCTTTCTCCTTTCTTAAAAAATACTTTGGAAACATATACTTAAGAAGACAAAGCAATTAATTGCTACAGGACTGAGAATGCACTGGAAAATCACATGGAAGCAGTGTTGTGAGGTGTTTGCCAAGCGAAGTACAAAAGTTGGCAGGGAAAGGTCTGAAAAGGAGCAGAGGTACTGAAGGAGACCAACAATATGCATCTGGAACCATTGTGCAGTAACATCTGACATTGGAGCCTTAAATGCAGCAGGGTGTGCCAACTGCAGCTGAGTGCTGGGAATGTGATATAATGAGACACTTCGTGTCTGGCACGATCTGACACCACTGGAGAAGAGGCTTGCACAAGAGCTGTTGGGGGAGTGACCAGGCCACTGGATCTGCAATCATAAAAGCTCGATAGCCTTGTTCCATTGTTGGTTGAACTCAGTCACATGCAAAATACTGGGATGAGATGCAGTCGAGTGTCCCATCTCTAAGAAAAGGAGAGTCTGAAAGAAGTAAAAAAAAAAAAAAGATGAAGGACATTTGTCTCTGGCATCTACATGCTTACTTCTGTGTGAGTATACTCCTGGAAAGCAGGACCTAGTGGCAGGAGAATGGCTTGAGAGCAGCCATAAGGAGAAGGATTCGGGGATGCCAGTTGGTGAAACACTCAACATGAGCTGGCAATGTTCTCTTGCAGCCCAGGAGGCCAAAGGGAGATGATTCTGCCCCTCTGCTCTTGTGAGATCCCACCTGGAGCACTGCATCCAGTTCTTGAGCCCCAGCACAAGAAGGGCATCGAGCTGTTGGAGAGGGTCCAGAGGAGGGCCATGAAGATGATCAGAGGACTGGAGCACCTCCCTTATGAGGGAGCTGGGGCACTTCTGAGTGGAGAAGAGCAGGCTACAGTAGCACTTTATAGAGCCCTTTCAATCCCTGAAGAGGGACTACAGGAAAGCCGGGGAGGGACTTTTAATAAGGAGATGGAGCAGCAGGACACAAGGAATGGTTTTAAACTGCAAGAGGATAGATTTAGCCTAGATATTAGGAAGAAATTTTTTACTGTGAGGGTGGTAAGACACTGGAACAGGTTGCCCAGGGAGGTTGTGGATGCCCCCTCCCTGGAAGCATTCAAGGCCGGGCTGGAAGGGGCTTTGAGCAACTTGGTCTAGAGGGAGGTGTCCCTGCCAATAGCAGTGGGGTTGGAACTAGATGATCTTAAAGGTCCCTTCCAATCCAAACCACTCTATGATTTTGTGATATCTCTATGACTAGAAATGAGCACTAAAAGGACAGTAGAGAGGTTGAGTTCTGTCTCTTAGTAAGGAATGATGATTTGGCTGTTATACTCTATAATCTATGTCTTGAAAGAGCTGGGTTTGTCTGGACTTTTATAGAATTTTGCTCAAACCTGGGCAGGACATTCCATCCACATCATGTTTAGTTCTTTTTCTTGAGTTTACTGGACCTTGTATGGTGATCCAAGGATTCAATAAGCACGTGTGTCTGCTTCAGTACATGGTATCTGAAACAGTGCAGGGGCTGTGTGCAGGCTACAAAATTGTTTTTTCATAACTTGGAGTGTAAATTATGTGTTGAATGTCCTGGGGATAGGGAGCACACAAGTGTGTGTGGTGTGTTTCAGAGGGCAGAACATGAGGAGGTTGCAGGACAGGATAAAAATCTGATGTAGTGATTTCCATTTTGCCTTTTGGAGGGGTCCCTGCACTGCCTCAGAGCCATAGTCAGACTTTGTCTGGGAGAGACCTAGCTGGAGTGTGCTGTGGAAAAATCTAAAAATACAGCAGTATGGACAGCCGGTGTCAAGCTGTGTCCCCAGCCTTTTCTCATTTAGTGGTGCACGTATTTCATTGCTTCTACTTGCCTCCACCTCTGAGCAATCTCTAATTCACACAGACGGTACGTGAGGAGGAACAGCAGGGACAGAGAGGCCACTGGGAACTCCAGTAGTGATGCTGGATTCACATTTAAGTTGCTTTGAAAACTGCAACACGAAACACTATCAGAAATAGTTACACTGATTAAAAACTTAGAATAAAAAGTTCAGAGCAAGGAGAAAATAGGGTCACTAATGGATTCAACAGAATGTCTCTAACAAGCAGCAGAATTAGGCAGAACTGGGACATAAAGGGTTTTAAAAGGCTGCTTGGTGCTTGGGCTGTCTTTATAGGCAAATCTGTCTGTTTTTAAAGCTTCACTGCAGGCAGAGATGAATAAGCAGATTTAGAGATGTGTCTCCCATGTTTGAATCTGATACCCAGAATTATAACTTAAATTTCATTATCTGGTTGAGTATCTTGAAATTGCCCGGGGCCTGCTGTACATGTCACCTGAGACCAACAGAACTTCTTTCTAGAGAGAATTTTGAAACTTCAGAAATAGTTTTCCCTTCAATTCCAGAAATCCCCAAATAAGTTTCCCATTTTCAAAGTTCTCCCGGGTGTGTTACTGATGCATGGTGGTAGAGCTGGCTGCTGCTGCTCTGCAACTGCGGGCTGCCCATGCAGGAATGCAGCACCCTGCCAGGGAGAAAGTTCCAGGCATACCTGATGAATCTTGTTGGAATAGCATGGTTTCCATCAGGTCATGATAAAACAACATAAAAATGTTCTCTTGGAAACTTCCCATATGGAAACACCCATTAGTGACACCACATCAAAAGCATCCAGTCTCGTCTCAGTCATAAGCAGAGAGACAAACTTGCTAAAGCATAGAAAACAAAAAGTTTTAAAAAGATATCGTAGAATCATAAAATAACCTGGTGTTGAAAAGAACCTCAAAGATCATCTAGTTTCAACCCCCTGCTATGTGCAGGGTTGCCAACCACCAGACCAGGCTGTCCAGAGCCACATCCAGCCTGGCCTTGAATGCCTCCAGGGATGGGGCATCCACAGCCTCCTTGGGCAACCTGTTCCAGTGTGTCACCACCTGCTGTGTGAAAAACTTCCTCGTAATATCTAACCTAAACCTCCCCTGTCGCAGTTTAAAACCTCTTCCCCTACACACTGTCCCTAAAAATACCTTGCAAATTGAAAACACTTGACAGCAGGAGGATCCAGTTCTCATGGGCTGCATCTTTTTGCCAAAATGTAGTGATGAATTAATGTATCTTCTCATTTACCTGAGGAAAAAGGCTATATATATATATATATATATATTTCCCCAATTAAATAAGTCAGGGTTTGGTGGGAATTTCCTGTTATATGTTGTGAGGTCATGATATAGATATTAATTGTGATCAGCCTGTGGAGGGTTTCTTTTACAAAATGCACTGTGCTGGGTTTTGGACATGAGAAATGTTGTTTCCTGGAGAAAGGAAAATTTCTCATTGGGCCCTTGGTGACAGGCATAGCACAACAGCTTTTAAAAACAAGGTCGCTATGTGGACAGATCTCATTGGCTATTGGTAATAATCAATTCAAGACAAACATAAAAGAAGAAAAGTCAGGACCAAAGAATGGAGGATGAAATGCTTGGAAGGGGAAGATTTTAAGGCTGATGTAGATATCTCTTAGAGATGCTCTTTATCTCCCATCTCTCCTGGATTCCTCATTTACAGTTTAGTACTGAGAGTCACCTTAAGTAGACTGATCGTATAATCATAGAATTGCTCAGGTTGGAAAAGACCGCCCAGATCATCAAGTCCAGCCACAACCCATATGTTTCCCAGCCAGGGAGAATCCTGGACAATCCAGGAGCTAAAAAGAGTTAACACTCAAAAGAAATATTTGCAAACCAAAATAAAACAAAACAAAACAACAACACTTAAACAAAACACTTTAAACATGAAATTTGTAAATCTGTATACAGAAGAGATTGAAATCAGAGACCCGTATTAAGTGGTTTCAAAGCTCTTGAAGCCTGTAGCAGCTACGCCATTGCAAAAGCACTGCAAGAACAAAAGGAGACAGAGACTCTGCAAAGTTTTCTAATAATCACAGTCCTTACTGAAACTGGAAAGGAAAGCTTTAAAAACTTATACTGAGTCTTGCAAAGCACAGGGGAGAGATATAGTGCAATGAACACTTAAGGTCATAATATTATAATCCGAGAACACAACCACTGCTGGCAGTTATGCTGTCAGAGGGTGCCAGCAAGAGTCTCAGTGCCTTTGTGATGAATGATCTGGAGCCCTCCTGCAGCCGTGAGTCATTGTGCTCGGAACTGCACAAACAGGGCTGACACCCAGCGGTGTGCTGGTGGTGTGGGAGTCTGGGAGGGAGAGTGCTGCATGTGAGTAGGTGGTGCTGGGTGGGGGAACTGCCCTGGTCCTGGGTGGTGTGAGCCTTCGCTGGCACTGCTGAGAGAGCTGTTACCTCAGAGCCCTGATGGAGTGTGACTGGATCTGTCCCTGCAAAATAGAGTGTACATTTTTTCATTGCATGCTTTTGAGTTTGCAAGAGTAGTTGTATTCTGTTGGCTGAAATTTGCATACTCATATCACTATATCTAGTTATATATGGTTATAATAAAAGAAGTACTTATCTCATTGTTTGTTCGTTTTTTCTTCCCTGCCCATCAAATGAGATATAAAGAAATAGTTATGGGTATACTATAGTGTGTATCACTTCTACATAGCCAGCTTCTTTGTTCTGGGAATGGCTGGAGCTCACTTCATGTTTTTAAGAAAAAACATTAGCCATATTTAAATACCTAAGCCTGTGGTCATTTGGCGGCATGCAGTGATACATGGGTAGCTGTATATTGTAAAACCTTTCTCAAATACTCATGAACATTTTTTCTTTATGATGGATTACATAGGGTTGCACTGTTTCCCTCAAACTGGTGCATCTCCTAGCACTTAGTGAGCATCCCTGCTTTGGCTCTGCTTTTCTTCCTCATCTCCACTCCACTTCACGTGTGTCCTCATCCTATTTCTCTGAAGCTGTCTTAAGGATTTTCCTCCTTTCCTCTTTGTCCTTTGTTCTTCACTGTCCCTCCTTCTACTAGAACTTGGTTGTTGTCACTGTCACTTTATCCCACTGATTCATTTGGAATCAGGAAAACCTATTAGTACCAAATCTGATTTCTAATACTGGCAGGTGATGGCTTCATTCTGATGTGTGCACACACACCTGCTCTTTCTGATGGAGTCAGGTGCATTCTCCATCTCTGGATACACCACATGGAGGACAGTGATGAACCATCCTTAGGAATTTAATCCTGATAGCTAGCATTAATCCCAAGTCAAAAAGAATGAAATTAGATTATTATTATATGCTGAAATATGGTAGTAACAACTTCTTACTGTACCCTGGCTGTAGCTTGAACCTGATTACCACTCCACATGTTTTTGTTTAGCACCAGTGTGTTACTGGAAATGTGGAGAAAACCACATGCAGAGAAACATGACATTGCTTTTGAAAGAACTAGCACATGATGAAGTTAAACTTAGAAATTATGACAAATGTGATAGACCAACCCTTTAAGCTGCTCTAACACAGCTTGTGCCTGCATTTGTCTTCATCTGCTTCTTTGTAGCTTCATTTGTTGTTGAGTAGTGAGCAACATCACCAGGAAGACCATTATTGGTAACAATTGGTTTGGTCTTACTGGAGCAGGAGCAGCTTGCATACCATTTACAGCCTCTGCCTGCTATGTTCCCAGGCATCTGGAGCTGGTGTTAACCATTTACTCCAGTTATTTCACTTCCTTTTGAGATCTCCAAACATAAATAGCCGAAATATTTTTTGGCTCTGACCGTTGTATGTCCACTAAATTCTCCATTAGTTCCTGTAGTATAGTGGTAGATCTCACCTCATTTCTTTCCCTTTAAAATTTGACTTTCCAGGCATTTTCTTACAGTGCCACTTTAAAAAGACATCTTTTACCACGTGTCCTCTTTGTTGTTGCCAAGCATTTGTGCATTCGTTACAAAGGAACTTGCTAAGCGTTCTTGTTAGAGGAGTCATTTGTGCTGTCTAAAGATTCATTGCCGCATTTCTTTCTCTGATCAAATTTTCATTACGCACACAACACCTTCAATAATCCTGGACTAGATTTTTTTCTTCTTCTGATACTACTTTGCATCTTTTACGCATGTTCCTCTAATTGGCTATTTTTAGTATTGAATGTGCTTCCTTGGTAATTTTACAAGGACATTTTTTGTTAAAAGCCAGCATAACCTGTCATTTAAAGAGCCACATTCACAGGATTGGCATTTTAGTTGTAAGCCTGTGAAAAACTTATTTCCTATTTAACCCTTGTACTTTGCTTTTATCCCAAGCAGATAAATGGATAAGTGAGAATAATCTGCTTAGAAATGAACATTTTCCAAGTTTTTTATCCATTCTTCAGAACTTCCCTCTTCATTGCAACTCCACTGGGCACACTGGACAGTTTCCCTGTCATGTGCAGGTGAAAGATTTGCTTGGATTTGTAGCCTCTCTGGCTTTCCTATAATGTTCAGCTTGCCGTCTGAACCCTTTCCATACATGTGTTTCTCTGGATTGATAGGGTTGGTGAGAATCTCCTTATACGGGCTCCTTGGTAGCCATTTGAAACTTTTTGGCACTCCGTATAGCACTCCTGGCATCACTTAAATTTAGCTAATAAGCGCAACTGGTTTCAAAGTGAAACTGTTGTTAGAACCTGAAAATACATGCAGGAATGAAGTAAGACAATGTCCTGAATTTTGCTAGGGGTAACCAGGGAGAGAACTGTAGAGCTCATTGTTTCCATTTCAGTTCCTTTCAAAAAAATAAGGAATGACATTGACAACAAGAGTTTTTCTCCTTAAAACTCCTGTGGTTTCTGACTCAAAGTGCTTGTGCTCTAGGCCAACAATCACAGTGAACATGGCTCAACTTGAGGGGTGAAAGTTGATGTAAATCTGTTAGATCCGTTTTTCTTCATTTCTGGGTCACAAAAACTACAGCCATGAAGTCATAGGATGTGGTCTCCCTGTCTGAGTTCCCGCTAAAGTGTTACACTAACAGCCTGGTTGATCACAATAACAAATATCACAGTGTGTGATAAATCCTAAGGGGCTGAAAGTGAGATTGGTCTTTGGAACTCTCTTACTGGAAATCAGGCATGTTCAGAAGTGACAGTATCGTCTCTCCCAGTCAGTCTTCCAGTCCCTCCTGAGTGCCTGTCCATGTTTGCTCTGCATACACAAAAGAATCTGAGAGACACATAACTGCCTGTCCCCACTGCTTCTTTCTTCTCTTCAGTATATAATAATAAATTAGTAATTAATTAATAGTTAGTTAATAATAACAAGAAATATTACTACAATCCACACCTGGGATCATTTCTGGGAACAAGGAAAATATGAGCTTAAAAAGGTTGGGCTTGGAAAAAATTAGATGTGAGGGAAGGGACAGTGAAAATGACGTCAATTTGCAAATATAAAATTATTAGCATGAGTGTCATGGTTGAGAGCCAGGAAACAAACAAACAAACAGACAAAGAGGCAAAAAAACCCTAATATTATATATTTACCACTTCCTTAGCAGAAAACTAAATAAAGGCATTTGTGAGGAGCAGTTCAGCAGCTTTTAGAGTCTGTTTTGTATTAGTGAGCACCTGGTTGCTTGTCTGCCATGCTTTCTTATTTCACAGCTGTTTATATATTTTATCTGGAGCGAAACTCAATTTTAAAAAGGGAATTGAAACACATTCATTACCAGTGCCCCCCAGTTCACCCAGATGTACCTGAATGTAGCATATATAAAACTATCATCTTGCATCCCTTAAGGAAAAAAAACTATCACTGACTTCAGGACTTGGCACTGTCTGGTCTGATCTGTGTTCACAGCACTGGCCCCAAAGAGACTTCTCAATAATATCAATTCTACTTTAGGCAAATCTTGTTACTGAGCTTTGTCGAATGGGTTGATTTTGTGACTGGTGACCTCTGGCAGATGGAACACTACTTTGCTGCAGATAGCTTGAAAAGATCTGCAAACATGTCCAGAGCCAGTGCATCTTCCCAGGAAAACTGTAGTCCCATGAGAAACTCTGGCATGTTTCTGTCGTTAGGACTCTGTATTGATGTTGTTGGTATGGAAACATTCCCATGGTTCTTTCAAGGCCATGTTTTAGATGAGGCAGATAACTTTCAGAATAAGGTATTTCTCAGAAGTATCTGTCAGGTTGTTTGTTAACAGGAAAAAGTGATATAAACTCTTTCTTATGATAGTACTTGAAACATAGACATTTAAAAATAAAATGTAAAAAATGATTGCAATACATAGAAAACATAAATCTGAAAAGATGCATCAGAAATATGAAAAAGAAATGGGTCTACTCAACTGATCTCCCATATTATGTCTTGAGTTTTGCATATGATATATCTGAGGATAGCAGAAAGGTCCCCAATGTCTTCTTTAGGGCTTTAGTCTTCTCACTGAATTTAGACACGCTGAGTGAAGCAGCAGCTTTCTATCCTGCTCTGAAATTTGTATAGATACGAGCAGATCATTTTATGCATAGTAAGTTATTGTGTTGAGCTTCAAATGACATGGAAGAAGGAGATGTTTAATTCTGCAGTTTTATGATTGATACACATTTCATTGTCTATTCATTTATTTTTAACTGAAGAAAACTACAAATATCAATTTGAGGCTTACATTTGCCTTTTCTGTCAAAACAAAAATGTTTATCTAATTCTGAATTCTTTTTTGACTTCTTCCTGTTCATTTTCTGTGTCTACTTTTGAAACACAGATACTGTACTCTTCAGCAGTTTTATTAATTATCTTCTTTCCTTAAGAACATCTGCTGCCTGGGGTAACAGAGGAAGTACTAGTTTGGCTCCAGACTGAAGAGATGAAGAATGTCACACCTCTTCTTGTAATAACTGTGGCCTATTTTTCCTTCCATGTCTGCATGTTCATCTCCCCAGTAATATGCAAATAGGAATAGGAACATGAAACTTAAGAACTGGATTGCTCTGAACTTTGAGCCAACTAAACCACATTTTTTAATTGTCTCTTTTTCATTTCCAAGATAATTTTGCAACCAAGGGAACTGAAATGACAATCAACTGAGTTTTGATACTCCCCAAATAGCTAACCATAAGTACGTGGAAACAATTCTTATAATTCTTGTATTTTAATTATAATTACGCTAATAATTAGTTATTATTTAATTGTAATTATTCATAATGACTTAACAGTTATTTATTATTCCAATAATAAAGTTGATATTGATGTTCTTGAATAAAATTATAGTTTGGGCCCAAGTCAGTAGTCTCCTTCTTTTTGTGGTTCCTACCTGAATGTGCCATGAGTTTGTGTTTGAACCCCGAGTCTGAGGGCTGGATAGCTGAATCTGCATGCATTAGAGGTGATCTAAGTGAACAAAGCACTATGACAGAGTTATCTCATGGAAGAGATGCCAAACCAGAGTGTGGAACGCACCAAGTACTACTGCTGCTCTTTTGTCTGTCTGTCCTGAAGTGGACTTAGTTGGTTTGGTCACAAACCTTCTCTTATAAGAAGATAGTTTTGATGGGACACATGACTGAGCCAGTACACTTCAGCCAGCAGAGTGAAAAGTAGCATTACTAGACTCTGTCTCTCAGTATTTGCTCCTTCCTGGCATAAACAAAACATTCTGCAATTGCTAAAAAGAAGAGTTCTCTCTGAGCAGTCCTGTGAAGAACGATGCAAAAACCAGAGCAAGACTGTTGTCTGCCTTTTTCTCTGTGGCATGATGGGCCTACTGACCTACACTGGTGAATATAGCCCCAACTTCAATTATCCTGTTTTTTTTTTTTTTTTTTTTTGAAAGACAGTTAATAAATCTATTATCAGACATAGGCAGCATGGTTTCAGTAAGGAAAAGTCCACTCTTAGTAATTTGATCTCCTTCTACGATAAGGTCACCCACTTGGTGGATGAAGGGAAAGCGGCAGACATATTTTAGTCAGTCATATGGATTTTAGTCAGATCTTTAATAATGTCCCTTATGAGATCCTTTAGGACACATTGTCCAACTGTGGGATGAACAGGTTAATGCTACACTGGGAGATGTTAAACAGACCTCAATGAGTCATTGTGGGTGGGGGTACATCTGGTTGTCAGCCAGTCACTGGAGATGTTCCCCGGGACTCAGTTCTAGGGTCAGCCCTGTTGAACATTTTTGTCAGTGATCTGAGGTAGGACTGTAATGCATCCTTAGCAAGTTTGCTGATGATGCTAAACTGGGAGATGCTTTTGACTCTAGAGGGACAAGAGGCTTTGCGAGAGGAATCTAGATAGATAGACTGGAGTACTATGCAGTCATCCACAGCATGAAGTTCAACATGAGAAATTGCCGAGTCCTGCACTTGGGATGTAATAATGCCAGACATGGGTAGATCCTGGGTACCCGCTTGGACAGCCAAGAAAGCAAACTGCATTTTGGGATGCAGATGGTCAGAAGAGGTGTTTTTTTCCCCCATATTTAGCACAAGTGCAGCCTCACCTTGAATACCGTGTGCAGTTCTCATCTCACAGTCTAAAAATAATGTTAAGGTTCTTGAATGCTTCCAGAGGAGGGCTACAAATCTGGTAGCAAAACTGGAACCATGTTTTGTGAGGAGAGCCTGAGCACACTTGGGCTGCCCAGCCTGGGGAGAAGGAATCCAAGAGGTGACCTCAGTGTCCTCTGCTGATCCATGAGGAAGGGAGCAGAAGGAGGTGCCAGGCTCTTCTCTGTTAAACAATGATGGGATGCATAAGAATAGCAAAAAACTGTGTGAGGAGAAGTTCATACTGGACATTAGGAAAAATTTCTTCACTTTGAAGATGTTCAAACATTGGGACAGGCTTCCTGGTAAGCCAGTTAATGCCCTGATTGTCTAGATGCTTCAGTCTTGCAGGAAGTTCTGTATGGAGTAGGGCACTGCAGCTGCTCAGTGAAGCTCCTGTCAGTGCAAGGGAGAGCTTGTCAGGAGTTTAACACCCAAAATCCCTTCCCTGCCCAGAAGGACTTTCTGGCAGTAGTCCATTCTCAGGCTGCTATGGGTGGGGATGGGAGTGGAGGGGTATCTCTCAGAGCACACTGTGTGCAGAGCTGCCAGCAGTGGCAGCCGCCCCTACCAGCCTGCGGGAAAACTGTCATTCAGCATCTTGGGAAAACATTCTTGACTTGTGAAGGTGTTTTCATCTTGGGGTATAACATTAGAGGCAAAGCCTGTGATGCAAGGTCTTCTCCCAGCCTCTGCCAGTGCTCACCTTCCCTCTCAGTCTTCCCACTGCTGCCATTTAGGGAGCTATGGGACTACTTTCAACACATGGCTCAGTTGCACCCTCACACTATACTTCTCAGCTTCAGCTGGTCAGATTATTCCCTTGGCTCTGTCTTTTCCTGCCCTCACTTATGGATGAAGAAAGCGCTTACTCTTTAAAATACAACCAGTGGTTCTGGCTTTAGGAAATCCTCCTATCCAGTTTATCATTTCTTTCCCACATAACTTTCGTCTTCCTGGGCTCCTCTTCTGTGTTTTCTCCTTTGAGTAAATCATGGCAATTTTCTGTAAAAGTCAGCAGGCTCCTGTGGAGGAGCAGACGTAGCCTTGGGTACTTTGTAGACAGCAAATGATGGCAAAGAGGAGGAATGTGGTGACCTTGGGAAAATCATAGTTGTTTCTACAGCATGGATACTAATAAGGCAGGACTAATAAGTTCTGTCATCCCAAGCTACTTTGTGCTCAGTCTGGATGTCTCTGCCTCTGTGGCAAGTTTTGGCCACAAACCAGATAATAAACCATTGCTGACACCAAAGAAAAATGTTTTTTTCTATTTTTCTACATCTGGGACATTTTAGACACTATTGTGATACAACTTTTAATTTAGATGCCACATTTAGTTATCAAACAATATTAGGGTTATAACACACAGTTTTCTGTGTTGCTTTATCAGGTTAGATGTAGAAATACTAGTTTAGTAAAAAGGAATTGGTGAATGTAGCTGTTTGTGCTTCATTCCAATACCAGGCCCAAGACAAAGAGCCATATTTTATATTATATTAGCACACTTTTGTGAGAAGGAATATCATTTACTTAGCTCTATGTCTAGTCTAATGTAATGGGATATTAATGGAATTTCCATGCTAGTTAAATCCTGCCATAGATTTTGTAAGTTAGTATCAAATCCAATTAATTACAGAGGCAATCCAACTCAAGCCATTCTATGGTTCTGTGATTAAAATAAACAGAACGAGACATGCACGTCAATAAATGAAGTGGATTAGAATCTGTAGCTGGCAGAGATGCATTAACATTTCTTCATATGTTCAAAGCATTGGTGCACAGTTATTCTTGCTCTCACACAGCATATTTATGCTGATGGCAACATACTGCTGAAGAGTGAATGAAAATTTACATGTTCTTGTAATATCCAGTCACAACTTTTCACCACACTCTTCTTTTGCATTTTAATAAGAGGTTGATTTCAAGTGGTGAAAACTTGGTCTGACAATAGCTGAAAATAAAATGCTTATTTTCTTCAATGCGTGGACATTGCCAGACATGTCTGGTTTCTGCTTTTTCAGAAAAGAATGTTTTAGGCATCTTTGTAAATCATTAAGTATCTTCCAAATTCATACCCCAGAACATGCAAATCCAGCCATCATGGGGCACCTGAAAACAGAGGAGACAATATAATTAGTGGTTTTAAAAGAACACAAATTTATTTATTTAATTAATTATTTTGGTATAATCTCCATTTGGTATATTCCACATGCAGAAAAAAAAATGCACACAGCGTTTGAAGGCAGCACTATTTTTGCTTAACATAATCTCATGTGTCTAAGCATTTTTTCTTTTTCTTTTTCTTTTTTTTTGTTGTTTATTCTAATAGTCAATTTAATATGTACAGAAAATACTTTTTTCCCCCTTGGGCAATAAACATTTGCAATTTCAACACTGAGTTGTTCAATTTCTTAATGGCACTGCAGTTTGTTTTTGAAAATATTTATTGTACAAGTCAACTAGACATTAATCTTCCTGTTCCAATGTCTTTCCAAGAAGTGTTGCTCGCAGAAGATGAGCAAAACTGCCCCTGTAAGGGTGTAAGGCACATTGCTGGCCCAGGTGAAACTGCTGCTGTTTGAATGCTAATAAAACAGTGCTTTTTTTTCTTTTTTGTCTCATAGGCCAGAAATGAAAATGGAAAATAATCTTTTTTTTTTTTTTTTTTTTTTTTTTTTGCATGGAAATGTCCTATATGCTTTTGATTACCTTGTGTTGACAGCCCTTTGGATTATACTGCTTCTGATGCCAGTTTGCACTGAATTTGCAGACAGAATTTACGAGGTACTGTCACATCTCTAAGCTGTGGGTTTCATATATTTTCATGATGCGCACTATGTTTTGACAGAAACATTGCTTCTTGGAGAAACTCCCTTCCCTTTCTGAATCTTTTGTCGCCGATGAAAAGTACAGCTCACAGTTTTTAGTACAGTCATAAATTAATATTATGTTACTCATTGTTTCACTAAAGGCTCCAATTTCTTCCCTTTTTTTCTTCACACTTTTTTTTCTTTTTTTTTCTTTTTTTTTTCTTTTTATTTTTTTTTTTATTATTTTATTTTATTTTATTTTATTTTTTTTTCCTGTCCTTTTGCCTTTCAGAACCAATTTCTGCATTAGCTGATACTCTGATCACTGTTCCCCTTTTCCTTAGGTCTCCTCACTTGGATGTGCTGTAACTCCTCTTTCTTTCCACCATGTTGTCCAGAGACCCGTGTGCATTACTTCTGGGCACTGCTGCTATGCTGGTTGCAGTGAGTTACTGAGATAGTAACTCAGAAAATTGTAAGACTAGATCCAGTAGAATCTTGCAAGTGTCATCTGAAATAATGCTCTTAAAACAAATGTTTAATATGTTGCTTGTGAAGGAAAGTTATGAACTTTGAAACAGTTACGAGCTTTGAAACAAGACTTTGTGTCCACTATGTTTAAACCAGAGTTTTGCTGGATCCCTTCAACAGCATCTGCCCCTCCATTGATTAGAGCATTCAAGATCATACTTGGAGGAGATCCAGATAAGAAACCTGAGGAAAAGTTGTCAGGGGCAAGCTCAACCCCTTCTCCCTGAAGCCTTGTTTAATTCTAAGAGGACAGGATTTTTCTTGAACAACTGAAATAGAATTCCCTCCCAAATATCAAATATTCATCCCTTCCCCAAATAATATTCTTAAAACATTCACTTGTCCCCCTTTTTTTGCTTGCCTTCCATGAACCTTCTACATTCAATCTGCAGTAATAACATGAGTTTGAAGAGAGACCTTTGGGAGGCCCAAAAGTAAGAGGGGAATCAGTCCGAAAAGTTTTATCAAATTGCCGCTGAAATCAGGAATCTTTTTGTTTGCTGCCACTGGTGAGATAAAACTGTCTCCACACTGATAGAAGAAGTTCCTTAAACAGCAAGTATTAATTATATGCATGAATAACTGCCTTCACCAGAGCTTTTATGAGGTTTTTCAAAACTCATGTGAAGAAATCTTCTCAGTGTTTACTTCACAGAAAGAGGTTCATGTTACTGTACCAAGAAGGCAGGTTTTGGTGTACTAAAAGTTTTGGTGTACTCTCAAAGCTTCTTAGAAATTATGCAGTTCTTGGCAGTTTATTTTTCATCCAAAGTTAAAAAATTTTAGAATTAAATTATTATGGAAAATGATAATAGTAAGTTTCCAATACTCTTACCCAAAGAGGCAAAAAGTGTGATATTTTAAAAGGAATGCAAGCAGAATTTGGCTCTGAAACGTAAAGCTTATAACATTCCTTGGGTATTATTTCATCTATCATACAGCAGCAAATAAGTTTTGTTTTTTTATTAATTTGAGAGTTTTTTTTAACTTTTATTTTTATTTTATTTTTTTTAATTACCAAGAGATCCGAAAAAAGAGGAACTTCCAAACACATTGATTTAACTTCTGGAGAGTCCTTCACTGGCTCTTTACTGCCAGGAACAAGATGCTGTTGTGTTGATCTGGAGTCATGGCAGGAAAACACAACAAAGATGAAATCAAAATTCTGTGTCACACATGTTGGCAGGAAAGCCTTTAGGCAGTTAGGAAGGGGATATTTCTCTCTTCTGCTTTTCTTCTTTCATCCACCTAGTTCTGAATTTACCCAGTGAATGGATGTAAGAAATATTTTGCCTCTTTCTGTGAAAAAAAGAATATGCAATATTTTATTTTACTCAAATATTCCCTTTTACTCAAATAAAAATCACGGAAAGCTGGAATGCCATTGTTTTGTTACGTATTTCAGCAGAAAATCAGCTCAAATCATAATGACTTAATCTAAACCTCTGTGAGCTCCCCCAGAGAGATGTTTGGAAGCTGACATTTGAAAAACTATCATTACTAATATGGAGACTTAAAAATGGAATTTAACATAAGATCTGGGCTAGCTGTGTAAAGTTTAACTTAGAAATTGAGTGTCTAAAAGTATCTGATGTTTTCCTGGTAATGCTTTTGCAAATCAGGCTGCTTTTTCAGTATCTCAGATTGGATGCATGACTGTTGGCCTTACTTGAAAAGCTTTATGACCTCACATCTCACAGAAGTACACATAACAGCTGAAATCAGTTGGATTCTTCCATCCTGTGATAACAATAACTGAGATGGCACTACTGCATAACAGCCACGTGATCTACTCCTAAAAATTCCATTCTGTGGGCTTGTCAAAGGTACATTTGTGCTGCAGCCCACAGGTGAGGACACAGATGAGTCCTTGGATTCTGCACACCTGATCTGGATGTGAACCTGTGGCAGTAGGCGATGTTGCACAGCTTCTATAACTTTATGTTATCCTGTTCAGTAGGGTTTTTTTCAACTGACAGCTGTACTGTGCAATGCTCATCTAGCTACAGGACAATATGGCAATTCTCTGCATCGGGAACCTGTGTGTCAACTCTTCTAGCTTGTCTCATTACATAAATACTTGCTGGCTGGTGTCTGCTGCAGAAGGAGAGGTGTTCTAGGAGGAGGTGGTGCAGCAGTGGAGTATTGAGGAGACCACAAGGCTTGACACAAGTTTGATAGCATATGGTTTTTGGCATGCAAATACTCCACTCCAAGCCTACCTCGGACTACAGGGACTACATTTGATTTCAGAGTGAAACCCTCTCACCTGGAACATGATTTGGCTCAGAACATAAAGTCAAGGACTGTTAGAAAAACAATAACCAGGATCATACTTAAAACTCCTCTAACCTGAGGAGCTGGACTAGATGGTCCTCAAAGGTCCCTTCCAACTCTAAGGATTCTATGATAAATCAATAGTTGTTCAGAGTAATTGTCTGTTTCAAACTCTTTTACACTTATTATGAACAGGGGAAGGAGCTCAAAAAATTTTAATTGTGAAATGAATTTTTTACATAAATGAGGTATTTTGAATATTGAATTCAGTATGATAGTGTGTTTTTTTTTTCCTTAACATAATCATATACATGAAAATATCTCACTTCCCTCCAAACTGCATCACCTACTGGACCAGGAAACTAATTATTTTGAAGTTTTCATCAGTCTTAACCACTGAGACTAGAGGTATGATGTCTTCATAATGTTTTCTCTTACTTTTGTGATATTCCTCCTAAATTCTCGATATGAAAAGTAAAAAACAAGGAAGCAAAAGAAAAAGAACAAAAGCTAAATTAGAGCTTTCTTGTATTTATTAATTCTTTGGAAATAAGTTTGAAGATTTAATTAAAAACAAAGCTGAAAGAGTTTTTACGCTGAAATATGTGGGAAAATTGAATCTTTCTATTTTGAAATCATTCCACAAAATGCACTTTAACTGAAACCAGAGCAAATATCTTTTTCTTTTTTCAAGTTGCTGAATCTTGTCCTTTTTCTAAAAAAAACCAAAACAAACAATGAAGTGTCTGAAAAAATTTGCTTAACCTTAATTCTAAAGCCTCAGCAAGGCCATTTCCAAAGAAACAGTCTCAAATGCCCTGGCTATTGCTGTTCTTTTAGTAGAACAGTAAACAGCACCATTTTTAGCACCCAATCTTGAATATAGTATGAAAAACTGGAAGTTTTATCCTCCTTCAAGTTTTACTTACTGGCTTTAGACTCACTATAATCCACTGAGCAAAATGGGGATATGTAGGAAAAATATACTGGCTTCACAGCAGTTTCTAAATCCTCAGTAACTGTGGTTTGCCAGTCAGAAAACAAAGCAAGAGGGAAAACAGATCATAAGAATGTAAGTGATCCCTGATTCACTGGTCCATGTGCTTGGTTACCACTGACCATCATACAGCCTCAGCTGTAGATATATCAGTATTCATCTTTAAGTCTGCTGGTTTGAAATATACTTGATTTTCTAATGTATTTCTTTTAAACATTCAATAGAACTGTTTACTTACTATGGTGCTGTCTAAGTAGCATAAAATCAGGCACTAATACATGCTAAGTCTGAAAATATAGATAGATAATTAGTTCATGCAGAATAACTGTCAAAATAAGATAATTTTGGAGAGAATATTATCATTTCAGATGCAATCTGTTTTTCTAACTAGAAATACCTTACCAATAGGATCTAAGAAAAATACAGAACTCCTCTACACAAAGTCTTGTTTCTAGTAATCATCTCTCACTTTATGAGCATTTGTTGAATAGCTTGCTCTTACAAGCTGGTGGAAAGCTTACTGGAGTAGGTGAAAGAAGAAATCTGCGATTAGGTCTACAGGGCAATATACAAGTGGTTTCTACTAAATTTGGCTTATTTAAGAAGAAAATGGACAAACAGTATTTGTCTCCAAATAAAAGAAGAGGTGCCTTCTAGGAGGTAAATCGTATGGAGGATTGTTTCATGTTTCATTAACAATGCAATTTTCTCGGAGAAAAAAAGAAAAAAGAAAAAAAAAATCACTGACTATAGGATAATCTTTTTTATTATTATTTTTTTTTAAGACAAAATATGTTAGAAAATTGATTTTTTATGTGATCATCATTTGATTTCTTCAAGACTTATAGTGAAGTTAATAGGAATATTTCCATTTAAGTTTAATGTGTAGATCATTTACACTGCTTGGTGGCCTGATTTCAGTTTTGTACTTTGTGGTACTTCTTCTCTGTTTTACAACAGTTCCAGCAATCCTATGAGTGAATAATGAATTGGTAAGACCACAATAAAAGCATTCAGTGACACAGGTTGGGGTAGAAGAGGGCATGTTTCTTCTCGCTGTTTCTTGAACCTACTGTCAGCTAGTTAGATTTGATGTTGAACCTACCAGCACTCTACCTAACTTTCTGTAGCAACTGATTACAGAAGATCACTGTTTTCTGAATAAAGAAGTATTCTTGCTATTTGTTTTAAACTGATCTGTAAATTTTAGTGATTGCAGCCTAGTTGTGGATATGTGGGATTTGGTGAAAACAACCTCACATATGCCTTACCCACTAGCTACAATGCTGCAATGAGTGTGCTAAAGAGGTAGAAAATAAATCTGTGAAGTGAAAGAGCAGAGACTTCACCACAACTATAACAAAAACAATACCTGTTGCTTTTCTCCTTGTTTTGCATGACAGAACATTCTATGCAGGGACAGATGACCACTCAGAAGTGGAGTAAGGGGGAGCCTGGGATTCAGAAGGATGCGTTGGGCACTGCCATCAGCAGTTAGATAGTTGCAGGTTCCTAAAGTGTCAGTCTTCTGGATTTGGTATAAGCAAGCAGAAAACCCTTATGAAATACTTGCACAGAAATTTGCTAGATCTTGCTGGACGGCTGAACAGGATTTTACTGCTTCAGAGAGCTACAGCTGAGAAGATCATAAAGAGGTTATGACTGGAGGCACCCTGGGCTGTAGTGGCCGTGCCATGGTTTGAGTTTGGGATCTCAAGGAAGACGAGGCAAAAACAATGTAATGACTTTGAACTTTAGGAGATCAAACTTCATGATCTGATAGCGATTGGACAAAGAGAAATGTTTTAAACTAAAACAGGGAAGATTTAGAATAGATTTTAGGGGTAAATTTTTCACTCAAAAGGTAGTGAGGCTGTTCAGGGTAGTTGTAGATGCCCCATCCCTGGAGGTGTTCAAGGCCAAGTGGAACAGGGCTCTGGGCAACCTGTTCTGGTGCCTGATTTAGTGGTTGGCAACCCTGCCAACCTCCATTATAACCCAAGCCATTCTACGACTCTACAACTTAACCTAATAAAAATCCTTAATAAAAAAAGAAGAAAAAAAAAAAAAAAGTCTTGATTTAAAAATATAATACCATAGTTTTAGGAATTCACTGCAGTACTTCATCTGATCTCAAAAATGAAGAAAACAGGCCAGTTCTGCTTAGCATATGAACTTTGTAATGGCTGTAAAATCATGTATTATCAAGCATCTATTCACTTTGTAAATAATTATCACCTTTGAATGAGTAGCAGTATGCCTTTGAATTACCTACTTTGAGTTCATTTATTGTCTCAGACGTTTCTCAGCCCTGTCATGCAGTGGTTTCTGAATGAAGTTTTCACAGTGACCACCAAGTCATCCTCAGGGGTTTATTCCAAGGATAAACTGCTCTATCATAGGTGTCTGACCTCAAATTTGGTGATATTTGAAAAACATATTCTTATTTCACTTGAAATGGGAAAAATAACTCTAAATTATTATGAATTACACCTCTCATATTTCTGTTATTTGCAATCTCTAGCAGTAAGGGTTTATCCTTTTAATTTCATTAATAGGAAAGTCAATGACTCATCCTTACAGGACACCACCTGAGTAATGTCTGTGTGATGTATCTTTTCCTAATAACTGTTGGCAACTACAACTTGAAACCTGTCACTTAGGATCTAAGCCAGTAGCATGTCTAGGGTTTTGTTTTGTTTTTTTCTTAGGTTAGAATTCATTTTTTTTATCTTAAGGTTTTAAGACTAAAATTTCCTTAGACTTCTAAAATTTTCAAGTTCACCATGATTATTGTCTTACAGGAGTCCATTCTATGTAGACTTATTTAAAGAAATGAGCGTTATCAAGAAAAATATTAATGGACTACAGCACCAGTGAGATGTGAAATCAAGTCAGAACTTGTAAGCTTAGAAAATAATGCAAGTTATACACCAGTGCTGAATGTTTTTAAATCAAGAAAGAAGCAATAGAAGACACAGCAGCTGAAAATACTTCCATATCCCTCAAACATTTAAGAGACTACTAAAGAACGTTTGTCAAGTAATCCTTAGTGCTCTCTTTAAAAATATTAGTACTGATCCATGGATATTCTAATTTTTAAATGATTTGGCTGCACTTTGATAATACGTTTTTCTCTGGAAAAGAAATACAGCCAAATTACTATCAAGTGAAAAACACAGAGCAAATATGTGAACTGCAGTATCTTTTACTGAAGGAGTGCTTTTGTCAATAAGAATTAACATTTGTACTCCTTGAGAACAGATGTTTAAATGCTCTCATGCCTGACTCAGTCTTTTGGCCTTTCAGGACAGACAAACCTTGTATTGTTGTCTTTTCACTGACATCTTAGTAATAAGTCTAAGTCATCAGTGCCTCTGTGAATACCAGAGGAGAATGGGTTTGTTCTATACCCTCGCACAAAACAGCTTTTCTTTTAGCGCCCTGATTATTTGTCCACCTGCCAACTTTGAGAGATCTTTATTAAACAGTGCTTCGTGTATTTAGTCTGTGAAGAGTATAATCTGTAGAGCTCTTGAAAATTAACAAAAATAAAAAAAATTGTTTCTGATGTTCACATATAAGCTTCACATCCACTCCAAACCTCAAAAATTTGCCTGGAAGGAAAAAGTAATACATTGATTTTCTTGAAGTGCTACTGTGGTGCTTCATCACACTTAGTTTTTGGCTGCCCTAAGAACCTCTACATTTCTGTGCCCAGTACTGGACCTGGAAACTGTATAACCAGTCACACACCATTACCTTTGACTGAATTGATTAAGTGCTATAGATTATGGTGAACGATGGGATATGTAGTCTAGGAAAGACACTCTGTCTAGACATGAGGGTGGGATCATGAGGAGTCCTACTTAGTATATACTCCTGTGAGGGACTGTGGCTGCATTTCAGAAATAATTTGGAACCTATTTTTCAGTTTTGTAACTTTTCTGAATCTTTTCTATGAAGAAAGTATTTTCTGCTCTATTATTTTATTTTATTTTATTTTATTTATTTTATTTTATATTTTTTTAATATGTGCATCTCATCACAAAGTAAAATTTATTCCAGGTTTTGTGACTTGAGTCAAAGTTTTGAGAGAAACAGGCTTTGATCATTGTTTGTTGGTACTGCCCAGATTAAAACAACAACAACAAAAAAGCAGTAAGGCAGTTTACAAACTGTTTCCTGCGTTGTTTATGTGGAAAATATTGGTAAGTAAATATAGTGTCCAAATGACAGAAAAAAGGTTTATAAGAGCAGGAAGACACACAGTAAATTAACTGAAAGTAGTCAGAAGTTTTTTGCTAGTTGCAGCAGGTCCAGAATTTAATTCTTCAGATTACATCTAAGAACTCACTTTCACTTATGCAAAGTGAAAGATAAGCTAACATTTCAATGAAAGTATTCAGTTCAAAATTATAGGAATATTTTGTCTAAAATGATAGATTCTGTACAGTTAACACTACTTCTTTGTGCCTTGCAAGGTCAGAGTTTAGCACAGTAAGTAAGGTATGAAGAACTTTATCTCAAAAGGTCAAGTACCAAAATACAAGAGAAAAAAAAATGTACTGGTTGAAATGAAATAACAATTAAAATGTACAATATAGTCAATTTATAAACACCAAGCTTCTTGGCATTATTCATATTTTTCCCTCTATTTTTAAGGAGAATTATTCATCATCTCAGGTCTTCCACTTTAGCTAAAATCACTTTCCAATGCCATTAGTCTATAATTACCAATGAAGATAATATTTATCTGTCTTCTCTTGCAGTAGATACTGTTTTTCTCTAGGTTCTGGCCAATGAAGGTGGATATTTTTAAGGTATATTATTAATGTGAAAGAAAGTGGCAGAATCTGACTTCTGGAAATTACCCTTTTTTTTTTTTTTTTTTTTTTTTTTTTTTTTTTTTTTTTCTCCCCTTAAATAAAATCCTTAAATATTTTAAGTACATAATTTGAAGTAGTTTGTCACAGACTCCTGTGGGAGGTATTTGCTTATTTTCATACAGCAAAAGGTGAGGTATTCTGCTTTGTCCAAACAGTGATTCTGTGTGTATATTCTACAACACATCACGTAAGGACTGTAGCTGTTCTGAATACCTGCTATAGTCAAGGGCAGACACAGAGATGTAAATGGGAACACTTTTCCACAGTTTAGATATCTTACATAGGTATGATGAGAGTGTAGTTGATCCTGGAGCAGCTGCTTTTCTTCTACTGACGACGACTCAAATGACTGACTCAGGTAGATAAACATTTATTCTGTGGTTATTTAAAATTAGATGACCAGAGTCCTACTCATCCAAAAGCAATACTAATTCTCTCTTCTCAGTTAATATACAGAGATCCTAAAGAATCTATACTAATGAGTACCTAAGCCTATCTGCATGACTTTTTTATGCAGGAATAGAAAATCTCTTTGACTTATTGGAAGATGATTATAGAAATATAGTAATGTAACCTGAAGGAAAGAAACTAAGAATAAAAAAAGTGGATATTTCCTTACATACACCCACTCATTTCCCACTAATATTGAATGGTTCCAAAGAAGCTATCAAAAAGAACCTTTTAAAATCATAGAATCATACTATTGTAGTATAATAGAATCACAGAATGGTTTGTGTTGAAAGAGATCTCAAACATCTTGTAGTTCCAACCCCTTGCTGTAGGCAGCCTTGCCAATCACTAAATCAGGCACTAGATCAGGTTCCCCAGGGCCCTCCTGGCCTTGAACACCTCCAGGGATGGAATAGATCAGGGTGACTCCTTGCTACCACTGATAAGAGAGTACATGACAATTCTAAAACTCATCCGGGATTTTCTGGGCCTTGAGAAATGAAAAGTGGTCAGGGTACAAAAGATCTCTTTCACAATTAGTGGACAGATTTTAAGAGAAAGTGTAGAAAAGGTCTGTGGTGTTAGCACTCTCCATGCTGGGGTCAAAGTAGGGAAGGACCATATATTTCTTCTTTGAATCCATCAAAGGAGCATGTCCAGAAAAAGGCAAGAAAGCTGGTGAAGGGTCTAGAGCACAAGTCTTATGGTGAGCAGCTGAAGGATCTGGGATTGTTCAGTCTGGAGAAGAGGAAGCTCAGGGGAGAAATTACTGCTTTCTACCATTACCTAAAAGTAGGCTGTGGCGAGGTGGGGCTCAGCTTCTTCCCCTGGGTAATAGTGACAGGATCAGAGTTATTGGCCTCGATTGCACCAGGGGAGGTTCAGAAAAGGTGGTGAGGTATTGATACAGGCTGCCTGGGGAGGTGGTGGAGTCACTGTCACCTGAAGGTAATAAAAAAATGTGTAGATCTGGTAATTAGGGACATTGTTTTGTGGGCAATATTGGTGGTAGGTGCACGGCTGGAGTGGGTGATCTTGGAGGTCTTTTCCAACCTTCTTGATTCCACAGTTCTGTGATTCTAAAGTACTATGACACAGATTTTTGTCTGTATCCCCTTTGGCACACAGACTGCATATTTGTTACTTTTTTGCTCTAGCTCTTGTGTGGTGTTGAGTGAATCCTGATAGATTGATACTTAACAGCCACAGCAATATTTCTCCAAGGTAAAATGCACAGAAATAAGCTTGAACTGATTATCTAAATAAGGGAAAGCTAATTAGCCTGGTTTAATTGTTAATTGTGACATTTCATGTTGTATTTACATTACTGTGCCACACATAAGTATTCTTCATTAAGCCACTATGTTAACTAGAATATCATGCAGCCTTACGGCTTTGTGTTCTGTATGAGTAAATTTTGATTTTTTTTTACCATGCAAGTGACTTCCCACAGTGTTTTCTAATTTATATAAATGCTGACTCTAGCAAAGTTTCTGAGGAATCAGATTGCTCTGTAAACTCCCTCACTGTCAGTGGGAAGAGAAAGTTGTCTGAAAGCTATTGTTCTGCTCCCAGGAGCATAGGTTACATGGGAGGGTCTGGTTCAGTAATTGTAGCCATATGTAAATTTAGTTTATTTCACAATGATTGAACAGTTGTGGATACTATTCAAAAAATAAAAACAATTCCATATTATGCGTATATAATAGACTGGCATTTTCCCAGTTTGCACAAAAATATGTTTATTCCTAAAGGTGACAGATGGTGCTGGCCTCAAGGTTCTGCCTTGTTCATTCTAGTATATTCTTCCTGTCATTTTTAATAGATGTTTTAAGTCTTCCTAGAAGTTTTCTTATAGCTTTCACTGCACCAAAGGCATTACCCATGAGTAAATCAAACACAGTGTAACCTGAGGTTAACACTGAGGGTATTTTCAGTTATTCTTGGCCAGCTGAGCTTTCTGTTATCTTTTTTTCTTTCACAAAGCAGTACAACAGTGGTCACATGCCATCATCTAATCCGGATCTCTGGAGTCAAACTTGGTAATTACACAAGCTGTCGCATGGGGCATAAGAACTCCAGCTTAACTTCCATGTTTTTGGAGAGATGAAGTGATACAGGTATTATGAATTAAATCTTGTGTAATTTTAACCAGAAATGCCTAATGCCTCTCAACGTGTTACTTGCCATTGATAAGACTGATAATACCTGAAGAAAACCAATTTCTCTGCACTTTCCAGAATTTTTTTTTACAAGTTCTCCTGAGCTACATTAGTATTTTAAGTTCACATACTGATTAAGTGCATGGAATCAATGAGACCATTCAAATGGAAGCAGAGAAAATCCTCATATTTATTGGTTTTAAGTTTGTAGTCCTGTCTCAGATTAGGCTATTCACATTCTCTTGAAACTCTGATTTGAGTGACCTGAAACTCCTGGTGGATACAATTGCAATTGTAAAGGTTTTTTAGGTAGATCAACCCAATGTACACCAGCTCATTTGCAAATGATTAATGAACTATGAGTCAGCTGATGGTCAAAAAAAGAGAGCAAGACAAGTGGCAGTGAGGAGCAAGTGAGAGCTGTTAGAACAAGTCTCATTGATGTGGAATGAGTGCAGCAAATGTAGCCATAGAATTTACAGGAAGTGGTTGAAGTGGCTGGGTGGCATAAATTCTTGTCAAAAGCTGTAGGTTGCTGAAGGGTGTGACAGAGCACAAGGAGATCCAGCGTACAACATGTATCTGGCTCTTTCAGCAGTTAGACTGTAAGGCGGAGAGGAAGGAAGGGCCACGTCACTTAGATTTTCCTCTTTCTGGTCTTCTTACTTGACATTAATGGTCCTGGTATATTTTATTTTATTTTATTTTATTTTATTTGGCAGTGAAACTACTTCACTCCTTTCCTTTCTAAACTGGGCAGACATTAAGGAAAGCCAAATGACACAGCAGTTTCTGAGTGCTGGAGACTAGAATGTTAACAACTTTGCAGACATCATAATGAGAGCAAGTAACTAGCAGTATTTCCTTTTCCTCTGTAATTTAAAACTAACTTAAATATAATTGCTATTGAGGACACACTAGCTGGGGGAATTGTTATGACTGTATGAAATTGACACATTGGCTTGAAACACACCATGGCCATAAATGAATAGTGGCTGACTTAGAAATGGTAATGGTTTGCTCAGTCTGTACAAAACTGGAATGAAAAATACTCTGGGTATTGCAGAGAGAGAGGTCTTATTTTTCTGGATTGCATTCCTGATTGACTCTGAGCTGTAGCAAGATTCTTTATAGAAGAAAGTACTGGATTACAGGACAGATCTTGGCACCGTGATTGTAGGGTCTTGAAGTTCATAGGACACAACTTGAGAAAACCAGATTAATTACATTAATGGTATGTCCATGGCTTCAAAAACTGAGACGGGCTCATGCTTCTTTCTATGCTAGTGTAACTGCTAATGTGTATACTTACAGAAATGGATGTATATGTAAAATGTTGAATCTATATGGAACACAACTGTTGGGATGCATGACAGATAAAAACACATTTAATCAATCTTAGAAGTGGGAATCATTAACATTTTGCTTCTGGAGACTTGCCTAATTAAAATAGAACCCAAAATGCATCATGCCACTTAGTGGAATTTAACTGTTAGTAGTTTCAGGCTAGAAGGCTCACATGCCTCTTGCACAAGAAATCAAGCATGCAAAATTTAGCTGTATTCAAAGTGAGGTGCTTTTTCATGAACAAGGATGATGTTCAGCATTCTATTTTTTATATATTCATATATATTATGAATGAGAGCATTCTCTAATTCCTCCTTAACTGAAACACAGAAACATATTCAAAAGCTATAGGGACAGACTTCAGCCTTGTTGTATAATGGGTGATATAAAATATTTGCTCACTCTGCAATGGGTCACAGAACTGAAAGCACTCAACTCTTACGCTTCTGCTCCACATGTGAAATTTGCAGGTCTGCTAGATTGCTCCTTCTGAATCTTTTCTCTTTCCATCATCAGTTCTATCCCCCTGAAACACAGCATATCTTCCTTCATATAAACATAGAAGATTTACTTAAAAAGGCAATATATTTTATTAAAAAGAAAGATCCCTTCACCTCCATGTATCAAAGTAAAAATGAACAACTGCTTTTCCCTGCCTCTAATTCAGCCCTGCAGCCACTGAATAAAAATGATGTACAGTTACATTATTTAAAAAAATAAAAGAAAATAATCTATGAATGTGTAAAAAGTAACACATTATTTGGATAACAAGACAGAGTGCCTTCAGGTACTGAAACAGAAGTATTTATGTGAAAATTTTAGCAATGACTAAAAATTCAGCTATTTTTACACAAAATATTTTATCCTCTGCAGTCCCAGTGAAAGTCTCAGCATCTCTACTGTTTACCTACCACAAAGCTGGAATATGGCTCTCCTTCTTCACAAGTAACGCCGTATTTGGTTCCTTTAAAAGAAAGGTAATATGCACAATTTAAATGAAAAAATGATGTTCTGAAGCTAGTTGAGTAAAATGGCCTGAATTGAAACCTATCCAAAGTTCTCATTAATGCTTGCTCTTAAACCCAAAGCAACAGCTCTGCAAATTCACTGCTTCTCCCAGAATACAAAACTAGTAGAAGCCTTTCAAAAGGATGAGCATGAAAGCAGGAAAAGTAGGGAAGAAGCTGATAGTTTGGTAATGCTTGGTCTCCTCAGATCTCCAGGGGATGTACAGAAAAGTCTTTTTCTGCATGGGATGAGATAGGTAACAGAGCAAACCACTTCAGAAAAATGCCATTTTTGACAGATCTCTCAATTTATTCTCCTTTCCAGACTATATTTCATACTTTGTTTTCTAGTTTCCTGTTAGAAACACAAATCTGTCAAGGTCTTTCAGAGTCATTTTCTTGCTACTGGCAGCAATATTTCATGCCTCTTTCTCTTGCTTACCAGGAGACCTTTGAGAAAGAGCTTTTTGCTGCAGTAACTTAATTGGAAATTCATTCCAAAATATAGTTGTCTTAAATATCAGGAAACTGCTGGTTTCTATGATTATTTCACTTCCTTCTGCTTTGTGAGCATGTTGATTAAATTTTATTTTCTATTTTCTGCTTCATTTGCAATGTACATAGTGCTGACAAACAAAATAAAATCTGCTACAGCGACCATGGGCTTTTACTTCAGGTATGTAGCTAGACTCTTAATCTCATTGTCATGATTTCTTTTTTTTTTTTCTTACTTTTTTTCCGAATAATACTATTCTTATATCTATTATATCTGATAATATTATTACAATTATTACAGCTAAAATGAGCCAGGCTTCTTATAAACCACAAGAATTCAATAATTTTGTTTTCACATTTTCTGAAACAGCACTTCTGACCACAAAGAGTTTCAGCTTCTCTTGGAAGCTGTTCAGGTTCATGTATTAGCTAATGTTGGTTTGCTTATAAGATAAGATGCTGTTCCAAGAAATATGACTTTACAAATTTACCAGAGTGAGACATAGTAAGTACTCAAAAAGCTGGGATGCATGAATAGCTTCAAACTTAAAGAGGGTAGATTTAGGTTGGATAAAAGGAAAAAGTCTTTTACAGTGAGGGTGGTGAGGAACTGGAACAGGTTGCCTAGTGTTGTGGTTGATGCCCCATCCCTGGAGACTTTCAGGGTGAGGCTGGATCAGGCCCTGGGCAAACCTGATCTAGCTGTGGTGTCCCTGTTCATTGCAGGGGAGTTGGACTGAATGGCTTTTAAACTCTAATGATTCTGTGGTTCTATGATTCTATGCAAGAAATCCTGCTGAAATCTGATTTGTTAAATAAATGGAATATGTTGCAGTAAATCTGACTGTGACCTAGTGAAAAGAACTGGAGACTGCATATTAGATTATACCCTCAGCCTCTAGAATGGAGACCAAGCATTAATGGTGACATAATTTTCAATAAAAATGCTTCCAAATTCTTTGAAGTTGTTAATTTAAATTGAAAATCCCTCATGTTGAGATGGAACTTCCTGTGTTACGGTTTTTTCCCATTGTTCCTTGTCCTGCCATTGGGCACCACCAAAAAATGTTGGGAAGTATCATGGAAGACTCATCACATCCTTGTAATCTTTGTTAAGCACCTGCTATTGACTACAGAAGCAAGACTGGGGGCTATGGGGACCTGTGACTTAACCCAGTACAGCTATTCTTATTTACTTTTATTTCATAGGGATAAGGAAATGAGGATGGATATGCAACAGCACACACAAAGTAATAATAACAATAATTTAAAAAAAATGTAAATTAGAAAAGTTGTATATATATTTGACGAGAGAACTAATTCTGTCCAGGGAATTCCAGATATCTGATTGATTGTAAGGATCACATCCACCAACTTCAAGAGGATCTGACTTGAAGAAAAATGGCTAAAGACAGAAGGACGTCTATATGGATTAAAAAGGAGCTATGACAGTCTATGACTGTCTAAACTAGATGACAAGGAAGAAATGTTTATACTTCTAAGGCCTCAAAAGTGAATGAACCAGTGATCTTTACAGTACAAGGGAAATACTGTGCAATAGTATTTCCAACTGGAAACAGATGTTGAAAATTAGGCGCTATTCAGGGAAGACACAGTTAAAGGGGTTACAGATAAAGAAATATGTAACAAGGCAGGTAAAAAGTAGTCATCTTGTGTCAAAATCAGCTTGAAAAAGTAGAACTGAAAAGTTTTATAGCATGATAATCTTAAGTATGTTTATAACTCCTGTATTGAACTTAAATAGGGAAGACTGATAAAATAAAGCAAAAAGCTAGTGACATTAAATGTTGAACTCTGGAAATGAAGTACAAAAAAGCCTTGAAATTTCTTCATGAAAGAGCTCCAAAACTGTTTGGAACTTATATTCAAATGAAAAGAGGTTGTAAAATATCCTAGCCTAATTGAATGATAAATCACAGGCAAGGATACCAATGGCAGAAACAGAGGCTACTGGGAGTGGAAATCCAGACTTATCAGCAGAAAACTTTGTCCTTTAGGACTGTATGCATTGCCATAAAGTGAGGAATTCTGGAAAGGACCAGATAAACTTTGCAGTTGTGAGAATCATAGAATGACTTGGGTTGGAAAGCACTCCGAGAATCAGCAAATTTCAACCCCACTGCCACGGGCAGGGCCACCACCCTCTACATCTAGTACTAGACATGTTGTCCAGGGCCCCATCCAACCTGGCCTTAAACACCTCCAGGGATGGGGCATCCACAACTTCTCTGGGTAGTCTGTTTCAGCACCTCACCACTCTCTTTATAAAGAACTTCCTCCTGACATCCAACCTGTCTTCCCTCCTTGACCTTAGAACCAACCCCCCTTTTTCTATGACTGTCTACACAAATAAAAAATTGATTCCTCTCCTGTTTATAATCCACTGTTAAATAATGGAAGGCTGCAATGACCTCTTCTCTTTCCCAGGCTGAACAAACCCAGCTCCCTCAGTCTGTCTTCTTAGGGGAGGTGCTCCAGCCCTCTGATCGTCCTTGTGGCCCTCTTCTGGACCATCTCCAACAGCTCCACATCTTTCTCTTATTGGGGGCCCCAGACTTGGATGCAGTACTCCAGATGGGGCTTTCCCTTTGAAAAGCCATGGTGGCTGTCTTGCATCACCCACTCATTCCTCTTGAATGCCTTAACATGTCTTCTAAGAGGATCTGTTCCATGATCTTCCCAGGCACAGAGATGAGTTTCACCAGCCTGTAGTTCCCTGGGTTTTCCTTCCTCCCTTTATTGTAAATGGGAGTGACATTTCCTTTTTTCTAGTCCCTGAGAGCCACAACTTTTCAAATATGGTGGAAAGTGGCTCAGCAAGCACATTGGTCATCTCCTTTAGGACCCCTGGATGCATGTCATCCAGCCCCGTGCACTTGTATACATTCAGTCAGATGAATGTACACAAGACCAAGACCTCATGACATGGTCTTGGACTTGCTCTAGCATTACAGTGGGGGGACGATTTACTCCCCTGTTCCCAACTAGAGGCTTGGGGATGCAAAAATACGAGAATCATAGAATTGTAGAATCATAGAATGGCCTGGGTTGAAAAGGACCACAATGATCATCTAGTTTCAACCCCCCTGCTATGTTCAGGGTTGCCAACCACCAGACCAAGTGAGGCAAAAACCTCATTTTGTAACTCAGCCTTCTTCGTATCTGCTATAGCCAGTTCTCCTTTCCAATTACCAGAAGAGGTACACTCTCTTTGGCCTACCTCTTCTGGCCAGTGTACCTATAGAATCCTTTCTTGATATTTTTAACATCCCTCACCAAGTTCAGTTCCATCTGCAATGAAGGAGGAACTGTCAGTTCCTTGCTCTTGTGTGTATAGTCATTCCTATATGGAAACAGAAGTGTAAACATCAAGACAGAAGTATAGCTCTAGTTGCAGTGTAGAGTGTAATAGTGTCTTTCATACTCAAGTTAGATGAATTTCAGTTGCTTGAGTGGGGAAGATATTGCAGGAGAAGGCTATGAAGATAGAACATACAGCTAGGCATCTAAAGATTACTTGTCTAAACAAAGTGAGAGGTGCTGATTCTGTTATGCTCTGGAGAAGAACATGCATTGTCACAGGGCTGTCCATCTGCAGCTGCTACTGACTAGGCCCTTGGGGTCTGTGAGTGCTGGGTCTCCTGATGGTGGTATGTGGTATCTTGTGTGGGTTGAATGTCTTCCTTTTTTACGTGTTCACTGCTTGCATAGACAACAAATTCCTGGCTCTGTAAAGCCGTTTGTATTTTACAAAGAAAATGAGTCATATCCCTGGGTGATGTGGCTTCACTGTGTGAGTCTCATCTTTTCTACAAAACATTCTGTCTTAAGCATATCAAATCCGAGTGGTCGAGACTTCTAAGGAACAGATAATATAAACAAACTAATTAATTTATTGTTGAAAATTTCCCTGCTGATCACAAACTGTTTAAAAATGTTAGCAAATGTCTTTTGAGATAGCTTTTTGGTAAAAACAAATAGAAATAGTATTTGGAGTGTTTTTGTCCTTCTAACAGCAGTTGTAGTGTCCAGAACGAATTAAGATAAATTAAGTGGAATTTTGTCATAGAAAGTTGCAATTTACTGTTCTTAAACAGTTTTGTTTTTTTACATGAGCATTTGATACTCTGCAACTATTGCATTTCTTCATTTGATTAAACAAACCAAGCAAAACCACAAAGACAAAGGGAGTACATCATTGCTGGTCAGATAGAAGCCAAATGTAAAGACCAAGGAAGTATGATTTCCTTTAACTACTGAGATCTGTGTCTGTCTTTACTCCACACAAATCAAGAAATAGCTGGTCTTAGTTCTGGTTCCAGTGCTGCTGAAGCTGGAATTTCACCTGGAGACTTTGAATTCATTCTCACTACTTTTTCCAACAACTGCAACATATATGTAATGTCTGCATTCAAATGGCAACAATACGCATGACAGCACACTGAAAAAGATGGTGGAACAGATTAGCACATAGACAGGGACAATCTGTTCACAGTCACTGAAATCTCCATGAGTACGGCTTCACATTTTCCTTGGGCAGCTATAACTTTAGTGCAGTACCTGGGATATCAAATCAGATAAAAATCAAAGCATACTATTTTTTCAGAGACATATATATTAGCCAAAATGCACATAATAGTAGTCTGTATACATTTCATATCACTTTCAGTGAATAAATAAATTTATTTTCGTTATCGATTTGCTCAAAATAAATATAATATATATTCACATGTATGAGGACTACTGCAAAAATAACACCTCCCATTTTATTATGTTAGTCCACAACATCAGAGGTGGATGTTGGTAGTATGGCAACAGAGGTTGTATCTTCCTGCCAATATTCTGTCATATTTTGTTGCTGTGTGACAGATGGCAGCAGAGGGGCAGTCTGACAGAATGATATCGGACATGGAAGTGCATGTGAAGGAGTACTGTGGTTGAATCTCTCCATGTGGAGAACACTGAACTCAATGACATTCGACACTTGTTAAACTTTTTTGGCAGTGGGTGGTGCCTTTCAGTGCAGATTTTAATGAGCATGGCATGCAGGCTCTTGTTCATTGCTAGTGAAAATGCACAGCTGATGGTGGTGACTATGTTGAAAAATAATGTTTTTTATCTGAGAATTTGTTCTATCAAATAGAGTTATTTTGCTTTTTTAAAAATCTGTTGTAGTTTCCATGGAAATAAATGAGAGGCATTACTTTTGGAATGATTTCCCCGTGTGCATGTGTATGTATATACATACGAAGCACGACTTTATCATGAATGAAGGATTTGTTATAGCAAAATTTCAGTGGTCCTTATTTACTCAAGTTAGATGAGTGTCTCTAATTTCCTGGTGTGTTTTCAGCTGGCTTCACCTTTTGGGTTTTTGTATATGTTACCTCAGAAATAACTCTAAAAATAGTCCTCTAGACATTTTTGTTGTGCAGTGTGTCTGGAAGAAGAGATTCGTCTGTTTGCCTTCCTGAATCAGACTTTCCTGAATAAAACTTTCCTGCAGAAAAGCCAGAAGAAACTGCAGAATACAATTAAGTAACAAAAAATGAGAATTGCAGAAATGCTGGATTTGTCTTGAAATGTCTCTTGCAGTCCTGCATGAGTGTTACAGCCTCTGGAAAGAGAAAACCATATTGGGCTGTGATAGGTTTATCATCTCAAAAAGCACATGATCTGATGCTTTGGGCAACTCTTTAGGTTATTAATTTATACTGTATCCTCTGTATATTACCTGATCCTAACAGGGAGGTTTAAATAGTCACGCTCTGAGCCTAGCACTGACTTCCCATTCTGAACTCTTTCTTTTCCATACAGGAGATTAGCACCACATACTCAGTCTGTACTGCAAATGAAACCACTTTCTAAGAAAATACCTTTGTAATAAATAAATCAGTAAATCTCTGAGACCATGTTCAAGACCAATCCAGTGATTTCTAGAGAACATCTAGAATGATGAAGTTAGAAAGGGGGAAACTGTGGGAAATGTGTCAGTAGCTCAAAATGTAAATGTTAAATTGTTCAGCAAATTTTCAAAACATGAAACTCCAATACAGCATCTATTTACTCACTCGTTCATGCTGAGAAGCCAAAGAAATCTACAGCCCTCTGTTTCTATCAGCATTGTTACACCATCAAAAGAGAGGCCAAGCTTCTTGATCTTTATTGTCTCTCCGGGTTTATTTTGAATTTAAACCCAGAAATCAAAATTAAACTAAAGAAATGTGGCTCAGGTTGATAAAATAGAAAACAAGCCTTCTTTCTAACTTTGGTCAAACTAAATTTCTGAGCAGTCTAAATTATTATTATTTTTAAATTGTATAGTTTTTCTGGGCATCTTTTCAGCCTTCTTATCTCCAGAGAGTTCAAGTTTCTGTTAGTCTCTTCTCTTTGAACAGTCATATTGATCATATTGTATCATATTGGAGACACTGGTCCTGCGTCCAGTATTGTTGTGTCCCCCAACACAAGGACACTGAGCTGTTGAAGCAAGTCCAGAGGAGGACCATGAGGAGAGCTGGAGCACCTCCACTGTGAGGACCTGGGGCTCTTCAGCCTGGAGAAGAGAAGATCCTGGGAGATCTGAGAGCGGCCTTCCAGTATCTGAGGAGGGCCTACAGGAAAGCTGGGGATGGACTTTTTATAAAAGCAGGTAGCGACTGGAGGAGGGAAAATGACTCTAAATTGGAAGAGGATGGATTTTGACTAGATATTAGGAAGAAATTCTTACTGTGTGGGTGATGAGACACTGGAAAGGGTTGCCCAGGGAGGTTGTGGATGCCCCCTCCCTGAAAGCATTCAAGGCAAGGCTGGATGGGGCTTTGAGCAACTTGGTCTAGAGGGAGGAGTCCCTCCCAATAGCAGGGGGCTGGAACTACATGATCTTGAAGGTCCCTTCCAACTCAAATCATTCAATGGTTTTATGATTCTATAAAAGGACAAAATGCTTTTAGCTTCTTCCCTGTTGCAAAAGAAACCACTGATCTCAAATATTTATATAATATTTAATATAATCTTTTGTAGTGGGGACTGTTTTAGATATTACAGCATTGAGACAAATCTAACAACCCCAGTCATTTGTGCCCTTCATCTGTATTATTAACTATGGATATGAACAAATAACTGACCAAAATCAGTCTTTACACTCAAATCTCATCTTACAGCACAAATAGTAAGCTAGTAGGCTGCTATTAAGAACTTTTCCACATGAGGGAAAAGCACAGCAATATGTAGTTGGGTATCGGGTCACTTGTTAATTACATATGTCATTTCTACAACAGCAAGTTTTAAAAGAGTAATGATACAGCATCTGTGCTTACAAATCTCTTTTACTGCTTAGGTTGGCATTAGAAGTTTTTGAACTAATTATTTTGCATGCAAAGTTATACATTACATATAATTTATATGCATTTGATTTGTTTCTTCTGTTATAATTCATAACTAATATCATACTGTTTTAGTAGATAAGCATGAAATTCTAAACTTCTGTGTTCTGGAATATTTAACATCTGTGCTTGTTTTGGCTGACCTTGTCCATATGGTGTCTACAATGTTAAATACTCTCCAATTCTGCTGCAAGACTGGCCACTTCATTATCAGATCTGAGTCCAGCTTCATGATTGTTGGCCAATGCAGAGAAGGGAAGCTGCTTAATAACAACAACAAACTTATAAACCAACATCTGTCTTCACCTGTTATTATTTTTCTTTTATTAAAAAAATAGTTGTAGCACTGGCAACTATTGCTCTGGAGAGAGATCATGCCATTTAAAGCTCTGCAGTTGCTGTTCTCAGTGTTGCAGTCCCTGCAGTCCTTGGCCCCCTGTGGAAAGTGGGGGCATTCCCAGGATGCACAGAGACATGTGCCCAGTTTTATCCCTTCAGTCATCTCTTTCTTTAGAACTGAAATAATAGAATAGAGTAGAATAGAAGGAAGGCACCTACAAAGATCATCAACCCATCCAACTGAGGGTGATAAGGACGTTAAGAGGGGGTCTGTTGTGGCAGTGACGTAAATTGCTTGGCAATGTGGCTGAGCACAATGATGTGCTGGTTCCTAACCCAACACAAATGCATTTTGGAACTTCGGTACTTTGGAACCACATTTTGGCTTGGGGGTTGGTGAGAATATGTGAAAGTGAGTTTGGGAATGGAGAAGGAAAGGTTCCCAGCTTAGGCTGAGCCTGGGGAAGGAGGAGGAAATGTATTTACTTAAGTGTTCATTTTATTATTATTATTTTTTTCTCAATACCAAATGAGTGACACTGGAGGCTTTTGTTCATCACTGGCAAAAATATGTAACTAATGGTGGTGATATCCGAGAATTTTTTCCTATCAAACAGTGCTATTGTGTGCTTTGTATCTATTATAGTTTCCATGGAAATAAATGGGAGGCGTTACTTTCATAATGACCTACTTATATATTTATGGAGATGAGGAAACTAACTTTCCTGTGTACCAGAAAGAAATTGAATTTCTCAGATATTAAATTTTAACATAACTATACTGTCTTGGTGACACATCTGAAAAGACCTTCCTGAAATATTTTCTTTCATGTTTTGTGAACATACTCCATTGTATATATACATATATATAGATACTAGCAGACTCTACCTTTCCTAATACTATTGCTTTGTTCTGTTTCTCACTGATAACTTTTATTTCCACATGAAATTAGCATGCTTAAATAGGTATGCAGCATTCTAGCATCCTGATACTCCAGAGACAGTGTCAGAAACATGTCTTCAGTATATGAAGAAGCAAAAAAGGACAAATAAATATGTATTACAAGTATTACATAAAGAGATGAAATCTATTCACTTCTAGAAATAATACTTCTACAACTGATTTATTTGGAGTCAAATTTTGAGGGAGTCTTGGTTAAGGCCCTTTCAAGCATGTGGAAGATGCCCAAGATGTGATTTCAAAAATATGCACACACATTTTCTAGAGTTCACAGTGCACAGACTCCCATCTATCAGAAACAGTGTCAGGCCAGAAACTTTCTGTCTCTTGCTAGCTTGAATTTCTGGGATGCTTTAGGCTTGGTATTGAAAGAAAAAGATATATGTGTATGTTTGTGATTTACATAGCATCACTGAATATCCTGAGAGGAAGGGAGCTGTCAAAATCTCTGTGCAAGGCCTCTCTTCTACTGAAGGAGTTAACAGCTCCTCCTAAATTAGTGTTGTCTGCAAACTTAATTAAGATGCATTTGACTTCTGTATCTAGATCACTTATAAAAACATTGAAGAGAACCGGCCCTAAAACAGAGCCTTGGAGAGCCTTATCAGTGGCCAGCAGCCAGCCTGATGTAACCCCATCTACTATAACCCCTTGAGTCCAGCCCATCAGCCAGTTGTTTACCCATTGTACCTTTATAGCTGTATGCTGCACATTTTATCCAAAAGGATATCCTGAGAAGGAAGCTCTCCTGAAGGTAAATCAAGCTACCAGGTAGCTGAATTTCTTCTTTCTGCCGGTATATTTTTTATTTTCAGAATAATTATATGCCTGTTTTTTGTTTGTTTGTTTTTGTTTAATTATTATTTGGGAAATCTAATGGTCCCACTATTTATATTGCATGGTACTTCTAACTGGGTTTGTTTGCCTTTCTGCAGCATATGTACAAATAACAGTGCAGGGTCTGACAGTCTGGAAAGGTTGACGGATGCTGTGTTTGCATGCACATCGTGAATCTGATACACTCTGACTGCATCAGATTTACTACATGGATTTCTCATCATTTTCTCAAAATGTACAGAAAAGAACTGATATTTCATTCCTGCATAAAAATGACTACCCAAAGCACTGAATGTTAATCTCTCTTTGCTGATGGTTATTATTATTTTTTTTTTTTCGTGGATTTATTTTTTCTTCTCAGTTTGCTGCTGCCCAGAGCAGAGTGGATATGGACAGACTTTTACGTGCTCTCACAGAACCTTATTTCTGTGCTTAAGCCCTATCGACAGAGCCCTCTGAGAAGTGAATCACTGAGGAACTTGTTACACAGTCCCTGAGAACATTGATCAATGCGAGCTGGTTGGACACTTTGTGACAGACCATATCAGGGACCCTCTTGAAAAAAAGAGTGTGGGTATTTTTTTTCCCTCTCAGAATGTTGGCTGCTCAGAATGGTATTTACTGCCAGTGCTCCTGTTCTTCAGATTCACAAACAGTGTTTACTAGCTTTTCATCCTCCATGTGTTGTTTGTTATTTATAAGTTTGGCTGATCTTATTCTTCTACTCTGGTTAAATAAATTTCTTCTTGAAAAGAGAACTGGATGCAGTCTTATGGTAAGTAAGGCACTTTTTGGAATGAATGTCGCTTATTTTTAAATAGAATATAAGGAGTTCTTAGTTCTTCCTATTTAATTGTCAGACCCATCTTAATTTATTTCAGACAGTAGAAAAATGTTTCTATCTAAAGTAATGTACTCTCCATAGGAAAAATGACTCAATGCCTTACAACTTCCATGTGGAGTATTTTAAACATGAGGTAATTCAGGATCAGATTATGCTTAGGAAAGTCTTCTGTACAGAACTTTCTGCCATGAAAGTCAACAACTAAATTCAAGTGGTTCTGCAAATCTTCACCGAATTCATAGTTTTGAGTAAAAATACAGGACAACCCAAATGGGAGTTAGGTTTCTGAATGGAGATATTACAGCAGCATGATCTGAAGAACTTAGATCTGGTTGTGAGAACAGGGCTTGGTTACAAGCAAGCTAGAAAAGGAGAATAAAATCTAAATCAATTAGCTAGAAACAGTCAAAAAGCAGTTTGTGCAGCTACGTTTAGGCACAGTACAGGGTTTGGCAGATGCTTGAAATCAGTATGGGTTAAAAAAGATCCTGAACAGCGTGATCTTACATGGAAGGAGACTTTGCTCTGATCACGGGCTGGACTTGATATTTTGAGGTCCCTTCCTTCTGAATTTGTCTATGATTCTGAGAACTAAGATGTATTTCCCAAGTGGTACAAGAAAGGAAGTTCACAGCTAGGCAGATATCCTTTCAGGAAAATAAATTTAGCTATCCAGACCTATTTAGTCTGAGGATTAGAGGCCATAACTACTTCCTGTCTTATTCCCTTCTTTGGGATGCAAAGGGGAGCCTGGACTAATGCTGGAACTGACTGAGAAGCTTTAATTGAGTGGTTCTAGTTGGAGCTGATCTAGGCCTTGGAGTGACCATTAGGGCCCCCAACAACACTGATGGAGCAGAAAGGGACCCTAAGGGGCAGCAACAGCAAAACTGATACCTACATAGATACACACTCCTCACCACATTTCTTATGTCAGAAGCCTTGAAGTTTAATCATCATTAATCTGTTCTCCAAATTGCAAGAGACTGGCTCCCTGAGGTCAGGAGTATGTCACAAATAGAAAATAATTATTTTAACCCACCCTTCTCTGATTCAGTACTTAAATGTATATCTCTCTGCCAGACAAAAAATACACAAATTTGTTAATACAGTTTTTGTTTAGTAACCAATTGGTCCTTTGAGAAATCATATTTTTAGTTGAAAAGAAGCTATCATCATAGCACAGTCAACAATATCTTGAAACACAAAGAAAGAGTGTGCATCATCTGGCTTTGATTAAATTATCCAGAGAATTGCTATATGAAAGAAAATCCTCAGTTCCCGAGGAGTTGGAATCACTGTTGAAGTTAGCCATCAGAGTCTTAAATTAAAAGCTTTTTTCTTTTGAGAATACAATAATCTGAGTCTCTCTGACTGGCCAAGAAAAACAAATAAATATCCATTTAATAGAATGATGTACTTGAAACAAGAAGGAAATGTTAGATCACCTAGTTTCATTTTCTGTTTGAAATGGATCAAACATCTACACTGAGTTCTCTTCTACTGTGGCTAAAGCTTATCTTTTAAAAAGGCATTTAATCTTAATTTGAGGACATAAGAAATGTCTTCACCAGAAGGGTGGGATGTCATCCAGAGACACTTTGGTAGGCTGGAGAGGTGAACTGACAGGAATCTCTGCTTTATCTACATCTTTTCCCCATCCCTAGATGATAGAGAAAATCCTGCTGCAGGAAGCAAAAAGGGGATAGGAACGCATCCGTAGTGCCTCTCAGATACCTGTTTGCTGCATAATTTGTATTTCCTGTGGAAGAAAGTCTACGTTTTCCTATTATATCTATCTCTGCCTCTGATATCAACTTTATGTCAGAGTTTGTTTAAGAAGTATTCAAATTTTTTATCCTTAAGAAAATATAGATTCATTTAATGGGTTAATATAAACTGAGAAGTATTTTTTCATTATTTTTCATTAGCTAATAGAGCAAATATGAATTACAGTAATTTTCTTCCAACAGCCAGTGTTAATCTTCCAAGTACGTGAAAATTAATTCCTGCATTTTGGGGAATATTGTGTGAATTTCTTCCAATTTCAGAAGGCAAATTGGCAACAACATTATATTCATTCTTATGTTTTTGTTTTCTCCCTATTTATGATTTGGGAAATCTGTAAGAGGAAAACAGTATTTTCAGAGGACATGCCTCTTTTGTCTTTAGAATGATGTTCTTCACTACTACTTTCACACATTTTCACATATTTCCATGGTTAAAATGCATCACTTTGTTTTTGCAGCTTTCTTGGTAATGGGGCAATCAATAAATATTGCAAGAGCTGAAAGTCAGTTTACAAACTGCAGTGTGGATGACACGTAGGTGAGTACCTAAAAAGCTTACTGGAGCAAAGCTTACGGAGGCATAGACTGAATGAGTAGTCCAGAGAAAACTGCATGAAGTTCCCAACTTGAGATACTTTCAATATCCTGTTTCAAACAATGCTGTTTTGTGCAACAGTAATATTCCATATGGCAGATTTAAAAAAAAAAAAAAAAAAAAAAAAAAGCAACCCAGGACTTTGCCTGATTATCTCCCATCCTCACCTAAACTGAATCCAAGTACATAATTCTACTGAAGAAATGAGGAATGTTTCTCTGGAATTAACTGTCAACCTGTAAAGAACTCATTCTGTTATTCCTCAAGTCTTAAAGTTATTGCGTGAGAATTTTCATGTTCTTTGTCAAATGAAGACAACCTCTGTCTCTGATGGGACATGGAAGGCTGTTCACCAGTAAGTAAAGATATTAACATAAGAGAGAACTGAGACATATGTCCCTGACATTGAAAGGATACTTCCATGTCTTTTGCCTTCTTCCATTAAAAAGATGAAAGAAATATCTCTTCTTCCTACAGAGAAGTACCCAAATGTTGACCTGAATATTTTTTTTAGCATCAGCTGGATAGTTCACAGACTTCATACCACATGGATTACTTGAGAGCATCTCCTGGATGGCAACGACAGGAAACTGATCTGTAGACAAAAGTGCACAAGCAAGAAATGTTGATCAGGAGGCATAATTAATTGCAGTCAGAGAGTTGTTGCTTTGCTCAAAGATTTACTCAGACTCTTTTAATATTTTTGCTATTTCACACATCCACATTTTGCACTTTCCCACTAGGGAGCCCTTCTGGGGTATCTGGTCATTTCTAGGTCCCTTGGATAAACTGAGAAGGAAGAAGTTTTTTCTCACCTTGTACAGCTTTGTTTGTGGAAAAGCATTTGTACTTGTGGAAAAGCATTTGTACTGACAGATCTTCAGTGCTTGCTGCTCCTTGCTCTACAGAAATACTTAACCTTTAAATGGAATTTGCTTACACATCTAAATCTAGCTTTTATTCAGCAGTGGCTTTGCAATTTCCATAGGTTTATTTGGTGTTTTTCCTTCTGTGATGATATATTCTGCAGAAATAGCTTTCTAAGAATTTGACATTATTAACATGTTGTGTTGAACTTAGAGAGTATTTAATGGTTTGATGATGCAAATCGAAGAATGTCCTTTTGGTTTATTTAACATTTGCTGTGTATACAGAATCTTGTTTCATTGTCTTTACAATTAAATTATACGCTATATGTTTTTTCTATTATTATTGTTGGCTCCCACTGGTAGAGGACTAGATTGAATCTGGCTTTTTATCTTGCAGTTATGGAGAACTCTATATTCATGTCCAGTTGATTTTTTTCATTAATTCTTTTGTGAGTTGGCTTGCTCACACACATACAAATCTCCAGCTGCTGCCTGAGAAACTGGTACAGAGTAGACAGAACAGATAAGCCTCTCTTGCAGCTTGGTATCTTGGGGTTTTCAGCACATATTCTACTCATGTCAATAAATGACAAATATATTAACAACTCAAAGAAAAAGTTTGTTTTGTTTTGTTTTGTTTTGTTTTGTTTTTCCTCATTCACAACATACAGTCCCAAATAATAAAATCACAGAATCAATGAATCACAGAATGACCCTGGTTGGAAAGGACCTCAAGGATCATGAAGCTCCAACCCCCCTGCCTGGCAGGGCCACAAAACTTCCATGTTTACTAGATCAGGTTGCCCATGGCCCCATCCAACCTGGCCTTGAGCGCCTCCAGGGATGGGGCATCCACAACATCCCCGGGCAGCCTGATCCAGGACCTCACCACTCTCGTAGTAAAAAAATCATAGAATCATAGAATCATAGAATCACCAAGGTTGGAAAAGACCTAAAAGATCATCCAGTCCAACTGCTCACCTATTACTAATAGCTCCCACTAAACCATGTTCCTAAACACAACATCCAGTCCTTCCTTGAACACCCCCAGGGTTGGTGACTCCACCACCTCCCTGGGCAGTCCATCCCTTTCTGAGAAGTAATAGTTCCTAATGTCCATCCTGAATCTTCCCTGCTGTAGCTTGAAACCATTCCCTCTGGTCCTATTACTAATGACACGAGAAAAGAGGCCGACCCCCAGCTCACTACAACCTCCCTTCAGGTAGTTATAGAGAGCAATGAGGTCTCCCCTGAGCCTCCTCTTCTCCAGAGGGAGCATTCCCAGCTCCCTCAGCCTCTCCTCATATGGCCTGTGCTCCAGTCTCCTCACCAGCTTTGTTGCCCTTCTTTGAACATGCTCCAGGGCCTCAATGTCTTTCTTGCAGTGAGGGGCCCCAAACTGAACACAGCACTCGAGATGCAGCCTCAACACAGCTAAGTACAGGGGAATAATCACTGTTCCTGCTAGCAACACTGTTTTTGATGCAAGCCAGGATGCCATTGGCCTTCTTGGTGACCTGGGCACACTGCTTGCTCATGTTCAGCCGAGCATCAATCAATACCCCCAGGTCCATTTCCTCTACACAGTCTTCCAGCCACTCCGCCCCAAGCCTGTAGCCTCGCCTGGGGTTGTTGTGGCTGAAGTGCAGGACCCGGAATTTGGTCTTGTTGAACCTCATCCTGTAGCCTGCAGCCCAACTATCCAGCCTGTCTAGATCCCTCTGTAGGGCCTCGCTACCCCCAGGCAGATACTTGCAACCAACTTGGTGTCATCTGCAAACGTACTGAGGGTGCACTCAATGCCCTCATCCTGGTCACCAATAAAGATATTGAAAAGGACAGGCTCCAGCACCAACCCCTGGGGAACACCACTCATGACTGGTCACAAGTTGGATTTAGCTCCATTCACCACCACTCTCTGGGCCTGGCCCTCCAGCCAGTTCCTTACCCAGCCAACAGTGTACCATTCCAAGCCACGGTCTGCCAGCTTCTGCAGGAGAATACTGTGGGAGACAGTGTCAAAGGCTATGCTGAAGTCTAGGTAGACCACATCAACAGCCTTTCCCTCATCCACCAGACAGGTCACTAGATCATAGAAGGAGATCATGTTGGTTAAGTAGGACCTGCCTTTCATGAACCCATGCTGGCTAGGCCTGATCCCCATGTTGTCCCACGTATGCCGCATGATCTCCCTCCAGACAATCTGCTCCATAACCTTCCCTGGCACTGAGTTCAGGATAACAGGCCTGTAGTTCCTGGGTCCTCCTTACAACTCCTTACAACCAAAGTCAGATGACTTTGAAGGTTTATGTGATGACTGGTTCCCCACCAAGTCTGAGTGCTCCCTGAGCACTTTGACTCTACTTTATTTTATTGGATCAAATATATAAATATGTTAAGATAAATGGTCTTAAACAAAAATTTACCTGAGTAGTTCCTTTGTCAGGTAGTAAACCAATACTTTTAATTTTTTATTATGTTAAGCATTAAAGAGCAAAGAAATAGCTTCCAGTCCTATCCTTGCCCTTCCTGTCACCACCAACTCCTGGGCCATATAATTGATAATTGCTGTGATACTTGGTTTGGCGCTAGCAAATGGATTATACTTAGCTTTTTTTTGTAGTTGGGAAATGTTTGCAATCTTTCTAAAATATTTGAAAAGGAGATAGATGAGTGATATATTTATGTTGTACCTGAAAATAATTGTAGGCAAAGTTGTTTCATTAGTGTGCGTACTGGTGAGAGCTTCTGCATGACTCATATAGACTCTGTCAAAAAACTGCAAATATTGCTTTATTTAGAAATCAAATAACTGCATAAATACATATGCCTTTGGTATTCCTCACTGTTTCCATCAATAAGTATGCTGTCTGACTCAAACAAAACCAAATAAAATTGAGAAAAAGATCACCGTGGGCAAGGAAAAGCCAGCATGGAGAGGTGAAAAACGTGATTCTAAGTGGAAAATCATGGTGTAAATATTTATGCCCATATCCAGGCATCTGTGGCTTTAGTCTATTTCCAACTTCCACATTAAGATTAAAATAAAATATACAGAGCATGCTTTAGGCTATAAGATCTGAGAAAAAATACTTTCTCTGCTTAAAAAAGAACTATGCTTAAATGTTCTTAACAGGCAAAATTTTGAGAAAAATGCAGATTTTTCTACAGTGGAAGTTCTAATATTTGAACCAACTTACTAAATTTTTAATAGAATTTTGTTAGGTGCTTTCTACTTCTATTCTCTCTGATTTGGGCCAGAGTCCACCAGAATTTGGTCTTTTGGAGGTAACATTTTGTGGCGTGGTCAGTTCAATCGTTAAAGAGGACAAAGAGTTTCTCTGAGCATATCTTGATTTAGGAGAATTGAGTAGGATATATTCTAGAAACCAGGAGATGTGGAGTCTTTGATCATCTCATATATGACCTCTAGAAAAGGCTATTTAATGATTAACTACCCATTTCCTTTCTGTCACAGTTCCTTTTCATTTACAGTTTAGCTGTTGTGTCTTTTCCCACTCAAAGGTCTTTGAAATACAACCTGGCTCTGCAAATGATGTGTGAAGTCCCTAGATGTTGAAATGCTATGGAGAATTTCCAGTTTTCTACACTAAAAAGTTTTCCCAGATATATTAGATCTGCAAGAAAACTTCCAGTAAATAAATAAATAAATAAAACAATAATTCTAATACTCGTTTATATGAGCTCTTGTCAAAAGCAGCAAGTAAGAAAATTGTACAGCAAATAGCTAAAATGGTGAAATATCTGTATTGACCTTATACCTTGATCACTATCTTCCACATCACAGTCTGCAGTCAGTGCTGCTTTCTCTCTTTCTTTTTCTCTTAGAATTGCACTGCAAATATGCATGGGTCTTGGGAAGAGGATCAAGATCTCTCACACACTAGGCAACTGCCATAATTGCTAATCTGTGAGTACAATTTCTTGACAGTTTCTTGCTTCCTTTGTCTGTTTAGTTGGTTTTTGCTTCTTCCCATGGAGAAAAAAATAAAAATAAAGCCAGTTAGGTTTGTCTTGATGAGGACTAAGAACATTTCTCTAAGCCCATAAAGTTATGTGAGTTGGGAATACTCGTTCCAAGTTAACTCTATTAGGATTTTCTAGATATTCTGTAGAGCAAATAAGAAGTGTGTTGGCATCAATTGCAGGCTAGTTACAGGCCAATTGCAGGTGTTAACTGTAATCTTTAGTGACAGCCCTAAGGCTTTCGGGTTAGGAAGAACAAGTTTTTTTTCAGACACCATTACATACTGAAACCGCTGAGAATCCTGGAAGCTATATGACTGAAACTCCCACTTACAAGGGATCACTGCGTCCATGCTGACCAACCCTCTACCTCTCTTCTCACTTAGCACAATCAGATGTTCCAGTAAAGTCATGATGGCCAATTTTTGTCATTTGTCCCAGTGGAAATGGAGTTTTACTGCCTATGTCCTAGAAGCATGGCTACTAACCCGCTGCAAATTTGTCTTTACAATTGCTGCCTGCACTGGGCAAAGCTAATCACTAGAGAATAGCGGCATTGTGAGTTGCCTGGGGAATACCTTTGCTCAAGTGGACAAGTTTGGTTTTTTTTGTTTTTTTTTTTTTTTCAAAGAGATTTGTATGATGCTGTATTTTAGATTTTTAGTGAAAATAGCAGAGATAACAAACCAAAGTAACCAGCTGTGGTAGAGCAGTGCTTACACAGAGTCAAGAACCTTTCTACTTCTCATGCTGCCCTGCCAGCGAGGAGCTGGGGGTGCACAAGTTGCTGGGAGGGGACAAGGAACAAGGGCAACTTACTCAGACTGACCAAAAGGATGTCCAATACCATATGGTGTGATGCTTAACAATAAAAGCTGGGGAAAGAGGAGGAAAGGGAGGAATATTTAGAGTGATGATGTTTGTCTTCCTAAGAAACCCTGATGAACCCTGCTTTCCTGAAAGAGTCTGCTGATGAGAAATAATGAATGAGTCTCTTAGTTTGATTTTCTTACATGCTCAGCTTTGGTTTACCTCATAAACTGTCTTTATCTAAACTCATGAGTTCTTGCACTTTTCTCTTTCCAGTTTGTCTCTCCCATTCCATGTGGGGAGACCGAACAAACAGCTGGGTGGTACTTAGCTGCCTGCTGTGGTTGAACCAACAGATGTTAATGTATAATCTGCAAAAACACAGGTCCTTCCCAAGTGAATAAACAATTCAAAGGTTTAGCTGGGGATAAGCTAGGACACAACTAACCACAAATGATAGATTTGTGTTCATATCCCTTACTGGGATATTGGAGCTGCTTGGATGTAGTCACAAGACAAATAATCTGCAGAGGCCAGACCAGATGAAGTAAAATGTATGTGTGCCTCAGAAGTGTGGGAGCCACCCAGTTTTGTCAGTTGTCTAGTCAAAATACTGCATCTTGCATGCCACTCTATGAGGCAGACTCTAGAATACTAGTAGAGTTCATTGAATTTTGTGAATGAAAGATCTTTTTTGCTGCCTACATCTTCCTCTGAGGAAAGTATTTTATCTTTTTTTAAGTGTAAAGGAAAAAGCTTTTTGTCAGTCTTGCTGTAAAAGGAAAAAAAAAACCAACAACCCTGTATATTTGCTCAGTTCCAATTTTGGTAGGTCCTTTGCTATCTAATTTCATTCAGTTACCAAAATATTTCACCTGAATGTGGAGCAGTATTTGTAGAAACCATTCAGAAATTATGATATAGAATAAAACAACTGCAAACCCCGTTTTTTTTTTTTTTTTGTTTTGTTTTTTGTTTTGTTTTGTTTTGTTTTTTTTTTTGTTTTTTTTCTATTTGGACAATCCTGGGACAAATCTCGAATTTTGTGCTGTAACATAATTTAAATTAAAAAATGTAATAGAATTGCTCTGGTAACTGCCACTAAAACATTTAAACATTGGAGTGAATTTTCACATTGGCAGTTCACCTGGTATGTAGGAAAATGCTTATTTTTATTTATATTCAGGCTTCTGAATTAACACATTTTGACTCTGAAATCAGAATTAATAGTTTTGACTGATGGCATTCATTTTCAGACCTTATGGAATGGCTATTCAGACTTCTTTGGCAACATGTACACTTGCTAGTAATTAGACTACAGCAGTCAAATTAAAGCTCGCTGTAGAAAATATATTCTAAAATCTCATACTCATTAATGGATTTTTTTTTTTTTTTTTTTTATTGCTTGCATAGCTATTGAAAAACAGAAGACTTCAGCTTCCTATCTCAAAGTACAGCCCTTTTCTTTTCAGTGGTCTCCTGTGATATACAAGAAGTATAACTTGGCTGTACCAGAAGCTCTTCATCATTTGGAGGGAATCAGCAAATGAAAGAAATCAGACTGGACTGATAGATTAGCTACTAATTTGCAAATCCCCTTCTTAGACTTGCCTGTGCGCGGGGATACTCATACCTCAGTAGAATTCATTCTCTTCTATTCACTTAATATCTATCACAAGCAAAGAAGGATCAGTAACTAAAAGCTGCAACCCCATTGATATTTATTCATGAGTTGTCTGACTCACCAAGTTCAAGGCCTTGCTTTTATAGGTAACAAGATCTGTACATTTTTTCAAGGTCAGAGCTATTTGGGTCTTTTAGTTAATCTCATCCGTTATATCTGTTGTGGCATTTGTAGAAGTTAAAAGAATTTATTAAACATACCTGTAAAAAGACTTAAGCAGAAATGGTAAACACCTTTAGGTCATCTAGCCCATGTCTTTGCCAAGGGGGCATTGTTCCCTCTAGCATAATTTCTAGGATTTGGAATAGATTACCACGTTTTGTTTTTTTTTTATTGGTTTCCTCTTTTGAAAGTTAACCCAGGACTACAGCTATAAAGCCCAGATTGTAAACTGAAGCTCAGTGTTTCCAATGTACATAGACTGCTGATCCTTTTGGAAAAATTGTTCCATTTTGGACTATGTTTCTGTGGTAAATGGAAAGAGAAATATCCATTATTACATTTTGAAGATGTTAATATTTCTGAAATAAAGAAATGGAACCTTCTACTTCAGCAGTAGTTGTTAATGTTGTCCAGTGAATGCTGTCCTGCATTTGTTCACCGTTTTGTAAACTTTCTGATATAGGCAGAAAAAAACACATATGAGGCAGAACGGTGAATAGAAGTGTTGTTGTTCACTGTAGATCTCTTTTGCTTCATCTCTTCCTCTCTCTTCTGTCAAGAATGGAAACAATGTGTGGAGTCATGAAACAGAAATCTGGTTGAAAAATAGATTAATTCTGTTTTCAGCTCAATTTATTTATTACTAAGTGCATTTTCACTTAAACCACAATTAAATGTGGTCTTGATTTGCATTGGATTTATGTTTAAAATCTTGGTAGTAGATTGAAATGTTCTTCAATGTGATACAAAATAGGTTATGATGGTACATTATTTTGAAATCTCATTGGTCACTTAGGGAGGCTCAAATAAATTGTTAACTGCAGAGAAAGAAGTTAAATTATAATCAGGAAGTCACAGAGAGGCTGAAGAAATGAATTAAAATACCGTCACAACTTCTATTTTGATGTGTTTACATAAGTCACACTGAAAGTAAAGCCTCCTTCTTATTTCCATGGGAACTATGACAGATACTAAGAACACTACAACAATATTTGATTGAGCAAATGCTCCAACACAGAACAGTCTTGCCAAAATAGTCACCACCATTAGCTGTGCATTTTTGTTAGTGATGGTGCATGTTGTGCTCATAAAAATCTGCACCAGCAGAAATGACCTACTGTCACCACTGTTTAAATGTACCACCCACCACATCACTGTACCCACATCCACTGTTTGATCTCCATAAATTTTCAGGCTACAAACATCCAACAAATTCTTTATCCACCTAATAGGCCAGCCTTCAAATCCATATCTCTCCAATGTGGAGATAGAGAGAAATGATGCAGGACCATGTCAAAGGCCTTAAAAAGTCCAGGTAGATGACATCAGTTGCCCTTCCTTAGTCATCACTCCATCACAGAAGGCCACCAGTTTGATGAGGCACAGACTGCCCTTGGTGAAGACATGCTGTCTGTCTTACATCATTTACTCATTTTGCGTGTGCTTTAACAAACCTCCCAGGAAGATGTGCTCCATGAACTTCCCTGGCACAGAGGTGAGGCTAAATGGCCTGTAGTCTCTGAGTCTTCCTTTCTTTCCTTTCTCCCTTTCTTGAATACAGGATTGATGTTTCCCTTTTTCCAGTCTCTGGGACTTTACCTGGCAGCCAAAAATTTTCAGATATGATTGTCAGCAGCTTGGAAACAACGTTAGCCTTTTTTTTTTTTTTTTTTTGTTTTTGTTTTTGTTTTTGTGTTTGTTTTTGTTTGTTTTTGTTTTTCAGAACTTAACCTTCTCAGTGTCTGGAGGCCAGCTTTCCCTTTTCATTTATCAGAGGTGGTACACTTTCCTTTGCCTGTCTCTTTGGCCCAATGTATCTAATTAAACCCTTTTTTATTGTTTTTCTCGTCCATCGCCTAATTCAATTCCATTTGTGCTTTGACTTTCCTGATCCCATCCCTGCATATCCTGACAGCAACCCTGTATTTTTTCCCAGACCACCCATCCCTAATTCCACTTCTTATACTTTTCCTTTTTTTTCCTTCGCCTTGGACAGCTGGTCCTGCTCAGCCATGCTGGTTTCCTACCTCTCATTTTTTACTCTGGGGGATGGAGAGCTCTTGTGCTCTCAGAAATGTGTTCTTAAAGTGTTGCCAGCTCGGTTCTGTTCCTTTGTTCCCAAGGAGAGTTTCCCAGGGGATCTCATCCATCAATTTCTAAACAGCGTGAGTTTGCTCTCCTAAAATTCAGGGTCTAGCTTGGACTTCAGTTCACTCCAGAGTGTCTTTATAGGTGAATCAGTGAGACAAACTAAAGTGAATAATAAGAGTAGCTGTTGCTAAATCAATCAATAAATTAGAAATTAGTATTAGAATAAATTAGAAAAAATTAGACATTCATCTCTATTAGGTAAGAGTTTATTTTTTAAATCAGCAATATAAAAACAATGAAAAGTTTCAATACGTAGTAAAAATAAAATAACAAAGAAAACTTTGTTTCTAGACAAACATGCAGATAGTCTCAAAGAAGTTTAAGCATTCCTTTATGTTTAGCTAAGTTCTCTATAAATTAATAGATGCAGCCAAGTTTCTAAATGCAAAAATGTTCATGGGAAAGAAAAAAGAAAGCTGAATTGGAAAGAAAAATGTTCCCAAGAGAAGAGGGGAAGGATAGATGTGAACTAGCCATTTTTCAAGTAGAAAAGCCTATGCTCCAGTTTACATCAGTAAATCCAGTTTTTCATGCTATATTCTGACGTACTGGACCCTCTTACATTCTTTTATTTCCATTTAATGAACTTTTCCAACATGATTAAGATCTGCAATAGGCTGAAAGGGCAGAGCTGAGACATTTGCAGAATTGCACATCAGTCTTATTGTTAGAGTTCCTTGCAGTCATTTCTCATAAGTTGCTGTAAGTAATCATATGTGAGGGCTTCTCTGAAAGTAATGCCTCCTATTTTATTATGTTTTCCCACAGTGTCAGAGATGGATGGTGGTGGAATGGCAGAATAGGTTGAACCTTCACAACAATATTCCATTACATTTTGTTGCTGTGTGACAGATGACAACAAAGAGTCAGTCTGACAAAACGGTGCCTGACATGGAAGTGCATATTAAGGAATTATATGTGATTGAATCCCTCCTTGTGGAAACCATTGCATTCACCGACTTTCATCGATGCTTGCTGAATATTTGTGAAGACCAAAGAGTAGATGTGAGCACAATGAGGTGGTGAGTGGTGCTTTTCAGCAGTGGAGACAGTGATGTGAAAGACAAGTTATGTTCTGTACAGCCGTATTCTGCTGTCATGCCATGAAACGAAGAGCATCACCATCAGCTCACTTGTGCATAATCAGTGGATTACAACCGGGGAGCTCATTACAGAACTGAATGTTGGCTTTGATGAATTGAAAATAACAGTGAAAGTATTGGAGTACAGCAGTTTGCAACAGATGGATTCCTCAAATACACAGGAACAGAGCAGACATTTTCTGCAAGTTTTTCAAAATCAATTGAAAAAATACGAGGCAGAAGAAGTCTGTTTCGAAGATCTCATCATTACCTGCAATGAGATGTTATGTCACTACTGTGAGCTGGAATCAAAGTTGCAGTCCATGGAGTGGTGACAGGTGAATTTGCATCAACTAAAAAGTTCAAGACACAGCCCCCAGCAGGTAAAATGACGTGCACTGTCTTTTGGGATAGGAAAGGTGTGATGCTTCTGGATTTCCTGGTATCCAGACAAACCATCAAATCTTACCACTACATCGTGGTACTGTCCAAGCTAAGGGCTTTAACTTCCCAAATTAGACCAGAGAAGAAAACGATCTCTCTTGCAACGTGATAACACCAGGTCCCATACCAGTTTGAAGACTGTGGATTGCATTGCAAATCTTGGCTGGACTGTCCTACCACACCCATCATCTATTCTGAACTAGGTGCCTTCTGACTTCCATCTGTTAAGACTGATGAAAGATAGACTATGTGGGCAACATTTTCCTATCAATGACATTGTTACAGCAGTTGTGAAACAGTGGATCACCTCTGCTTGTGCAGGTTTTTATGAACATGGCATGCAGGTTTTTGTTCATTGCTGGTGAAAAAACATAGCTTATGGTGGTGACTGTGTTGAAAAATAGGTTTTGTAGGTGATAGTTTGCTCTCTCTTATTGTGTCTGTTGTGGTTTCTTCAGAAATAAGAGGCATTACTTTTGGAGTGACCAACACTGTGAGTTACAGAAACATAGCTTAAGGAATAAGAAATAATTTTAAAGATGCCTTTTATGTGAAACTATGGATGTATTAAAAGTAACTAAACTCAAAGGAAAAAAGATTTCAGACAACTTGAATAAAGAATCAATTAAAAACACATTTCCGCTTTCAAACAGAAATGCAACCAGTGCTCCATTATTATTTTATTTATAAATGGCTTAGAAATGCCTGAGTCACATAATGTAGGCCAGACTGTGAATTCAATTTCAGCCATTCTAAAAGTAGGAATTATGAATCTTTGATTGGTATTTGTGCTGACTGGATTTTATTTGCTGATGACTGGCATTGATAAGTATGTGTACTTCATATTCTTTTTATGATCTCTTGAAAGCTAAGTGCAAAAAAATGGGGCCAGGACATAAAATACAGATTCTTTCAATCCATCAATCCTCAGCTCAGACCTAGAGGTGATAGAAATGAGAAATTCAGAATATCTAGGATTCAGTTTTGTAATAGATTTCCTTGGCAATACAGGTTTGTCTGCTAGACTTATTAAGCGGTACCTACTTGAATTCCAGATACACTGCAAACTAAATACATAACCAATGCTAAACATTCAGAAGATTTTTTTTTCTAAATAGTATCTGATGATATTACATCTGGAGCTTTTTAAAAATGACAGTTCTGAACAGAAGGAAAAAGGAACAGAGATAAATCTGCTGGAATAAATATTCACAGAGGGGAAAAAAAGAGAAAGCGATCCAACCAAACAACCCTATGTGTTACACTCTTCTCATAATGCATGTCTGAATCTCACATGATTTGGATAGGCCTGATGTCTCGTACTGGGTAGCAGTTGATGGCGCCAGATGCTCCATCAAAGAAAGATAATCACAATCTGAATCCTGCCAAGCTGTTGATGTATTAAACAGTCTGTCTTTAAGTAGTGTTATAAACAGAGATCCTGTTGCTCTCATCAGTCCTAAAACTGATGATGTTCTAAATCAACATTTAAAAACTTTTATATATGTGGGTGTTACAGAGGCAGAGATACCTTAGTTTCACAGATTGTCCTCCAACAACAAAGCAGCCTGTAGCTGTTCATGCCTCCATGCTTGTTCCCATCCATACCTCATCTCATTAGTGCGGAGATGCTTATGACACAATGGATTTGCCAATTAATCTCAGCCGATTTTGATTAAGAATATCTTTTACAAAGGGCTATTTTTAACTTTAAACCTTTTAATCCCTTCCTTGTATTGGTTCATCTCACAGTCTGACAAACAGCTGTGCTGTGCAAGGAGATGGCATGGGAACAAGAAAGAATACCTCTGGGCAAGGGTGGAGTGAACTGAGGAGCAGCCAAGGGAAACATCCGCTGAACCACAGTTCAAGCCATGTGATTTCCTTCTGGGCAGTCAGGCAGGGAGCCATATACAAAATCAAAAGTAGTCCTACAGCAGAAAGCTAATAAGGTAAAAGAAAAGAAAGACAAAAGGCTCCGGTGTCCTGCTTCACTGATGACAGCTGACAGGCAGCTCCCAAATGCTGATGGTTATCATGGTTATCATAATACTGAACATCACGGCCCTTTCTTTTGCATCTATGGTGAATATAATATTTCTGGATTAGACCTATGGAGCTACTCTCCTGCAGATACGAGACTTGCTCAGCACAAGAAGGAAACTCTTTGGGGATAACTGAAAAAAAAAGAAAAAAAGAAAAAAAAAAAAAAAAAAGGAATAAAAAGGAATATATGATATGCTCAAAACAAACAGAATAGGAAAGTTCCCTACACATTCTGTGGCAGACAAAATTAATTAGGAGTAAAATCCCAGAATTTCTGCTCATTATTATCCAAAAACCACACAGAAAAGTCAGAGAAGATAATACTCTCGGTTATAAGACACCAAAACATATATATATATATATAATAATTAATAAGGGTGGCTCAAGTAAATCTTACCTAACTTTACATTATTATGGTCTTTTATTTGACAGTAAAATAAATATAGCACTTGTTACTGAGACTCATGCTTTATAAGAAATACTTCCTAAAGTTTTTTTTTTTTTTTTTTTTTTTTTCTCACAATTCTCTCAGATTCATCTAAATTCTTTTCCTCTCAGCAACTGTCTTTGCTGAACAATTTTAAACTTCCTTCCACAGTGTTCAGTGTCAGAGTGTGGAAAAGGGAGAATCTCATCATCCTTTTTAAAAACAGAATTTTTTAATTCAGAATACCTGGGAATACCTCCAGAAACTTTTCTTAAATATCAAACAGCATGGATAATATGCAATAATATATATATTTATTTTCCCATTCTGAAAATTAGTTTCATAAGGCAAGTACATTTTAAAAGAGATTTTGTAGTGGCAAAAGTAGACCTATGCTGCAACTTTGCTTAGCAGTGAGAAAGAGTGAGGGAGTATAACATCAAAGCCTTAAACTATCTTGTAAAGTAAATGTTTTTCTTATTTCTTTCCTATTCAGTGTAAATCTACTCAGAAGATGCATATTTTCTTATTGAAAACTTCAAACTATAATAACAAAATTCCATCATTTATAAGGGCAATCTGAATCTTTCACAGTTCAAGAAAAATACCGGTGCCCAGAAATATTCTGTGGAACATCTGCATTCCTTCAGAAGAATTTATTTTCCCACTTAAGGATGTGACCTTTCATGACATATGCAGTGATTGAGATAACAAAGCATGAGGTTCTTGGCCAGCAACATCATACTGGTTCTTGGCCAGCCTTTCACTGGTGTTACAGTACAAGTGAGATGTCTATTTCAGCAAAGTCAACTAGCACTGCAGTTGACTTTTAAATTAAAAAAAATTCTTATTGTTTACACAGTGTATGTCAATTAGTTATTATATGTAATACACACTGTTTCTTGCAGAGTTTGAAGAATGTTCTAAGAGGACAGGAATAAGCTCCAAAGAGATAAAGCCTTCTTGAGAAGCTGTTTACATTTTAAATTCTTCAGTTTGGAATGATTATTGTGTCTTCTTTATTTATTCTTTTATAAATATTTCTATAGGAATATAAGAGTTCTAGCATTTGATAGTGTTAAACTAAGGAAAATAAAACCTTTTCTTCAGAAATTAACTACATGAAAAGGAGCATCACAGTAACAGTAGCCTGATAATTCCCTGCAGAAAGAAAAAGTGAATTAAAAATATCATGTATCTACACTGAAAAGCTGTATTTTAATCAAGAAGAGCCTCTTGCAGTGAAATTATGATGTAAAATCTGCTAAGGAATTAACAAGTAGCAGAATACATAAATATTTTCTATTGTTAAGTATTTGACTGTATAGATTGTGTATTCCTAGAGAGGAAGTGTTGATCAAGTATGGATAAAGAAAAGGTTAGGATAGGACTTTTTAAAGTCTGAATGTTTTCTATTTTCACTCCCTCAAAGCTTCTCTCTGCTTGTCTTTGTCTGAGTAACTGATAACGTTTTCTTTCATTTCTTGGTATTTAGGTTTATGCACACTTATGATTTGAACAGTTGTGCCTTTCACTTCTTTGGTAATACGTTTAGTGATATTAAATAAAAATGCTGACAGTCAGCAATATGAATCATTGCTTTCTGCCTTGTAAACATATTTGTCTCAGTTTTGAAGTGATGATCTGTGACCTAAAGGCCCGAAAGAATGATGATTCTATTCAGAACCATCATCCTCAGGCCTTATCCGGAAGGCCTTTGCAGATTGCTGGGAGCAGTTTTCTCTGACATCCCAGAGAGAGTGGGATGGACTCCTTTGGAAGGAAAGACCACTTGAACCTCCGTAAGACCAGGAATTGTTTCAGACTGATAGGAAATGCAACACTTTCCCTTTCCTCGTGAAAACATTGTAGCGAGTCCTTGTTTGTTTTTGTTCTGGTTAAAAAATGTATATATATATGTATTTTTTAACTGACCATTCTAGCTAGATTTGATGCAGTCTGGCAGATGGTTTCTGTTCCCAAAAATCTTCTTGATAAAATGCCGTCCCTGAGTCTATCTGTGAATGAACTCATTATTTTTTTTCTTCAAACCTTGTCAAAAAACGTGATTTACACAGCGTGGCAAAACCCATAAATGACAGTAAGATGTTAAAATGGAGCAACAAACACAGAAGCAGCTGTTGCTGCACATGTAAAGCAGGTCAGAACTGAGGCCCGGAGTTCTGTGCTGACAGAACAGCTGTTGACCTGAAGACACAAACACAGGAGGGTGCATTCTGCCTTTCCAGTGTGTGGCCAACAGCATTGCCCAGCCCCCATTTTTCACTGTTATTTTCTGCACAAGTAGGGGGTTAATATTCACACCATGTATTTTTTATATTCCTTCAGGCAAACATATTTTTGTTGGGACAGATAAGGGCGCCTGATGTTTCCCCTCCTTTTACTGCTGTTGGGTAGTCTGACAGCATATTCTTCTGCTGCCAGTGGAGTAGAGCCAAGCCCAGTGAGCTGTGCAGGAGGAATACAGGAGCAGAGAGAGCTTGCTGTTCAAGGCCTTTCATGGCTGTCTGCACTACTGATATTGTGGGATGATGATGAAGCAGCTGCTTTCTCTGCTGCATTTCTTTTTTTACTGCAGTTTCATCTTTTTTCTTTTCTTCTACTGCAATTAATGTACATGGAACACTAGCTCCACAGGCATTAATAGTATGCTTTTATGAACAGAGACCAGGGTCCTCCAGTGGTTCTCTATCTTGGTTTGCTACCCAGCTGTATGAAGAAATCTCTTATCAGTTATGCTAATATTATCTTGGGAAACAGAGAGTTCTGAAGTCACTGTGGGAAGCAGCACTAACTTTGAGCTGCAGGTAGTGACTTCTGTTTTGTTTATTTGCTTTATGCTTACATATGAGACATGGCAGGATTGCTCCCATTGAGGAATCTCAGAGAAATAATCTCATCTCCTCAAAGACAGCAATTTAAGAGACTATGTGAGTTTTTTCCTTATCCAGTATTCTTGAAAATGACTTTGCCACTGTAACAAAATATGTAAATTAATGCACCAGAAGAGCCATAGATTTTAGCTACTGATCTGGAAGAGATATCTTCCTGCCATCATTAGTTAGAAGCTATTTCTTGAAGGGCAAAATTATGCAGCAGTTAAAACCGTTATCCAATATCAGGTTACTTTGGTAGAGCACAGCTGGATTCCATGTAAGATGTTTAAACCCTTATTAAGGGATTCATCTTTTCAATCACAAATATGATATTTATGCAGGTTTTATAAGAAAAGTAAAACAAAGATTAAATAATGTGATATTCCTTTGAAATAGCAATATTGAGTTCTTCTTGTCATTAATGGAGCATATCTCACTTTTCAGGTAGTCAGTCAAATTCAGCAAGTAGTTCATACAAACACCTGCAAACTCCTTCCCAGTTTCTATTTGTTTTCCTTTGTTATTAGGGTTAAGTATGCACATATAAATACTTATGTACACACACACACACAAGTATACATTAGGAACTCAACACAAAAATTCTGTCTTCACTAACAGTCTCAGACACTGCAAAAAGATTTTCAGATGTAACATATTTGACTCATAATCCCTGAAAGCCCTTGTAGCCAGAGAGTCCATATTTATCTTTCCTGCCTTAAGAGTCTGCGCAGGAACTCTACAATGCCAATGAAGAGCCCGCGACCTGTGATCTTTAGTTTCTTTTTATACAGGACTGAAGACTTTGTGTTTCAGAGGATGTTAGGAAAGCTATAGAAGAAATCATGCTGGGAAAATGAGAAGTACAAGCAAGTGACGGGTATATGGGTAGAAGTATCTAATATTGGTGATGATGGGTTGATGAGTGAACTAGATAATCTTAGTGGTGTTTTCCAAGCTTCATGATTCTATTTTTATCTACCATTATCTACCATGAGGAAATAAAAACAAGAATATTCTCAATACTTTGAAGAACTATGGTTCAATGCTGTAGTTTGGTGACAAAATTTGCCATGAGTTGTCTATTCAAAAAGTTACTGGATATTTGTGTAATAACCAGGTGATTTTTCCCTTCAAAAATTACTTACTATATTGCAGAATTAACTATGAATTATGTTACAGAAATACAATAAGTTCTGTGTAAAAGTGTCAGAATTCATACTGTATATTGCCATTCTTGACTATAACTGCAAAATATGAGTGTTTAGGTAGGCTTGGCTATCAAAATAGCTTCTACATTATGAAATGAGACCTTGTAATTTTGTGAAAACAATTTTTATTTTATTATTTTATTTTATTTTATTTTATTTTATTTTATTTATTTATTTATTTTTTTGTAGTGAAATTGGTCCCTCTGAGTAACGCATCTTCTAGAATTACAGAAATGGCTAAATACACTGATCTGCTTTTGGAAGAACAAATAATGTATGAAACATGAATTAAAAAGAAAAAAGAAACAAGTAAATCTGAATATTGAACTATATATTACAAATTCTTGTTTTAATAGCTAATGGCATAAAGATAGAAGCCATTTTTACCAACTGTGCACCAAATATCCTGTCTTTTAATAAAGCATACATAAACTACATAAGCAACTCTTTTCATGTGCTAAACAGATATTTATAAAAAGTGAAGAATGTAAAATGAATCTTCAGATGTTTAGTATTTCTTAGCTTGAAAGACTGCAAAGCAAACCTAAATATGTTGGAGCAGTTTCCCACAATGATATATATATTGTGCTTCATTTACATATGCAAATCCTACTGGGTATTTCTGATGGTTGAGGTATGCATAATGGTCATAGTGTTTTAATAGACTCATAGGGACATACATTTCCCCTCAGTATTCTTTATGGATTGTGTTCAATATAATCTCAGCAGATGGGACTGGGGTTCACAGATGTTACAGAATCAAATGAAAATCTTATGTAGAAATTAATTACCACGTGAATGAGATGGCTGTGGATTTATATGTAAAGACCGTACATAAGTCTCAAATGTCTAATTTTCCCCTCCAAACAAGGAAACAGGACTGAAATTTGTGTACATAACTGTGTGCAATTTGCTGAAGCATATAATTATAGATGCACTGATAATCATGCCTGGAAAAGACTGCAGAAGGACACCTACTCCACCTCCTTTTCCCTAGGAAGAATAAAACATTTTACTCCTTGTAGATGTTTATCTAGCAATTTCCAGTAGTTTATCCCTGAAATCAGTACACTTAGAGATGAGGTATGGATGACACTGTTTCAAAATTTAATAATTAAGATTATATTATTTTTGTCTGTTGATTCTGTTTGTGTCTATTAGCATATGAAAGATTTTCCTTCTTCTGGTGCTTAGTACTTGAAAGCCTCTGCTCTGTAGCTTACAGAAAGGTAAGGATTCTATTATGCTTTTAAGGACATGCACTTCTAATAGATGAGAATCTGTTTTTCAGATGACTATTATTTTTCATTGGGCAGTGATGATACATGGGGAAACACTTTATTTGACATATATATTTGAACTCACTCTATATCAATATTCTTAAACTTTCTCTTGGGAGAAGAGAATATAGTATCCATATTGCTTTATGAACAAAACAGACTTTTTCTACTTAGAACACTGCCTCCATTTTCCTAGCTTTATATGCTTGGGGGTTTTAGCAGATCAGTGAGATTTGCTGAGACTATTATGGAAAAAGCTGAAAATCTGTAGGCAAAATTTAATACAGGTGTTTATCAGGCAATGCAAAATGCAGTGATTAGGAAATCTCCTTTTTAGTTGCTTTAAATCATATGTATATTTTGTATTTATGCATTGTTTATATAAAATGATTTCCTTTAGATTAAGAGATACATTGTATTGTCTACTACATAATTACTTTTGCCACACTGTCTCAAACGAAACAGCATTTATTCAGAGGAGAAATTCTATTAAAGATCCAGTCTTCAAAATTTACACACATGCTTAGCTATACAACATACAAATATTTCCACTGAAATCAGTGGAAATGCTCCCAGGTCTCAGTTCTGCAGGCCACTGTTATTCTGCAGATTATTTTAAAGTATTCTCAAGTCCCCTTACCTTTAAAAAGCTGTAAGAATAAGTTTATAATTAAAGCAGGGAATTGTGACAGCCATTCCACATTATCCAAGTGCACTTCAGCCAAATGACTTTGGGTTTAACTCCTCTACCCCAATTACTACTATATTATACATCAGCCTTTTCAAATGCAAGAATGGTTTTCTTTAAATGGGTAAATATTAAAGACATTGGTAGTATACTAAAGTAGAAAGCCATGTGTTGTGAAAATTAACATGGAGGCCATAATTTAGAAAACCTGTGATCAAATATTTACAGACATTTCTATTCAGTTAAATGTTTACTTTTTTAATTGCATACCCATGGCAATATCCATATGTTAAGGGTGAAGGATTGTTCTCAGTCTCCATGCCAAACTCTACAGCAAATGTAAAGCAAAGCAAAGCTGTCTTGCCTCAACTAGATCTCCAGAAAAAGGGTTGCTGAATCTAAGTGTCCTATGAGGAATAGTCCATGGAAAGACTCTTCTGTATAATACCTACAGACTTCTGGAAGGCCTCTAGGTAGGCAAGACCCAAGGCTTCCTGGGACTGAAATGTCCCAGGGTTAGAGATGACCATAATTGGATGTTCAGGTCCATATACTGGACCTCATAGTCTTACTCACACAGACATGTATGGTCGGGCAGATGTGGAGAATAGATATCTGAGTCTAAAATTTAAATACCACAATGAATGTGAATAGACTTCTTGAGTGAAAACCAAACAAAAAGACTGTGGCTGTCCATGTTTCTTAGAACCCTTGAATCTTTAAGGTTGGAAAAGAACTGTAAGATAATCTAGTCTAACCGGAAATTAGAATTGTGGTTACATATATGGAGAAATGTTCTTGGCATTCATACTGCATGAAGATTTCTTTATTGTCAGTAAGGTATAACGTGCTGAACGTTTCTGAAGATACTTCTCGAGATATGTGCTTTTAAAATATATTACTCTAAATTATTAATCATAAATATATTTTCCAACATCTTTAGATTTTTTATGTTTTATTTTTTATTTTTTGTCCTCATGAATTCACAGACTCTTTCAAATTGTACTCATCTTCCCATGGGGTTGCAAATTGTTCTGTCAATGCATTTCTGCATTGTGCATTAAGAGCTTATTTCAGCTATAGTTTTCACTAGTTTCTTTATACTATTTTTACCATTTAAACTCAAATCATAACCAGATTGTTCTAGTCCTTGAGGGGAGCAGGGAAGCTTTAGGAGACTGAAGTATTTTAAATGAGAGAATTTTGACTAGTGATGGATGATTAATAAGCACCATCATCTGAATCATTATTTTTTTTCCTAGAAGTCCACAGGCTTTTGATTCTGGAAGAACCTTTATTGAGTCATACCTTTGGCTAGGATTCAGGCAAATATTTTTGTCATTCTGCAAATAACAGAAATAGTGAATTGCTAGCTGTCATTTGTGGAAAATTTCTATCAACCCCTGTATTAAATAGTTCTATACCCATGCTATACTCAGATCATAACAGCTCTATGTTAGGGTTTATTGCACATCTTTTCTGGGTTAGAATTTCTCTCCATAATAAGAAATTTCTTCAGCTTAAATTGGCTAGATCTACATGAGTTGTGGTTAGGATACTTTGGTGTCATTAACATCCTAAACCATTACACAATTCAGATACGACACTTGGTAGTTCTTCACCTCTAATTTCAGTATGTCCTAACAGAAAAAAAGTGTATATAAATAAATAAAATAGCAGGGATATCATATGATTTTCTTACACAGAATTCTCCTAATGTCTCTAAAATACATACAGTTAACAGTAGGGTAGACTTTTCTGCAAAGACTTTTTCTTCCATCTATACTTGCAAGAAGTGCCCACCCTTGGGATGTATGAAAAACATCCAGAGGAATAATTGAACATGGCATCAGGGAGAATCTGACAACATTAGAAGATGCAGGAATTGTATATATGTTAATCTTTGGATTTTGAAGTATTATTTCTGTCCTAACACATAGACTTGTAATTCTCTCTCTGCTCCAATGTAAGGGAGACATAATAAATGTCCTACTGACTTGAAGCAAAGACAGAAATGCAGAAATCAATGTGTATCACTCCAGCCTTCTGCTCTCCAGAAAAAGACAGTGCTTGTGAGATCTCCCTTTGGCTCCTACTGAAGGCTGTTCACATGTGTTCTGAAGGCAGAACAGTAATGGACCAGAGAAGTAGTGAAATTACTTGCTGACTGCTCATGTGTTATCCCAAGGCATTATTTCCCTGATGTGTAATCAAGCAGATCATTCTGGTTTAGAGATGGAAGGGGAAAGCAGACAGCAGATTGGGAAACTGTGAAAGAGGAAATGCACGAAGTTCAATTCAGCAGAGCAAGCAGTTAGGAAAGCAAAAGGGACAAATCTTACCTTCAGAGATATAAGTTCACTTTTGATTAAACCACAAGATAGACCAACTCGTGATGTCTTTTCACTGGTTATATGAGAAGATAATTGAATTGGAGTTGTAAATACAACAAACTTCATGACACTGTATGTGTCTTTATGTTTTATATAACAGAAATGTTATATTTATGCTTGAATTTCTCTTTTTATTATTCTGTTCCTGTTGTCTTTTTCTTTTAAGTGAACATGGTCAGGCACCACAGGTATAAAGTAACTGTGGGCAGATTTCTTATTCTTTGACATTAAAATCACAATATTTATACTCTAACAGGATTAGAAAAGGTAAAAATATATTTCTGTAGGTTATAAATGTACATATTTACAGGCTTAGTAAAACACATCTGATAGTAAAATCAGATATTTTAGCTAGTCATCCATGAAATTTAGTTATTATCAGTTAGAATTCATCAAACTTAAATGCCCTGCTTCCAAAGCTGACAATCTCCCATGGCTATTCTCCACATGGTACTGAATTAAACAGATCACTGTACTTATCTCTCAGTCACCTGTCAGTATATCTGGTAAATTTAAGTTCTACAGTCATGTTTCTTCTACATTATATTTTAGCAGTCCATCACATTTTGAAGTCAATTTCCCATGAATCCTATTCTCCAACACAATACTTGTTTTGCTGTTATTTTATTTGTTTTTTAATAAATGCAAGTTGGCTAATACTCACCTTTCCCTTTAGAAGGATCTTAGAAATAACCATTCTAGGAGTCTTTATTTAAAGCAATGACTAGAACATTTAAGTCTATAGACTGGATTATGACTCCCAGTGTTATACAGATGAAGAACACAGAAATTTAAGTCAGCATTGGAATGTGCAGGGTTTTCAAATCTATCTGTTTTCTGATGAGTTACTCAACTTACTCAAAGCAGAGCACTTCTAATGCTTTTGACTCCCCAGCACCATGCTGCACCCATATAAAATAAGTGGAAACCTAATTTTTTTTCTAATTCTAAGCACTATTCTAAGCTTTTAACTCTTGTTAAGAATTTTAACATTAACATAATGATGCTAAATGGAAAATTTATTCCCTGCTTATTAAGTATATATTTTGTACTATATAGGGCCACACGTGATGCAGATTATTATGCAAAATATGTCTTATTTTGAACCAACTATTAGATTAGATAGATTTGGTCTCTTGTTGCATAGCTTCAGATCTGCTTTTCCATAGTATTCAAGATTCTCCCCTTGGTCAATGCACTGGCAAATCTAATCTCATTTTAATACAAAGAAACTAGAATTAAAGTGTAAAAATCTGCATCTCTTGAAGTCTGCTCAGTTAATATGTGTCATGGTCATTGTTACCATGCAACCAGCCTGCTTTATTGAGAAGAGAGCATTCATTTAAAAATCTTAAGTAGAAATAAACTGTCTAGAAAACTTTCTAAAAAACTGCTGGTGATGTATACTGAAAAGTCTAATCCTAAAACCTTCACAGGACTCAGTTGGATAAATTTCACTGAGTCAAAAGCAGGCCAAGTTCTATGCATCATTTTGAATTATTTTTAGGATTAAGTGTTCAGGCATCATGAAAGAACCAAGAAGCTCTTTGAAAGTTGACTCCTTTAAGTACTATTTCAGAACTGTTACATTTCTTTGTGTTAAAGCCCATATTTCTGAAGTGTCTATCTAACATTTGATTTCTCAATTGCATTAGTTGCTGGAGATTGCAAATGGCTCCAGTTCTGTCATGTGCAGAATTTGATGCTTGACACTAAAACAGCCTTATGCTTTCAGATATTAAATCCTTGCTGGATTTGGAGGACACCCGGGGTAGATTCATTGTATTGAAACAGCTGATTTGCATGAACCCCAAACTCCTGGGGAGAAACAATATTGGGATTGCTCTTTAAGAAGAAGTGACCCCAGAGATAAAGGGTGGTAAAAAGGCAAAGGACCCATCCTGTGACACTCAAGCAATAGGAGTCCAGGAATTGAAACAGGGCAGCCAACAGCCTAGACATATACATTCATATAGGCTCTGGCCTTTTATCCCTTTCCTTCTTATTAAGAAAAAGAAAATTAAAGGATTTAAGATGTTTTAATTTCTTTGAACAATGAAAATCTGAAGTCCAAAGCTCCTCTTTTTATTTTCATGGGCTCTGAAGTTGTTCTTTCATTGTTAAAATGTTATTCTTCATTCTAGTTCCCTTCATTTACTGTCAGGGTTTTAGCTCTGTGATCTGCCAAAAGTTTGAAAATTATCATAAGGAATGAACCATTAACTTACAGTGATCACAAGCTTTTTTAAGTGCAGCTGTTACAGATCTTTTAAGATCTCAGAGGTCATTAATGGAAAGAAAGTTAAGAAAGATAAATATGCTCATCTATGTAAAAGTAAACTGTCTCCCTGAGTGACTGTTTTGGCTTCATGCATCCCCTTTTCATTATTTAGTTTGATGGTTTAGCAATTTCTGCTGCCTAGATGAACCTAGAAAATAGAGAAATGAAAACCACACAGAAGTACTAGAGAAAAAGAGGTAGAGAAACTCTGTTGCTATTCTTGAAATAATTGGTAACTAGGAGGATCTAACTGCAGCTTCTTCGCTGAATTATTTTGCCATAATTAGCTCTCTCTCAAGCCTCATTTTGAATGGCAAATGCAGTTTTCCTCTTTGAAAACAATCTGTAACTCAAAGTATTTTGTGCATCGGGCTCAATTTGTTAGGTTAATATCTTTGCAACCAATGCACTTGACATTGAATGCAGTGGAGACAATGACTTCATGTCAGTTACCATAAATTAGGAAGTAGGAGACTAAAATAATTCTCTTTAGAAAGTTATATTCCCACCAGTGGTATGTACCTGTATCTGGGTTTACTTTTGTGTATATGTATATGACATATTTTTACTAATCCAAGTGACCTTCAGCAACTTGTCTTTTTATTTATTTAGTTAGTTATTTGCAAGTATGACATTGTTCCAATGCGACTGTGCCTGAATTCTCATTTTGTCACAGCTTGGTGGAACTGAATGTATAAAAGGTGATAATTACTGAGGACTTTTCAGAGAACTCCCAAGAATCCCTCCAGAGGGCTCACTCTGTACCAAAACAAGTATCAAAATAGATTAGTGAAACTTTATGGTCAGGAAAACCCCATTCACTGGGAAGGCCAGTGTCACAAGAGAAGTTTTCCCTGTGGAGAATTTGCTCTTCAGAAATATGATGAGATAAAACATTACTGTAACAATGTTATATTACTTTTACTGAAATGGGAACTGTGTGGGTGGCTGACAAACTTGAGGGAGTGAACATACATCTGACTAATACTGTCTTTATCTTATCTTTTCTATGGACTAAAAAGCAGCATTGGGAAATGCTTATGGAATGGTTTTTTCCTCATGGCTCTTGTCATGGAGTAATCTAGATCAATCTATGTCCGTGACAGGGGGGCAGTAGGCCTGTGGGCCCCTGACACCAAAAATGGGAAGGGAAAAGGGAAAGGGTTATGGAGATGGGAATTGGGCTCAAGGAAACAAACAGAGCAGCGGCAACAACCTAAGGAAGAAAATTTATTTTACTAACTATGATATCAGAATGCAAGATAACAGAATATGATACAATCCGATTGAAACTGAGGATAATAAATCTAGTAAAATAAGAGAGAGAGTATTCCAAAGACCGAGAATCCTACTTTGAAATTGAAGGTGCATGTCTTGGAAGCACATCCACACCTGCTGCCAGGCAGTGATAGAGAGTGCAAGCGTCACTTCCATGACATATTTCCCTCTCTGACCATGAGGTCCTCTGGGATGTGTAGTTCTTCTCTGTGCTCCACATGATGTCATGATGTGGAATACCAGGAGCAAAAATTACAAAACCATGACGGCTCTTTAACTTGATTATATACTTATTTACTATTTATATTCCTTCAAGTTCTCCTTAATTATATCAGAATGCAATGTGCAATACAAAGGATTACAGGTAAAAAGGATTGCAGGTAAATAAGCAGTAGTAACAATTACTCTGAAGCCTAGTGATTTTTCTTTGAATATTTATGTTTGCAAGGCACTGAATCAGGTCCTCATCAATAAGTAGATTTTTATATCATGGATAAGACAAGGTGATTAACATTTCTTTCTGTTAATCTAAGTCCTTCTAATGTATTTAATCCTGTGTTAAAAAGAGCAAGTGTTGCACATTGATACTTAAATCTGTTTACCCACATGGGTGCTTTTCATAAACTTCTCCTGAAACCTTCCTCCGTGTTGGGAGAATAACTTTTGGCCATTGGTTATTCCAAAACAAAATAAATGTTTATGGGAAAGATCAGCTGATCAGTGCATCTGAAACTTGTGTAGTTTCCTTTCTGCCTCCAGGAGGACTTGTAGATTACATTGGATCAGCAAAACCTGAGTTCAAGACCTCATCCAGAGTGTTGAAACTCTTTGGCAAACCTAAGTAACATCTGCAAAACCTTGGGAGGATGTTATGTATAGCTGCGATACGCACAATGCACGTTGCAAACTCTGTTCAGAATTACATTTTATTTTATTTTTACTTTTTAACTATTTCAACAGGATTCAGTGCACCACTGAAGAAGAAAATTGTGATCTTTGTTTAAGTCTGTTGGGCTAAATACTTTCATACATAAAAATAATTATACCATATATTCATATGTGTATGTGTGTGTGTATAAATAACTTTATTTTGTTTTTAAATATCTTAGATCTTAATCCCAGTTTTACTGTATGCAGTAGGAATTACTCTGTGAATAATAAGAACATAGCAAGATAATAATAATAAAAAAAAAAGTACCATCAGATCTTACTTTTAATGCTGTGTGATTTTAAAGCTAATTTTGTTTAAAAAGATTCAGTAGATTTAAAGCACACATATTATTTGTTTATATTGCCATTACTAATTTATATTAAAGACTTTTGTAATAAACCAAAAAGAAATAAAACAGAAACTTCATCACAACAATCTTTGATTTATAAAACTATTTTCCATGTGTCTTTTTTTTTTTTTTTTTTTTTTTTTTCCTCATGTTGATTTTTCTAATCTCCCACAAAACCATTAAATTAAGTAAAATTTGCTCAGGTTTATGAGAAGTCTGTGTGACTCCAAGAAAGGATTGGAAACAGAAATTTCTCACCCTTGGAGATTTTTGTTGCTTTAATATGATATTTTACAGGCAAATAAGAAAAAAATGCTTTCACGGACTTCAGAAAAAGTTGAAAAACATGATTTTCTAAATTATTGAAGGTCAGCTCACCACTGAATGATATTTGTTTGAACTTACGCACTGTCTAAGGAGGCTTAAAATTTATGTGTTTTATCTTTTCAGTCTCCTATTTGCGTTGTTTCTTCGACAGGCATCATGAATGATAGTGTACTAAGTCATGGGGCTTTCAGCCTGTTCTTCAGGTGGGGAGTTCAAAATAAGCTATGAAACATGTAGCATGAATAGGAACCTTGTCTTCTTAACATTTATGGCTACCACATTAAATATAAAATTGGTCTAAAAGTAAGTAAATAATTTAGAAGTGAGTCAGCACTGCTCCTGGAATCTCTGCCATTTTGTGTGTCCTCTCCCCTCCATGCTCCCTACTGGCTCCCACCTCCAATGTGCAGGTGGAAAATCAGTCCCATTGAGTAGTTTTATCATGGAAATTGTGTGCAAAACACACATGTAATTGTAAGATTAACAAAGTGATGTCGTTTTTATATATGTATTGTAGCAGATTATTTCCTAATGGTGGTTTGGTGTGTGGGCAGAACTGAGCTTTGTGCACATTAGACACTTGGGAATGTACAGAAATACTCATCTCTAAAACGCAGCTTCTTAGGAAATTAGTCCTTACTTTCCCAGTGGTTGTGGAGAGAATAGCTCTTCTGTAAATGTTTTCACATTTAGCTTGGACAATAAAAATCTACAGGATAAACTACTTTGTCCAGAGATTTTCTTTTACTGCTTTTTTTTTTTTTTCCTTTTTCTTTTTCTTTTTTCTTTTTTTCTTTTTTCTTCTTTTTCTTCTTTAAGAAACATATACACATCACTACACAAGTCTCCACACAAGTGTACTCCAAGGGATCAAACCCTTTCTTTTGGTGAAGTCAGCCAAAGGGAACTAGCAGGCCAGTAAGTTAGTCTTGCTGCCTGTATTTGGAGAATAAATTTTCTGAGTTCTGGGAACTTTCCAAACATCTGTACTGTTCCATGTACAATATCAGAAATGTGAGCATCTCTGACAGATATGGATCCTAAATGAGATCTCTTCTTCAGAACAGGCCTGGTGGCACTCAACCTAATCCTTACCTTCTGCCTCCAGTACTTTATACTCCACATACATTTGGCTGATGTGAGCTAGGATCAAGTGAAAGGATTTGGATGTGTTCAGCTTGGCCCCCTTTTCAGTTTCAACATTGTGAGAAGCTATGGGAACCAGCTATGAGGCTGATAGACATAAAAACATCTAAGTCTGAGGCATCTGGCTCTTCACTGGTAATGGACTATCAGCCAAAGGCAGCAAACAAAAGAGGCAGGGATGAAGTTGGTCAGCTGTTATTAGTCCTCACAGAAAAGTGTGGCATGAAGAAAGGCTTGCAGCCATCCTACTTCAAAGAATTGATCTGGCAATAAGAGAAATACTTTTCTGCTGCACCTCTTCTAGAACAACCGTGTGATGACTCACAATACCCATTACACAAGTCCACAGGAGGAAGAAACCATCCAACAGACTATGAATTCTTCTTATAGACTAAATGGAGCCTATCACAAAAATGAATATCCTGATCCAGTGACAGAATGAAAATAATAATAATAAAACCAGTGATGGAAAAAATGATTTCAATTTGCTTGTAAGATTTTGCTCAGTGTTTGTTGTTGTTTGTTCCACTTTTAAAAACATTTCATTTAAATACAAGGTAACATTTGATTTGTCTATTCTTAAAATGTTTTTGTTTGTTTGTGTGAAATGTTCATGACCAGAAAGTTTGGTAAACCTCTTATCAGTTTGTTTATGCAGTTACTATATTTCATCATACCATCTCCATCCCTCAGATCCAGAAGGTATTTAAGTAATAGTGCTCAGAGAGGAATGGAAAAAAATTTTCTCAGTTCTGTCCCATAGCTTTGGATCTCAGGTATCCTAAAGAGTGTGGTGTTTGTTTCCTCCTGCCCCCCCGCCCCCCAACTCCTGTGAAGGGGGCTGACTGGGGCGTATGTCTAACTTATTGGGTTTAAACTGGGTTGTTGGGCAGATGTCTAAGCATCCACTGGTGACTGCCTGTAGCTTTCTGAGTGACTGCATATAAGTTGGGCTCTGGTAACCCATCTCTTTCCACAGAGGTTACCAGATAGAGCACAGTTCCTCATGGGAGGTTGTAATTTGCTTGACTGTCCCACCTTCTGTTTTCTTTGGGTAGAAAGCACAAAGTCCTATAGTACTTCCTAACATCCAGATCATATTCCCCACATCTTTTTGTTCTTAGGTACGAAGTCTCCATGGTCAGTGCTGTAGGTAATTTAGGGTTCAATTTGTCTAAAAGTTAGATGCCATATTCCTCATTACTCCCTCATTTGTCTGATATCACCTGGGAAAGGGCAAAACCAACAACAGCCAGTAGCTTGGAAGAAGCTCAGAACTTTATTTCTAAACAAGTTCAAGAGTCTCCTTCATGATCTTGAGTATTTGATTGCAGTCCAAATCTATCCAATCTATAAAATGATAAACATTTCCTTTGTAAAGGCACTTCCAGCTATTAATGCTACTTTCCCATAGCTACAAATTTCATGTATACAATATATAAAGTCTACTAGGTTAAAAACAAATACAAGCATTAATTTAATAACCTTGTTCTAAGCAAAACAAAAATTGTGTTTTCTGTTTCCTGACATTGAAATGCTGTTGTTTTCCTGATAACGCAGTCAGGATCCACAGCCCTTGCCCAAACTTTGCAGGTCACTGGTTTCAAAAAATACACAAAAATAATTATAGCTCACTTTATAACACAGAATTTAATCTTACAACTGTTAATAACTACCTTAAATTTGTGATTATCTGAACAAGTCCTAATTAAAATAAAATTATAATTGTTTTAATTTGAAAGAAAATAGTAGTCTCTAAATGCCATCCAAAACTCTGTCCCATCCTTTCCTTTGTTCTTGAATCAATCAACATACCAGACATTCTTGGACAATACCTGTACAACCAAAGAAATGGGAAGAGTCATTTCTTCAGTATCTTTGTGGAACTGTAGGGCAAAGCTTGTGATTGAAATAGTAACCTTTAAAGAGCCACTGCAAGTGTGAGGTCCCATATACCTTGCACTGTAAAGAGGTGCCATGTAACAAATAATTTTCTGAATTCTGTGCTATTGTTAGCTTTCAGGTAAGCCTATGGTTTAGCCTTGCAGGAATTACAGTCCTAGTACTCTAGGTAAAAGATTAATGGCATTAATGGCAGAAGCTATGAGATTTCCTTGTGAAAGACTTCAAAGAGGTCTTTAACAAATTGGTAAGATCTGCTCATGAAAAGTAGAATTCTGGACTACATGAAAAAGAGTGAAAAACAAAGGTGGATATAGCTGCACTTTTCTTTCCAAATAGCAGCTGTGAGTACAATATGACTCTAAAGACCTGCTCCCTCACTTCTCTCTGAAGTCACCCTACAGTTTTGCCTATCTTTTCTGGCTATTTTCACAAGCAATAATACCTTCTTATTTTTCCAGACTGAGTCACAGCCAGCTGAGTCTTAAATTTACTTTAAACTTTCTCCAGTATCCATATGACTACTGAAAATGGTCAGATCAGATAATGAAGAGCAGCCTTCATCATCCTTCTCAGCAAGTGGAGCTTGAATCTTTTTCCAGTGAAGCTGTAGATGGCAGCATATCAACTTTCTGCTTCTTGAGAATTACCTTATTAATTTCACATTTTCAGAAAAGGGCCACGAACTCTCAGGGATTTTTGGACTGCAGATTCAAAGCCATTGTTTTAGAAATACAGCCTGAGTTGCTTGCAAGATGATTGAACAACCCTGGGGCAGAGGACTCACTGGAACGTGGGACTGTTGCCAATCCGTTGCACAGGATGCTGATAACCACTGTCTCTTTCCTTGGAATAATTCATGAATCTTTTCTGTGTTACTTGTTTCTACATTCTGCCTGTCAGAAGAATACTTATCATAAGTAGGATGAAAAGCTTTGTTTCATCTGAAACTTTATTTTCTTATGCTTTAAATTAAGCTTATTATATATGAGTAGAGAGTACGGGGCTGGAATTTTGCTATGGTGTCTGAAGATCATTGTCTACTTGGTATTTATTTTGGCCGAAGTCCTGCTGAACACTGATAGTCCCATGAGTCCAGTCTGACAATCACTTATCCCAAGATATTCCTACTGCTGTTGTAAGATAATTCCAGACTTCAGCTGCAGACCTGGCATGCTTATGTCTTGGCTCGTACTAATTGCAAGTGGGCAGATTTTCCTCTCAAGAGGTAGAGCTTAAGAAAGGGTGGCATTTACTCTGGCAAAACTTATGAGGCTGCAAGTCTGGAATGTCTAATTGTCTTAATGGAAGCAATAGACACCTGACTATTTCAGTTAGATGGTCAGCCAGAAAGAGGGTGCTCCTGGGCTTAGTACAGGAAGCAATCTCAGACAAAACACATCTCTAACTGGTCTTTTTGGCATTTACTCCCAGAACTATGCTCTGCTACAATAGAAGATGGAAAGAGACGCATCCATATAGTGCTAACCTCAAACAGCACTAAAGGCATCAATTTGGAGATTAAAAGTTTGGAGACTTTTATATTCCAAGTTGTTATGATACAGGTCATCATAGAGAGCAACCTACTGCAAAGTTCAGGTCTAATAAAACTCAACTTTCACATTTTTGGGTGGTCAAATTAGGAATTTTGAGAGCTAATTGATTCTGTGCTTTACAATCCTCTGCTATTTAACTATGTGTGGTTTAAAACACAGACTGCAGGGAAAGTGAAAAAAATCTCAAAAAAATGTCCATGAAAAAATGCAAAGTCTCTTAAGTTTTTAGGTGAAAACTACTTCAGATAAATTGTTGCTTTCTGAGTATTCTACAGCTGAGCGTATTATGCTGCATTGTCACTGACACTTCTTATATGCATCCTTACTGCTATTTAAGTGTTTTCTATATATAATATATTCAAAAATATTATTAGCAAAATTTACAAGGTAAATAAAAAGAAGACACTCTTATAGGTTTTAATGAGTCAAACTAGTATTTTTCTTTTCCTCTTCTCTCATTCATTTCTCATGAGTACAGAAGGCTTTGTTGAGTGTTCAGTTTGGCATATGCAATTAACATAGATACACAAAGAGCTTGTAGACTCCCATGTTTTGGATCCTCTTAGGTATGTAGCTGTTCAGGTAACTTAACAGCTCCACCAGAAAATGTCTAATTCGTAAAAACAGAACAAATTAAAGTTAGTTTCTGGTCAAACTGATGGTTCATCTTCTCTTATACTCTGTCTGCTCTGGTGATGAACAGCAGTTGCTTAAAAACAGTTAAGACAAGTGAAAGCAGATAGTGAGAGAATCTTACTTTTAGAGGCTTATTGAACCAGAAGTATGTCCAAAGTTTTCACTGCAATGGTCCTCTTCAGATTAGTAATGTGAAATAACTATAAGGAGACAAATATAGTTCATTAGATTACTGGACTGGTAGAGAACCTGCTTGTTACAAAACATGGTAATAGTCATGGAGTTTTGCCATCTTAATATACAAACTGATACTCCATTTGTCCATGTAAAACACAAAACAAGGCTCTACAGTCAAGGTGATAAGCATAGGATACCAGCTGTTGCATTTAATATTAGAAAGCAAAGATCGATATCTGTAAAATAAAACCTGTTAGTTCAGTGTTCAGTTATGTATACAGAGTTTAGTTTCTGATGAACACCTCTGATGATTATACTGATCAAGAAAAATGAATAAGCAAGAGGCTGCTCATGTTCCCCTGCCCTAATATATCTTTTTATGGTGTTCACAAAGCATACAAGGCATTCAATTCTTTAGCATCCTTTCATGTACATTGCATTTCAATGCAGCTTCCAGATCTTCATGAGGGCTTTGCTATTCTAACATTGTATGTCACCTGGACACTGAAATTGTTACTAGACATCTGGTACCCTCATTGTTTTACAACACAGAACAAATGCCCTCAGATGTCTTGTGCTACTTGCACCTCTGATATTACACCTACATGTGGATGGGAAATATGGTTAGTAAAGACAATGCAGGAATTTATTTATTACACCAGTAGCAATTATCATTCATACCGACACTGAAAGCAGAAACCTCTGACCTTCCAAATATGACTAAGGATAGGAAATGCAGCCCTGTATAAAACGTGCTGCAAGTAGGAATCCTGAGGAAATTAAAATATAAATCAGATACAGACTCCACAGTTCAAACATAGGTCTCCACATTTTAAGGCATTTTAAGGCATTTCTCTGTGATGCGGAAGCTAACAGTGGACAGTACAGTCCTGAATAGAAAGAAGTATGTTTGTCCGCATTGATCAGCAGAGCTGACCATTTGATTTCTTCCTCAGACATCTGAAGCTTCTCTGTGAGACTGATCAGTTCTGGCTGAAATACGCCTGTTTATGTCACAAAGCTCATGCCAGCTACGCTTGAAGTGGCTGTGATGAGTTAGATCTATGCTTCCTGTAGTACACCAATGATTTGTGCTGGTTTACATAGTTCTGACATGTCCAGCACAAGACAAACGTGCAACATACATCTAGTTAAACTCCAAAATGGGAACAATGTGTTCAAGGCAACACAGCAGATGTACGCATAGTGTAAAGTTAATTTGCATCACAAATAATGAGTCAGGTGGCTGTTGTATGAACACAGGTTAAGTGTGAAAGACATGGAAAGCAGACTTAATGCATCCTGCATATGTGGAAAACACAGCCTATGAATTATTGAGATTGCTTTTGGATATTTGTTGAGTGCTTGACTGAGAGTTTTGGCTGCTGAATTCAACAGGGAAATAATGAGAGAATTCAGGTTTGTGGTCATCCCAAATTGCATACCCATACTGCCTTTGCAAATTTGGTATCCCAAATAGGTTGTTTGGAGATAACTCCACTGGTCCTTCCTGTTACTGCCTGACTCACACAGACATACATGTGTGACTTAGGACAAGCTTCTCTGAGGACAGTAGGTTCAGTCTTACCCTGTTAGACACTGTTCTGTTGGATCTTTAGCACATCTGGATGTCTTTCCTGGATCTGTTAGAGAGTGAAGAGAAGCTGATTGTTCATTTTGTTCCAGCTCATAGGAAAAATTTCACGTTTTTTATATGTGTCTTATGCCTGGCTAGTTAGAGTAAGGAGGATTAGTACTCTGGATCCCACAGATATCCTGGGATTTCTGCTCTATAAAATACCCATGGAGCTTTTCCATCTCTTCTGCATATGCCTATCCTTCCTTTTCTCCTCCAGTTTATCACCGGCAAATCTAGAAGTCTGAACATTTTCAGCTCATATAACCAGCTTGAGTCTTGGGAAAGTGAAAAAAATCCCTTGACCTTTCAACATGCTTCCTTTGTATAACATAACAGAGTTGTTAGTGCTAGATAATGATGCCATAATTCCCTTCCAGTCCTATGGGATGACATTTTTTTATTGTCCCGCTTTGCCTTTAGCCTTTCACTGTTTTTCATTATTAGAAAGATGTGGTGGGATGGCCCTGCCTAGAAAACAAACACCCAGTCTGTTGTTCCCTAATTTATCCCTGTTGAACTTGGATGGGGGAGAGGAGCGGAAGAACAGGAGGGATAAAGAAAGCTTGTGAGTCAAGATAAAGACCAGAAAATCACTTCCCAGTTACGTCCAGAGTCCAAATAGACTCAGGTTTGGGAAATTAACTTGACTTATTAGCAATGAATATAAATACTTAATTACAATATTTGGAAGACAAAAAAGGAAAAAGGAACCAAATGTTAAAACACTAAGACAAAATCAATTCCTCCTTGCCCAGTCTCAGTTTCTATGCAGATACTTTCACTTGCCATTCTCACCACAGGTCATGCTCACTATGGTCACAGAGAAAAGGATGGTTGAGGCTCAGAGCACTGCCCTGACCTCATCATGAAGTTAGCCCTGCTGTGAGAAGGAGCTGTAGAAGTTGATATTCAGAACTCCTATCTACCTAAATTTTTCTATGGTGTCACTCTGCAGATGGATGTAGGGGCAACTGCCAGACCCGAAATTTTTCCTGGCATGATAGTTTTTGTTATGTTAATAGTCTAAGGGTGGGTTCATCTGTAAAAGTAAAATAAGAATAACACACATAGCAATAAAGTCATGACGGCAATAAGATAATCTTGTGTAATGTATTTTTTTTAACTGTACAGAGGAAATTGAAATATCACAGAATCATATATTCCCATAATTGTAGGGGTTGGAAGGGACCTCTAGGGGTCATTGAATCTAACCTCCTGTTAAAGCAGATACCCTATAGCAGGTTGCACATGTAGGTGTCTAGATGGCTCTTGAATATCTCTGGAGAATGAGACTCCACCTCTCTGGGAAGCTCGTTCCACTGCTCTGTCACTCTGGCAGTACAGAAGTTCTTTCTTGTGTTACTGTGGAATGTCCTGCCTTCCAGTTTCTGTCCATTGCTCCTTGTTCTTTTATTACATCCAGCCAAAAAAAGTGTCCCCATCAACTTGGCTTGGCTCCGTCATTTTAGATGTTTATAAACAGTGATGAGCTTCCCTCTCAGCCTTCTCTTCTCCAGACTGAACAGACTCAGGTCTCTCAGCTTTTCCTCATAAGGGACATGCTCTAAGCCCCTCATTGTCTTTGTCACCCTGCACTGGACTTGTTCAATGAATAAATGCACTTTTGGATTTTTTGATAAAGGAAACAGTCAATATGAAAGACAATAAAATGTACTGATCCGGGATACAGACACTACATGGAATACTGTGAGGAGGCATGAGATAAAGTTACTGTAGCACTTGCATGACTTCTTAGGTTTAAATTGTTAACAAAACATTTTAGTATAAATATTCAGTAAAATTTGAACTAAGTACTCAATCTTATATTGAAGACATGATGCATTTCTGACATACATAGAATCATAGAATCACTCAGGTTGGAAAAGACCTTGAAGATCATCAAGTCCAACCGCAGCCTAACCAGTAGCCTATCTCTTAAAAAACAACCACAAAACAATACCACAACAACAAACCTCTGCTAAATCATATCCCTGAGTACCACATCCAAGCGGCTCTTAAACACATCCAGGGATGGCGATTCAACCACCTCCTTGGGGAGCCCATTCCAGTACCTAACCACCCTTTCTGTAAAGAAGTTCTTTCTAATATCCAACCTAAACTTGCCCTGGCGCAACTTGAGGCCATTTCCCCTCGTCCTGTCACAAGTCAGTAGTGAGAATAGACCTGCCCCACTCTCACTGTAAGAACCTTTCAGGTACTGGAAGACAGCAATAAGGTCTCCCCTCAGCCTCCTCTTCCTCAGACTAAAAGATGTTTACATAGTAAACACTACAGACTTCAAACAGACTTGATGTCTCCATCTTGAAGAACTCCTTCAAGGCCATTTGTTTTTAATCATTCCACACCATAATTTACAATTAATAGCGGAGATTATTACTATTTCTTTTTTTCTTTTCTTTTCCTTTTTTAAAAGATTTTATAGGCAATATTGTTTTTATTCTCTGGAGCCTGTGCACAGATTTGTTAAGTACATTGCGTAATCCAACATTTGCCAATTTTCTGTCAAGAGAAGATGATTCATTAATGATAAATTACTATTGTAATACAATAAATTATTTTTGTTGTGTCAAAATATTAAAAAAAAATGTAGGTTTTGTTTATTTGAGAATGGAGTCCTAAGAACATAGTTTATATACTAACTGAACTCCAGTCTACACATCAATGATAATATTGCATTATTCTATTTCAAGTGTAAAATACTGATTTTCTTCCTAACTCAAATTCTAACCCCACCCTTCCCATGTGAATAACTGGCAGAACCACTAGGTACATGTGGAATGGTGTATGAGAGGAGACTGTCAACTGATGAAAATCACAATTGACAACATGGTTAGTAAAGGAGGCTTAATGTCTCTTAATAAAAGGTTACTGTTATAGGACATCTCATTATATCTTCTTACTGTAAAGTGAGGCTTTTAATTCAATGAACATTGTGCATAAGTCCATCAAGATATAAATCATTAGACCTTGGGTTGGAAACACTGGATGAAAGTATATATAATTTATTCTTCATGTCATTGAATTGAAATAAACTGTACCTTCAGGGTTCACTGATATAATCTTATGTAATTTTTATAAAATTTGGCCATTAACCAAAACTTGGAAACCCTGAGTCTTAAGCCAGTTTAAGCTGAAATCCAAGTTAACATATTACATATGTCATTTTCATATAGTAGTGCAATACTTAGGATAAAGCACAGATGAATTTATTATTATTAATTATTACTATTAACTCAAGTTATTTGTGGCCATCAGCTATAGACATTTAGTAGGAAGCCAATATAAAGCTATGGAATAGAAACTTAGATGAGACTTTTGTAGATATATGCCTGATCTGAGACTGCACAGAGTTGAAAATAACCTAACTTTACAGAAATGCATCTCTGGAAAGAGAGAGAGCCTTAAATTATCCCTGTTCAACTGGAAGTTGATTAGCAGTCAATTGCTCAGATTTGTCACAGAAAGCATATCTACACTTTCAGGTATCTTTGCCCCTTTTCCTTCATCATTTTATCTTCTACATGGCAGAGATGTTAATTTACACTTGGGACTCTCTCTGTGATGAATTAGATAATTCCCTGACAAAGCTGCCAATGCACAGAGAAGGCTAAGACTGGACTGGAAGTGAACTGGTTTACCCAGCAATAGATAACAAGCTGCAGGTGTGAAGGTTGCAGATAAGAAGGGTAACCAGCAAAGGCAAATTCAGACATTTCTCATCAGCATTAGAAGATGTATTTTAAAATGATCTCTCTGCCTAGATTTATATAGCAACAAGACGTTTTCAGAAACACTTTTTTAGGGTCTAACTTTGCCTTTGTTATATTCTTCCCATTTCGAGTTGTTTTTTATCTCCACCCATTATCATGACGCAAACTGAGTTGATTTTGTTTTTGTTTTTTTAAGAAAAAACTACACTCCTAGAATGCATTGTAAGCAGTTAAACCACGGTTAATGTAGGACAACTACTATTTCATTTGTGTGCATGGAAACCATATAATTAGAGAAAGTACAAATACAAACACAGACAAATGTGTCACACAAGCATATTTTAACTGATGGAAAGTATTTTAACAAAACGCAGATACGGCATGCTGTTAAAATGAATCCAGCAACATCAGAATCAGTAGAGAAGACAGTAATTAGCAAGCATATTTCTGGCAACAACAATTCAACCAAGCAGTTGATGAAGTGAAGTGTTTATGGGATAATATTGCTTCCAACTCACCATAAATCTCAGGACTGCAACTCAACTTTTTCTCTATGATCTTATGAATTCTTTATGCATCATGCTGGAAGGAAGAAGTGCTTTCAGACAACAATGATTACTCATCAGCTTGTCTAAGCTCTAGTCAAATCATGTGTGGAGATGTGACATATTTACTAAATTTTACAAATTGCTGCTAGAAACCCTTATGTGCAAAAGCTGCTGAGGACACTGATAAACATTTATAAACAGCCCTTGAAATGGGGCATGAAATGAGGTATCCAAGGCACACAGAACAGCTGGGAAGGACCCCACCTTTGTCTTTCACCCAAACCTACCTCAGTGTCTTTCAGACTGTTGAGTGACTGGGGCTGATTTACACCAGACAGAAGAAGCCTTTACTTTTGTTGTTCTTGTTGAAAAGCTGGGTGGAAGTGTTGGCTTTGTACAGTATTTCCACTCTTAATAGAGATGATAGAACTCCTTTGAATCCCTAAACATGAAAATTCATTAAGTAGGAGAACTTTCAATGGTACTGCCACAGTTACTAGGCCCAGTTTGGCCTAGTTGCATGACTGGGGATGGAGGGACCAAGGTCACACGCCTGCGAAAAGGGAAAGGGCAGTAGGCAAAAAGGTGGGGAGAAGGGCCTAGACAAAGAAAAACAGCAGGAATGAGCTAAGGGAGGAAAGTAATTTACTAAATGTGATAGCAGAATGCAAGATACTACAACAATACAATATATTTAAAATTGAAGCTAATAAATCAAATAAAATGAGAGGGAGACTGTCCAAAACCAAAAGTCTTACATGAATGCTATAGGTAGTAAAACTATGGAGCACACTCAGCAAAGTGAGCAGAAAGAAAAAAACAGCCTCGTGACTCCCCTTCAGTTTTACCTTCCCCTCTGAACAGAAAACAGAAACAGAACAACGAAATCTTCTGGGAGCTGTAGATCATTCTTTTCTTCTGAGACCAGGTAACTGGAAATATTGACAGTCCAAGAAATGCAGCATTAACTCTTGAACTCCCACTGCACTACATGACGTTATGATGTGCAATACTGATAATAAAATTCATAGAACCAGAGCAAGTACTGTGTCTGAAAGATTTATAGTAAGTATATGAATGTTTTTACACCAAAATTAATACTGAAAATCAATTTGTTTTTCTCTCATACAGCTCTCAAGAGTAATAGAATCCCAGGCTGTTATATAGCCTATGAAAGACATTCAGTCATTTTGTTCTAGATGCAAATTTGAGTAGATAGTACTGGATTCAAATTTGGAAACTTCCTTCCATAAAACACCAGATTAAATGATTTCCACAGTCTTAAAATTAATGGTTTCACAAGTGAAGTGCATAACGCTTAAGAAAACTCACTCTAGACCTGTTTGCCACAACAGCCTTTGTCAAAGTTTATGGATATATTAATAAATACTGATTTAACACATTTTACTAGGCTACACAAATAGAAACACTGACTTATTTCTGAAGCTAGTCAAGATCAACGCAAAATAAAGTTCCTAAATCTTACTTTAGATGTCCTTGACAAATCCTCTTGACTTTTTCTTTCTGTTGACCAGAGAACCAGATAAATAATATATGGAACTTAATATTTAAACTACTGCTGAATAGAAAATTCATCTGTATGTACATAAAAAGACACTGCAAGTTTACTGCAAACGTATCTAGAATTTAATTTAGGGTGCATATTCTTACTCAGAGCAATAGCTTTGAGAATTACAGTAGAAGGTAATATTATTATCATTATTTTTAATTTTCCCAGCAGCTGGAGATGCATCCTAACTCTGAATGGTCAGAGAAACAACGTGAAACACAAAATGATTCAGCTAGGACTATTTCAGAAAAGCTATGTATTTCAACTGAAAAAAAAGAAAAGCAGGAATGAAAATGTATGTTGAAATGTACTACGTATCTGTAGCTTCAAGGACAGGTATGTCTCTTTACTCTCAAGATGACTTTTCATAATGACCAAGCTGTATGATTCATGGAATGCAATTGCATGGACAAAGGCCTTCACTAATGATAATTTTTGTCAGCACACATTTAATAAAATAGTTTTCAGATATCTTACTCTCTTTTCCTTTACCAAAATGGATGCAAGCAAAACCAGTATCTGACACGCAGCTTAAGAATAGGAACTGTATTTCTACCACCAAGTGATACAGAAATCAAAAGAGTTCTTTAAATAGTACTTTAAAATGAGATTTTCGTCACTGTTCTCTGGAAGACTTATATGACTTATATAATTATTATATTTATTATAATTAGAGCGATAATATATTCTTGCAGGTTCTTTAACTATCTTTGAAAGACCTCTTTTTTAGTTTAGTGAGTATTCCACAGCCAGCCGTGACAATGAGAAGTAAACCTGTGGAGCCATGAATCCCATTATATCTTCATTTTAAAAGTACAAGGAAATATCTTGTAATTTTTAGATTTCTGAAGTGTTTCTTGTGTCTGATGGGGAAGAAAAAGCCAAACCAATTAAATGGTTCCTTGTTCATCATGATGCTTTTATAGATCTTGTTTCAACCATTGTGTTGCAACATGGATCAGAATGACAGAGGTGTAGGGGCCTCTGGAGATCATCTAGTCCAACATTCCTTCTAAATCAGGCTCCCATGAGTAGCTTGCACAGGAGAAAGATACAGAAGCAGAATGCATGACCTTATAGATCTGATTTCCATAAAAGTCAGTAGTTACTGGAAAATGACATTCTCAGAAAATTTCCTTGGTCAGTCCGGCTAACTTGCTCCTGGACATGAAGCAGCTGTGCAATTTCAGGCACACCAGGCCAGGAGAATCTCATGTGCTTGCCATCTGGGCAGGGTCTTTTGGACTGGTCCACTGGGTGTGTGAGCCCACAGTCTGTCTAAACTGCACTTCAGGAATTTCATTCTGTTTTTGTCCATGTTGACATCACTGCAAGACAGAATCATGAGACCTCTTCTGCTTCTGGTGCTGCAAGTCACGCAGCTAGACTGTGACAGAATGGAGACTTTCAGTTATATCTGAAGCATTTAATCACCTAGCCTCTGTAATTTCCTTCCCAACACTTACAGCAAAACCAGAATTAATCTGTTGATTTGGTTCTGCATTTTGAGATACAATATTTGTTCTTCAGAAAATGAGAAAAACACATTCTTATGGGGAGGTGAAAACAGTCAAATTTCATTCTTTGCATGACAGTCTTCTCTACTGACAGCAAACGACAGGATATAAAGCAATTAGACAGCAAGAAATATTGCCCAAATCTGTTTTGGCATATTAGTTCCACACATGAAAAAAAGTAGCCAAATTGCCATGCTGCCATAATGGACCATAAGGATACTATAGAAAAGTCCTTTATCTTATCAAGGGTTTCACTTCTGGGTTCATTATTGTAGCATAATACATCCATTCTTCCCATCATCGAGTGTTTTTCCTTAAGTGCTTTCTTCTTCTTCATCTTGAATTTTTTTTCATTTGGTGTGACAGATTTTCCTTCTGCAATACTTCCCTGATTCAAGAAGTGATCTGTCTGCAGCACTGATTTCCACAGTGTCAGAGAATGAAACTGACTATTGTCTGCTCTGCACGAGAATGTCTTGCCTTTGTTTTTTTGGGAAGAATATGCATCATTCAACAAACACAAATATGAGGAAATAAAATAGGACATAACACGTGTATGCTATACTTTCCCCCAAGATCCAACATTAGAAAACGAGTTGTGCCATTTTCAAGTTACATAGGCATGTTTTTGTACAAATATTCATGACAAAAGTGGGATCTAGTTGAGTTAAGCAGAAAATTAAATACATACACATTGCATTTTCTTGGTCATTTTCACTCTATGAAATAATCTCCTCAAGGTCCTTCCCCCCCCCCCCTTCTCAGAGTTCTGGACTTTTTATTCTTTTTTTTTTTTTTTTTTTTTTTTTTCTCTTTTTCTTTTTCTTTTTTCCCCTTGTGTAAATCATTTTATCACTGCCAGAAATGATTCTGACTTTGTCCAAATTTATATGACTCAGAGCTTGGAAAACATACCAGTAAGTTTGCTGTGTCTCTTGGATGGTGTCCATATGTTACAAAGTGCTTTAATAGGGTAGTGTAGCTTGTTTCATTTTGCATTTATTCTAGTCAAAAAACACAACCATAATTTTATGCCCAGACAGAAGTTCAGTTTTCCATCAGCCCAAGGTAAAACAGTTTTATCACTGCACATTTCTTACTAAAAATGCAATGATTAATTCCTGTATTTTACTGCCTAATTGTGATGGCTTTCTGTGAGCAAATATCATTTTATATATGATGGAGAATTCAAGTTTGTTGTACAGCACAGAAAACAAACATGCTCAGATGTAAAATTAACTATTTCCTTTGTTTGATTTACTCTCTTCTTTTCTTATAATAGAATGATATTGATTTGCAACCTTAGTAAATTCAATGTCCATTACATAATAATTTCTTTTTCTAGTAAATTTAGCCTATATATGATTGCTTTGGTTGTTTCAATATGTCTTAAAGTATATCTTTTAATGAAATCATCATAACTTTGCCAAGAAAAAAAATGAGCAGTAGATAATTTAGTAAGCAATCATTGTTTTTCTTCAGTCAGAAACTTTTCTTGTCCAAGATCTATACAAAAAGCTTTGGTTTGTACTTTGATGGATCTATCATATCACTTATAATATTAGCTTTCATTTTTTATTAGCTTGCAATATTAATTAAGTTCTTCAGTCACTTCAAGTTTTTTTTTTTTTTCTCTTTTACATCTGTAGTTCAGAAACAACATTTAGAAAAAAATAAATGTTTTTTTTTTTTTCTCTTAAAACTCCACCCTAATCAGCCAAAAGTTGACGTTTCTATCCTTCCAAGGTTAATGACAACATTCCCACTGACTTTGAGTGCTTATGGATTAAAACACTTACAAACTCATGGCCAAGTCACTATTTTCAGATGGAGCACTATGGCTCAAGTGGGAAAGGGTATACTGAAGCAGAAAATACTGCACCAAGGAGAAGGCAATGATTGTAATTTCATCATATATAATAACATCACAGAATACTGGCAAAATTGGTACAGGGGTTTGCAGAGTTGTAGCAAGGACTCCATATAAATCTACTAACTCAGGGACTGTGCCACACTGTATTTAGTCTGTCTGTAATTAATTTTCCCCACAGAAGCCTAAACAGTACTTGGCTTTGCACTTTGGATATTGCACCAATGATTTGGCTATTGCTGAGCAGTGTTGAGACAGCATGAAGTCTTTCTCTCCAACCCACTGCCCCAGTAGCCAGTTAGCTGTGGTTGGCAAAAGTAAAGGAGTGGATATCATGGGAGCAGATATACCACACAATGTCACAGTCAGTGTTAGAAACTGATGAAAGGAAAGAAGGCAGAGACTCTTGTTATGAAGATGGTGCGTCTTCTCAAGTAACTTACGTGTACTGAGACCCTGCTTTGCAAGTCATAGCTATATATTTCTTGCTGATAGGAAGTAGAGAGTAATTGTCTCCTTTTGGAACATCTCTTGCCTGCACTGGTGTTTTCAATCCGGTAGGTTTTCAGATAGTAGCTGTATCTTTCCTCAGGCCTCATTGTGTACTGGGCTGAGAAAACCTAGTAGTTACCATTATATATCCTTATATGATTGGTTGAGAAAGCCTAGTAGTTACCATTATATATCCTTATATGATTGGTTATCATCCCAGATTCCTTTTCTTCTCTATTCTGATTTGAGGTGTTCCTGCCTGGACAGAGTCTACTGATACTAAAGATGAGGTTTCACTGGCATCAAGTATCATGGTGGGAGTACTTTTCCTCACCTATTGGAAATACCAAATTTTGATGCAAATCACTTTTCTCAGGACCACACATATCTGAAAAGAACATCAACAAAACATTTCTAAGTGTTGAGCACGGAAGCAGTGGCATTCTGGAACAGCTTTTCCTAGTTGGTGCCTGGGAAAATACAAAATCAAACTGACTAGCCTGAAGGTAGATTTTGATTAAGCATTAGAAGTGAAACAATGACATTTCTTTCCTATGTTAGATGCACAGAATCTTATTCATATCCCCTTGGGGAATAACAACATTAAAAACCCCAGTTTTTACTAAACCAGTCAACAAAAATCTAAACCAGTCAACAAAAGAGAATGCCCAACAATCATCAAATTAAATAAATTAGGACTATTTTTAATTTTAGAAGGGAGGTGAGTGCACGATGCATACTCAACTACTCTTGGCAGTTTGTTGAAGAGGCTTCTACTTTTTTCACATCCAGAAAAAAAGAAAAAAAAAAATCACCAGTGCCAAAGGTAGGACTTACAAAAAAACACAGCATCTAAATTTAGACAGAAATTGGAACTCTTGAGGCTTGGGTTCTCTTTGACTTTGGCAAAATAAAATTTTGGACTGTTGCGTCTTGCATTGTATTACTGTAGTCTTCCTGGAAGAATTAGAAATACTTTTCAAGACTGTGATCAAGACTGTTTTCACAGTCCAGATTTCTAGTTAGCTAGAAACGAATGTTGTGAAAAATATGTTCTTTCACAAAAAAAAATGTTTTGCAAAACACTGACTTTAATTCCCAAGCACAAAACTTTAAACAAACAAACAAACTTACCTAAAGCTTTATTAAATAAGATACTTCAAAATTATGTTTGAAGATTCACCAGTCAACTGGTATGAGCAAGCTCCTTCCCTAGAAGTTTCAAAATTTATTTTTCTTAATACACCTTATTCTAAAGACATTGACACCATTTTCTTCAACATTTGTGAGAAAATACTTGTTTATCAGTGGAGACCACAGAAATGTCTGTTAAGAGAAGTTTACTTACTGACTTTTCAAGCCGTCTGGATTCATTCTGATGCCTTGTACAAGCTTTTCACTGGACTATTCATATGTGTAAATAAGCACTAAATTAACATCTCAACATTCCTGCCAGATGTAACGAGACAGATTCTACCAAGCATAAGGAAATAATGAATTTCTTTATAGGAAAAAGTTTCCTGGCAAGAAAACTGTAAATGTAATTTGCACAATTACCATACATATGTGACTAATATGTCCATTTTATATTTAGGTTAAGAATGCAAAGAAGAAAAATTACTATGTGTGCAATCAGTATAAATCTTATTATATCATTATCTTATTGTCATCAATGTTCTTAGTGATTTCTTTTGAAATGGAGAGAGTTCTTTATGTTGCATGTGTGTGTATCTTTAAATTGTATGCATTTTGTTTGTATGTAATTTAAAAAAATCTCTTTGCAAAATATTGTTCATGTCTCCTCTCTCTCATGGAGGGAAGAAAAAAACGTTCATGATGGAGCATTTGTAGGAGGTACTCGCACCATTTGCATCTACAACATTTACTCATCAATCAAGTGGCAGTCTGGAACTTCTGCTTCTAAATGTCAAGTGTCTGTCCACATTTGAAGCCCTCAGTATAGAAGAGTCATGGACCTGTTAGTGTGCACATGAGGAGGGCCACAAGAATGATCCAAGGGATGGAAAATCTCTCCTACAAGGTCAGGTTGAGAGAGCTGGGGCTCTCTTGGGTTCAGCTTGGGGAAGAAAAGGTGTTAGGGAGTGATGAGAGTGTCCTTTCAGTATCTACAGGGGGCTGTAAGAAAGAAGGTGACGAACTCTGTAGCAGGGTCTGTGGTGACAGTACAAGGGGAAATGGCTTCGAATTAAAAGAGGGGAGATTCAGGTTGGATATAAGAAAGAAGTTTTTTATAGTAAGGGTGGTGAGGAACTGGAAAAGGTTGCCCAGAGAGGTGGTGGAGACCACTATCCCAGAGACTACTATCAGAGCATACAGTAACCTGTACGTGATGTCCAACTCTTTGATTTCACTGTAGCAGCCACCAGGCACAGACTAGAAATGTACCCTAAGTGTAACCTCTAAACAATATGAGGAGCAGATGCTATTATCTATTATACTGTTGGAAATGAAGAGGAACTCTGGGCAGTGGTGTGGAATCTAGACTTGGCATAGATACATTTGCTTGAATCCATCTACAGTCACACATAAATTACTGACAAAACAAACTGACATTGTTGAAGAAACTGGAATGGCCTCTCAGCTTACATAAATTGGTGGCACTCGAGTGATCCAGACCTGAAGCAGTAACCAAGATCTTGATTTGACCATTTGTTTTGCATTCCACTTCCAAAGCTACTAGGAAAAGAAAAAGGTGAATTCTATGAATATTTGAAGAAGAATGTGATTGAGAGAAGAAATGATCCCCAGTGTAACATTCATCTGCTCTTTTGAAGTTTGTTTACAGACCTCACAGGCCAAGAGGTAGAATATATTTTCCAACATTCATGTCTGACCAAGTCAGAGTTTCTGATCTACTAAGCTATTTATTTTTACTTGATTTACTTTCAGCTGAATAGGCCAAGTAGTCTCCACCTACCCACTGTGATTTCTTTTTATGATATCAAAAAGCTTGATGACTCAAAAAGTTGAATTTCAAAGATGTGAGAACCAAATCTTTTACACATGGTTTCCACTAAAAAGAAAGATCATTAATAAGGCTCCAATGAAACCATGCTTGGGTATCTAAGTCTACAATCTCTAAATGTGCTTAGGCACAAAGGCACAGGAATCAATTTATTAGTACAAAATATTACAGACAGGAAATAAAAATAATGGATAGAGGCAAATATACTCATTTTTAATTCCTTATTAGAAATTATATTCATTAATTCATATCCGTAGGCTGCATCAATTGTATAAACAAAGCAATGTCATAATGAAAATGATAACTAATGTAGTATTTATACCCCAATCAAAAAGAACACCAGAATATAGAGCTTATAAAAACAGACACTGGAGTTCATAATTTCATCAGTTTTGTACCTCACAGCCTCCTTGCTTCATTCATTTACTTTTTATCCTGTTTTGGCTTTTAATACTCACATAAGGCTACAGAGAAACCAACAAAGCGTTATTCATTGCTTTACTTTGCAAGATTCCTTTGTGTTTTATCTATGGATTATAAAAAGTAAAGATGAACATGCTGGACGATTTTATGATGTACAGAAGACATTCTGTAAGGAAAAGACCAACACCAGGAAACCCATTTGCTTTGAAGTCTCCAGAGCTGTAAAAATCTGATCAGTGTCACTTTGCCAGCTTCCAGCTGGAATCCAAAACATTCAATGCGTGCTCAAGTTATTTATTCTATCTGCCTTCAAGTAAAAATATTTGAAGTTGCTGGACTTCATTATTCTGAACAAAGAATGTGTAGCAATAGTCAACAGTGGAGTCTCACACCATTTTGACAATGAGAATAATGTAGTCAGAGCAAGTCCATGAATTTAGTGTACACAGTGGTAAAATGAATTTATTTCTAATACTTCTCAATGCCACAGAAAATACAGTAATGGTGGACAACACTCAGTGGGTTTAAGCAGAAACTGCTGAAATATTTCATGTGTATTAATATGCTTCTAGTCACACCTTACAGGCTTGCCCTGTTGATATGACTTCCTTTTTCTAGGTAGGAAGTTTGAACTACTTTAGATCTTAGTAGTGATTCTGATCTTATACTTGAATTTATTGCCTTATTATTGCCTGTTTGCATCTAAGAATCCCGAGTAGTTAGAATTTTATATGTTTTTAAAGCAACCTGAAGTATTTTCTTTGATATGCAATCTTCTCTTCATTTTTGTGTTCATATCCTTCCATAGGAGACACTCAGGTCTTAATGTTTCATCCATTGGAATTTTGTGCCTATTCAACCAAACTTGGGTCGTTGTTCTTACTGCAGTGTGCTCAGCAAGATTTTTTCTCATATCAACTTGTTACAACCCATTATTCATGGTAGGAATGTATATGATGAGTGTTGCCATTTGAAGGAAAATAATTGTGCACAATGTGAACCCATTAAGAAGTATCGCAAGAATGGGTAGTAGTGATTAAGTCCTGGATGAATGTTACTATAATATGAGGAAGCACCAGAGAAATGTAATTCATCTACTGCAGAGGAAGAAGACTAAGAGGAAAAGCATGATTCCAGATTTTCATTATTATAAAATTTGTAGTTTGTATAAAATTCTTCCAGTAGAAAATGATGGCACTTTAGTCTGAGATCTGAAAATATCATGCCTTTTTAGCTATAGGAGTTTCAGATTTCTTTCATTCTACTCTGCTATCCATTCACACAGGTCACACAAGCCCACGTTGTGTTTTGACAGCTGCTAGAGCTGGCATAACCATAAACCTCTCAGACACAGGTTTACTTTGAGCTTTACCCTCCTCTTTTATATCTCTAGAATTGATGACACTGATAAGAATAACTATGAAAATCACCATAGCTGATAGCAGAATCCCTTTCCTGCCTGCTAACTAAACCTAGACATGTTTATCTGATAACTTAAAATGCATTACTTTTCCAAACTGTTAAACTTCCTTGGGTCTTTTCAAAGACTTAACCTTTCTTGGATCAGTCAGCATGCTTAATAGTGAGATATTTTAGAATTCCAATCTAGAAATAAGCTATGCTTAGAAATATGACTGAATATGAAAAAGGAATGAAAATTAGATTTGGGAGGAGGTTACCAACTATGTCTCTTTGCAAACAGCAATTGCTGTTTAGAGTTGCATCTTGAGAGAAAACTCATATGGTATGATACAAGCTATATGAGGGTGAAAATGAAACATGGACAAAAAGAGAAGGGAGCAGAGGAAAGAAAGGTTCAAATGAAGTATTCCACAGACTTCAATAAATTACATCATTACTGGATTAGACCTATCTTCTGGTGAACTCATCAAGTAATGGAAATGCATTATTAAAGCCAAAGCTCTTCAAAGTTTACTACAGATATCACTTTCCCGTGCCACGATTCTGAAGGATTGTGGCTTCTCATTTCTGCCTGAAACAAAACGAAGTGAAACTCTTCATCTCTTAAAGCTGGTTTTCCATTACCTTTACTCCTTAAAAAATATCTCTGAAGTCATTTATTTATTTGTTTTTCTCTCTGGTTCTGTCTGGAATATTCTTTATTCTGTAGCATGTGTGTAGGAATGAGTAAAGATGGGATGCAGATTTCCTTCCTTGGATTAATGATGATATGTTGACGACTTTTAGCCTACTTTACAGCACTTCTGACAAAGCTTTCACTTGTTTTTAGGCTAAAATATACCATAGAGACTTTGTCTCTAAGAGAAATTGTACTGGAGTGTTGAATGCTGCCAACTTTCCAAAACCTAAAGAAAATTCAGGTACATTACTATTTGGCTTGTACTCAGATAATTCATATAAACTCATAATTCTTCTCTATACACTTAAAAAAATTTTCCTAGGAAAATGTTCTATGTCAATATAAATTTTAATGGCCCTATATTGATCATGGAAGTGAGATCGTGCAGACTACAGAGGACATATTTGTGAGTAGGCCAGAGAACAGAACATGGTATTTGATTTTACGGATTTTTCCTTTTCAGTATGTTACTAAGATAGTACTGAAGAATGTGTACAATGTCCTGTAATACATGCTAGTTTCCATTTGTGCTTTAAAATTATGCAGCAGGATACATGATTGTCCTCTCTGCCTAAGTTGTTTCCTGAATACTGCTCTGTCTTGTGGATTTATTTCATCATTCTGTTGAAATCTGTAATTTCTGGACAAGTTCTGTTTGTAGAGCAATGTTAATGTCATCGCTGTACATTTCTCACATGGGTTATTAAGTAAATCAGGAAAAAATGCTGGAGACTTCAGTCTGGTTTCTGACCTCTGTAATACTGCTTAAGCAAAGAGATTACAGGAATTGGGGTACTTATTAACTTTAGAAAATCAGATGAAGTCACTTTAAAATGTCCTTTTCAAAATAAATAAATAAATAAATAAATAAATAAATAGATGATATGATGGATTAAGCAATTTTAAATTTAAAAAATATATATTATTTTTTCTTAATAACAGGCACTGGCAAGTTTAACTGAACTCCTAAGACTGGATAAGTCAATTTTCTCCCCAAAACTTGTCTTGTGGCCTTTAAAAAATTGGTCTTCCATGAATAAATATATCAATAGTTTATGAAAGTCTGCTGTTGTGAAAATAAACACTCAAAAACTGGTTTTTCTTACACACAGCAACGATGGGAAAATTTATTGGGATGAAAGAAATTAGGAGTAGCAATATCAGACAACATCCTACATACCTACAGATGAATGAAGACTATTAGGATTCTTACTTGTTTACAGAAAAGCTTCTAGCAAAAATGTTATACCTGCATAGGGAATTAGATCTTTCAAAAAAAAAGATTCTGTGGATGACTGGCATTGAAAAGAGGTTGAGTTGCAGTGTTCCTTGAGATTATGTCTCCAGCTGGATCAAGTGGGATTCAGAAAATCACAATTCTGCTCTGTTCTCATGGTCCTACATTACCACCTCAATGCATGCATAATTCATTCCTACAATGACATCTCTTAAATATCATACAGAAGTCTGTTCTGTGCAGCAACAGTTGACCATTGACAAATTGTTAAGTTCCATACCTCTTAGCACTTGTGTAATGTGGGAAATGAACAAGATGTAGTCTTGAGCTATTGATGTGCTTGTTAGAAAATTGGAAAAAACCAAACAACTACACAACAGAAGCTGTCATGTATGATACCTTGTGTCATACAAATACCCAGAAAGTCTTTCTTATCATAATTGGAAGACTTCAGATTTTGAAACAGCATTACAACTGAGGTTTGCATGTGTGAGATTCTCCAAGCCATGTGAAGCTATTACTTCAGTAAAATGTTAGTTGTTTTAAGATTTATTACAGAGTTGTTGATCTAAAAGAAAAATGCTATTGGATGAAGTAGATATGAAATATAAAAAAATACTTTACAGAAGGCAACAAAGCATCTTTCTGAGGCAAGTAGACACTCTTTGCAGTGTCTCCTAGTGGACAGGTGCAGTAGGGAGCATTGTTGTGGATATGATGATATCGTTACCTGAAAGAAATATGTTAACGACTTATTGAGATAAACATGACTTCATTTATCGCTTGATCTCAAATTTATACGTTCAGCAAACAGGCAGCTGTGCTAAGAGCAGGCATTCTGCTAACCGTTCCAGTCATTTGGGATTTGAACTGAGCTCTACAAAGGTTAAAGGATAAAACCTGAAATATACCTCTAGAGGATTATATAAGTTTTATGATATATTAGATTTGTGCAAATCTCACAACCTGAAAGTCCAGGCTACATTCAATTCTACATACTTTTATCTGCCTATCTTTTTGTAAAGCAGTCGTAGATGCACAAAGACTTCTCCATTTAGTAGCATAATAAAGAGCTGATAATAAGCAGTACAAAACATGTCCTGAAGGCTGTCCAGATTGAGCATCAACCTGGGACTTCCATTACTATTAGTTCTCTGTACAACTTAAAACACAGAGCTGAACAAAAACTGTCATTCTTACAGAACACCTATAATTTAGAATTGAACGAACTTATTTAATGATCATTTCTACTCCTTGATTTTTTTTTTTTAATTAATTTTTTATTTTAATTCTGGAAATTACTGGTAACTGCTGCCTAATGTGTTCTGTGCATTCACACAAAGAACAAAATGTTTTTGACAGTAGTTATGTCACTATATGCAAAAAAGCAAGACACATCTGAAGTTCACACACCTGTTTATCTTGGACTAAAATGGAAGACAGACATTCAATTTAATGTCCTACAAGATGTCCACATAAAATAAAAGTCTAAAAGTTCAGACTTCTGCGATCAGTATTCTCTTTCCTTGCACCACTGAAATGCTGGAATGATGTTAATGCTGCCATGTAGATATATGTATAGAATATATACATTGATATAATTTTATAATACAAACACACACACATATATATACGTACATATATAGAATCATAGAATCAGAATCACCAAGGTTGGAAAAGACCTAAAAGATCATCCAGTCCAACCGTTCACTAATAGCTCCCTATATATACATATATATATATATATACATATATATATACATAGATAGATAGATAGATAAATGAACAGAAATAGTATGGATGAGTTCCATGATCCATCTAATGGATTAACTGCAACAAGATGAGACATGACACAAGGACAAGAGCAAATGGTTTGTTCACTTTGATTCCTTCTGTGACACTATCAGATTCTTCATATACTCGTCACAGTCTTCAGGGAACTAAGCTAAGTTCTCATAAAAATATATATTTCCCAAGCATGTGTTAGCAGGCCAAGTAAGCAGGGAGAAAAGATTATAGAAGCAACAAAAATATAGTTTTGGAAGGAAACGGCAGACAGGAAAGAGAGCAAGTAAGAAGCCAACTTTTGGGGTAGAGATTAAAAAATATTGACTTGGAAAGCAATGTTATAAACACTAGCAAAGTTTCATATTGGTTGTACAGTAAATCAGCAAGCCTGCACTGAAGAAACATGCCATAAAATCAGTATTTCTTCCTAATTGCTTCATAAATGCCCTGACTTACAGCCATCCAGCATCTTAAAAAGCATTTTTTATTTTTTTTTCTTTTAAGCTTTTATTTGGGATTAGGAGGAGTTGGTGATGTATTGCTATAATTGTTATACTGATTGTTTTAGTAATTCAGTGACTAGGAATTAAATTAATTTTATTCCTAAGAAGTGAATTTTGAACAATAATTTTCCAATGAATTTTTTGGCCACTCTAGAAAGAGAAGTTCCAATTTTATTTCATAACACCAATTAGCCTATTTTTATGTATTTAGTTTTACAGTTCATCATGGGCTCCCAGGACTTTACATCTTGCCCAACAGATTATTTCAAAAGCATAGACACCACAAATGATATTAAGTTTTAAGTTTCTGGCACACAAAAATTTGATTTCACAAAGTGGTTGTGGAATATTCATCTTGTAAACCTCCTTTTTCATTTTGATTAATGGGATTTGCTTTGTTTTCTCAGAGGACTCAATTTCTGCTGAACTTTTAGTTGTATATGATCTATGAGTATTTTAAGACTAGCCGCAGAGTGAGTGAGAAACATCTTTTTAGAAGATAGAGTCCTTCCAGATTAAAATGACTTTTCAAACTTTCCAGTATAAAAAGTACTTTGCTTTCTATTGTGACGGTGTTGTAGTTATGCTTAGGAATATTTAACAAGTAGTGATATTTTCAATGCACGATGTTAAGTTTGTCACATGCAGAGTGACCTTTAGAACTAACTAAACTAAATAGGATTTTGGCATACCCAGTCCTAATGGTGTTTAAATATAACAAATAAGTACAAATACAGGAGTTCCTCTGACAAAGAGCAAAGATATATTTCTGGGAGAAATTCCAAGCCAGATCATTGGAATTTCTCTGGTCTGTTTCTAATCTCATTTTTGGTTTGGTATACTGAATATGTCACTGTCTTGTTTATATCATTAACTTCTCATTAATGGAGTGGGATAGGTAGAAGGCTTATAGAATCATAGAATCATAGAATTACTAATACTGGAAAAGATCTACAAGATCATCCAGTCCAACTCACCACGAATCACCAATATTTCTCACTAAATATGAGACTGCTAGTGATGCATAAAATCGTAAAATAAAATTCATACTCTGTTTGAGTATCAAAAATGACTGCATTCCTAGCCCAGAGTTTGCTATGGGGAATGTTCCCTGCCAGGATTAAAGGCCCTTAATAACGCAAATCTCTGATCTTGAAGTGGGTCTTTTGAAGTTCCATTCCACCATGGAAGAAATACAAACTGCTTTGCTCTGCTTTAAAGGGGCTAAAAAGACAATGGACATAATGTTGCACAAAACAGCAGCCCTAACTATGGAGCCAGGCTCAGTTCAAGAGCAGACTGGCATGACTGTGTGAGCAATCTACTGGGACATCTACATAAAAGGTCAGGTCATTTAGTCACACAAATATGAGGCTGCTTGTTTTCTTATTTTTTCCCTGATGTGGTTTTGTTCTTAATTAATAGTAATTTGTTTAAAGAGAGATAGGTAACTGGATAACAAGTTCTCTGACCTTATATTGCACATGGTATTAATCACTAGCCACTGCAGCTAATGTAGAGCCCGTGAAATGTAGGGAGGCTTGATACCACCTCAGAGACCTGAAATTCTTATGAAGTGCCTGAGAAGAAGCCTCTAGGAGACTGAGGAGACTTAGTGGATCAGGAGACAGAAAGGTTATCATTACTGAGTCTAACAAAGGTAGGAAACAGCAGAATAGGGCTACAATGCATCAGTGGCAAAAATTTGTGAGCTTGGTCACAAGCTCTCTGACTTTAAGCCAGGGGAAAGTTCTCATGGAGTTGGTGACTTTTAAAAAGCTCTTTCTTTGTTATATAGATACTAAAAGGCAAAACATAGTGCCTTGTAGTGAGTCCTTGCATACTCCCCTGCGTAAAATACTGAGTAAAGTCCAGCACTTGTGTCTTCCATCCCATTTGTAGAAGTTTACCCTAAATTTCTAATCTCTTTGGTCCTGTAAAACTCCTGCTGCCTTCAGCTGAATTGCGAGAAGGAATTGCAATTGATTCTTCTTGAAGGAATAGCAAGTGAGAATGAATGTTTTGGGATCCAGCCCAGCATTACAAAGTGAAAAGGACTCTCAGTAACATCAAAGGGCTCAAAGATATTAAAACAAAATTTTATCCATATTTGAAATTTTTGGTGAATACACAACAATTAACCTACACTGATCTTCAAGAAATGAAATGAACATAGTGGCTGGTATATGTGGCTGAATGCCAGGTTTTCCTGTACGCCAAACTCAGAAATTTGGCAAATAAAAGTAATGCTCACATGAGGTAGTGGGCCTTCTGAGTCACAGACATGTGGATGAACCATGTGCTTCTTGTTAGATAGATGACTTTATTCCTGTTATCTGTCGGATCATCTTGATGAATAAAAGTTGAAGCCTGAATTCTATGCCACAGAACACCAAACATGCGCATGCTTTCTAACTTCTCATAGCCAAATCCTATCCAAATCATCTCAAGCTTATCCAATAGGGCCTTAGTGTTCAGATTCTGTGAATTATCCTCTCTCCTTTTAACAACATTTGGCAGTGTTTATGCAGTCAAGGGGAATATTTTTGGTTCTTTGTATTTATTTAACAAGTAGAGAATAAAATACTGTAATTAGCTTAACACATGAATACAGCTCATTTAGCTAAGTCAGGAATCATGGACTAGCCAATATGGCCATACTAGACACTTCAGATTACAGAACTCCCCTGCAGCATGAGAATTAGGACTGCTAAAGTTAGCAGTTACTTGTGATGTAGTCTACTTAGAGTGGAAATCTAACACAGGAGCCATGGTTGGAAGACACCTAAATACTGCATCCACACTGGGCACCAACCATCTATGTCACTCTAGAAAGGAATGTTCCTGGTACTTGTGTTGACTGTAAAGAAGGGATTAATCTGATAAGAAACAAAAAATATGAACTGGAAGCAGGTGAAAATTTAAGGAATTGGCTACCATTCTGTTAAAAAGCAGCTGCAACTTCTAGACATTTGTTTTAACTGAACAAAGTAATGCTGTCACGGTGTTATCTAGATTGAACTATGTCCGCGACAGGGGGGCAGTAGGCCCATGGGCCCCCCAGCCCCTGACAAATGGGAAGGGAAAAAAGGGAAAGGGGTAGGGAGATGGGAGCAAACAGAGAAGTGGCAATGATCTAAGGAGGAGAACTTATTTTACTAACTATGATATTGAAATACAAGATAACACAATACAATACAATCTAATTGAAATTGAGGCTAGTAAATCAAGTAAAATAAGAGAGAGAGAGAGGTTTCCAAAGACCGAGAAGCCTACTTTGAAACTGAAGGTGCCACAGCTTGGAAGCTCACCCACACCCTCAGACAGGCAGTGAGAGAGAGACAGCCAGCATCACTTCTGTGATGTATTTCCCTCTCTGACCATGAGGTCCGTTGGGACATGTGGTTCTTCTTCTCTGTGCTCCACATGATGTTATGATGTGGAATACCAATAGCAAAAATTACAAAACCATGACAAGTTCACCTACCAAAATAGACCTAATCACCCTTCCTCTTTTTTCTGTGTATATGTGCTGCTTATATGATAGGGATGTGTATTTGTGTACTTTTGCCTGTGGAACTCATGGAAAGGATGGCAAGCCCGCTGAAGTAGAAAGGAGAAACTTCTTACATCCTTGTCAATACAGCTTTGAGGAAATATTTTCCTGCGTGTGCCTTAGCACTGGCTTGAAGACAAAACCAGAACGGGGGGAGAGAAAAGTGAAATTCTGTGGGCAAATAGGAGTCCAGTGCTCAAGTTGTGTCTGTTGAGTCATTTTAGCAGGATAGATGTATATATATGAAGTTCATCATGGTCTACTTTTTGGCAACTGTCCTTGCTAATGCCTCCACTTAGCACCAGCTAATGTGCAATATGCTTTCTTCCTGAGGGATTTGCAAAGTACCTCTTAGATCTCCCCTCTAAACACTTGGATTTGCACAGTGGGGATGTATGAGAATCTACAAATCTGTGAATTTGCGTATTTGCTTTGTGAAATCTGACCTGGTGAGTTCACATTCTTTTTCAAACTGGAATATAAGAATATACTGGAAATTAATTTTGTAGACCAAACAAAAAGCCAAGGATCTACAGTTATATATGGACTATTAATTTCATATTTAAGTTTTCAGATAAAAAATTGTCTAAAATGAAAGAAACTTAATGCATTTGATTTAAACAAAACAGTCTGTAGAAAAGTCTGGTCTGAATGTCTACCTTTGATAAGAACTAAGAAATTTATGTCCTTGGTTCTGGTTTGCATCTATTTAAAGAGTTTTAAAATGAATCTAGATGTTTTAAACTTCTTTGCATTTGCATGTCCACATTTCTTCTTATTATTTTTTTTCCAACAGTGCACTGCATTCTGTGTTTGTGTGAGTTGGCTGACTGGTGTTGCTATCATTTTTTTATCCCATGGAGGCAGACTGAGTTTGACCAGAACTTCCTCAGAATTTTCTGGTATCACTGTCCACACAGGATGGCTGATAAACACAAGTTTGTTTTTCAAAAGGTCGAGCAGGAAAAGAAACCTCTTCATGGTTATGCAGTGCTCACATGGGAAAACTGAACCCTGTGTTTCTCAAAGCAATGGAAGCAATGAAAGATTCATCCGCTAAGGGGAGATAGAAGCCACAAAAGTCAGCAATTAAGTTATTAAAATAAATATTGTTGAAATAAATTTAAAAAATAAATGGATTCTCTGGAAAACAAAAGAAAACAAAACAAAATAAAACAACAACAAAAAAACTGTTTTCAGAGAAGTATATGTGGAAATCATTTATTTTTTTTTTCTCTCAGAATCAAAAAAGCCCCATACCAGCTTTACCCAGAAATTACCTCTCCTCATGACTTTTTGTCATATCAACTTCCTAATTGAGAACAAAGCATTCTGAAATTGCTGTGTGAATCACTACTTCTTATGGATACCACTAAGTATGGGCAAGCTATGCAGCAGGCTGACGATAGTAAATCACCCATTTCTTTGGACGTTTTGGCCTGAGAAGTTTTGCTGGGTGCTGCAAATATTGAAGGAGTAGAAAGTGCTCATGGAGATACACTGATACACTTTATTTGCATCTGCATCACTTCTGTTTCTCATCAGAGCAGCAAGAACTTAATCCATCCTCTTTGGGATGAACTTACTTAACTTACTTTTTTTTTTTTTTTTTTTTTTTTTTTTTTTTTTTTTTTTTTTTTTGTATGAATGTTGTGTTTGTGTTTTCTTTTATTCAGATCTTTCCCAGACCACAAAATAGTCAGTAGGATGATGGTGCAATACATTGATTGATGAAGTTTGACATTACGTAATTTCATAGAACACAAAGATGAGTTCCTCTAAGATGCTCCATATCTGCACACACTTTCATATCTTCATACTGGGTTAAATAACTACTTAGAATTATGTTTGTTCACAGGGAACAATGTTATGCAGAAAGAGTGAACTGGGAGAAAAATTGGAAAGGAAGAAACTATGTGTATGCAAACCTTTATGGGTGGCTCTTTTTGTTGCCTCTCAGGAAGGTGAGCTGGGTGGAGACAGTAGTGGGAAAATGAATGAGGGTAAGGCAAGAAAAAGTGTAAAAAGAAAAGAACCTGGGACCTTGAAAGCTTCTGAGGTGGGAAGGAAGCAGCTTGGAGGATGTCTCAGAGTAGGTTCTCCAGCTGGCAGAATATCTCCATGTGGTGGTATACGTGGAATATTTTATCCAGTTACACTGTGATTTAAAGATGAGGTGGGACATGGGAACTGTCTTAATCTTGTACTGGACTTATGCCTCAGGGAAAAGTTGATGTGATAGAGAAGCCTGTGCAGCCACAATGTGAAATATCTCTTATGCCTGAAGTAGATAGTAAACACGTGCTTTGTAAAGTCCCCACTGTCATGGAGTTAGAAAAGACACAGCTGCATACATTTCCTTTGAGGGCTCTCCAAAAGGAAGTTCAAGTCTGTTCAATTCATCCTGATGGGTACACAGTGTTATATTCTATTTGGTTCCAACAGACACAGTATTTGAAATCTTTCCCACAGCGTCTGAAAATGCTCATCTAAGCAAAACTGCATACTGTCACTTGATGAGAACATCTGTGAAATTAAGGTAGGTAAGTAAAAGTTCTGGAAGGAGATTAATATTCTGTGGTTGAAGAAAATATTAGGAAGAGTTACAACACTTAATTTTTTCCTTCTGCACAGTGGAGCTATTACTGCAATATACTGAACTTAGACATTAAACCTGGCTTTCATTCGTACAAACACATCAGAGTGTTTCTCAAACACTATTCTCTGAATGTTTTCAAGTATAAATACGGCTTGCAGAATGGTGATGTAATACTATATTTTAGTGTGGACGTATTTGCCGTATACAAGAAATGAAGAAACTATATATCTGTTTAGAAGAGGATTTTTTTTCTTTGCTTTTAGTTCCAACTATGCAACGGTGACACAAAACACCCGATTGTGTCTGCTTTTGAAGACTTCTCACCCACTGAAGTCAATTGGAGGCAAAGGAAGAGTTGAGGTTTAAAGGGATATTGAAGTCTGCAAGACTGAATGAGAAATCATTATTTTCCAGATAAATCAATGGAAATCAAGAAGTTAAATTGCTTATAAACCTTTGGTAGGTAAGGCTGTACTGTCTACCCTTCACATCCACTAAGTTTAGTAGAACATAGATCAAGACCAGTAGTTCCTAGAACAAGGATGTTTTACTACCCCATATTATCTTATTTACTACCTCATATGTATCTTAAAAAGTGGTGAGAAAGCAGTGTTTTCAGCTGCAGCCATTTTGAAGAAAATCCCATTGCCAAGTAAGTTATAGGGGAGTTCATCCTAAGCCTCCTGAAGTAAGTGGACAGGCTCCAGCTGAATTAAATTGGCTTTGGATCAGATTCAGAAAGGCAGTAGGGAACTGTAATCAGACAGTTTAACTTATCGTGGGATTGCCCAAGAAATTCTGCTCAGAAAAGGCTGTCTCCTCTGGACGTGGAAAGACTTGGTCTTGTGAACTGCTGTCTAGTAATCGATGCTCTCATTTTTGCCAATGTGAGTAGCTTTTGGACTCAGTGTGAGCTAGGATCTGCAGTACTAGTAAGTGTCTGGAATTTGATTAATAACAAGAATGTCTTCAGCAGTATAGTATGACTTGCTTTATATGGCACTTTGCCACTCACTATGAATTTGGACTGGTGACAGTGTAATTAAATGATAATGTAACATATTTCATTCCATGCCTGTTTATGAAAAAATTAGAGGATAGCAGGGACTCTGAGAAAGTTAACTACTAAATAAATATTTCTGAATAGCATCACTAAAGATAGACTGTCTAAAGACTGTTGGAAAATAGTGGTTTTATTTATAAAATTTAGAGAACACTTTCTACTTTTCTTCATGCTATTGAAGTTTGAAAAGAAGTCCAGTGCTCATTAAGCATTCTTCTATGTTCATCGTAATGATAGTGTGAGCAGATTAATTTGATCATCACACTTAAACTGGCCAATGTTATACTCTTTAAAATAATTTGGGGGAGAATATTCCCAGTTTTCTTTGTAATTTTACTTGCTGTTTCTTTGTTATTAAAGGTAATTTTATTGTTTCAGTTCTAATCAGAGTAGTACTTTCAAAGCTATTAACTTTAGCTATGGAATCTTCCATACTTGTGAAAAGTTGGGTTACTTGTCAAAGTAGCAAAAATTTGACATAACCAACAAAATCTTGGCTCAGTTATATTTTGAATATCCATTCAAAGTAAAAGGAAGGAACAAAAAGAATATTTATATATATATATACAAAGTATTATCACAGTTCAACATACCAATTGTTTCTCTATTTCATTTTATGAAAAAAATTCCATCTGCATTTAACATTTATTGTGTCTCATAAAATAGCATTGTGTTAGGTAACTTTTTCCTTAGAATGGGTAACGGTAAAATAGGGATGGGGAAAGACTGCAATGGAATAAACTCAGCAAGACCAAGATCCAGGTTTAAAAGGGTAATGTTTATGGACACAGAAATAATTTTAAGACATGGATGTGAGTCTAGATAATAAAATAAAAATACATCAGTGACGTGCTTTGTTCCAAAATATTATCCCTTTCTATAATGCTTATAAATGAAGGCGTTAAATACAATTCAGCTTTAAAAATCCATTTTTCAAATGGATTGCCAGCAGGTTTTATGTGTGCCACACTGATATACATGTGCTGTAAATAGGTCTGTAAGGGATAAAAGGTACTTCCTGTGGCTGCAGAGACAGGAGCTGCAGTACCCATAAAGATGATCAATAGCAGTGGGCCCTCCTGAGAAGAGAGATGGCAGCTTTGGCCTCCACAACGTATGATGCATTGCACTGATTCTGGATTTGCATATGGGACAAGTTGCATGTAGTTGGGCTAAGACAGGAAGATGGAGGACAATTAAAATATGAATAGGATCCTGTTTTGAAAGACCCAAGAAATACATGGAAAGAATAAGTAGCCAGTTATTTTCCCTGATAAATTCTTATAAGTGAACTGGCCAACTCAAACAGACATACCTTTTGATTCTATTTCAAAACAACAATTTGTTCATCTTAGATACATATTGCTCTTCCCTGTATTTGAGATATTAGAAAGGTAGCTTAGGTCTCTTATTAAACTTAGACTAAATAAAGCACAGATTTCAGTTAGCTTGATATCTTCATTTTTATATCCCTTGCAAGAGGATATATTTCAGTTCACAGATCCAGTATGGAAATTTTGTTGTTTGGCCTTCTTTCACGTGGTTATCCCATAGAAGGCCTTCAGCTGTAGGTTACCTCTTCCATAGCTATCTAATGCAATCTGGTTTTTTTACTTCTTTTTTTTTATTATTTATTTATTTTTAATTTTTTTTTATTTTTTATTTCTTTTTATTCATTTATTTAATGTGCCTTCTGTTTCAAATGACCAAGTATTGGTCATTCTCTCTGTCTCATGCTAAAAGAAGTGTTTCCCACAACCTTTTTCCTTTTTCACCAGTTATGGCATTTACAAGTTTTGTGGCTGTATCAAGTACATTATTTTCTATTTTGATGAACGAAGATGCTATAAGGGTATCTCTGAAAAAGGGCACTGAGCCCTACCAGAGAGAGATGAAACTTTGCTCTTAAAGACAAAAGGGATATCATGGAGTTATTTTAACTAGGGACCTAATTACTGAGTCCAAATGAAAGTCAGATTATGAGACAGATTCTATACTTGATTCTATGCTTCTATACTCCTAAGCATTTTACATGTTGACTGCCTGCACTCCACTGTCTAAATAATCTCATACCTGATTTGCTGAGCTCACATTTTCAGCAAAAGATACCTTAGTATTTGAGCAAATTAACACCAGGGTGGTTGCATGAATTATCATTAAAACCAAACCTTGAAAAGTTAGTAGTTATTTCAGAAACTAGAAAGTTCAGTCATAGGGTTTACAGTAGAATCATGAAATATCCAGAGTTGGAAAGGCCCCATAAGGAGAGAGTCCAACTCTTTTTTCCACTCAAGACAACCTAGGATTTATACTATATGAGTGCTGTAAACTTATTGGACAACCCCCCCCCCCCCCCCCCCACCCACACACACACTTCCAGGGGTCAGTGTTCCAGTGCCTGACGTGAAAAGATGTGTGACATGAGAGATGAACATTTTATTAATATCCAATCTGAACTTCCCCCGTTGCAACTTTAGGCCATTCCCTTATGTCCTTAACCTGTAAGTTAAAACACTGAGCTATCACATTTCTTAATCACAAAGTATCATGTACCTCCTTGTGCACAGCTGAGATGAGAACTCTTGACCGAAATGTCTGCAGGTTATGCATAAATCACAATGACAATTTACTGGGCTGATAGCACCAAATCTCCATGTTTATTTAGGCAACATGCAAATCACAGGCAGTGTTTTGCAAAACTTTTGGAAAGCACAGGGCAAAATCCTCGTAGTTTTTGTTTTGTCTTGTCTTCTGCAGAATTTTCATGTCCAAAAAACTATGCTGAATTGTGAACATTTGATACTTTCACAGTAATTCAGTAGCTCAAAAAGATAAATTTTTACCTTACTTTTATAACAACACTTTGATTCATCTCTCTACTGGAAACCTCATGGAAGACATTGTATTTGAGGAGATAGTGATCCAGAGTAGGCCTTGTTTTCTCTACTGGGCTTTGCACTTAAGGCCTGACAATTGCAAATCATGGCATGAGTAGCTTGTTGTATGGGAACATGTTGGTGTACAAAATGTGTATCGTGATGGGAGTTGCAATATAGATAACACACCAACCTGTCCGGAGAAGATATATGGCTGCCTGATATACAGAATAAAGAGATATACATCCCAGTGAGAAAGGAGGAACAGCCTCTCTATGGAGATTCCATCTTTTCATTCTAAAATAGCTATTATATTCTTTTTTTTGATAATTCTTACAAAGATCCAGAAAGAGCCCTGCATCCATCCCCCACTCTCTCCTCACTTTCCCCATGCAAATTTCTTCTCTTTAACTTGAATATTTGTTAACCTTCAGTTTTACTGAAAGTCCATCATGATGTTACAAAAAGCCTTTGTTTCATATATTTTAGCTATTTTTTGGTCTGGGACCAGAAAATTTCTTAGCTTTGCTAGAACCCTTTCCTTGGCTAATTTATGTAGAACAGGTTTAATAATTCAACACAAAGCCTAACTTTTTGTTTTCTATTAATATGTATCATGTTTAAGTGCATCTGGTCAAGTTTTCATTGCTGTAGGGCACTCAACAAATTCTTCTTGAACAGTTTGGCCCCAATCCAGAAGTGTGCTTAGTTTTAGTCATGCAACTAACCCCAGTGAAATGGAGATACTCATGAGTATAAATATATTCCCAGGTGAAAGTTGGTACAGATTATGCTATTACTGTTGTCCCAACCCATTTGATTGTGCAAAGGAAGCATTATGACAACCAGTTCTTCAGTGTAAAATGTTATTAATAAAATGTTCTAAATGTAGGAGTGTCAAAAAAGGTTCTTTGGAGCAAGATAACAATTGTCCCAAGAGGATTTCTTGGGCAAGTTTTTTATACTCATACAAGAGAGAAGGTTAAGGTTTTGACAAAATGATCTGAAAATGCCTGTAGATCCATTAACACAATTGTTACATAAAAATATGTTGCATTTTAAGTACTCTTATTTATCAAGTTATCTAAAACATTTTCCATGGTAGGTACTGATTTAGACTTACAAACAGGCAAAAGTTCAACATTTGTAGACCCATTTCTCTGGCTTGTCCAGGTTCCTCTGGATGGTGCCCCTTCCTTCTATTGTTGCTCAACTTGGTGTCATTTGCAAACTTGCTGTGAGTACATTTAATCCCTCTGTCTATGTAACTGACAAAGATGTTGATGAGCACTCATTATAAATTCAGGTAGGATAGAAGAGCTGATAGGCAATGCTCTGAAATACAAAAAATCTGTATCAAGTTTCCAAAAACACAAGAAGCTGAATACGATTACTACTGAGATGCTTTATTGGAAGATGAAGTACCTCTGGTTCAATCACTTCTCCACCAAGTAGGTGCTGAACAATCATCATGTCATGAAAGAAATTAGGAAAATTACTTTATTTTTGAGGAGTGTTTAAACACCAAGGGCTCTGCCACATTTCCTTTCTCTTTCCCAACAGCAAAATGGGTTTAAATAAAAGGAGCCGAAAATTTCTGGACCATTCAAATTCTCTTCAGCTGAACACATAACCTGGGAAGTTAGCCATTATTCTGAGCTGTAAGATAGGTTGAGAATGGCCTTAAATTTAGCTATTTCTCTTCCTCACTGGCTATGCTTCCTGAGATACTGTTCTAGAATGTAGAGGATAGTGCCTCTTCTAGCAGTAGTACAAACAAAAAGGGTATCTTTTTCACTTCTTTAGAAATAGACTGTGCAAACTATGTGGAGAGGAGCACTTTCTTCTCAACGTAACATGCCTTTTTGAGAGCAAAGGCACTCTCCATCCCCCAGTATAAGAAAGAAACACAGAATCACAAAATCACCAAGGTTGGAAAAGACCTGCAAGATCATCCAGTTCAACCAATCACCGATACTTCTCACTAAACTATGTCCTTCAACACAATGTCCAAATGTTCCTTGAACACCTCCAGGGTCAGTGACTCCACCACCTCCCTGGGCAGCCCATTCCACTGCCTGACCACTCTTTCAGAGAAGTAAAAATTCCTAAAGCCCAGCCTAAATCTCCTCTGGCGCAACTTGAAGCCATTCCCTCTAGTCCAATCACTAATGACATGAGAGAAGAGACTGACCCCCATCTCACTACAGCCTCCCTTCAGGTAGTTATAGAGAGCATTAAGGTTTCCCCTGAGCCTCTTCTCCAGACTGAACAATCCCAGCTCCCTCAGCCGCTCCTCATATGCCCTGTGCTCCAGACCCCTCAACCAGCTTTGTTGCCCTCCTTTGAACATGCTTCAGGGCCTCTTATGTCTTTCTTGCAGTGAGGGGCCCAAGACTGGACACAGTACTTGAGGTGAAGCCTCACCAGAGCTGAGTACAAGGGGACAATCACTGCCCTGTTCCTGCTGGCAACACTGTTTCTGATGCAGACCAGGATGCTATTGGCCTTCTTGGCTACCTGGGCACACTGCTGGCTCATGTTCAGCCAAGTATGAATCAATACGCCCAGGTCCATTTCCTGTACATGGTCTTCCAGCCACTCTGCCCCAAGCCTGTAGCGCTGCCTGGGGTTGTTGTGGCCAAAGCACAGGATCTGGCATTTGGTCTTGTCTCATCCCATTGGCTTCAGCCCAGCTATCCAGCCTGTCCAGATCCCTCTGTAGGGCCTCGCTACCCCCAGGTTGATCGACAGTTTCATCTGGCAGGCAAAGCAGGCAGGGGAGGCAGGAAACTGGCATTGCTTGGCAAGAACCTGCTGGTCAAACTGAGTGAAAAGAAGGGCAAATACAGGCAGTGGAAGTAGGTACATGTCACCTGGGAAGAATACAGGGGTACTGTCCAGACATGCTGCAATTGAATTAGGAATGAACTCAGTGACAATGTTAAAAACAAGAAGGATTTCTACAGGTGCATAGGTCAGAAGAGACCAGCCAAAGAAAGTGTGCCTCCTCTAAATAGTGATAAAGTAGAAGTAAATACAACAGACATGAAGAAGGTTGAAGTGCTCAATGAGTTCTTCACCTCAGTCCTCACTGGCAGGCAGGATTCTCACATCCCTAAACCTCATCCATGAACCTGAACCCTAAGTTGGGAACTGGGGGAGAAAAATCCTCTCTACCGTAAGGGTAGAGCAAGTCCAAGACTGACTCATGAGACTGAATGTGTACAAGTCCGTGGGGCCAGATCACTTGCATCCCAGGGTCTGGGATGATGCTGGCTGATGTGATTGCAAAGTCATTCTCAGTGTACCCTCAGCAAATCTGCTGATGATACCAAGCTGAAGAGGTACAGATGATACAGCAGAAGGAAGGGATGCCATCCAGAGGGACCTTGATAAACTTGAAAGGCAAGCCCTTGTGAACATAATGAGGTTCAACAAAGCAAATTGCAAGATTTTGCACTTGGGTCTGAGCAGTCTCAGATATGAATACAAACTGGGAAGAGAAATCCTTGAGAGTAGCCATGCTGAGAAGGACTTAGGGAGCTTGGTTGATGAAAAACTACATGAACCAAGAGCGCGAGCCTGCAGCCTGGAAGGCCAAAATTATCCTGGGCTCCATAAGAAGGAGGATGGCCAGTAGAACAAGGAGGGTGATTGTCCACTACTTTGCAGTCATGAGGCCCCATCTGGAGTATGATGTCCAAGCCTGGACCCACAGTACAGGAGGGATGTTGAACTTTTTGGGACAATCCAGAGGAGGGCCAAGAACATGATCCAAGGGCTGGAGCACCTCTCCTGTGAAAGCAGGCTGAAGAAATTGTACTTGCTCATCCTGGAGAAGAGAATGCTATAGGGAGACCTCAGTTTGGCCAACCAGTATTTAAAGTGAGATTACCAACACCAGGCAAATCAACTTTTTACACTGGTAGATAGTGACAGGACAAGGGGAAACAATTTTAAACTTAAGGAGGGGAGATTTAGATTAGAGTTCAGGGGAAGTTTTTTACTGAGTGGCAAGTTTTACCAGAGAGTTGTGGATACCCTGTTTCTGGAAGGGTTTGAGGCCAGGTTGGATGTAGCCCCAGGCTAGTACTTGATCTAGCAGTTGGCAGCTCTATGGAAGAGTGGTTGGAAGCTGATGACCCTTGAGGTCCCTTCCAACCCAAGTAATTCTATGATTCTATGATAAGATGAAGCTTCAGAGATGCCTGGGATTTTCAGCATTTACTCATCTCAGTGGTTCCAGTTGTCTGGCTATTTATAAGTTACTGTTTATTGCTCTTTCAGATCTCATTCTGAGCTTCCCATTTCACCAGAATTCTCTTTTCAGCTCTGGGACCATAAAGGCTGTTTTAAGATCCTGTTGAGATCTAGTACAATTTTCTATTTTATTCTTATTTTTGATAAATCTAAAGTTTAATGATTTGAATTTGGATTATAATATCACATTGAAAAGATAATTAAAACATCTATCTGAGAGAAACAGTGATACAGAGTACATTTACAATTTTAAATGCATTCTTGATTATGCATTAAGCATAGATTGCTAAAACTTTGAGATGAATCTGATCCAAATGAGAATTCACTGAGAATATTAATTTACCATGAGAGCATTTAAGTCCTCATAAACTGACATGTTCCACAAACAAATCCACTTCAAGTGAATATTTCTGCCAAAAATTTCTCTTGTTACTGTTTCTTATCTGTACTTGCCCTTGGCCCAGCTGATAGGCATCACCTAATCATTAGCTATTCATGTTTATGAGAGACACTCCTCACCTTGATGAAGGTAACTGCCTAGCTTTTAGATGGCTAAAGTGAATGGAGAGCAAGAATTTTATTGTAAATTCATGCTGACATTGGTACACAGCTCCCTTTTACAGACAAACTCACTGACATTTTGGGGCCTTTTGTGGAATTAGATGCTGCCTAGTACAAGATGCTATTTGGGGTTCTAGCACAAAAGAAAAGAAAACCACAGAAAACCACAGTCTTTTCCTCTTTAAATGATTAGTTGGTTTATTGAAAACAGCCATCTCTTACAAATCCCTCCTACAAATCCTATCTTGTATATATGCTTAGTTCACCACAACTACACAACACTGCTTACGTTCTAATATACTTTAAAAAGATACTTTTCACGACTGTTGCCAGCATCTCTGTCTAAAAGGAGAAATCATGTATTTCAGAAAAATTAAGTGTGACATTTATCATCTTGCATTCATAATGTGTAGCAAGTTTTTTTTTTTTTAGTAGCAGTGAAGAGTGAATAGACGTTATCTTCTTTATCTCTGTATATATTTTGCAGGTCTTATAAAGGACCTTAGAAGGTTGTGGTTTTTTTGTTTTTTTTTTTTTTTTTTTTTTTAATTATTTTTTAATTTTTTTAAATTATTTTTTAAATAATTTTTAAATTATTTTTTAAATACAAGAATTGTTATGCTATGAGGTAATTTTAATCTCAAGCATCTTTCTGACTAAATCTGATTCTAATAAACTTCATGGTTGATTCTTGAAAAACAGTCATTGTCAAGCAGCAATAAAACTATATAATGTACTGTTTGATTCAAGTTCTAAATATCTGGATGCAAACTACTTCCAAATACTTGTCATAAGTAGCACCATCCAAAAGTGCTGATCCCTGCTTCTAGTCACATTCCAAGTGCTTTGGATGTTGTTACAGAAAATAGTGGTGACTCATTTCAGCGTACAGTCATCTGTTGGATCTGGAATTTATACTTCAGGAAAACATTACACAGATGTCAAAGGCACATATTTAATTGATTTATTTATATTTGAGGGGAGGGGAGAAGGCTTCTTTAGAACCCCTCTCAGAGCCTGAAGGATCCTCCTTTCTGTTTCCTCCCCTGCATCCTTGTGGCCCTTGTGGTCCTTTTGGCCTTGAGGAATAGGACACACCTTATTCAGCTGCCAAACACTTATCATTCTGGAATGGGGCTCCCTGCCATCTACAGCTAAGCATGAGAAATATGGAAATATGACCAAACAGAATAAAGCACCCTTGGGATCTATCTTCATAAAATATAGAAGAATCTCTGTTTCACACATTTGAGTGATTTTTTTTTCTCTTCTTTTTTTTTCCTTTCAGATTCTGACCAGCATTTTGTGCATGAAATTCTAATGTGCTCCTTTCTATAGATTACAGATGGCATTGTTTTAATAATTCTGAGAACATCTCATGAGTGTATGCCTGTATGGGGGTGATGGTGATGTTAGAGACTTGGATTTTCTGTATGACTCCTTTTATTATTAGGCTGATGAAGTAAGGACATCCCCTTTGCAGTTACTTCATTGTTTTGCCTGAATGCTGGTGCAATGCATTTGGAAAGCTGTTTCTTCACATCACATTCTGACAACTTAGATGTGAAAGGATGTGGTTCCATATCTGGCATTACAAGACATTTAAGTTCTTTCAATTTCCTTTCAAACTGCTGTGAATTGGCATACTAGGTGCACAGTAGTTACTTACTGGCACAAACAATAACTGTTATAATCTGATAACAAATTTAAGTAGGGATAATTCTTCCGATGAGAAGATGGATGAGAACTGTAAGGAGGAAATCCTAACTAAAGATAGATCTAGTTCATTTTTTAGTAAATATATTTTGGGTTCAGTTTAAAGTGAGAAGAACACAATATCCATCTTCGCTGTACTCAAAAATGACTTCCTAATTAGAATGTGCAGTAAGATTATTCCTTTATTAAATTCCAGCCATCCTAGCTAGATGCTTCTATCAAGCATATGTCTGAGGTCTGAATTGACCTGAGTAATGATGGACATTTGGAAACGTGAAACTTTTTATAATAGTGTTTGGCAAATGAAGTTATCACAGTGATGCCACTTAAGGCATATTTAAATAGAGAATGCAAGGAATAAGAGTATGGTGTTTTCTAGGTAAAACTGAATTCATCAAATATTTTAACTGTATTTCTAATGAAACTTTTGTATATCAAATTAAAAGTGTTTTTTATGCATACATAGATAAAAATGAATTAATCAAAGCATTTATATCTTCAGTCAAGTATGCTTTATTTAAGTAATTCTTCATAATTTCCACAACACCCAGGTGGAATTCATCTCAACCACCTTGTGCTAGTTGAATTTTTAAGTTTATTTTTAAATTCCTGTCATAATAAAAAGAAAAATTACCTTCTGTCAACAATATAAATAAGCTAAGATTAACTCTTGGTGTGACTTTTTTTCTTGATTTCTTTTTGGAAGAAGCCTTGAAGTTTCTCCTCATCTAAACACTGAATCTTTAGACTACTGAAAACAGTTTAAATAAGTTCCACCATGACTGATTATAATGGATCTGCATAACTTTAATGGTAGTTCATGTATGGGTTAGAAGATCATAGTATATGCTTGTTTTCTCTGATGATTTAAATAAGCATCACAGGTATTTCTATTCTGACTTTTTTAAAATGACAAATGTGAATTAGAGACAGTATGAAGAAAAGATTTTAGTCCAGTTTTCATCAGTAAGAATGAATGCATAACACACTTGTAGTCTTCAAGTTTTATGTGCACAGTAAGAATAGAATGGAAGAGAATTTCATCTGGACAATATATTACTGAAAAGAGACATATTACACACATACTAGAGAATGAAAGAATGGAAAATGTTTGTGTAAGATGTACCTTTAAATAAACTGTAGAAATACTGATACTTAATAGAAAGTGATGCATTTACCTTCCAGTAAAAAAGGCTCGACAAAAAACCTAACATTTGTATGTTTCAGATTTTGTTTGACAAAAATAAAATAGAAATACTGTACCTATGGTGCAAGTGAAACAAAAGCATTCTCAGCAATATATTAACAGTTGCTGAAAGTAAGACCTGAAAACTGGCACAAGGAAGAAGTGTTATTTAATCTTTATTATTATTATTATTATTAATAATAATAATAATAATAAAAGTACATATTTAATATCTTACTGATAGATCACAATGCAAACTGATAGACTTCACCCAAAATAAAATTTATTTTGCCATTAACAGCAGTAAATATCAAGTAATGATTGAGAGCTTGGAAATATAGCACAGTGGAAAGATTTGCATTGATCAGATGGGCCTTGGAATGGACCTTGGAACCATGAATAATGAAAAACAATCATTAGCTAGCAGATACACCCTATGACTGAGTGGGACCGTGAGATGCTCTTCTGGTGTCACATTTCTGGGCTTGGGAGAGAGTGTAATGGCTGGCAAGTGAAGTACCAGCTACTCAGCTCATTTTCTGGGCTATAAGGTTTTCTTCTACTTTGTCACATTGCAAGAAGGATCAAAAATGACCATGTTCACCTCCCTTGGCTAAAGAGAAGTATATGTGGCTATCCTGCAAGTAAAATCCTCTTCATCCCAAATATGTCAGAAATGAAAAGACCTGAACTGTCTTACATGTTATGGGAAATTTATCTGTGTATGAACTAGCAAATAGTTCAAAACAGCATAAATTCATTCATAGTTGCTGGGAAAACACAGGTACTTATCGCAACAGTTCATCCAGCCACATAAACTTACTAAAGGCAGGTAGGATTAATTACATTGTGAAGGTGCCCCTCTCCCTCTGCTGACAATAAAGGGCCCAGGCTGCAAATTTGAGGCAGACCTCCAGCTTCAGTTGGCTCATGTATGTAATGCATGTTAGCATGTGTATATACAGAAGAAAATGTGAAGGGTTTTATCTTGTAGCCTATATTGCCTGGTATGGGAACAAACAAAACACTGAAGACTCAGATCTGCCATTTATAGAAAAACTGTTTTTTAAAAATTATTATTATTATTTTAAAATTATTTTTTATTTTTTAAACAAATAGCAGCTTTAAGAAGTAGAATAGTGATTAACTGTGCCAGCCAATGGATAGCCATCCCTGCACAAGAATCACAGGAGAAACTGCCAGCTTCCTCCACAGCTGTCCCAGATGTGACAAAAATAATCCCCTGAGCCATAGCAGAGCTGCTGCTCTTTTTACAATGAAAGAGGAACAAATACAAGCTTTGCACCTACCTTGATTCTTCAGAAGAGCAGTGCACCTTTTCCTTTTTTTCATCTTGATTTTCTTGATGCACACCATGAAAGCCATTGATTGTCTTAGGTCTCAGTATTTGATCAGACATACAATGAAGGGTTTACTTCATTATAAATGCTTGTCAGTTGTTGAATCATAAACTTTCTCCACAGCATTTAAGATAGCTAAACTTGAGAGATTAGAAGGATTGAATCAGTATGTGATATCTTTACATAAATTAAAAAAATCTGGGAAAAAGATCAACAGTTCTTTATGTTACATCTAATGCCATGAAAACACATTTAGTGCCTATCACCAAATGTGACAACACACTATAAATCCATGCTGTTTCTCAGACTTAAATAAAAGGGCTGATCCATCTTTTCTTAAGGTGGTTTGTTGGGATTCAGAATACAAAATAGCGTTGTCCATTCCAATTCAGGGTTTCAGTTTGCACAGTACATTTGATGCCACATAGACTGCATGGCTTGTGAAATCAAATTAAACAAAATAAACATAAAAGTCTGTAAAGACTGTATTAATTTATGCTTTGTAACTTTGTAAGAAAGCAGTGATTTTTTCCCTGATAATATCATGAAAATGCATTGCTCTAGAGCTTGCCAGCTTTCTTATTATTTTCTGCTCCAACTGCTATAACTAATGAACTTAAGTTTCTTTTGAAGTAAGGTAATAACATTTTACAGAAATTTTGTCTGAATTTTTCCCTTACAGTTTTCTGCAGTAATATGGAGACCTGTAAGCAACTTTTGACTGCTGCAGAAAGTGAAGATGATATCAAAATTAGGTTTTATGCTGCACTGATTATTTAGGCTGCTGTTGTAGACAAAATGTCTCTAAGAATGGCTCCTTCCACCTTCTATTCTTCAAAAAATTCAAGAAAACCTTTTTTTTTTTTTTTTTTTTTTTTTTTTTAACTATACTAGTATAGTATATAAGGAAGAAATGTTGCTGTGGAACTAAGTGTAATAATTACTGCAGATACATACTCTGCTTTTCAACAAGTCATGTTTTTAAGCTCTGTACAACCATAAACTTTATTTTTATAGGGACAAAGATTTTCCCTGGCAGCTTGCTGTTCCTGTGACCATAAGCTTACAAAGCATGCCATGAAGTATAGAATTTACAGGCAACATAGTCTTTCGTATGGTCTGTTGAATGTGCTGAAACAGACTGAAAAGATCATTATTGTTATGCACAACTCAAAACAATAGATATATTGAAGAGTATGTGATTTCTTAAGGCTGAACTAGTAGAGATCCATGTCTAACTCTTCTTTCGGTTTTTTCTAAGGTTTATTCTAAGGTACCTGACAGCCAGAGAGTAATTAAATCATTAACATGATTGGAAGCTGCTCTCTACATTTTTCCAGGAAATCAAAAATAAAACCCTAATGCATAAAACATTCAACATGATTCACAGATAATTAGGCAAAATTTCTCTGAGTTACTTTTCTGAGAAATTACGGCAACTGTAAGGGCTTGTCATTGTTGTAGATGAGGCAGGTGAGAAGCAGGCTTGTACTTCTGTGAGAGTGAAACATTTCTGAAGAAATGTATATCAGTGCTCAAAGACAACACCCAGAGCACAGAAATCCAACATTCGGCATATAGCTATGGATCATGTAGTGGTGCCTATTGACATCAAAATGCAGCCTCTTGTCTCTGGATCACATCTTTTACTTACTTTATGCCATAGAGTTATACACTGGTGCCCTTAAGCCATTTGGGAAACTCAAAGTCACATCTTCCATTGCCCTTCAGTGTTCAGAAAATCCTTTTCCTTTTCTTACTGCAAGTATCTCATACTACAAGTAAAATTATCTTTGTTGAAAGCAGTTGTCTCATTTGCACCTATTTTTTTCATTTTCCACTTTTTGTTTGTATCAGCTTTTCAAAGTTGTATCTCAGATGTATATGAGCCAGTTTTATTCCTGCTCTTTACCAATTTTCTCACTCAAGTTGGCATTTGGGGTTCAGCATATGGTGGGAGAAACTGCCCTCAGAACCATTGTTTAGTTAACTTACACTGAAATGCACTGATTTTAGCATAGCAGTTTAAAAACAGCTTTTCAGAGAATGCTTAAATACTCAAGTTCCACTCTGATCATTTGAACATCAATAAACAAGATGAAATTTTCTAGTTTAGGCTGCCTAATAGGGACTTCCTTCCATTTTACCCTTTGTTTAATCACTTTCAGTCCAGTTGTAATCATGGTGAGTTAGCTATGACTGACTGCATGGAAGTTATTTGCTCACATATAATTATCAGTAAATACCTCTCAGACAAATTGTGTAAACATTTCTCAGATAAGATCCACATCTGAAAGATCTGAAGGAAATACATTTCCCATTCTAGTCCTTCTTTCTTTCCTGAAGAGGTGCTTGCCTGCTAGAATCTCCAGAAAAGAGTGGTTGGTTTTTTTTTGTTTGTTTTTTTTTGTTTGTTTGTTTTTGTTGTTGTTGTTGTTGTTTTTTAATTCAGAAAAGATTCATTTTTATTCTCCTTGAATGTATAATTTAAACAAATGGCTTGTTACAGGGAATTTATTTTCATACATGCTTCTTTACGTCATATAGCACATTTTCCCCCCTGAATGTGGACAAAAAACCCTAGAGCACAAACAAAAACAATGTCACATTGAACACCTGTGAGCTGCACACAGAAGTCATAATATTCTATAAAAGGTGACTTTTGAAATGCCCTTTCAGGGCATGTTATGAGTTTGAAGTTTCACTCATTTGAAGAAAACATAATGCTTGTAATATGGGAATTATTGCAAGAGACAGTTGCTATTATATTTAATCCTCCAAGTTATTAATAATTCAGTATTTTTCTTGATAATGAAGAAAATATTAGAAGAAAGGACGCAGCTTCTGTGTTTGCATAAACAAGTATGCATTCATGTACACATTTTCTTCCAGTTGTGAGGTCTGGGAAGGTGATCACTCAGGTAAAGCAAATGTTATGCTCACTTTGATGTTCAGCCATGGACTGAAATGCTTGTCCCTATTTCCACAGTTCCTATTGTTGTAGAGAAGGTGGACTTGAGCTTCAGTGAGACCAGACGATAAGAGTATGATGCCCTTATCCAGTGTAAATTCCTTATGCATTTAAGGCATTACATTAGAACAAGCATCAACTAATATTTATTTAAATCTATAAGAAACAATGGAAAAATCATATTATGCCATTTTCTTGTTAGTAGGTTCATAAGTACTGATAAGATTGACCAGATTAATTGTTCAGCTAGGCAAGGCATTTTAGACTGTGGGTATTTTTCCTGTGCTAATATACGTAACTGATATATTTTTTTTCCTATCGCTACTCAGTCTAGAGATAACCTTATTCAGCTATTCTAAAATCCTGTATAAAAGTCAAATTGCAATCTGAGGTAAATGGTTATGCTCTTGTGGTGTTCAATAGAAAGACATAGATTCAGGAAATTATTATTTACACTTTTAATGAGTACTTACTTCCAAGTGAGATGAGTCATTCTATAAAATGCTTCTAAGTTGATTACAGAGGGAGCCTAAATTATTAGTGGACAACACACCTACTCAGAGAAGGCTAAGTTTAAGTGAAATTAATGTTGAGTGAAATCATTCCTAATTAGTAATTCTGTTCCACTGACAGGATTTTCACTGAAGTATTGAATCACCATTAAAACTGGGATGCAATTAAGAAACAGATTACAGGACAAATGAAGCTTGCTAAGAAGAATTCATAACCCAATTCAAAGGTTGCTGAGTGATTAATCTCTCCAGATTTCATAGCTTGTGTGGTCAAGGATGTAATAAGTAAATACATGAAAGTTCTTCAAGATGAAGATATATAGAATCATAGAATATCCTGAACTGGAAGGGACTCACAAGGATCATTGAATCCAACTCCTGGCTCCACAGAACACCAGGCAAAATACAAATTCTAGGTCTGAGGGCATTGTCTAAATTCTCCTTGAACTCTGGTAGTTTGGGGCTATCACCACTGCCTTGGGGAGCCTGTACCATGCCCAATGTCCTCTGCTGAAGAACCTTTTCCTCACCACCAAGCTGGAGCCCTCCCCTGTTGTGGTTTAATCTGGCAAGCAGCTGAACACCACACAGCCATTTGCTCACTCCCTCTTAGGTGGGATGAGGAGAGAGAATTGGACATAAAATACAAGTAGAACTTGTGAACTTGTGTGTAGAGACAAAAACCATCTGCTAAAACAGAAAAAAAAGTAAAATAAAATAAAACAACTATAACAATATATATAATCTATAACTCAATTACTTGACACTCACTGACTAACACCCAGCTAACAATACAACTGCTGCTGACCAGTACCCCAGCAGCAACACAACATCTCACCACTCTCCAACTGACACCCAGCAATCTCCAAGCAGTAGGCACCTTTGGCCAACTCCTCACAGCTTTATAGCCTTACACATAATGTCACATGGTATAGAATAATCCATGATTTATCCAGGCTAGCTGTCCTGACTCCACCCTGTCCACTGACATTGTGCCACAATGGTGGCAGCTCTTCTGCTGTGTAGCCCAGCCAATAAAACTGCTTCTTCACACAATTTCAATACTCTGAGTCTCTATTTAGGTCCATAATCAAGATTTCTGAATTTTTGATGTACTTTATCAAGTTTTCGGTATATAGAGAGATGCTTCTATTCAGACTTTTATCTAAGGTATTAGATAGGCTACAGTAAACTCAGAATGTTTTCACTCCTGTAAATTGAGTAAAGATGACAAGAGACATGCATGAATAAATAAACAACCATGAATCCTGGCAACACGAAGACACGAAAAGGAAACATACAGAAGTGTAAGCAGGGACAGAAAACCTGGGAGGAATTTAGAGAACTTGCATGAGCATGCAAAGATGCAGTTAAAAACGCTGAAGCTCATCTGGAATCAAATCTGCTAGGGATGCCAAAGACAACAAGAAAGAAAAATGTGAGTTTGCTGCTGAATGGGATGGGAGACCTAGTTACATGTGCTGGTGAAAAAAAGAGATGCTGACTTTCTCCTTTGCCTCAGACTTTACCAGCAAGTCTCTTCTTCAGGAATTTCAGGTTCCAGAAAGCAGAGGAAAATGTTGGAATAAGAGAGATATGCCTTTGTTGGAAAATGAATTGGTTCAGGGAATACTTAAGCAAACTGGGCAGTCTTTGAGTCCATGGACTCTAAAGGAATGCACTCACAAGTCCTGAAGGAACTGGCTGATGTCATTTTGAGGCACTGTCACTGATCTTCAAACGTTCGTGGTGACTGTGAGAAACTGCTGAGGACTGGCAGTAAGTGAATGTCATTTCTAAGTTCAAGAAGGACAAGAAGGAGGGCCTGCAAAACTGTGGGATGGTCAGGCTCATCTCAGACCCTTGGAATGAGACAGGAGCAGTAATCCTGCAAACCATTTCTAGGCACATGAAGGACAAGTCAATGTGGATCCATCAAGGACAAGTCATACTTTACCGAGTAGAAAAGTTACGATGATGGAATTACTGGTCTAGTAGACGAGTGGAGAACAGTGCATATTATCTGCATGAACTGTAGCAGGGCTTCTGATGCTTTCTCCCAAAATATTCCCATAGAAAAGCTGATGATGTGTGAACTGCACAAGTAAATAGTGAGTTGGATCAAAAAGTGGTTAAATAACTTGGCTGAGAGGGTGACCATTAGCAGGAAATAAAGATGGAAGTAAATTAGTGTACCCCAGAGATTCTGTTCTGATCCTGTTTAATATCTTCATTAATAATCTGAATGATGTAGCAGATTGTAACTTCAGCAAATGTGGAGATGACACAAAACTGGGATGAGTGGCTGTTACACCAGAGGGTTGTACTGCCATTCAGAGGAACCCTAGAAGGACGGAGAAATTGGCTTACAGGGACCTTATGTAATTCATTTGAGAAACTGAGAAATGCAAATTCCTTCACCTGGAAAAGAACACCTCCAAGCACAAGGACATGCTGAGGGCCACCTGAACAGAAAACAGCTTGGTGGAAAATGACCTTGGGTCCCTTGTTGGACAATAAGCTGAACATGAACTGTAGCGAAGCAGGCTAAAGACATTCTTCCTGCATTAATGAAAGCGTTGCCATCAGAAAGAGGGAGGTTTTCCTTCTCATCTAGTCAGCGCTAGTGGGGCCACATCTGGAGTGCTATGCACAGTTCTGGGTTTCTAAGTAAAAGAGAAATCTGTAGGTACTGGAGTGCAAAGGCTGCTAAGATGTTGAGACACAGTGTATCTCTTCTAATAGGACAGAAATGATTGCTGCAAAGTAACAGCTTAAATAGATTGAATTCTGTCATCCATGGATTAGCCTATGGATCTCCATCTTCATTTTATGCCTTAGAATCTCCCACATGGCTATGTTTGTTCTGTAACGCAAAGAGCGCTTGAAACGTGCAGTCTTGTGTGACCTTTAGAGGAATGTATAGCTGTTGGCATAAGTAACTGTAGATGTCATAAAGATCTATAAGACGCTGGGACATCTTTCAACTCAGACTCAAAAGGGAAAAATAACCATTTCTGGAAAATTATTCATTCTATTTTTAAAAAGGAATTCAATGCACAGAAGAGATGTCTTCGGATGAACTGTTAACTTTCCGATGATTATTAAAAGGGATCTAAACAACTGAATTTAAATAGATATCTGTAAGACTGCTAAAGCTAAAGGTGATAAATAACATGCTTTGAGGAAAACATATTAAACAGAATCAAAGTAGAAATGTACTTAGACTAAACTTTATGAGCTAGAATTGAGGGTCACTGAGGAAATCAGTGAAATAAATTAAATTGAGAAAACTTTTGATTTTACTTCTTTGTAAATCCATTTTTAGTGAGCTGATCTTGAAGCAGTAGGTCTTTGTTCTCAGTAAGTACATCACCTTTAACTTCTAAGGTTAGATTCTGAGATAACTGCAGGGTATCTACTTTTTCTCTGTGGTGTTTCTCTCAGGACATTTTCTGGAATTAGAACCATCAGCTGAGGAATAGTCCTCCTGCTCCTAGAACTGCTTAGGATGCTGCATGTGATTCACTGATAAATATACACAGATGCAGACATTAGCTGTGAGCAGAGGTTCCAATCTAACTCTTTGGACAAATGGACAGATTATGCATCTGACATGCCATGTCCACAACCTCTAGAGATTATCAACCATACAAAGGAAAAAACTCTTCCTGTGCTCTCCTAAGCACAGATTTTCCAGAAGATTCCTTTCACTATCTATTGCACTTTATTTCTATGTTGGCAAAATTTTACAATGAAAATAAATTATTTTATGGGAGATATAAGAACTCCCAAGAATGATTTTTCTGGAGATATATGCCAATTCATCTGCTATGGATTTATTTAACAAAATGATGTTCTTTTTCTCTTCTGGAAATGACATTTTATGTATCAGTCTTTATGATTAAAAAAATAAATAAATGACAAGCTCAAAATGTAATATTATTTTTTTACCACTTAGTGCTTTCCAGGATGACATCTGATGAATTTGAATGTGTGGGCTCCAAGTCTGATTGAAAATTCAGAAGACTGAAGTTAAGAAGAAAAAACATAACTTTACTCCAATGTGAACAGAAAAACACCCTTCTACTGATTTCCCATTTTTTCTCTGACACCAGCAGATTAAGATTTTCTGAAATATTACCTTAAAAAATTAACAAATTTATTTGACCAAAAAAACAAAAACAAAACAAAACAAAAAAAAAAAAAAAACAAACCCCAAAACCTTCCAAAATGAGGGACAGACTTTTGAAAATGAAAAATAAAGCTGCAATATTGTCATTAAAAAAAAGTCTAAAGGAAATGTGTTAAACTTGTTTGTTTTGAAAATTAACTTCTTCACTTCTTTGTTATTACTATTTTCAGAGAAAGAAAGGATCCTTATCAGATTATGTTTCTCTTGGCAACAATAAACAAAATCAAACTTGGCTTGAATAATGGTACCATATTTTCCAATCTTGACATGATAGATTAACTGTCTTTTCAAAAGTTGCTAATACTAGGAAAGCAAAAACTGACTCATATTTTGGTCTCTTGTGTAAGTAACAGAGTTCTGCTTTCATCCAAGATAACCTTCATGCATCTCCATTTGGCTTAGCTAATATAGCAGTCTCATTTGATACATCTGGAAAGCTCCTGGCTTCATAAGTGGCTGCCCTTATGTTTGCAGGCAGTCCAGGAGGTGGACTGGGTTCCCTACTGAACTCTAACTTACAGAAGTATGAAACAGTAAGGAAAGAGACATTCTCCATTCATTTTATAAGCTACAGTGTAACTAAATGCATTTCTTGTCTCCCTCTACCCTTAAGTGATTGCATACAACCTAAAAATATTGGTTTTATGAGAGACTGCATTACAGATCTCCAAACATGCTGCAGGATGGGAATATATTGTGTTCTCTTCAGGAGGCTATGTACTGAGTATTTGGAAATCCTAGGAAAATCTGGCTTGTCCTACACTCAGGAGCATCCACAGACCACGTCTCCTGTATTCACGATACTCTCCTGGTTGCTGTTTGGGCTCCACACTGTGCTATCAAGAACAAGGCTTACAATATTTCCTCAGTTTTGAGTAGGTAGCATCCTCTCCCTGGCTACTCCTGTGTCAGATCCATACACTTTACATGAATGGCAATCTGAAACTAAGCTGAGGTGCTGAATGGACTAGGATGTCCCCAGTCAAGGATCTGTGTTTTGGCTGGAGATGATTATCTGCATGGACTGAAATTATAATGTATATGGTGACAAAACATAGTGTAAGAAAAGGGCATCACCACCTGATCAGTCTTGCTGTTTCCTTTGGGATAGCCCAATGATTGTTATTTGAGGTTACCTTTTCTTCAGGAAAGTATAGCCATCTGAAATGACTTCAGTGGCTGAAATGACTTTTGGCTGAGGAAAGAGTGCGTATGAGTTGCAGGGATTTTTCTTACAATGTTGAACAGCAGAAGACATAAATTTAGATTGAGACTTTATATACGAAGTTCCATTATATTATTAATTCACTCTATTTATCGATTTGAATGTGTCTTAGTATTCTTTAGATTGCATTTGATCTAATGAAGTTTGTCTACAACTCTGGATATTCACTCTGAAATACTGTTCTCAGAGAATCTGATCCCTTTTAACTATTGTCAACAGTAAAGATCTGTTTGTTTCAATGAAAGCTCTCCTGCCCCATTGTGTAAGCAGTACCAGTATCTTACCTTCTAAAATGGAAATGTCAGAAGACTACAAGATTTGATTGCCCTCTTCCTGTGAGAAAACCCAGTGGTGATCACATAGGCATGCAGAGACTGAGCTGGTTCCAAATTCCTGTGCTTTACATTTCATGTAAAAAGTCTTTGCTGGAATTACACAATGCAGAAAATATGCATTAGTTAGGCGCACAGTGACATATGTGATTGATCATAGTTAGCATATGCACATATTTGCAAGGAAAAAAGGGCTTGACTCAAATACTAAGTTTAATCTTGTAGGTGTACTTTGATGTTTTTGTGTGTGTTTTTTTGTTTTTGTTTTTTGTTTTCTCTCTCAAGTAATTATAAAGTCACTGATGAATGAATATCACTTTATCAGTTCAAACATTAATCAACATCAGACATTAATCAAAGCATGACAATGATGATTGATTCATTTTTCACGAGAATCCAATTGGGCTGTGATTCTTCCATCACTTAAATAGATGTATTTACTCCTATAGTCAATGTATTCTTGATCAGTGTATTTCTCCGCAGATAGTCCTATCACTGATGCATGGAGGTGAGAGGGACTTTGCTACAACTTTTTAATGTTTTAAATTTAAGGAAAATTTTTGTTCTAATTTTTTCCCCCAAGGAAGTATTTGAGTAGTCTAGGCTTAAGCAAGTTATGTTCCCATGGAAAAAGATCTTACTTTTAATTGTTTTATGACCAATGAATCAAAAAATGGCTTAGGTTGGAAGAAACCTTAAAGCACATCCAGTTCCAAGCCTATGCCATGGGCAGTGCCACCCACCAGCTCAGGCTGCCCAGGGCCCACATAACCTGCCTTTGAGCACCTTCACAAATGGGGCATCCATGGCTTCTCTGGGCAGCTTGTGCCAGCGCCTCCTCACCCCCTGAGTAAATAGGTTTTTCCTAACAGCTAGTGTATATTTCTCCCTTTTTGTTTAAAGTCATTCCCCCTTGTCCTATTACTATTAGACCAAGCAAAGTCAGTCCCCTTCCTGCTTGAAAGTTGCATTCAAGTACTGGAAAGCTGCAATGAGGTCTTCCCAGAGCCTTCTCTTCTCCAAAATAAACAAACCTAACTATCAACCTTTCTTCAAAGGAGAAGTGCTCCAGCCTTTTAACCATATTCATGGCCATCTGGAGCCACTCCAAAAGTTCCCTATCCTTCCTGTACTGGTGGCCCCAGGCATGGACACAGCACAAGGGAACAATCTCCTCCCTCACCCTGCTGGCCACCTCTCTTTTGGTGCAGCCCAGGATACTGTTAGCCTTCTGGGTTGCGAGACTGCACTGTTGGTTCATGTCCAGCTTTCTGACCACCAGGACCCCATGACACCAAACCTGGAGGCAACACTGATGGCAGACTGAAAAACAGAAAGCAGCATAAGGTGGAGATGTCAGTCCACAGTGGGGTAATAAACAAGACCCTAGAGTTTAATCACCATAGATTTCTCTGCTTTTAGGCCTCTGTAACTTTGTTGTGGCAATTTGCTTTCAAGAGACCAAGACATTCTGAGAGGTAGATTTATGGGAGGAAGAGCAAATTGATCCATGAGCTTTCCCCTTCCATGTTGTCATAAACAGGGGTGACACAAGCCTTCTCCATCATCTAATTCAATGGCTGATGGAAATGACACAGTCCTTCACCCCATGCTGTCTCATCATGTTCACACTTCCATTTGGGATTATTAAATTGTTTTCTGTGCTCATGGCTGGATGGACAGAAGGGAATTTCTTAGATCTTACAACACTTTTTTCTGCAGAGTTCTGAGATATTTGGGCATAGCATTACACCCAAGTCAATCTTTACCTACTAAATTCTGTTTGAAATGTAACTCAGCAAACCACATGGCTGGGAAAGCATATATTGTATGCTTAATATGATTTTTATAAATAGGGCCAAAACAGATGTTTTCCTTGGTACCTGAAAATTTTTATTGTCAAGGTATCAATTGTTACATATTTTACAAGAACTCAATTGTGTGTTCAGATTTGGCTTTCATGTTTTTAAAGAAAATTAATAAGGATTGTGGAACGATGCTCCATTCCTTAAGTCTAGCCAGAATATGCTGATAGGACTATTGCCAATTCAGTGACTGAAAAATATAACTCCTATATTGCAAGGCCCATAAAGAAGTTCTTACAGTATGCAAAATAACAAAAGATCAATTGCCTATGACCTTGTGTACTCTGTGCACTGAAAGTCATATGTTTCAGAGCTGTGTTTCCTCTCAGTGCTGGCCTATTCTGTCTGCATACTGTGTGATGAGACCTGTTGCTCTGCCAGAAGAGAATTCCTATGTTTGAAGGTAGTGTTGGAAGAAGAGGTCCAGCCCTAAACCATCTGCTAGTGCAACAGCCTCCTATACAGCTCTGTTGCTGCATTTTGTCAATTGTTACCTTAAATATAATGCATGTTAAAAGGTAATATGAAGAATTGTTTTCATTGTGGGTTTACTTATGCTTTTCCAGTGACACTACTAGAGCAGAAACTTGTTTTGTTTTTTTTTTTTCCAGGCATATCACTTACATATTGACTGTGAAGGATGTTGTTGCTTGTCTGTCCTCTCACTGCATTGCTGAAGTAGGAGATTGCATAACATTAAACACAGTGTAAGCCTGAAGATGTTATTGATATAAAAGGAAAATCTTTCGGAAAATCTGTACTTAGTAACAACTATCCTGGCTCAGAACTTGCCTGTCTCTTGGTATGTTGACAGTTTGGTCCAATTCTGCATCAAAGGACTGATTATGTAACACTGTTGTGAAATCTTTGGTGTCAAAGATTTAGCTACTACCTTAAACACTGCGATAAACCTGAACTTTCATAACACTAAACCAAAACCATCTTAACAAATAAATTAACAATAACAAGCAAAGAAAAGAAACCATGAATTAAATAATAACAACAAAATTATGCAAAAGACATTAATTTAATAAAGGCTAACCGCAAAATGTTAGCTATAAAATCTATACCTTGTAAAGCTGGAGAATTAAGAAAACTGGAACAGTGCTAGAAATTTCTGATTTTGATCAGCTCTTTTGGCAAATCTAATCAAGTAGATATCATGTCCAATCCCAAAAATTGTGTTGTCAGATAGTAAATTAAAAAATGCAACAGCTTCATTCTTACTAAATATTTCTTTTTCCTTAGAATTTCCTTCTGCAGAAAATGTCAGTTCAGTTTCTCTTTGTGTATGGGAATAAAATTTTTCTCAAATTCTGACTCCCTTTTTGTCTTGAATTCTACATGCTTTGCTTCTGATCGTAACACAGACATGAAAATTATTTTTTGGCAGTAGCATTTATCAGTTAACATTATACTTTGTTGTACTTTTTCCAATGTAGTGTTCCTATGAAATAGAAAATACTTCTACTGGTCAGATCAGTGACTTCCATTTACCAGTAATGACTGCTAACATAAAAATGTGAGCAAGTACCAATGTACAGAACCTTTTGCAGATGAGTAGTTACACTGATTTCAGAGAAAGTATGCAGATACATAGAGGTAATGTACATATACTTATCTAAAAATCAGACAAATCAGATAAATTAATTCCAGGTAGACTGGTGATTAATTAAAATTCTTTAATTTTGTAAGACAAATTTTTCTTCTTTTCTCTATTATAATGCCATATAACCAACACTAAAGTAATTTCCCTCACTCTTTAGCTAAAATGTAAAAAGAAAAATCAGTTTTTTACACAACCTAGCACTTGAACTTGTACATGCTAAGAGAGATGAAGAAGGATTCAGCTTTAATAATGATGTAGTAATTAAGAGAATCTAATTATAAGAGAAACTACAAATTTAAATTCACAGACAATTCAGGCAGTTAGCATAGAATTTAATCTCAGAAACAATGCTAGAATGACATCTCAGTAGACTAAGAAAGTCAGAGCAAGCAAGTTTCTCTATTCCTAGAAATATAGCAGACCATGACCACAACTGTGAAAAGTTACTTAAAATCACAATTTTCTTTCCTCTTTATAATGTTTAATTAGCAACAGTAAGTAATAACATTTAATTGGTGCTGTTTCAGAGAGAAATTAAATCATATGTGATTCAAAAAGAAATAAGTCAAACTTTAGTACAGTCAATGTGTCTTTTAAAAAGTTTAAATTAAGAGCCTGAGTTGCCTGTGTTATGTGGTATACCAGCTGGTCTACATAACACAGACCCCTGGACTCAGCATAATTATAGTCTTCAGTTTCAGTGTAATTTATGGTAATATTTTATTATTTTATAATTTATTTCCCCCCTAGTCCCAAAGCACACATCTCCAATTATATCTGCCAATCCACACCCCATAACTGTGGGCTTATCAAAATTCCTGAATGATGAAAAAAATTGTCATGATAGATGTCATAGAACAGTTCCACGAAAGAATTAAATGTATTGGCAGACCCTCCAGCTATGCAATTTGTAATTTTATTTAATACTTGAGATAACTTAATTACTTGGTTTTGTTTTGAATTTGATAATTTAATATGAGAATAAAATCTCAAGATTCAGAAAAATTTACAGTTAACAGAAGAGTTTAATGGTCTTTGGATTTGTTCTAGAGATGGCAGTAATCTGCAATTCAATTTATGGACTAGATACTTGAGTCACAACTATTCACAGATAAATACTTTCCCTGAATTGAATTGGGTATTTGTAGTTGTTTGCCCATGTGCCTGTTTCATATGGAATAAATCCCTTGATTAATACTACCTGAGGTTAGGCAGCAGTGATAGTTTATTACAATCAAGATGTACTATGAGTAGAACACTGCTGTCTACAGAGATCCCAAACTTACACAGTAATAGAACAAAGAAATAGCTGAGGATGGAAGGCCCCTCTGGAGGTAACCATTCTGAGCAGAGAAGTTTCAGCTACAGTAGGTTGCAAAAGGATTACTTCTGTGCATACTCCACAGTTTCTCTGGGCAACCTGGTTTGACCATCCTCACATTGAAACATTTCTTCTCATGTTCAGATGAAATTTTCTGTACTTCAATTTTTGCCCATTACCTTTTGTCCTATTACTGTGTACCACTGACAAGAAATCTCTGGTTCTGATGTCTTTACTTCTCCCCAACTTGAATAATGTGAAGGACTGAATAGGGCTGAAGCAATGACACTTGGAGGTTGCAAAGTTATCTTTCCTTTAAGGATAGTCCCCTGAGATAAGTGTCCACAAACAAACAAACAAACAAACAAACAAAAAAAACAACAATACAGTTGAAAAGAAATGTACCCAAATGCTATCCAGGTATTTGGTAGCATTTCAAAGGGGTTTAGCAGAGGTTTATGTCTAAGTCTGTCTAATATCTGGGTCACAAATGGAAGCTCAGAGATAGATTCCTATGACTGCTCCATGTAAAATAACCAAGCCTCTGGACTGAACTTTCAGTATTAAAAGAAATAAGTACTGTTGTTAAATCAGATATCTATGGAATTAAGTAGCGTTTCTTTGTTGATTTGTTTTTACTTCATGTCAAGCTAAAACTTGCCTAATTTGCACCTCAGATGTACTCATTTGAAATACTCATTTGAAGCACAAGTTGAAGTACTCATCTGGATCTTACTTAGGAGTCTGAAATAGGTTGTCAGAATGATGGCATTCCATTACAAAACAGAATGATCAAATGTTAGAGAAATTTATGACATATATATAACTTAATGGAAAGAATATTTTATCTGTTGAGGGGATAGATCATATATTTTCCTTTTTGGGGATTTGCCTATTAAAGTAGAAATGCTTTACAAAACACAGTATTACTCCGTCAGCAGAATTAAGAACAAACTTTATTAAACTCTTAGTTATGCGATGGCATATAAAAAGCAGAATCACAGGGCTGTAAAGTGTTCAAAAAGTAAAGTGAAGAAAAAATAACCATTAAACCTGGTAGATCACGGACAGAAACAATAGCTTGTTTGCAACTGGCTATTCTCACTAAACCCAAACTTCTAGAAGTATGGAAAGAACAAATAATGTGTAAGGGTAACACTATTGTTCGATTATTAAGGAAAATGCACTTCTTTAGGATAAAAAAGAGTTAATATTTGCTAATTTACAGTTACTCTAACTTGCCTATGGTATGAATTTTCCTATGTATTTTCTCACCTCCATTGTAGTTCTGATTTATAAAACCATCAGAATTTATATCTGTCTATGTTTACTACTGAAATCTAAAATGAGAGAAACACTTGCAGTATGACCTGAATTTCAGTCAGACATTCAGCTGCTGTTATGCTACCAATCAAATTTTCAGCTGATGGACCCTGTGCATCCTCAGATTTAGCAGTTAAAGGCTTAGGTTATTTTTTACACATTGGGTTATCATTTTTACATGTTTTTATGGGATTGCATGGCTTCGTGAGACAGGTATGTGTCAAATATGGGAGGAAGTCTTAGGCTATTAGAGTTAATGTAATGCTGTTATTAAACTGAGGAGGTATGAATCTAGGAAACTCAGAGTCAGAAATCTAAGAAATAAGAAGAAAGAAAAAAAATGTGTTTCAGTGCAAAGCTTCAACACAGTAATACCTCTGAACTGAAAAAATGTGAACAGTGCAGATCTTAACCAAAGTGAGGTAACTAAATTAAAATGACAAGAAATATATAGATTTTTCCAGCTGAAATAATAAGAAAATATATACAAAGTGTTGAAACAGGCCTGGCTGGTAACTTAGAAATGAAAGCAGAGCTGGAGCAATCTTCTGTGCTATATGATTTCAATAGAGTAACATTCTAGGAAGAATAAAAGTTTCATATAGGGATCTAAGTTTTAATAGGATTCTCATGTAGATGGTGTGATACTAAGAAAAGAGAAAGAAGCAAAGAAAGAATCCACTATCTTACACATTTATTTTTTATGAAGTTTCTTAAAGCACCAGTCTTTCAAACATTTACTTCCATGCTTAAGTATATTTCATGTGGAATATTGAAAACATGTGATTACTCAAGACACTAAGTTTAACTATCTAAATATGGTGCTGAAAAGAACAATTGAAAAACAATCAGACAAAACTCCAAGAAGTAATTCCTCCTCATCTCCAAAAGGAAGTGTTTCCAAAATAGTATTTATGATCTTATTTTTGGAGAAGGTGTGAAAAGATCCTTAGGCATGAAATGCTTGAAGAAACACTGCAGTTTGGATAGGAATACAGTAAAAATTTCCTGGCAGTGATCCTCCACCCAGTGAAAAGATGCTCTGTGGAAACCAAAGGAAGAAGAAACTGCATTATGCTAAAGCAGGAAAATGTAATTTAATTTACTCTTCTATTTTTATTTATGCAATATTCTGTAGAAATAACAATCTCTTCTTGTAAAAGAGGCAATTCCCCTTTCTCTTGCATAAGTTTTATAATAATGGTAAAATGTTACATTCTTGGAAACAATTCTATCCTCTTTTAGTAAGCCTGCATTGATTTTAAAAATAAATAAATAAATAATTACATTCCCCTCCCCCCCACCATTAAATGACCCTTCTAGCACAAAACCTCTATGCAAAGAAAAATATAACACATTTTAATCAGTATGTCTAGTCAGATGTCCAAAGAGAAAATGAAAGTTGCTATTACCTTGGATAAAACAGCTCAAATGTATAACTCTAAGTGCCATGGATGATGTACTCTGGGCAGAAAGGAACTCATACATGACAAAGTTTTCTGAACTAATCCAAGGTTCAAGAAGGCAATTGTGGTTTCTTGACATCTGTGAAAACAAATTATACCAGTCAGGTAATGACAGTAAAGAGGTGTAGTTGGAAACTGAATAATCAAGTCTTTGGAAAGTAATGGAAGTCTTCTTGCCTAATTTTCCAGCCAATCTCTGCCTGAAAAGTTAGACCTCACCAGAAAGATATCTGAACAAGCCTTGCTGTCTCTTCCTTTGTGGCATCTAGAGCAAATCATTACTAGTTAAAAAACTGTGGCTTGTCTTCTGGGCTGACCTTAATGAAGGTCCTCCATTATGTCTAAAATACAACTTTGCATTTCACAAATAGGTCTCTACATTCAACTTTAACTCTGAAAAACTGGAAAAAAAAAAAAAAAAGGAGACGCTACTGGGTTGGCATCATTCCTGCTGAATCAAGTGAGCTGGCATTATCATCCATATTGCCCTGGTTGGAAAAGTTTTTGAAGAAGTTATTAGAATACATTACTTGGGTATGAGAGTGATATAAATTTAACAAGCAGGTTTTTACCTGCTTTTTACCAGGTTTTACAGGTTTTTAACTCATCCAAAAATAAAATCTAAGTCTTTCTGCAGCTCGGAGTAATTTGAAAACAGAAATTCATACACACAAACCTTAGATTACCTTGAATTATTAGAAAATCAAGTTGGAAAATTTCTCATTGCCACCTCATCCATTACTTGATGATTTTATGATATTTTATGATGCTGAATAAATTTATAGTATTTATGTAGTCCTAAGGATGTAATTAGTTTAAAATAAAAAAATAAGTCTTTTCCTCCTGCTCACTTGGACTGAGTGGTGACTTCGTAGGTTTAAAGAATAGCAAAACTAAAGCAGGATAAACATTCCAGTTTAAAAGAGTAACTATGACAAAACTGATAATTACAACTCTGCAGTTGTTCTCTTCAGGCTAAATGTTAGCATTCTTTCGTCCTTGGGAAACCTGAGATACACTGAGACAGGAGGTGTCCATTTCAGTCTGACTGTGGAACATGAAAAGTCAAAGGATTGCACTGTTATGTTTATTTCATACTTCAGTAAAACCCTTGCAGTAGTGATAATGTAGATTTATGTCAGATACTATGGGAAATGTTCTCTTTTTCTCTTTTCTTTCATCTGAGGATTGCATGTATTACTTATTTTGTCATTCATTGTAGTGAACTGATTTTGGGAAACAACAAAGTAGAGTTATACAGGCATTTCTGGCTTTATATAAGGAACAGCTGAGTTTTCCACCAGATGAACAACACACTGGAAAAAACAGTATTAGTTTTCAGTGGATAAGAAGCAAGCTACTTCCAAAATTATAGCTTAAGTTCACAGAATGTCTTTAAGTTTGCAGTGTGGCTGCTTGCCCGTAGCCACATTGAGTTAATGCCAGAGTAGAGCCAGAGTAGTTATATGCTTTGAAATAAAGCCCAGGTTCAACAGACTGCTTCTTTTTCTTTTCTATAATTACATCCAGTTCAAACTAACAGGAAGGTTTTCTGAAATTAGGCTTGGGAACCTGAAAATTTGAACACATTTGAAAAATCGCTAGTAGATTTCATTGATCATATGAGATGTATTTGCTTACTTACAAGAGCTGTATTTTGGATATCACCTCCTGGTAAGGTGGCAAACTTTAGCAGGAGTGTTTTACTAAGAACATACTATAAATGAGGTTATGATTTAATAACATTGTTCAGGAGACTTTGCCAGAATGGCCTTGAACACCAACAAAGTTTGCCTCATATGTGCAGAAGTGAGTGGGAACAGTCTCATTGACTTCAGTAGGCTTACAACCGGACCATAACACTGGAAAAGAATTGGCTGACTTCCCCGGCATTTTGTTCACTACATGCTCAGTACTGTTTAAGACACATTATTCTTTTTCTTGCCATATGCATTAACGTTTCTCTGTCTTTCCTATACAACAGGCTAACTAGAAATGAACATTAAGACATTCCTAATTCCTAATTTCTTCTGTAGTGACTGGTGTGCCTGGAAACTTTCATATTGCCAGAAATTAATTATGTGGATCTTTGTATCTAGATATGGTAGAGACAAAAACCCTGTATGTTAAAGTATAACTTAATTCTTAAAGGAAAATCTAACTGCATGTACCCGTGTTCACTTGGTATTTAGTAAGTGAAGACTGCTATCAAAGCCACTAGTTTATCAGTTGGTTTTTTTTTTTCCCTGTAAAAATAAGCAATTCCTTGATGCTTTTATATAGCTTTTGCTGAGATATCACAAAAATTCAACTTTACTTGTCTGAATTCCATTTTTGTGCTTATTAAACATAATAAATAAAATTAAATCAAAGAGAGAATCATGTTTTTTGTTTCTAAATTGAAATAATCAATTTTATTTTGCAAATTGTATGTTTTCAGCCTCAAACAGAGAGTCCAGATCTTGAGGAATATTGTCTGGGTGCCATCTCCTCTCTCAGCAGTGTTTTTTGTGTACCTAAATAAATGAAATAAAATAACAAATAGTCAAGGATAAAATCAGACGGGTCACTTCTGAAAAGGAATAAGATGCAAAAAAACACAAAACCCAACAACAACCAAACACTAAAAAAGGGTGGGGATAGGCTCTGCCTTAGAAGATATATCATTCAGACATATCTATCCTACCCCTTTTCCAACCTACATATTTGAAGAATAGGAAATGATATAGAAATTGCTTTTTTTTTTTTTTTTTTTTTTTTTTTTCCCATCTTATCCACACTTGCATTTCAAACTCAAACTCAGTGGAATTCAAATGTGGAAAATCTGGTTAATCCAATTTGGGGTTTAATTATTAAAAAATTAGGTCCCTAAATAATTCTTTAAAATAGATGACAACTCTAGAGAATTGGAAGCTAAGGACTGTAAGAAAGTTCTTTGAGTTTTCTATTCAAATGGATCAGAAGATGGAATGAAAATGCATTCTTGCCCTCAGAAAGAGCATGAATAATTTCCATTGAGGTGTCACGATCTAAGGAGTGCAAAATATGTTTAAAGTAACTTCTATTTTTGGCCGTTTTCCAGAAAAAATAGAAAGATCAGTTCTTAATTTATGCGTCATGTTGTGTTTCCCCATCTCCCAGAAGCATATCCATCTACATAAGTACTAGTGGTCCCTTATTTATGTTCCAAATTCAACTGCTTGTGCCTATATGACATGTATATGACTAAAATGTTACCTCACTATGGTAGCTGATAGTTTTAGCCAAATAAAAGAAATGCACATACTTAGCTTTTGGGTTCAGGCTTTGAAGGTCTATTCAAGTCTTGGGCACTACCAGTTCACTGAAGTTGTAATTAACTGTAACTTCGCTTTTAGTCTTACTCAGAAGCCATCTTCCAAAATGTTTTATAGTTTTCCTTCCACTGCACCATAAACATTACAATTCTATGTATGTTTCTTATGCAGCTGATTCTCTTTCTTACTGTTGCTAATGTGTTTCTGTATATCATCTTCTCAACTGGTCTTGTATAGACCTTTAATGAATTTCTCCCTTTTTCCATGATACATAAACACAACAGATGTGTGAAATGCATTGGTAATACCAGCATCTCTCTTTGCAAGAATATAAAGTCCCTTTCACTGTATTTGACGTGCCCATTGTTTAAAATGGATGTTATTTGTATTCCTCCCCAGTCACATATGTCCTATTTTATTTTCTGGTTGACTGGAATGTAGTCTTGGAAACGATAGTACAGTGTGCTGTGAACATAATCTGGAGTAGTACATGGGAAACCCAATGTGAAATCCCAAAAGACAAAATAGTCAATTTGTCACACATTAATGTGTTTTTCCCTCAAAACCTTGAAGTTTTATAAACACATTTCATAATCACAGAGGGCTTTTCGGCCCTGTTTATAAAACTTAAATATCTGAAGTATAACCAAAACTGAAAATAAAATACTTCCAAGTCTATTACTGAAAGCTGAAGAAAGTTAATGAGAAACTTACTCACCATGTCTGAGTACTGAGGGATGAGAATCTCCTTCCTTCTGCTGACTGCATTATTTCTGATACAAGCTGGGATGTCATTGATCATCTTGCAGATTATTTTCAGTAATAAGTTTCTCAGCACTCTTAGGAAGAAAACATAGAATCATAGAATGACTTAGGTAGGAAGACACCTTAAATATAATCTAGTTCCAAACCTTCCGTCCATGGGCAGGGTTGCCAAACATTAGATCAAGTTGCCTGAGGCCCCATCCAAACTGACACTGAGCACCTCTTGTGATGGAGCATCCACAACTCCGGGTAAGCTGTTCCAGTTTCTCATCACCCTCTCTGTAAAAACGTTTCCCCTGACATATAACCTAAATCTCTCTGCTTTCTTTAAAACTGTTCTCCCTTGTCCTGTATTTACCAGAACATGTAAAAAGTCTCTCTTCCCCCTGCTTATAATGTTCCCTCAGGTACTAGAAGGCAACAGTGAGGTCTTCCCAGAGCCTTTTCCAAGATAAATAAGCTCAACTCCTCAACCTTTCTTCACAGAGGAGTTCCTTATGCTCTTTGATCATCTTTGCTGCCTTCTTCTGAACCTGCTTTGACTGCTCTGCATCTTTCCTAAACTGTATACCACAGGCCTGGATTCAGTACTCCAGATAGGGCATTGTGAAGACAGAGCAGACAGGGACAATCCCCTCCCTCATTCTGCCAGCCACACATTCAAATGCAAATCAGCATACTGTTATCCAATTGGGGCTGCAAGAGCACACTGCTGGTTCGTGTTCAGCCTTTCTTTCAAGACCCCCAACTCCTCCTCCACAAAGCTGCTCTTAATGAATTCTTCTCCCAGTCTGCATGCATCTCTGGGATTGCACCAATCCAAGTGTAACACCTTTCACTTGGCATTGCTGAACCTCATTGTGCTCAACAAATCTCTTTACTTCAGAAATCATTGGGAAAAATCCATATCGTACAAGTAGTGCAATTCTTTTTAGGTGTTTGTTTTTCTGTGCAGAGTACTGTAATGTTATGTTAACTATGGTAGTTAGACCTGAAGTCTGCAGAAAAAGGTAGTTTCTTTCAACAGATAAACAGACACTTGAAACAAAATTCAGTCTCTCCAGTAGACAAAGCCTTCTTGTTGTCAGGTGTACAACTGCAAAATAATTTAGGTTGGAAGGGGCCTCTAGAGGTCAGCTTATCCAGCCACTCCTTAAAGCAAGGTTAACTTTGAAGTTAGCTGTACAGTGGATTCCACAGCCATAAAAGCCAAATCCCTGCCTCTGCAAGGCATCCAGGTGTTGACCCATAGAATATATCAGGCTATATCTGTTCTTATCTGAGCCCTTATATTTGATGGGTGTACTGGGTGTTTTATCAAGGTTTTAGTAGCAGAGGCTGAAGAGGTTGTGAGGAGAGGTCAGGGGCTGCCCCCATGTGAGAAACAGCTGTTTCCAGACAGCTCCAACAGACCCACCACAGGACACAGCTGAAGCCAGCAGCAATACTGATGGTGCCTCTGGGAAACTGTATTTAAGTTAAAATGCTGCACACCAGCTGGAGGAGTGAGAAAATGTGTGAGAAACTGTTCTGCAGACACAAAGGTCAGTGCAGAAGGAAGGCAGAAGATGCTCCAGTTGTGGAGCAGAAGTTCCCTGCAGCCCATGGAAAAGCCCATGGTCAAGCAGGTGAATGTGGCCTTAAGGAGTCTGAAGCCCATGGAGAGCTCCAGCTCCTGGGTTGCAGTTGCAACCTGTGGAGCAGAGTCCCACAGAGGAACAACTATGTTACTATGAAGGTACTGTTACTATGAAGGACTGACTTTACCTTCCTTTACCCTTGCACTACTTGTGGGGGGGAGAAAGAAGGGTTAGGAACAAAGGAGTGAAACTGAGACAGGTAAGAATGGGATGGAGGGTTGGAAGGTGTTGTAGTCATTGTTTCATATGCTGGCCTATTTTAAATTGGAAATAATATATAAATATATTTTTCAGAGTTAAATCAAATTTGATAGTGCTGATAATTCCTAAGTGGTCTCCTTGTTTTTATACCAACCTATGAACTTTTCTGTCTTATTTTTTTCACCATGTCCTGTAGAGGAGGAGGAGTGACAGAGTGGCTCAGTGGCCATCTGGCAGCTACCCAAAATCAGCACACCACAGCAGACAGCACCAAGAAGAACCTCATCTCTGCTCCCATGCTCTTCTCTCCAGCCCCCATCAACTTGTAGCCACATAGATTCCATAAAACTCACACTGGCAGTATTAGCAGTGCACAGTATTTCCTGTTTCATGTGTGCACAATATATGGCATGCTGCAGAATAGGTGCTACATAAATATAGCATTTTCATCAAGGGAATAGGTCCTTTCCAAGTTAATGGATACTCTTCTTTAATCTTTGAAGATGTATGCTGTGTAGAGCAAGATTAGAACTGCCGCTTGCAACACTGGAGACCCGGGTTCGAATCCCCCCTGTGGCGCAAGTGGAACTGCAGCTCTGCTACACTAGAGGGCTCGAATCTTGGGAGTTGGACTCGATGATCTCTAAGGTCCCTTCCAATTTGCACGATACTATGATACTATGATGATACTATGATTAATTTGTATAGAATAGTCTGAGTGTCTCTGTTAAAGGTTTTGTAAAAGGTATCAAAGTTGTAAGAGACTAAGGGAAGAACTGAGATGCACACACATGGCTCTGAGTCCGGGAAAAAAAATAAACAGAGAGTTTATTTTTGATGTGCCAAACACTTTGATATCATCATGTAAAACAACAGAAAGAAATAAAAATTGAGTTACTGAAGAAGAAAAGGTATGTTTTTGCTCTCCTTCTGGCCCAGAAGGTTAAGTCATCTTTTCCCCTTATTTTTTTCATTATAAAAGTAAATGTGTGTGTAGCCCCTCCAGATTTGCTATTGACATTCATGATACTCACATATGGCAATCATTAACTACTGCAAAAAAGTACCAGCATGGACTTAATTATTTTCCTAGAATGTTATTTGAAGAATTCAGGAATAAGACCAAGTTCTTTGAGATACACTTTGTATTTAGTATAATCTTTTAATGAGCAACATACATATTTAAATTTGGAAATAACATCACATACTTGTCACAACTACATAAAAAACAGATCTGATTTTTCTTAATGGATAATGTGAAGGTACACTCAGTGTTTTGCAAGCAGACACGTAGTACTGTTTTCCTTCAAAGAAAGATGGTGAGATATCTCCAGCCCAAAAACTTTGTTTTTTGAAATGGGACAGTTTTCATGACTTCTACTCTTCCTTCCCAATAACAACATTTTTCTTCAAAAATAACCTCACAACCTGCACCTGATCTGACCCTGGGACTGAGGGACACCCTGCAGTTGGTACCATGAGAGCCTTGCCTAGATCTAATGCCTCTAAACAAATAACTTCTGCCACAGAAGTCACATTTGCACAAACAGAAATTAAGACTGCAAATACATCTTCAAGACAAAATGGAATTGTTGATGTTATCGACCCCTTTGCTGAATAATAGTGTGATTCTCAGGTTAGTGAAGACACAGAAGAATTTAGTCTCATAATTTTGCTGAGTTAAACTCGGACAAAAGTGAAGTCAAATGATGCTTATACTTAGGTGGGATCTCCTTATCAAGCATTTCCTTGGTAAAAGATTTGCAAAATTTGGTTCAAATCACCCAGTGAAGTAAGCAAACCTTTAAGCTGAAATTCTGTTTATTTATTTGTAGCAATTTGTAAATTAGCTGTATAGTGTATCCCAGTGATATAGTGATTTAGGGCTGGTGATGTTGCTCTATAAGTTTATGAAGTATTTTCTTACCCTAGTTTACATTTTGAAATTCCCACTTTATTGCCAGCAGAAGAAAGGCTGATACAGGAGTTGGGCACTTACAAAAACATGTGCTGGGCTGAGGAAACACTGCTCTACTCTTAATGTCAGTTGAACATGGCAAACGTTCCATTTGAAGATGTGCAACCAAAAAAAAAAAAAGCAGTCAGTCAGATTGCTGTGTCAACTGTCCTTGGGCAATGAACTTGGGCACCACAGAAGAAAAAGGAGAAGTGTGTAGGTGAAATCTTCATTGATAGCCAGTAGGGCATCAGATAGTCTGGAACATAAGTATGCATATTAACCACACAGAATATGTATTAGCAGATTGTTTCAAATATTGGAAAAGATAAAACTGCATGTGGAATGCTGAAGGACCTAAATGTGATTGTCTTCAAGTGTATAAAAGTCACGGGGGCTTAGACGACAATCTGCAAATGCAAATGCTTAATTTCCTCAAAGTAGACTGTGATTTTAATAGTGTGTCTGGCCTTTTTCATGCACCCCAGAATACCAAAGTAAGACTAGATCCAATAGTTCTATTAAAATTCTTAACATAGAAAATTCTTGCATTCTCTAGAACTGAAAACCAAAGATTCTCTCCCTGCACTTACCTTTATTTTTTTCTGGCTGACATTTCACCTACTCAAACCTCAGAATACCTCACTCTGCCTTTTTTCTGTTTGTTTTGAAAAGCTTTATGTAAGAGGGTAAATTTATTACCAGTAGCATTTAGATTTGTACTCAACATGTAGCACCTTTTTTTTGAAGAACAAAAATGTATATAAATTTCTGTTGCCTGACTGTGTCATTTTTTTTTTTTTTTTCTCCAAATAAGTATTTTTCTTCTACTTTGCTGAAGAAAGGGTTCAATCTTTCTCTTTCTTGTGGCTCCTTTGAGAGAAATTGGAAGCACTTAGGAACTTTTCAGAATCTATTGCTTTCCATTTTCTGCTTAAAAAAATATGCCTTTGGCTGCAGTCTGTTAGTTCTAGGGTGAAAAGATTATTCATGGTTTAGGCTTCATTCATGCATTATTTTTGTGCATGTTGAATGCGTTGCAGTCTTCTCAGTTTGTAGTCCTTCCCCAAGGCAAGATTAGACATTCAGTATTCAGGTAAACTGGAGTTTCTCTGGTTCTCTATATGCTGATTTTTTATAGAGATTTCCAGATGGCATTTGACATGTTCTGTAAGAAGTCAATCATTGCTACAACTGCTAAGTGCCAGTAATTCCATGTGTGCAGTGGTACTTGCATCATTTACTCTCATGGAAACATAGATTTGATTTGACCAATTTCACTGTACTCCAGTTGTCTTCAGGCAGTGCTAAGACACCATTGGAGATAGATAGAATAACTCAGTGGTAGGCATCACTAGCTGGGACTGAACCCACCATGCTATGAATCTGACCAAAACACTTCTACAGCTTGAATATTCTTTCAGTAATGAAAGTCTGCCTAATGCAGCTGATTGAACTAAAGGTCCTCACATCCAGAAATCCAGTATAATACACATGCATTTCTGAACAACCACAAACTTTATGGTGTGCATAGCTATATGTGCTCACTACAAGTCCATCCAGTAAGAAGGAGAATATTTGTGGGCACATTTATACTTAGTTTGTCGTTCATTTTTCGATTTCCACAGTCAATCCAAAATAGATTATTTTTGTGATATGTCACCACATTGTATTCAACCCACATAATGTTTTGTAAGTGTACTCCATAAGTATAATTTTTGCACAGTAAGTATATCGTTGACCAAAATAGGATGATCACATGAGGAATATTATTAAAAAAACCCTCATTTAAAGATGTTCTTATGTTTCTTGCGATGAATATGAACATGTCCCATTCATGCACTTAAAAGTATTTTTTTAAGATCTTATTATTATCAAATTTGAAAGAAAAAGATGATTTTAATAATATTTTATAGAAAGATTAATTGTAAACAATCTGGAACTAAATATAAACTACTGCCGTGTTTGTAATATTTGTAGACAGAATTTAATATCAGAAAATTTGTGGTCTCTTTTAGGTATCATAGGATATAATTATGTACAGGAGACTTAAGAATACAGAGATTACTTGAATGACAAGCTGAGAATGTTTTCTGAATATCCTTGATAAATGACATTAATGTCTTGCATCTTGAAATGGTCACAGAGCAAATATTTACCTCTGTTCCCTTTTTTTTTTTTTTTTTTAAATATATATGATTTTACAGTCTCTCAGGCAAGTCATTGCAGAAATAAGGTCACTGTAAGTCATCTCTCCCTTGGGGACAGAAAACATATTATGCAGTCTGTCAATAGAGCAAATAAAAATAAAACAAAAATGGTATTTTAATCCTTTTTCTCAGGGATGAGAAAAAGACACCCTGTGCCAGTGACACATTTCCAGAGGGAAATTCAGATTCTGCCAGAAAATCAAGACTGGACTAAAAGAAATCTCCCTGAAGGGGATCTTCTATGTGCCCTATCTTAAAATCAACTCTTGAGTATCATTCATTACAAACGTTTTCCTAACTATTTCTGAAAGATCTCCAGCAATAGAAGTGCTACCACAGCCTATTTAAATATCTGATAGTTATATTACTACTCATAAATTATTAGGTTAGACCTGCCAAAAAAGACCTATGAGTACTGGTGGATGGGAAGCTGGACATAAGCCAGCAATATGCACTTCCAGACAAAAAAACCAACCATATCCTGGGCTGCATCAAAAGCAGTGTGACCAGCAGGGCGAGATAAGTGATCCTGCCCTTCTGCTCTGCTCTGGAGAGGCTTCACCTGGAGTACTGTATCTAGATGTGGAGTCCTCAGCAGAAAAGAGACATGGACCTGTTAGAGCACATCCAGAGAAGGGCCACAAAAATGATGGACCACCTCCCATATGAGGACAGGGTGGGAGAGCTATTCAGCCTGGAGAAGAGAAGGCTCTGGGGAGAATTGAGAGTGGCATATCAGTATCTAAAGGTGGGTTATAAAAAGGAAGGGGACAGACTTATTGCTCTCTTCCAGTATCTGAAAGATGCTAACAGTGAGAGTGGGGCAAGTCTCTTCTCACTAGTGACAAGTAAAAGGACGAGGGGAAATGGCCTCAAGTTATGCCAAAGTAAGTTTAGGTTGGACATTAGGAAACACTTCTTTACAGAAAGTGTAGTTAAACACTGGAAGAGGCTCCCCAGGGAGGTGATTGAATTGCCATCCCTGGATGTGTTTAAGAGCAGTTTGGATGTGGTGCTCAGAGATATGAATTAGCAGAGTGTTGTCAGAGTTAGGGTACTATGGCTAGGCTGTGGTTGGACTTGATGATCTTTGAGGTCTTTTCCAACCTGAGTTATTCTATGATTCTATGATTCTATGAGACTCTTCAGCAGAGTCTTCTGTGTCATGTCCAGTGGAAATGGTTTCAAGCTAGAAGAGGGGAGATTTAGATTGGTTATAAGAATCATAGAAGCATAGAATCATAGAATGGCTTGGGTTAGAAGGGACCTCATGGATCATCAAGTTCCAACTCTCCTGCCCATGATCAAGTACTAGATCAGACAGCCTGGGGTCCCATCCAACCTGCCCTTAAACACCATCTGGGAAGCCACAATCTTTCTAGGCAACATTCCAGCTTCTTAGCACTCTCAGTAAAAAACTTCCCCAATATCTAATCTTAATCTCCCTTTTAGTTTAAAACCATTCTTTCTTGTTCTATCACTATCTATCAGTATAAAAAGTTTACTTTCCTTATATTTATAAACTCCCTTTAAATATCAGAAGGCTGCAGTGAGGTCTCTTTACAGCTTTCTCTTTTCCAGGCTGAACAAGCCCAGCTCTCTCAGCCTGTCTTTGTAGGGGAGGTGCTCCAGCCCCCTGATCATCTTTGTGGACCTACTCTGGACCCTCTCCAAAAGCTCCACATCTTTCCTGAGTTGGGAGCACCAGACTTGGACACATTATCCCAGTTGGGGCCTCACAAGGTCAGAATAGAGGGGGACAATCACCTCCCATGTAAGGAAGCTTTTTACGATAGGGATTCCTCATCCCTGAAGTCATTCAAGGAAAAGCTGTACAGAGCTCTGAGCAATGTGATCTAGCTGTACGTGTCCCTGTTCATTGAAGGGAATTGGACAAGATGGCCTTTTAGTGTCCCTTTCAACTCAAATGATTCTATGCTTCTATGATTCTAACTTTTTCCTGGTGTTCAGTCTCAGTCTTATTATTTAAACTTTTTAATTGTTGCATTTGTCAATTTGTCACAGTAATGAAAGAATGTTGTTTGTTTTTTTTTTTTGTTTGTTTTTGTTTTTTTTCCCAAGAGCTTATGTATTCCAGCAGTATTTTCTTGTTTCCTCTTACTTTCCTCCAACTTAAACAATTAGCTCTCCAGCCTTTCCTCACAGATCATTTTTTAAAGATCAGTTACTATGACCTACACCTAGTTTTCTACAATTAGTTTTCATGTTTTCTCCTAAAACTTCTTTCCTGCCTTTAATGGAAAGATTATTAAGTATGATTCTTCTCAGATTGTAGGTCTGTTTATGTAGCATAAGAGGTTGTATTTTTGTAACAACATGGGTGCTGACTCATGTTCAGAGTCAAACCATCTCTCTGCTGATCCTCTTCAAAACCATTTGTCTGAAGATGTTAATCTCCAATATATTATTCATGTGTCTGAGTCTTCTTTCCCAAAGTGAATTTTTCCGTACTCAATTTCACTACATTTTTAATAATGGCTATGTCTCCAACTGGTCAATGTTGTTTCAAATCCTGGCACTGTTCTCTGGCATATCCCTTTTCACAGCCCTTCGCATTAACAGAAAAATAGGCACGATGTCATATACAAGATAGGATGGAGGTCTTTTTTTTTAATGAGCCACTGCCTTGTTAGTGTTAAATCATTCAGTCACTCAGAAAAGTGCACAGCAATTTTTAAAATTTATTTTTTAATTATTTCTTAATTTTACTATTGATGTGGCTCTCAGAATATCCCTTTGGGTAAAAGCATGTTTTCATATCCTCATTTCTGGGTCAAAGTTTTAATGTAGAGCAGATCCCTGGATCACAGACTATGTCCAGATGTATTGGATCACTCAATAAGGTCTTGCCATTAGACCTGACTCTTTACCCCCTCGTTGCAGTACTCATAAAGTAGAAACCTAACTCTATGCTTGTGAGATCTCAGCATTCTTAAATGATAAGATCTGAAAGCAATCTGGAAAAACAATGTTTTAAAGTATATTATGTTCAGTGGAACAATAACTATCAGTACTGTATAGTGCACAGAACCCTTTTTTTGGCCATAGACATGGCTGTATGCACACAGAGACACACAGACATCTGTGCACATGTGAACATCCATGAATAATTGTTATTCTGCTTATAAAAAAATGATTAATTCGTCTGGAGACTTGTATTTTCATGAGTACGTACACATAAATGGAAAACATAAGCTCATACTTCCCTTCCAATATCTAAATGAGAGTTGGAAGTGCTCCCTCTAGGACCCTGTGGGACAATATGCTAGTCTTCTGGTCCATGACACGTCCAGTGACTTGTCAGCAGTGATCTCCCACATACAGTAGGAGTGGATTTCAGCCATACATTTTATTTGTTTTCTTTAAGAGTAAAAAAAAGAAAAAAATACCATCTTCATATCAAAGACACTTTACCATTATCTGAATTTTCCAAACCGTGATGCGTGGGTGCACATTTAGAGCCAAACCAAACTAGCAGTGCTCCTGCTTTTAAAAGACTTTTTAATACAATATATATCCTAGTAAATTATTTTTTGGAATAATGTGTTTTCAAGTTGTGTTTGCTTTGGAGAGTCTGATCTGCAGGAATGTGGTCTTCTTGTGTATCTCATGACAGTTTAACTTTGTTTAACACACTATAGGGTGTTAATCTCTTGCCAAAATACAGGCCCTAAAGCACTTAATCAGTCAGCAAAGTGACAGAAGGCCTGTGCTGTGGTTTTCAATCACAGCAGCAAGTAAGAACAGAAGTACTTTTATGTAGTCAGAAGAAAGCACAGTCACTGAAGTAAGGACTAATGTAAATCATGAAGGTTGACAACATGAACAGAAGCTTGCTTCCCTATATGAATTACTGGCGGCTGCTCGGTGCCACAAAAGAGGCTGCCTGGACTTGTCTGGTTTCTCCATGATTTCCTCAAGAGATGGTGAATCTTATCCTCAAATCAGAGCTCTGTTCTCTCCCTACTCACTCTATTCTTGTTTTCTTGATATATTCAGATGCATATCAAGCTGTCATTGCTAAGTATCACATTATAGGGAATTTTCATACCAGCCTGAAATACCAGCTCTCACAGGCAGTAGAGTCCTGCTGCACATTTTCTCAGCTATATTCACAGCAAGATCTTTATGTATTGACTTCCTGATAACTCTGCAAGCAGATGCAGACATCTGTCTGCTCAGACGTGAACTGTTGAGATCCAATCCATAGTCCAGGAGAGAGGCTTGAAGGACTATCTGTGCTGTACTTTTACAGAACCAGAAAAGTAATTCAAATTATTTTAAACTTGTTTCTTTTGCATTATTAAATGATAAAATGACATTATTTCCCCAGCAGAGTTTATAGAAGAAAACTGAAGAAAACTGAATTGGCAAGAACGGCATACTTTCTCTCTTTTTTTTTTTTTTTTTTTTTTTTTTTTTTTTTTTTTTTTTTTCAGAATGTTTACATAATTCTCCTTGTTTTCATCCACTTGAAAAAAAAAAAAAAAAGAACAGCACAAAAACTATAGGAAAAGTCAAAAATTACTTTACTGAGAAAAAGGCACTTGTTTGGGAACATTCTTTTCTTTTGGAAACAGGAGGAAAAAATGAATAGGTGGGCATGAAAAAACACAACCAAAAGGTCGCCTGAGTCAGACAAATAAAGCACATACAATGTTATTTTACTCATCATGCCACTGTCTGTGGTAAAACTATTAAACACTGGCACTGTTAGAAAAGCAGTCAATCCTGTTAAGTTCATTATAAAAAATAGCTAGAACTCTTACAACAATATACTCCATATTTTTGCTTGAACATGGAAGCACAATTCTGTTGCTCATTTCAGCACATTAATGTTTTCTCAGGTGTATTGCTCAAAAGACAATACAGAAAGTCATCTTAGAGGAAAAAAATTGCAGTAGTCTTCTTGCACGATTATTTTAAACCTCAAAATTCTCCTTGGAGGAAATAATAAAGTATAACTGGTGGTGGATATCCTGTAAGGATAAAATGCTGCCACAGAAATTAAGACAGTGTGTTAAAACAGAAGGCTTTTTCCATTCCAGTTCCTTAGGGGAAGCCATTTTTACCACACTCCTGTTGTTTGTCCAAATCAGAAAGAAAGATTTATACCATGTCTGAAATGCACTTAAAGTTTCTGAAAAGTTTTTTTCTCTTAAGTACTTAATCCCACATATTTCTAAAATAAAGAAAAGGAAATCCAGTAACTGAAGTCACATTTCATTAATATTGTATTTAATATGAAATCCAGCTCATAAACAAATGAAGGAAATTCTTTTTCCTCTAATATTCAAACTTTGTCCCGGGGCTATAGTCAGTTAACCAATAAGTGCTCTCAGTTATTAATAAAAATTGTCAATCCAGCTACAGCATGTGTCTTCTTAAACTGAATATGGTGATTTAAATCAAATACAGAGAAGCAATCAGATCACAAATGAAAGCACCTCATCTCATTAATGAGTATTTATTCACACCTTCTGACTCAGTGATTCAGACCATTGCAAAAACCAGGAAATCCCCAGGGAGAATTTATCATAAAGGCTATAAGAAGACTGAATTTGGAAAAGTCCAGACTTCAAATTTAGAATTTACTAGTCATTTACTTCTGTTTCTTGATGCCAAAATTTCTAGACAGTTAAGGTTAACACAAAACAAAGATTTTACTTTGATGTCACATGTCTTTCCAGACTTGCTCAGAGATCAGCACTTAAATCTTTGAATGTCAAGGGGTAAAGGGTCAGAATAACTGCTGATCTTATATTAATTATCTCCTGATGAGGAGGTGGTAGTTTGGAGAACTGCTAACATGAAGTCTAGCTAAATTTATTAAGGTAGATTAAAGTGACTAAGTAGCAGGGGGAAGGTGACTGGGAAAATGTTGTTTGCAATGAGTCAATCCGTTTTTAAGGAGTTCTGATTGTCCTCTGATCTGATTTGAAACAAAAATTCAAACAAATCCCAGGCTGACTAATCTTAATTTTAGCACTATTTATTTTAATTTGCAGCTTGTTTCTGTCTCTTTTTATGGCCTTTCCCTTGCAGAAATATACAGTGAGTTTGTAAGAAGGTCTGTTGATTTTACTGTGGTGAGAAAACTACTGAATTCCTACAAATTAGAAGTAAATGAATAAAAATGAAGGGCTTGTAATTCCTAACAAGTAGGAGTTCAAGTACTTACAGTTAAGTATAGCAAATTAAAAACACTCACTGTGCCTTACAGAAGGCAAGCCTTTAGACTCTGTGTAATAGTGTTGCATTTCTAACTGCAGTTTGATTTGTTTTTCCTAAATGACATGCACAAAATAAGGAAATGCACAAACAGAAAGAACTGGAAATAGGTTTCCTAGAGTTTAGCTTAATCCACCGCAATCAGGTTAAATGAACTCTTCAATATCTTTCTCCACAGATTATAAAATATAAGTAAATCTACATTTGCTTTCCAAGAAAGACAAAATTTAAAATCTAGGTAGTTGGGTAACAAGAGAAAGAATATCATGGATAAAATGAAGTACGTTTGGTTACAAATGCCATGGAAGAGGAGAATAAAAGGGATTCCTTATCAAAATCAGATGTTAAGAGATCTATGGAGGTTGTGAAAGTGGTAAACATTGATTAGGGTACTCACTGGAGGGGTGGAAGCTATATTAGTGCTAAAGAGTAGTATTTATGGCTCTTGAAAATATTTCTAACAACCAGGTTTCCCAGAGAGGTCCCTGTTCATTGCATTAGAGTTGGGCCAGATGACTTTCAAGGTCCCTTTCAACTTGAATGATTCTAGGATTTTATGATTAAGAGGAATAATAAACTTGAGTTTACAAATAGAGATAATATGCTACTTTTAGTGGTGGGGTCTAAATACATATAGATACAATGAGTATCAAGCTCCTTTAGCGGAAAGTCTCTGGGTGATCAAATATGGGATTGTTTTGATTTGATTTTGATAGTTATATAAATTGGTGAAATGGAAAAAAGTGTTGTACCAGATAGTTGTGACTTTAGCCCACTTCAGTTAAACTGGAGGGTTAATACAGTGAAGATCTGAGACTAAGGCTCTCTATTTCAAAGCAACAGATGAGAAAGAACAAGTTAATAATGCTGTCTGGATTGATTAAGCTAATGTACTTTATCATAAAGAAGGACTAGGATTTCTTTCTAAGCAAGGAGGAAATCTGGCAAGAAAATATAACTGGACAGATAACCCTGCCAAGAGGTATATCAAGAAAAAGCAAAGAACATATAAGACATGGGGTTAGAGTTTTGTAACTTTGAGCTCAAGAAATAGGTACATAAACTAAGAAGGTCAAAAAAAGTACAACTAATTAGATTTTACAAAACTGTTAAAACAAAGTTCTTAATATCAGCTTACCAAAAAAGGGATCAACAGCCTCATCTCAAGCAGTGAAAATATGTAGTTACCTAGATGTGAATGCCAAATTAGCTGAGAGCTTACTTTATAGTCAATAAGATATAATAGATCTTTATTGTCTGGACTTCAACATGCTTGACAGGATGATACTTCAGAAATTGTTAGTTAGATGAATGTGATGCTCTGGATAAATGCACTAATTTTGAGGTTGGAGAGGAGATAAGTAAAGAGAAAATATCATATTGTTTTGACTGATCAGAGATTTCAAGCCCAATTCCCTATGTCAAGATTTTGAAGTTATTTCAATTTTTCCACTGAAAAACAGTTTTGAGGAAAGTGAATCTTCTGTTTCCTGAGTTACGCCTTCTCTAGTTAGCAGGGGTTGCTACTGTGATGGAGCCATCCAAGAATCAAAGGAATAATATAAATCAATTTGCTGATAACTTTCTCAAGCACAACTAATACTTGGAGATAAAGTTGGCTAAATTGCTAATTAAGATTAATAAGCATTAGAGATAAGACAAAGAGTGAAAGAGTAAAAGAAGACTAAGGAATGAATGAGAATGCATTATGGAAAACTGGAGAACAATTACCTTTCAAATTATATTCACTGGAGTTTATCCTTTTCTTGTTTTACTACTTTTCATTTATAATTTCAAGATTTTTTATAATATGAGAGCATGTGAAGCTAGGGACTAAAACTTGGGTTTTCTTTTTAAATTTTATTTAACCAAATATAAAGAAAGAGAAACCCTCTGTTTTGCTGTTTTTGTTGGAAACCTCCCTCTGATGGCTCAGATATGGCCTAAAGGCACAAACAGATAAACTTTACAAATTATTTTTTCCCCAAAATTTGACACAACAGTATCAAGTTTTCTGAAAACCAAATGAACAAACAGAAAAAGATAAATTTATATGTAGAGGGAGGTATTTATCTCCTTTCTTTTGGGTTGGAATTCAACATTTTTCTTTTTAAAATAACATTTAGAAAGAAGATTTTTATACATTTCCCAATGGGAAAAATTGTTTGAACCTCCTTGGGAGCTCTTGCATTCTTGCTCTGGAGGGTCAATGCTACAATATATGTCATCTGGTGTTTTGCCATTTCCTTCAGTAGGCTCAGACTCAAATTTTAGCTTCCATTTCACAGAACAGAGAAGATCTGAAGTCCTAGTATGGCAACAAAGCTGACAGAAAGCTTAATTTAATACAAAACAAAAGTTCTTCAATTCATGACTAAAAGCTTGCCAGTGTGATGCCCATCTACAGGAAGGGTTGTAAGGAGGATCTGGGAAACTATGTCAGTCTGATTTCAGTCCCAGGGAAGGTTACAGAACAGATCATCTTCAGTGTGATCACATGGCATGTATGGCACATTGAGGGGATCAGGCCCAGCTAGAATGTTTTCATGAAAGGCATTCTGGCCTAACCAACCTCATCTCCTTCTATGATGGAGTGGCCTGCCTCGCAGATGAGGGAAAGGCTATTGATGTAGTCTACTTAGACTTTAGCAGTGCCTTTGACACTGTGTCCCACAGTATTCTCCTGGGAAAGCTTGTAGCCTGTGACCAAGCCACAGACATTCTCTGCTGGCTAAAAAACTGTCTGAGATCCAAGCTCTGAGAGTGTGATGAACAGAGTTAAATCCAGCTGATGGCTTGCCACTAGTGGTGTTCCTCAGGACTTAGTATTGGAGCCAGTCCCATTTAACATCTTTATTGGTGATCTGGACAAAGGGATTGAGTACACCCTCAGCAAATTTGCATACACCATCAAGCTGGGGGAAGTGTCCATCTGCATTAGGATAGGAAGGCCCTACGGAGATATCTGGACATTGGATGACTGGGCTGAGGCCAATGGGATGAAGTGCAACAAGACCAAGTGCCAGGTCACTTTGGTCACAACAACCCCAGGTAGAGCTACCGTCCTGGGGCAGAGTGGCTTTGTAGAGGAAAAGAATCTGGAGGTGTTGGTTGACAGCTGGCTGAACATGAGCCAGCATTGTGCACTGGTGGCCAAGATGGCCAATGGCTTCCTAGCTGGTATCAGAAATAGTGTTGCCAGCAGGAGCAGGGAGGTGTTCTGAGTCCTGATGAAGCTGCACCTTGAGTAGTATGTGCAGTTTTGGGCCCTTCACCACCAGAAAGACATCGAGGCCTTGGAGTGTGTCCAGAGAAGAGCAATGAAGCTGTGATGGTCTGGAGCACAAGTCTTATGGGGTGCAGCTGAGGGAACTGGGTATTTAATCTGAAGAAGAGGTAGTTCAAGGGACACATTATAGCTTTCTGCAACTGCCTGAAAAGAGGTTGAGGTGAGGCAAGGCTTGGCTTCTTCTCCCATGTAACAGTGATAGAATGAGAGGGGGAGGCATTAAGTTGCATCAGGTAAGGTTCAGGTTGGATATTATGAAAAGAAATTTCTCAGAAAGAGTGGTGTGGCAGTAGAACAAGTTGTCCAGGAAGGTGGTAGAGTCATCGTCCTGGGAAGTGTTCAAGAAGATGTGGCACTTAGAGATGTGTGGTGGGCAATATTTGTGGTAGGAGGATGGTTGGACTACATGTTCTTGGCAGCCTTTTCCAACCTTAATGATTCTATGATTCTGTGTTTTAGCATACAGTGAAAAAGCACAAAATCACTTTTTTTTTTTTTTTTTTTTTTTTACATTTTTTTCTCCCCAAATGATGTTATACCATTCAGTTTAGTACTAAACTAGAGCTAAATTTATCGTATACTTTTAATCCAGTAAGCTCATAAACTGGATTGTATGTTCACTTTCTTCTCTTAGGGACTGTTTCCAGGTGCATGTGGCAATTGCAGCTCAGCCTTAGGAACTCTTGTGAGAGATTAGGTGGGAGTAACTAAAAAACAGTGCTGCCAGTCATGGCAGTGTTTGTGAGATAAAAGAGGATAAATCAATACAGATTCAAGAAGACATCAGTGAACAGCAGTTTACTAAAGAAAAGCTACTATGACCTTGTGAGACCAGAGTGCAGTTCTCTACAAACCAAGGGGCTGAGAAAAAAAGTAAAAACATATTGTTGTTGTTTAACTTGCTTTGGTTTCCCAGTCTGAGTCACGTAACAGCTGAACAGACAATTGCAACAATATGGGAGTAGCTATCGTACAGATATGGTGGGGGGAGAGGGAAAGGGACAATCTGAGGATGATGAAGCAGGCTCTTCTGTTAAGTGTGGCTGTTCTTCAGACTGGCATAAAGAGGGGAAAGGAACATCCCTCTAAGGGTACCTGGTGGGATACACAGACTGGGCACCTGTTCTTCATTAGCTGAATCATGTCTTAGATCTTTACTAGCTACACCGAGGGCTTGCTAGCTGTTTCATAGGTAGACACCCTCATCAAACCATCTGTATTTATATGAAGTGGAAGCTGAATGTGATATATAAGTTTTGAAACCCACCCACACTGAAATAACCTGAATCTAAGGGCACAACATCCTTTGAATTGCAGCATCTCATTTTTGCCAGAAGCAGTAAATTAGATCTGTACCTTCTTAAATGTTTATGACAAGGATAAATAGAAGAGTGAAGGAGGCTTTATATACATACAGATTTTCTACCCTCAGCCCCAGTCTCTTAAGGTATAATACAGACACTGGAAGGAGGGACGTGGTATGCATGTACTTTGCTGTTAGGAAAAACCAAAAGCTCAAATCCTCTCACAGCAAGCAGGTAAATATTCACAGACAGAGCCATCTCTGCATTTCAACTCTTAACTTTAGACATTTTGAATTCCTCCAGGAATAACTTGAATATTCTCCATCAGAAGCTGAATTCCTAGAAAACATGATACTTTGCCATACTGCAGTCAGCACTCAGAAAGTGAAGAAATATTTGCTCCATAAACAGATAGGTGGAAACTTAGGTCTTGGTGCAGACAATGACTTCATTTAACATCTTGAATAAGAGATGATGTTGACTGTTTTTAGTTCATGAGGTTCTTAGTACACAAAAGAAAAGATTTTTCATTCCAGGAACAAAGTAGCATCTCTGTTCTTGGGGATTTTTCAAGAATACACACCCTGCCTGACCTGCCCTGAGATTGGCTGTAATCCCGCTTTGAGTAGAAGGCTGGATTGTATGATATTTACAGACATGGTCCTGCACTGTCTGAAATAATTGAATCTTTATCATGTTGAAGATCTTGGTACAAAATTAAAATAATATCTGTTATTCCGGTGCTTTCAACAGCTCACTAGTTGTTCTATCTACCCAAGAGCCTTTGAAGAACTGTTTGCACATTACAATATTTGATCTGCCTTATTAGTCATGCATTGTGTGTTTGAAATCTACTATGCCAATAGTTCCTTTCATTTAATAATAAAAAAAAAAAATAATATTAAATATGTACAAGAATACTTGCCAGATGGCTAGAGCAATCACCTAAATGAAAATATGTTCCTTTATTAGTTCAAGGCAAATACATATCACTTAGGCATGGCCCAAATGCAGGTATTTATCCATAAAACAACTTCAAGCGTCCCAGTGCACAGGCAGGAAAAAAACCAACATTTTGTTCTTGTTAAGTTGAAATCCCTCTGTGGTTAATTGGAGAGAGAAATGTTCCTTTATTTTCCCATTGCTGCTTTGTAAGGTATACCACAGTCATGGGGGATGAAGAGCTAATATCATCTCTGATTATCTGATCTCTAGGTTCATCTAACTTATGATACCCCTATATAAGGAAAAATCTGTAAGGTTTTCTGTTTATCACGTTTTGCTCTATCTGCTTTGATTTTTCACTGGCTTTAGTTATTTTGTCCTAACCTTTCAATTTACATTAATAACTCAATCCAAACCAAACTATAAATGTAAGATTAAAAAATTATATCTGTAAATTCTATCACATGGAATGCTTTCCTGGGCGTTTCTATTTACCCAAGAGCTTTTGAAATAATATTTGCACATTAAATTATTATTGTAAATGAAGGAAAGACAAACCCTTCTTAAAATGTTGAGAAGAAAAAATCTGAGTTAGTGAAAACTGAAATACTCAGATATATTTTCAACCCTTCAGAAACAGCTACTTTTAAAGTATTGTACAAAAGCACAGACTTTTTATTGTGCAGTATATATTAGCACAGATTTATTTTATCATGAGTCACTAAAGACAAATAATAATGATTGTCCTGCTCCACTTATTTGCCCAAAGTTTAATGCTTCATTGAAGAGAATGAAGAGAATGAGTAATTGAGACAGCGTGGATTCCTGTCAGTTTAATGATGTAACTAATTATTTATATATGGTTATTTTTCATGGTACAGTAAAAATATGATCACATGAATTAATTTTAAGTTATAATTCTTAGAACAGCTTAGAACCACAGATGACTCACTCAGGTCACAGAAGGCAAAAGCAGGGACTCGAAGAATGAAGAACTGCCCACTGCGGAAGATCAGTCTTTAGACCATTTAAGGAGCATGACTGTGCACAATTCCATAAGACTGGATAAGATGTAATTGAGTGTGCTGAGAAAGCTGGCAGATAAAGTTGCTAAGCCACTATCCATCATATTTGAGAAGTCGTGGCAGCCTGCTGAAATTTCTGCTGACTGTAGAAAAGAAAATATAACCCTCTTTAAAGCAGAAAAAAAGGAACACTAGGAATCTACAGGCCAGTCTCACCTATGTACCTCCAAGATCATGAAATGGATTCTTCCGGAAACTATACTTATGTTCATAAAAATAGGTGATCGGTGACAGCCAGCATAGCTTCACTAAGGGCAAACTGTGCAAAGCAAGTTAGGTCATCTACTGTGACAGAGCTTATAGATAGATACAGGGTAGGTGATGAGCGGGTTGAGAAAAGCCCTGCAGAAAAGGACTTGGAGGCATTGGTTGACAAAATTAAATATGAGCTGACTGTGTACATATGCATATTGGAAAGTCAATGGTATCCTGGATTACATCAAAAGAATTATGAGGTGATTGTTCACCTCTACTCTGCCTTTGTGAGACCCTACTTTAGTCTAAGAGTAACACTATATGTATAAACCGAAAAGAAACAGTACTTGTGGGGAAACAATGATACTGGTATACACCTACCACCCCTGACAGCTCATTTTCGTAGAATTTTGTATTGATCTCACTGTAGGAGAGGAGTCCAGTGACTGAAGAACACATCAAAGAGAAAACTCACTAACTTTTGTTTGAGAAACATTTAGATGTGGTACTCAGGGACATGGTTTAGTGGAAAATATTAGTGATAGGTTCATGGTTGGACTAGATGATCTTAAGAGGTCTTTTCCAGCCTTGGTGATTTTATGATTCTATGGTAAATTTCTTTATATATAATCATAACCCAGTGATAGGCCACTTAAGGAAGCTCATGAATGTGTTAAAACATGAAAAATTGCTAAAAGATTATGTTTGATGACCCCTTTATGTGTTATTGCCATTTAGTTAGCTATTCTTCTCATTTACTTTCCAACCCTTGAGCTTTCAGACATGTGCCCCTTTTTCTCACACCTCAGCTGGAAGTTTCCTCCCTGTTAGAAGAAAGACATAAGTTCATTTATGGACACGGGTTGGGAGAGAGTAGGCAGAAGTAGTTGTAAATCTCTTTCAGGCACTTCTCCAAAGTGAATTTTCTTCAGCTGGGGAAGGAAATCTCTCTTCCTACTTGACAGTTCATTTCCATACTCCTCTCCAGATGTTTACATACCTCAGGCTGAATGTTGAGTTTGCAGTTTGTGAGAAGAAGAAAAAGAAAAAAAAACAAACAACAACACAACAAAACAAACAGCTGGGAGAAAGGAAAATCAATTTTGGATGGTTTTACAATGTAGAATAAATAATCTTGCTCTGAAATGTTGGGATTGAGCATTTTTTTTCCATCTTTCTTCCCCAGAGTTTAATATTTTTGCAACTTTAATTATAGTATCCTACAGATTTCTGATATAACGAATAAAATATTCCTTTTAATTATCAGCTTGGAAATCCAAGGAGATTCGCATCATGTAATACTGACTATACTGTGGCAGTATTAGAAGAAAAAAAATCACTTTTGGATTTAGCATTCTATTCAATGAGTGTGTCATTAATTATCTTGCATAAACTTATTATGTAAAAACTCTAGGGATATTCATTGAGAGCATATATGTCTAGTTATTTAAGAATGACATATAATTTAATCGCATAATAGAAAACAGAAATAATGCAACTCAATGTTTTCCTCACTGAGAGGAATAAATAATTTACTTATCTTCACATAAAGTTTCAGCAGAGGCAAAAATAAACGCTGAGACAAAAAAACATTTTCTGTGGGCTGTTTTAAAGACTCAAATGAGAGGAAAAGCTATTGAGGAGAATCAAACAGAATGAGACAAAAGAGCATTGGTGTCATGATGAGAGCAGCTGTGTATGGAGGGAGCAGAAGAACAGAGCAGTGTGAAACTGCAACGTCTCATCTACATAAAGTGACTCAGAGTGCTGAATGTTTGGGTCTGTGGTTACATTTAAAAGGGACAAAATGTCAGAACATAGTTTCACAACTGTGTGTGAACTGTGTTTCTGGACACTGACCTCATCTTGTAGGAAAAGCTATTGTGGTCCCTGCGGTATAATCCTACCCTGGCTACTGTGTCATTTCTCCAGAAGTTTTTGTCATCAGAATATTTTGCAAAAGGACACACTGAAGAAAACGGAACAAAAGAGCAAAAAGAGCACAATAGAAACTTGCACACTATTGGTATGACTGAGATAGTAGCATTGTACCCAGTATTTGACAGGTGATTGTTGACCAAAAATCTGGTTTTACAATGACCATGTATATTACAAGGTGGTTAGAACAAAAAATTCAAATACATGAAATAATCCTCCTGATTTACCCAAAGCATATGGATTTTAAGATGTGTTACTTGCATATTTATCTGATATCTTTTGCTTTTAGTTTATCAGTTTCAAAAAAAAAAGGAGAAAACAAGTCTGTGAACAGAGTTACCTCATGTCATGTCAGAGATTTTAATGCCATGAAGAAGGTTCAGATAAGTCCTTACTATCTCCTGGAATAAATAGATGCTATGATCTTTGCTGATAACCTATTGCCAAGTTTTACCACAAAGATTCTAGCCATTTCCTGGAATCACAGTATATCCTGCAAAAGAAGAGATAAAATTCAGCTTCCTAAATCCAACCAATGGCCTCTGTTGCCAGAGATTAACTGATTGTCGTCATTTTGGTACAGTTATTGTGTCTTCCCTTTCTCCTTTCCATTCTGACTGCCCCTGACCTTGTCCTCTTCTTTATAGAGAAAAAAGCTATTTAAATCTTTGTACATTGTATTTTGTTTTCTTGACATTCTTGCTGTTTTCTCTCAAAATTTCCAGTTTACTTACACACTTCTTAAAAACTTATTGCCCAAATTAGACTATGCTAATGAAACTAATGAATCACAGTTACATTTACTTTTTACATTTTTTTTTATTTTTTTCCCCAGAATCATATTTGTTATCCATTTATTCTGCAGTCCTCAGCAATTTTCTGCATCCTGTTTTTCCACTCTTTTTTTTTCTGTCCACATACCTAATCCTTCATTTGAATTGTGTTCACCCAGCTTGGTGAAACTCACCAGTTTCGCAGATGTCTATTCTGTTCTATTCAAGTAGTCTGAAAAGCATCAGGACTTGAATAGGTATTTACGAGATACTAATAGAAATGACCTGAATACTTGAGGGAGAAATCCTTGCTGGTGTATTTGAGAATCACTTTTAAGTAGGTGTGCACTTTCCTCTATCCCACATTTCCTAGACTTGAATACTGGAATTTGTCTGCAACAGTGTAAAATATCTAAAGCCAAATCATACCACGTGTATTAGTTTCAGCCATGAGAGACAGATTATTTCAGAGCAGTTGAAAAACATAACGGCAAATGTGGCAACACAATGTAATAGTTTTTGTGACATTATTCATGTTTTGTTCACCCTTGTCATTAGAGGTCTGCATTTCACAAGCATATGGTTTTATTTAACTATGGTAAGCCAGAAATTTCAAATGAAGAAAATATATTCCTAATGGCATATAGTTAGAGATATTACCCAGCATGAAGTGGTTTAATGTTATTGCACAGCATGCAGGAGAAGCTTTTATTCAGCTAATTCTTGTGTTGTGTACTGGGGATTGCATATGTAATTTTACATAACAAACTTTCTGCAGATGAAATCAGAGGAGAATTTCCGTGCTACAATTGCAAACCTAAGCAAAACTCCACCACAGAGATGACAGCAGGAAACAAGGAATAATGACTGAAGGCTGTATGAGACAATGGGAAAGCAGAATTGTTTCATGGTTACAGATGGCAAAGAAAAGGAGGGCCTCTGAAGTGTTTGGATCTGGAAGTAAATGAAAGCAAACTTATTTCATGTTTTCCTGTTAGTTTTTGCTTCCAGGTACCACCAAACCTTTAATGATTCCCAGTTGTTTTCTCAGTGTCTACATTTCATTCCTATCCTCTCTTGGCAAGTGGTCAGGATTAGCTGCAGGTGCTCATTTCCAATATGGATAAACACCAAATTTAAGTACAGATGTACAAAAACATGAGCCAATGTTGAAAAATTTATTAAAGGTGTTTTTTGTGTTTTTGTTTTGTTTTGTTTTTAAATAAAAAAAGAATATTAGTATTTCCATTTGGGATAAGACCATTTCTATTTGGGGATGGTCTTTACCATGGTCTTAGAGCCAAAGAAAAAGGTGAACAAGTAAAAAGGGATGATAGAATGGGCAAATTGCATGGCCCAGGCTGTTAAGGAGTAGCTACAGGTGTAGTCCCAAGGGAGGACTCCAAGCCAAACCTTCTAGTTTACCCATGGCTTAATGGTAGGAAGAAACTGTGGGTATAGCAAGTATGGCCGTAGGAAGAAATTAAGCATTCAATGATTTTTTTAATGTGAGATGTCATTCTGTCTATATATACTGAGTAGAACAGAGAGGGAAGATTTTACCTACTCAATAGACTAATATTAATATGAACTCCTCTCTCTATTCTTTTGATCAGTTTCAGGGCTTTTCCATATGGTTTTCTGTCCAAGTCTGATTGAAAAAAAAAAAAACAAAAACACATCTTCATTAAAAAAATGTTGCTCGCTTCACCAATAATTGCTCCTCTTACTATTTGCTAATGGCTTTCAATTCAAACTACCTTTCAAACTCCTATTTAGTTTTCATGTTTTCTTTTATATAATCTCAGTTTTAAACTGCTGATGAAAATTTACAAATGTAAAGGTATTTAGGCAATCTGTGCTTCAGTTCTCCATAATTTGGGAATGGCCACCGGGTTAATATTTCATAGGTGAGTTGCTGATTTAATTGAATTTAATTAAAGATCTCTTCCCTTTGAATTCATAATTAATTAACTTGTGCTGAAAATTCTGCTCTTTCAATTTTTATGGTGCCTGCAGACATCATGGGGGCATATGTCCTTGGAAACTAGAGGATGGGAAAGAGATAATGTAAGTTATTTGGACTAGTTCCACACTAAGCATGAGTTATTAAACTGAACTTGCATTTTTTTCTCCCTCTCAAAGCAAGCAAACAAACAACAACAATAACAACAAAAATAACCAAAACCCAGTGCTCTTGCATTTGTGGTGGCTTTCATCTGCTGATGCTTTCTGAAATATAATTGCCATAAGTATTATCTGTATATTCTTACAAATCATAAGAAATATATTTCACCGTTCTCTGGAGGAGCATTTTTCTTCTCCTATCAAATATACAGAATATACATTTGTGCTAAACTTGTTTGTTCTTTCTCTCTTGGTATGTCCTCTTTGATGTCCCTGTTTTTCAAGACTTTCCTAGTTGTATACTCTCATCACAGCTACATTCCTTTCAGGAAAATTATTGCCTGCTGCTGACAAATCTGTTGCTGGATGTTATATATTGAATGACTGTTGTTTTTTTGTTTTTTTCCCTAATTCAATTAGTCATTCATACAAAACAGGAAAGAATTCCAAAGGTTTTAGTAAAAGCTTTGAATGTAAGTTCATGTTTTCCCACAGGGCTGAAATTTAATCAAAGGAATAACATGAGGGGAAAAACACCCAGCAAAGTAAATAAGTGTACAGATGTGTTAGTTTTATTTTTGTCAACTGGAAGGAGGTGTATCAGCACAAGATCTTACATCACTGACTGAAAATTCATTATTCATGGTATTATGAAGCTAAGTTGTTTATACCTCTGTTTACAGCCTCTTATTCAGCTGTCTTATTTGTATGCTGACTTCAGTGATATTGCTAGAGGAAGAAAGAACTATTTGTATGATGTGTCAGGACACTTGCTGACCAGCCAAACCTCATGAGTTTACTTTTTTTCCCTAGGCTTGGATAATTTTTCTATCATTAAAGGGCAATTTTAACTTTGCATTACCACAAATGAGATATTTTGTCCTTTAACTTCCTGACTGTAAATGAGATTAAAACTCTACATCCATTGCTAAAGGCTTCATAGAGTTTTGTTCTAGGTGAAAGTTAAGAATTTTTCAATTTTTAAAAAGGAGATGGAAAACTCATACACCAAGAAAACTCCAAGTGTATCTTGTACAGTAAACTCCATCAGGGAGCAGGGCTGAATATTATTTGTGGTGCTCTAGAGAGATAGTGTGATGGTCACTGGAATCAGCACAAAACTCAAATATAAGGTCTCTGGGTAGCACAGGACCACCTATAAAAACAAGAGGATATTCCCCTTTCTGAAGGTTTTCTCACCTTGCAGTGTACTGCATATGCAACTCAAGAAGAAAATGTTCTAATACCAGGATTCCGACATACCAGCCACAGTAGGTCACATATTTTTCTCAGTGCATTTCAGTCTATGAGTCATAATCACTCAAGAATATTATTTAATCAGTATGTCTCCAAATATGATGAGAATATAGCAATAGGTATCATTATTGTCACCAAAAGAATCATGGTATTTTAAAGGAATGAAATGGAAACCAGACCCTGAACAAGTATTCATGGCAATGGGTCCTCCTTCTCTTCTGCTGCTCCCTTTTCTGAGAGTAAGGAGACTGTTGTAGATGCTAACGAGGCTGAACCTTGTAGTACAAGCATATAGGCGGTAGCGGGGCTTTTTCGGGATGTGACGGTGATAGTAATCCAGCCTCTTCCGTCTCAAGCCCTGTGAATTACATTGGCGCGCATTTCAAACGTGCCCTAGGGGGCGTAGACGAAGTAGTAAGGTATATAAGGTATTGATTACTCCTAATAAACGCCATTTTGCCACGTTTCTTGATGAGTCACGGTGGTCTTTTGGCTCTAGCAAAGGTTTCGCAAGAAGCTGGGAAATTGGGGGTTTCCGAGTCACGGCAACAGGAGACAGACTTCTTTTATGGATACCTTGGAGCTCAAGCTTCACCTGCCCATTTGTCATCTTTTTTGAAAAGGCAACAAGTCAGCCCTTCCAAAGACTCAGATTGACCACATTTTTAGATACTTGGACTTGTAGATAAGTATGTAGGGTATCTTCCAGAGCACCTTTCACCTAATCTCCATCCATCAGGAGCAAAGTTGACACTCCTAAAGTTCCTGTGCTTACTTAGCTGCACCTACAGGTGCTTAGAGCAAGCCTGCAGGTGCAAGAAAAGACAATTCCAAATTGATAAAATGAAAACCAGACCTCCTGTCAAAGGCAGTGGAATGCAGAGTTATGGATGAGCAACCATTCCCTACCTTGGTGTGATGAAGTACACTAACCAAACAGGTCCTCTGGGGTGCAGCAAGACATTAGCACAATCTTGCTTCATCTACACAAAATCTGCCTTTCATCCAGTTAGGCATCCCTGTGGATCCCAAATGTAAATATAGTTCAGTAGATATACATTAAAATAGATCCATAAATGGGATTTGTGCTGCTGAGGCAAACACTCTTCTGCTTGATGAAAAAAGAGTTAAAAAATAACAATTTGATATTGTTCAGTGTCTATGGCCTTGAGTTTTTTTCACTCCTTTGTTTATTAAAATCTTGATGTACTCACAGAGAAATCCTCACAAATTCTTCATTTACTCTTAATAATCTTATGAATATTCTTCTGGAAGGTAATTTCTCCTAGAAGCGTGCACCAAATAAGTCTTCTGTAAGATATTTATTTTAGATTTTATTTTTTTTTCTTTTTTTCTGCTCTAAGGACACTAGGAAAATTTCTGTAGTAAAAATGAAGGTGACCATTTGTTGTCTTTGTTTTGTAAGCTTTTAAATTCTAGACTCCCTTTAAATTCCTACTGATCCATTGTTCCCAGAGATATGCAAATCTTCCAATAGAAAACAAGAAATTCTTCGTATTAACCCAAGTATAGCCTGCAATCAGGCTTTGCTTTGCACAGCAGGTATCATGTCTCATTGGATTTTTCTGTTCTTGATACATTCCGGTAGCTTGTTTGGCTCTTACTGCAATCATACATTACACTGATGTTTCCTATCATTTATACTTCTTTTATTTTATTATTTTTTTCTCCCAACTAACTAGCTAACTAATTAACTAACTAAATCTGCAAAAGGCAAAATTAAAATCTCCAGGATCCTCAACCTTTCTTCACAGGAGAGGTGTTCCAGCCCTTTGATCATCAACCTGGACATAAAGTCTTTGACCACATCCTTCCTGCTGCAATCATCAGTCCATTCCTTATCCACCAAAACTACAATTTCATATCTTTCCAATTTAAAAACGTGATGTGGAACCATACCAAAGGCCTTGTAGAATTCCACTTACCATTTCATACGTCCTCATACTCCTTCCAGTATCCTGTGTGCTCTGCTCTGTAGTGCCAAAACCCCAACAGGAGAGGTGCTGTTGAAGCCCCCTATTTCAGCAGGTCCCAGAGGAGACAGATAGACACTGATAGACTCTTCAGACAGAGGCAAAATCCAAGTCTTCTCTTTTCTTGATGAGTGCAGATTGCTAAGTAAGAGATGACTGCCACTGTCATAACCACCCCTGCAACCTTCTAGAGCATTTCAAAGAAATAATGTCAGTATTCCACTTATCACTAGTTAACTAGTCAAAACACATTCATGCTTTCCAGATCTGTTGAGAAGTTTAGGCAGATGAACGTTTAGTTTTCAAATTAATTATAAATAAGGTGTCAGTTTATTTAACTCTGAAATGTTTCAATGAGTATGAACCCAGACACCTAGAGAACTTCAAAGTTACCTACAGAACTTCAGTGTTCCTAGTTTTAGGAGATCTGCCAGTTGAAGTGGTGTTTTCTAGATCAGTTTAGGATTTATGAAGCTAAATTCCGTTTAAGTGTCATGTTAGATGCGTAAGTCTTTTCCTGGATTTCAGCCAGTGTCTTAGCTAGGAAACTATTTAGACTAGTGCTTTAATGGGTATCACACCGTGTGAAAGTTATCAGCACCCTGTAGAGCAGACTAAGTAAGCCAAGATCTCTCAGTTCCACAGATAAAGTTCTCTAACCTCCCAAACCCTTTCACATTTACACTGATACACCCTAGGAGATTTTTCCCCCCAGTTAAGTAATTTCCTTTGACAAGATTATTTACAACATTTCTCTGATAAATGGCAAGAGAAGAGCTAATTGCTGTATGTTAATGATGTATATTCATGTTTAAAGAAAATGTTAATAGTTTATGACTTGAGACTATAAGAAAGCTGCAATAGGGAGAAAAAAAAAAAAAAAAAAAAAAAAAAGGTAGTTTGTAAATATCTAAAGCCAATTTCAGCATGTTCCATTTGCGTGGGTCTGATGCATGTACATGTCAGTAATCTGCCCAGATATAAACTGTTATTGTTCTGAGAATGCTTTCAGTGACGTACTCCAAGAAATGGTATACCTTCTTACAGATTTGTAAAGAAACTCTATTTACATTATTTTATTTCTGAGAAAGCACAGAGCTCCCTCCTTTGCCATAGGCTGTCCGGACATGGTTCTAAAATGAATGTTAGTGAAGGAGGCTTGTGACTTCAGTCTTATATGGAGTTACAATTAGTCTGCCTGAAATTTACTGCACTCTAGGTGAAAGAGACTAAAAATGAAGGGGAGATTTCCTATCAGTGAATTTGCCGAATGTAGTTGGGAGAAATACAGTGATGGTGAAATGGTGAAAATGTACTATTTTGCAAGCCTGCTGATTTGCTAGACTTGTTGAAGACTAGCAGTGCCTTTGTGAAAAAGAATGCTTTTATTGTCCATACAGTTATACAGCAGCTTGCAGTGGGCAATCAGTCCTCCTACGATTGCACAGCACTGTGTGCGACAGCTAGAGAACTGCCTTTATTTTCTCAAGTTCTCAGTGTAAGACACCCAGAGTACAGAATTGTCTTCCTTCACAGTAGGTCACTCAAGAAGATCTGCATCTGAGAGCAAGTATTTGATTACAAGAGAAAGGGCAAGCCAGCATTTGGGCACAGAAGCAGGGTGTCTTCACATGTAGTTTGTGTATGGTAAGAAATGGTATCTTGGGAAGAGGATAGCTGTAGATCTAGCTGTAGGATAACTACTTTGAAAAGGCTGGGGCATCCTGAGACTTACTCAGAAATTTTTGTGCTGGGGAAAACAGTAATGTGTGAAGTCATAAATTGCTGTTCAGTTGAGCAGCTTCCAGTGTTGAGCAGAAATGGATGAGGGAGATAGGAATGATAATTCTGGATTCAGGGATATAAATGCTACTCAAATTCCATTTTCGATAAATGAATTCTAATTAAAACCCAGATGTTGTTGCTCAGTGACACTGGCAAACTTTCAGCTAATATAGAGATTTCTAATTTATGTTACTATCTGCTTTAGAAAAGGTTAGCAGACAATGCCAGTAATGCATGTTGTTCATTACAGTGTCATAGTGTCATTAGTTTTTTTGTTTTTCTTAGATATTTGGAAAAGGGTAAATGTTATTTTTATCCCTCTCTAAATGGGAAGGGAATTGATTTCCTTTCTACTGTGACATGGAGGATGTGGTACTATTTGTGAAAATATTGTTTTATGAAAGTTGTAGCCTTGTATTTAAAAATCCAAAAAATATTTTGAGTGTTGATTTATAAAGGATTCGGAAAAATTTCAACCATGAGATTTTATTAATCATTAATTAAACATTTTTGCAGATCATTTCAAATGAAAAGGGATTGTGTCATTCTTTAGTGAAATGGCAATGAATTACCTTCATCAACTTTTTAAACTTTGCCAGATTGTAAAGGACCTCTGAAACTTCTGGAGCTGAACTGAGGCCAATGTACTTAAAAAATGTTTAAACAGATCCAAGTCCAGCAATTTCTCCTCTGAGTGAAGCATCTAATTAGACTGCAATGAGACCACCAATGAATTCTTGGTGAGTGAGTAAGTAGCTGAATCTATACTTGCAGTCATGTTACAATCTAACATGATTTTTTTCTCCAATAATTATTGATCAAACGATTACTGCATAGTATTATAGAAGTCAGATCCTCTATCATTTTTTTTTTAAAATAAAGATTAAAAAGTAGTTTCAAGTTCATAATTTTTTTTTTTTTTGCTTTTTACTTTGAAATCTCATTTTGAAACACAAAATGAAAAGACCCGAAAATTCAGAAATTCTATAAATAAACATTTCTTCCATGTTTTAATCAAAATTGCTGCTTGAGCTTTACATGGATTTATGAATAGGATAAATTAAAAAAAAAAAAAAGTATTTGTTGCATTTATTATGCATCTAAATAATTTCCCCCTTTTCCATTAAATGCACTTTAAGGTTGATGAATTTTATGTCCTTTGAAATTTTAAGATTAGATCAGTAATACAAAGTAGTTGATGTGCTCACAAATACAAGGAGGGAAAAGATCGCAAGGTTTGTGAAGAATCCTTAGCGGTAGGGCAAATGACTCATGAAGCTATTTATACCTCATTGAAGTCCTTTGTGGAATTCATGAGACAGAGCTGTTGGTCTGAACATTAATACTGATCACCTGAGATTTCTGGATCTTGTTTAGAAGGTAGCTAGTTTCGTGTCAGTCTTTTTTGCATCCCTACTGCCCTTGCTGCTTTCTTTATAATAATTATGGTTTCCATTAAGAAATTTTAGCTTGATGAGCCACACTTGAATCAGAAAATATCCAGATTGGGAAAAGCTATTCATCTATTTCTTTGCTGTCCTGCTTTCATTTTCCTTGATAGAATAAGTAGAGAGCATATGATTTACAGTTGATTTTATAAATTGACCATTGACTTTTAAACATTTCCCTCCTCTTCATCCAATAAACTGTCAAGGAATTTGGGAAATATGCAGATAGCCAAAATTGGATAAATTGTACTCAATGATGAAACGCATAAAAGCCACCCACGACCAGCTGAAGGGTCCAGTGCTGAAGTATCCACCTGCCTTCCCATTCAGCAAGTCTACTCTAGTTTTGTAAGAGCCAGGCTAAAATGTCCTCCTTGTTTTTGAGAAACTCCAGGCACTTTGTATGATTTATGGGATTATGTGAAGCAATAAATCTTTGCTACAGCTAAATGTAACTATGATACTGTTTGTATAATACTTTTCGTCAGTTTTGCTTGACCACATCTGTGTAAATTCTGAATTGCTGAACTCTAGAGCAATGACTATAAGGGGAGTGTGACTGGAATAACACCATGCTCCCTGTGCCTCACATAGGGACTTTCCCAGCTTCCCAAAGAATTAGCATTGTTTGTATAAACAGGCACCAGAACTTGAGTTAACCTCTAACTTAGTGACCTTCTTTGAAAAACTAAAATACAAAATAAGACTTGCTTGGCAGAAACGTCCATGAGCAATGCCCAGCTGAACTCTCCTTCTGACAGAATATACTGCTGACTGAGCAAAAAGAGATCTGTGCTGGAATGGTAGCTGGGATGTTCTTACTAGCAGAGGGAGGGAAGAATCCCAATTAGATGTACTATACCTGTTCTGAAGACAACAGTTCTGTTAGAAGAAGGAATAAATGAAATCAATCATAAAGGAAAACAGCACCAAAAATGCTATCTCAAAGTAATTAGTGCTACAAATGAAGCACAGCTCTTGGTATGGCAAGAATATCTGTGAATTGAGATGCATCTCTAAGAAAAACTGTGTCATGTGAGCACTGAGACAGACAAAAGCAGTAACATGAGGATAAGGTGTATGTGCAAAACCTATTTATGAACTGAGTCCTGCAAAAATCCTTGCAGTTGGAAGAGAAAAGATTGTATGCACTGTGTTGAGCAATAATGGAAAATGAGGCAGTCTGCTAGCTCCCAGCTTAAGCATTAAACTCAAACAGGCTTCTTAGAAAATAAATGGGAACTTACCTATACAGATATGCCACGTTTGGACTACAAGGATTTGTTGCTAAAGTAGTGTAATAAGATGCAGATTTTAAGAAAAAAACTAGCATATTTTTCGGACCCAGTAGGTTTTTAAAGCCCACAGCTGGCAAAAGGCAGAAGAAGGTAATTATCACATTAGAGAGTTGATATTTCTATTAATGTGACTGCAGAACTCGTCTGAAGAAAGTACAGGGATGGGGGTGCTTTACATGTGGGGAATGGAAAAGGCAGGGAACATGAAAAAGAAAAGATGAGTGTTATTTCCATAATGGATTGAACAAACGAAATCTTACATTAGAAATTCTATACGTTAGTACATATTTGAGGACTGCAGTTCTTTGTAAAGTTTCCTAATCCTAAAGGTTAGAAAGAAAAGCATATGTTTGCTATATGAGAAGAAAGCTTTATGCAGAAATGTTCTATCAAATCACAAGAGTAAAACAGCAAGAAATGTAGCAACAGCCTTTGTCTAGAATGCATGGCAAAAATAAAGCTGCAATTTTTTTTTTATTATTATTATTTTTATAGTATTATTTTTTTTGTAGGGAAAGAATGAAATAATCTGTTGGCTGAGAAACTCACATGTTGATCTCTCCTGGAAACTTAGTATAGGTATCTGACACAATTGTCGTCCTTAGCCAAAGTCAAGAACCACCACAATGCATCGCAAGACTCAACTTTCCATTAGCATCTTTTACTACTGCTTGCTGACCCCCTCTACTTAGAAACTCATTGTTACAGGGATACTTTATATAGCTGATTCTGCCTGCTGCAGAATTTAGTATTTTCTGCACTGTCCAGGTCAGGGCGATCGCAAGCACAAATACAGATTGAGTGAAGAATGGTTTGAGAACAGGCCTGAGGAGGACTTGAGGGTGTTGGTTGATGATAAAATAAATATGAGCTGACAGTATGTGTTTACATGACAGAAAGCCAACCATATCCTGGGCTGCGTCAAAAGAAGAGGGGAATAATTATTCCTCCATTACTATGTTGCCCTACCACCCCAACTGCAGTCCTGCAGTTCAGCTCTGGGGGACAGGGAGGTGATTCTCCCTCTTTACTCTACTCTTGTGAGGCCCCATCTGGAGTACTGTGTCCAGGTATGGAGCCCTCAGTACAAGAAAGATGTGGAGCTGTTGGAAAGTTTCCAGAGGAGAGCAATAAAGATGATCAGGGGACTGGAGCACCTCCCCTATGAAGACAGGCTGAGGGAGCTGGGCTTGTTCAGCCTGGAGAAAAGGAGGCTGTGGGGTGACCTCATCACAGCCTTTCAGAACCTGAAGGGAACCTATATCCAGGAGGGGAGTAAACTCTTTGAAAGGACTGATAATACCAGGACAAGGGGAAATGGATTTAAGTTGAAAGAGGGAAGATTTAGGTTGTATGTTAGGGGGAATTTCTTCACTAGGAGAGTGGTGAGGTCCTGGAACAGGCTGCCCAAGGATGTTGTGGATGCCCCGTCCTTGGAGGTGTTCAAAGCCAGGTTGGATGGGGCCCTGGGCAACCTGATCTAGTAATTGTGGAAGTTTGGTAGCCCTGCCAGGCAGGGGGGTTGGAACTTCATGATCCTTGAGGTCCCTTCCAACCCATGTGATTCTGTGTGATTCTGTGTATGAGAATGATCAGAGGGCTGGACCACCTCTCCTATGAAGACAAACTGAGAGACTTGGGGTTGTTCACCCTAAAGAAGAGAAGATTTTCAGAAGACCTCATTATGGCCTTCCAGTATTCTAAGGGGGCCTACAGGGAAGATGGGAAGGAATTATTTACCAGTGAGTTTAAAGACAGGACAAGGGACAATAATTTTAAATTGAGAGTAGACTTAGATTATACATTAGGAATAAACACCTTCCTCAGAGGGTGGTAAGGTTCTGGTGCAGGCTGCTCAGAGAGATTGTGGATGTCCTATCCCTGGAGGTGGAGTGATCCCTGGGGCCCTGAGCGACCTGTTCTAGTGGGAAGTGTCCCAGCCCACTGCAGGGGATTTTAAGGTACCTTCTAGCTCAAACCAATGTATAGTTCTATGATTACATGATGCCATGATCCTGTGATTCAATTTAAAGGAAAATATATCTTTGGAATCACCAGATTTCTTTGTGCCAGTCCTATCCAGTCCTTCAGTTATATTCAAGTTACCTTTTGTTCCTTGGAAACTTCTATGATTCTATGACTTTTATCCATTATGTGCAGATAATGCAGTTCTGTCAATGACCTCTAATAGTTGATGAATCCATAAGTATTTATTATATTTATTTTTTCATAATTATTACATTGAAGACAATAGTTCTTACCAGAAACAATGCTTTCTCCTCTATTACTCCACTATTAAGTGTATAGAATTTGTTGACTAGTTTTTCTATATGTAATTTCAGCTTGTGAACACTCCTTCAAGCATTTTTACAGCTAGATAAAAACCAAGCCTGCCCAAATGTTTTAGAAATGAAGCCTAAATACTAGAAATTTAATCTGACATAAGATACCTTAAAAGACTTGACAAAGATAGCTGAATACTGTGCACATTTTGCATCAGATTTACGTTCATTACAATGTCACTTCCTTTTTTGGGTGAAGGACACTCACCCAAGCCAAGCGTGAAAAAACAAATTCCCAATTTAGAAACATGAAGTATCCTCTGGATAACTCAAGAGTTTTTGTTTACTGGAAAGGAGACCGAATTCATTATAGAGTGCCTCACACTTATGCAGACTTACGCATGGCAGGAATCCTACGAGCAAAGGTTAGTGAGGCAAAGTTTTCCTTCTGGGCCAGGCTGCCTGAATGTTCAGGCAGAGTACATACGCAGTGATTACACTCACAGCTGCACTTTTGACATTTGCAAGTAGTCTGAAGGTATGGGAGAATGCATACATGAGCAAATCTATGCTGCCCTGTAACTCACTCAGTGTTGCCACTTCAGCTAGAACAGTGTATGGTGCAATTTCAGCTGAGACTAATTTCTGACTGAGTGTAAACTAACCACAATCTAACAAACAATATGAGACTGTACTGGATTAGAGGAAGCCTAAGGGAAGCAGAGAGAAGGAGACATTACCTTCTGCAGGAGATGTGATCAGAAAAAACTAGGATAAATATTATCCAAGAGTTTTCTGCCAATATGTTGGGACTATCCTTTTATGAAAGACTGTACTGGGTGATCTGCAATCTTTGATTTCTTTAGTATGTAGATGGTCAGTAGTGTCAGAAGAACCCCTGTAATCAAGCTGACATCATGCCTCCATTTCTTCTGGAGAGGACAATGGGATTCACTCATACATAGTTCAAGCCCTGATCAGTCAATTGCTCCAGCTTAGGCCATTTGTTCCCTGCCTTTGTGAGTCGAGATGGACTTTGAATGTGAGTGTTGTTCTCATAATCCTGGTTGTTCAAGCCAGGTTACCTGATACTGGACATCCTTGCTTTCTTCATGCGCACATTCCTGGCTTTCCTTTTACTGGAAAATGTGTGCATGTGAGGTGATGGTGTGTATTCAGGTTTTGTCCCAGTTTAAGTAATAGCACCCCAAATGTGCCATCAACTCTGAAAGTAGAAAATGCTCCCAAGGTTCTCCAGTTCAGGTATATTTATGATAATTATCATAACCAAAACATTGCTTAATTTTAACAGTACACAGGAAATCTAAAATAAGAGAAAAATGTTAAAAATTAGCTGGACAAATGTCTGTTGTATTGAAAAATATAGTAAAAAGAAGAGTTTAGCCACTGCGAAAACTGTGTGTGGCTTTGTGTGACTGTCCAAACAGATGTGCTGTTTTCTTATCAAGCCTGACCATTTGTGTTCCTTTAGATCCTAGGCTTTCTGACTATGCTATTAGCTAGTATAAATGAATCAGCTTCAGGAAATGATTATTTTGTTAGGACAGTCTTTGTGCACATGCTGTTCAGAGACTAAGTCCTTTACAATGGGTTGTTTTATTCTCATAGCGCATTAAACTTAGCCTTCTCTCAATACTGCAATTATTTGGCTTGTGTCACTCAGTCCAGAATGTCAAAAACAAGTGAAATCTGTATTGCAACACAGCAGAATGACGTCATGAAACTGATGGCACGTGTGAAATGTTTTGGGACAGGATACGAATCCATGTAAGAGGGTCTGAGAATGGGAAGGCTAATGCCCTGTACAGCTGTCTTAAGAGTTCCCGTGAACTGAGGCCACAGAGTGAGCTATCTATTCACTATTGATAACCAATGTCCATTCTACAGGGAGTTTTAAAGAAACTCAAGAAATAGACTAGCACTTCTAGGTAATGGACAGCCAACCAAGCCAGAGGAATCTGCTAAGTCTTTGATGGCACAGATTTACAGAGTGATCAGTCCATAGTCTGCTAACCAGTGGCTCTATGTTCGGTGTATGTGTTTGCTGGAGAATGTCTTATCCTGAAGTATTTGCTTTCTTATTAGTTTTCAGTTATACTATAACCCACAAAACTCCAATATAAAAACCCCTTATTTGGATTGCACCCAATATTCCACATCTGTCACATGACTGAAATCTGATAATGTCATCTTAACCTCTTGAGTACTTTTGAAAATGTAGAAAGTGGCATACTGCCAAGCTTCTAAGCATATCAGTTGTGATGAAAAGGATTATTTGGCTAGGGACTAGGGGATCGGAAAATAAACCCTAAGAGTGAATCAGCTGGGTCTGTTTCAGGGAACTCTGGAGTGCAGTTATCCAAAATGGAGATTTTTTCTTCCTTGGAAGCAACATCAGCTAGTCAGCAAATCAGATTCCCCAGTTACAGTGCTCTTTTAGTAAATTCAGTAACTTGTTCCTCTGAAAAAGAACCAAATATGAGAAATTTACATTGAGCTGCATTTTGACTAGTCATACCTTAGGTCATAATCCAGGTTCTATTCCTCATGCTAGCACTATAAGATCAGACACTTCTGCGGCTTCATGTAGGTGATGGTCATAACTGCAGACCTTTCTTTTTCCTGGATATTATAAGACCAAAGAGCCATAATCTGTATTCTATGGGACATGTGATAGACTTAAATATCTGTGTCAGTTTCTAAGTCCAAGAGAATGATATGGATCCAAAGTACCCACCTTTCAGGACCTCCCACTCATAACACCTTTGTTGCAGTTAGCAAGCGCTAACTTAGTTAGCAAGACAATCAGATATTTCAACCTACTGACACCATGCGTTTAAAAACTTCGTTCAGATTCGGAGTCACAGGTTTGCCTCCTCCTTAGGAAACATAATAAATTAAGATTTGAGAGAGGAAAGGAAAAATACAATGACGTAACCCTGCCTCCACTAAAATTAATGAAAAAACTCTCGCTGATGTCTGTAGGGATAGGGTTTCTCCAATCAGTATCCACCTACTGTGTCTAATGAAACAGCTGGTAAAATCTTAGTCCCAGCCATACCCTATCTATCTCCCAAATTAAGCTCGTGAAGTGGCTTATCTTTCCAGTACTGTGTGACTCAGTTAATGAATACTTCCACTTCAACACTGACAAAAGTTTATTGTATCTGAAATTTTGTCTGTTGATTGTAGCTATAGCCACTGCTCAAAAGTCTCTTGCTTTCCTGGAGATTCTTTAAAGTGACAACTAAAATAGAATATCAAAGGAATAATGGTATCATAGTGGGAAACCTAATTAAATTACAGAAAGAAATGTTTACTACATCGAATTCTGCAGAAAAATGAATATAGCTGAATCTCTGTCATATTTAGGAAGGAAATCTGTTAACTTGATCACAGTATTCTCCACATGAGGGTATTTCCGAGGTGCTGAGGTTGTGTATACCATGACATCATCCCTACATTGGGGTGAGCTTGTGTCATACAGGGATTTCCCCTTCACTCTGAGGTTTTCCTACAGGGGGTGTGGTGACCAGGGGAAAGAGAGGAGCCAGGTCAGGTTCTAGTAGTGCCTCATCACCCATGAATGAATAAAAGAACATCCAGGAATAAGAGAGATGTAAAAATCTGGCTTCCATCTTCAACATTTGTTACTCCTAACATGGTAATTTTCCAGTGAAAATATACTTTTAATAGCATTCACAAAGAAACCACAAAGAGTTAGATCATAACCTCACAATCTCATTAGATGGCAGTGTGTCAGCAGGACTGGAAGGAGAGTCACAAACATCACCAGCTGAGCCTATCTTCATCCCTTGTTTTAGCCTGGGATTTAGGTTAAAGGAAAAAAACGAAAGGAAAGGAAAGGAAAGGAAAGGAAAGGAAAGGAAAGGAAAGGAAAGGAAAGGAAAGGAAAGGAAAGGAAAGGAAAGGAAAGGAAAGGAAAGGAAAGGAAAGGAAAGGAAAGGAAAGGAAAGGAAAGGAAAGGAAAGGAAAGGAAAGGAAAGGAAAGGAAAGGAAGGAAGAAAGGAAGGAAGGAAGGAAGGAAGGAAGAAAGGAAGGAAGAAAGGAAGGAAGAAAGGAAGGAAGAAAGAAGGAAGAAAGAAAGAAAGAAAGAAAGAAAGAAAGAAAGAAAGAAAGAAAGAAAGAAAGAAAGAAAGAAAGAAAGAAAGAAAGAAAGAAAGAAAGAAAGAAAGAAAGAAAGAAAGAAAGAAAGAAAGAAAGAAAGAAAGAAAGAAAGAAAATCCCAAAGAAATGTTCAGCACTGTACCTAAAAATGCTGAGGAATACATTATTGTCAGTGTAGTGCATTTTAACATATAAAACAGTACCTACCATTCAGAACTAAATGATCATTGAACAGAGGGTGGACAATACAAGACAAATGGCTTAGTTAGGCTTTCCAGTTCAGAAAAGTTTAGCAAAGACTGGCATTGATTTCTAATATTAAATTTAGAGGAGTCTTAACACTTAAGAGTAACTGGCTGCTGTCGAGCTCATCTGAGTTATACTGTAGAGCTGTAATGTAAATTTTGATATTTGCAGTTGAACACAGTTATAAAATGCATAAAAATATTTATGTGTCTTTTTATACAGTCTGTATGGACTGATGAGATAAAGTTCTGTGATGAAAAGTAAACAGGTGCATTTATTCTGTATGCAGATATACTTTGTAAATGCAATGTGAAATCATTAACACTCTTCAGTGACTGGAATTTAATGAAGAGAAAAAGTCCACTCCATCTATGTAAACCCAGATCTAAAAGAAGCTAATGTTGAAGTTCCTATCTGTGACTTTTCCCCACACAGGGGCTACTTCATGCTAAAGAGTTTTGGACAATCTATGATTGCCCTGAAAGATCTCCACATATGCTTCTTCTGGGCAGAGTTATCTATAATGTGTAGCAAAGTAAAAGGACAGTCTAATTGGTCATTGCAAAATGCTTGGAGAACTTCTAAGTGACATCTACATAATGGAAACTTTTCCTTCAGAGAAAGCAGTGATAGAACTGCTGACTTGATTTAATTGCCTGGTGACCAGAGGTCTTGTCCAGGAATGGAAAATCTGAGGTTTTGCCTCAATCTGAAGGATTTCAGTCTCTATTATGTGGCTATTGCTACAGGGACAGATCTCAGCCAGGACTGGAATGGATCCTTGCTCTGCCAAATGTCAGGCAGTGAATATTAAAAAAGATGCATGGAAAAGAGGTTACTATCAGCTATAGCTGCTGTAAACACAAGGAATTTTTTAATTTTAGATTTTACTTGTGGCAGACTGTAGTAAACAGTAATGAATTCAAAGAGAAGCTAATTGTGTCGAAGGTGGTGCTTGGTGACAAAGCTCTGTTTCCTGTTCTAGCAAGCAGCATTTTCTAGTCATTATAACCCTGCAAAAAGTTTCTACAGCTCTTCATCTTTCCTTGTGTGTGAGGAGAAGACACCTTCTCTTACTCTCCATTACAAAAAGTTAATTAAGATCTTGCTCTTTTTATCAGAAAACAGGTTTTCCACTCCTTCAATCATTTCTGCACCTGTAGGGATGTAAATAATCCTCCTTGCACCTGGGTAATCACAGTTGCATATCTCATCAGTGTTCTAAACAGTGGCATAAATACCCCATTATCCCAAGCACATTCTAAAACAACAAATACACTTTATTGTCTCTTTATGATCAGCAAATACATGTCAATTTTCTTTTTATTTTGGTTAGCTGAGTTCCTCTTCACAGGCAGTTCTGGCTGTGACATCAGGAGTTTAGGGGCTTTCTGATCTTCACGTTCCAGTGTCATGATGCCAAAAGCCAGATGACTTTGAAATGGGATTTTGGCTGCCAGATTCTCAGGGCAGCCCCTGGAGTCCTTGCTGCCAGAGGATGAGGACTCCAGGACTTTCAGACAAGAACATTTTTCAACGATGAAACTACTAATGCTGAACTTTATAGTCTGCCACACTTCTAGTGCCCTAACTCCACTTAATTATGGGGAGCTCAAATGATTGCATGGAGTAATTTCTCATTGCAGTGGTATTTGAGAAATACTTTTTTTATAGGAGAAGATAAAAAATTATACAGGGGCATTTCCAACTGAGTCTTTAAGCATTTTTTCAAGACTGTAGGTGGCCCAGCTTGAGTGTAAGGATTGGACTAGATGAACTCCAGAGGTCCCTTTCAGTCTCAACTGTTCTGTGATACAATGATATTGTGAACAATGTATCCTAAATTTTTATGGTACAGCTGAAACAAAGAAGTCAAACCTATGAGGCCAATTCCCAAATTAAAGTCATAGATTGTTCAGCACTATGATGGGTCTCAAATTGTGCAGATGTTTCAGGAAAGTATGAGCAAGTTTGTTACTGGCGTGAATAGGGATGCTCAACATTTTTATGGCTAAAACAGCTGTCTTTTCTAATGAAGGCATACTTAATGGAATATGTGTGCCTAGTCTGATGGCAGCTAAGCCAGGAAGAGGAGCGGAATATTGGAAAGTGACACTGAGATGACTGTCAGAGAAAGGCTGTGGGAGGGTACCACTAGTCTGGGCAAAACATTACTGACTGTAACAGTGGGGAACAATCCAGTCTTGGCTAGAAGATCGATAACGTGATCTTAATAATAAGACATTTCCATCTGTAATGTCTCTGATCTGCATCTGGAGAAGTTATAAATACACATTTGATGTAAAGCTGTTTTCTTCCAGACTTGCTTCTGTTTGTATTTTGGCTTGACATCTCTCTGGCTCGTGTTTTCAGAGCCCTTGATGAGGGCTGGAGATGTTGCACAGTAAGCACTCAAGTATTGTCTCAGTAGAGTTTGGGCATCATTGGAGCATACACCAGGACACATGATCCTGGAAATGTTCCTGGGGCTTCTGCAGTTTTACACAGTAGGTATGTGCCTTTCAGTGGTCCCATGATCTTTTGCCAAGGGCTCAGGACTGCAGAATAAGCCTTCCCAGAGCCATTGCAATCTTAGCTGTACCTAAGTAAAAATGTGAAAGAAAAAAGGACACTAATATACACCTTATTTTCAAATACTCATTTGCCAGGATTCCTGTTTAAAATTTATACTTGTTGTATTTCCCACATCTGTCTGGCTGGGATCAAGAAATGAGTTGTCCTTCTGCCCTCTCTCAAAAGAATGGTCCTTCCCAGTTAAATCATAGCTTATATGGCAGAGCGCAGGGACTTACTTAAGCAGTCTCACATGCCTCTATGTATGTCTGCGTCTTCCACTGCAATATGGACTCTGTAATGAAAGCCTTCACAAAAGAGTGTTGCTAAATTCTTCAGAGGAATGGATTTATGTGGATTTATAAGTAGGTGGATCTCTACTTGCTGCTGAGAATGAAGGATCTGGATTTGCCGAGCTGTAATAGACCAGTAGTGTCAGGCTGACAATGTCAGGCACCTGAGCTGTGGGGAACTGCAGAAATGGTGAGAATCTCAAGATGTCTCTTAGATCTCATTTGCAGTGCAGTCAGCAGCTGCAAGGGCATGCAATAAGCTGCAAATCATATCTTAAGTCATTGCTGCCTGTGTCCCTGAAAATCTCCCCATTGTTTGCCAGTAGTTTTTGCATGGATGTATTTTTCACACTTAATAAACATGCTGTTTTAATTCTATTTAGAATGGCTTCAGTGTGGCCCTGACTCAGGCCACATGTTTCTCTATGGAAAATAAAGCTGTTGAAAATGCTGTCAGATATTTTGCTGAGGGAAAAAAAATAATAAAAAATAAAAATTAAAAAAAAAAAAAATTAAAGGGCTAACTGCCTGGGAGACAGACATGACTAAAACAACCCTGAAAAGTATCAGCAGGAGTTATTATGAAGTACATGATTATAAAGCAGGCATGGATTAAGCAGAATTCCTAATACCTCAAACATCTGACACACTATGATCAGAAGCATCTTTTGTTTCATAGTGTGTACCCCAGCAGTCATTGTGGGGCCCAATATTATTTAACAGCTACATTAAGAGCTTGGGCAATGGAATAGAGTGCACCCTCCACCCTACAAGTCTGCAGAGATTACAAAACAAGTAGTGGAGTTGTTCAGAAGAAAAATTGTCTGAAATAAACCTCATGAAGTTCAGTGAAGGGTAAAGCCAAGTCCTGCCACTGGGGAAGAATTATTATGTGCAGGCTGTGGGCTAACTGACTGGAAGGCAGCTCTGCAGAGAAGGACATTGGGTCCAAAGGGAAAGAGCCAGGCTGTCCTGGGCTGCATAAGGAAAAGCATTGACAATACATCAGCATCAGCAGAGGGCCATTAGGATTATGAAGGGATGGGAACATGTGGCAAATGAGGAGAGACAAAGATGGAAGCACGAAGTTTTTTGTATTCTTTCTTTCTTTCTTTCTTTCTTTCTTTCTTTCTTTCTTTCTTTCTTTCTTTCTTTCTTTCTTTCTTTCTTTCTTTCTTTCTTTCTTTCTTTCTTTCTTTCTTTCTTTCTTTCTTTCTTTCTTTCTTTCTTTCTTTCTTTCTTTCTTTCTTTCTTTCTTCTTCTTTCTTCAACCTTCTTTCAACTTTTCCTTCCTTCCTTCCTTCCTTCCTTCCTTCCTTCCTTCCTTCCTTCCTTCCTTCCTTCCTTCCTTCCTTCCTTCCTTCCTTCCTTCCTTCCTTCCTTCCTTCCTTCCTTCCTTCCTTCCTTCCTTCCTTCCTTCCTTCCTTCCTTCCTTCCTTCCTTCCTTCCTTCCTTCCTTCCTTCCTTCCTTCCTTCCTTCCTTCCTTCCTTCCTTCCTTCCTTCCTTCCTTCCTTCCTTCCTTCCTTCCTTCCTTCCAGCATTTGATTTAGACCAGCTCAGCTGGAGTTAAATATTAGGTACACTATATAAAAATGTATGATAAGAATAAATTTCAAGTATTCTAGTCCTAGTTATATCTATACTTCAAATAGGATATGAGAATGAAGTACTGGACACATTAGTTTGCTGTTAGAGCACTCCATAGCAAGGTTTTGGCCCATATTTTTTGTGTACAATTTGAGCCAATCCCATGCAATAAACTATGAAGAACATGTTCTAGAAAATGTTCCAATGGTTAAGGCAAGACTGCACAGATATAGCTTTCTATCTTCCTCCAATCCTACCTCAGCTGGCTTTTCTCTCTTGGTTAATTCCTGTATGCTACACCTAAAAGTTCTAACATGGATTAGCAGCCATACTTTCATCCTTCCTTTTGGAAGCAGCCCTGATTTCAAAGCAGTGTAACATTAGACTCCTTATAGGTGTCATATTGGTCACCTCATTAAAATAGTCTATTAGCTCAACAGGTCTACAAAACATAACAGACTTACCCCATTCCCCCTGAAGAATTTAAAGGACTAATGCTCATGGTACATGATTATGAAATTAAGGGAGAAATTAACTCTGTCTAAGGGGAGGCATGCAGTTAAATGGCACTAATTTGTGCTAAATGAGGAAGCGAAGCATCTGCATGTGCAGGCATGTTTTTATCTAAAACTGTACCGATAGCTTAGGAATATTTACAGTTTGCTGTATCATAAAAAAAGATTTACTTACAAATACAATAAAATTTAGCCAAATTCTTTATTGAGTATTTCTTTCAAGACAGAAATATAAAAGCACATCAGATGTTTCCTCTTAAACTTTGCTTTGCAGAATTAAGGCACTTTGAACATGTTTTTTCTTACTCCATGAGTAATTGTTTTCCAACTTTCATTAACAGAGTAAACAATTTTTATGAGTACAACATTAGAGTTATGGAAATGATATAATTTACAGACAACTCCACATCAGTACCAGACATTAGCAAAGCATGATTTGATATAAAAGCTTTTAGACCTTATCTCATCTTTGTGACACCACTTTCCATGCAGAGTTAATTGTTTGCATGCAGTTTATTTATCCACTTTAACAACCAAAAGACATACTTAGGGAAAATTGGGAAACCTTCCTTTATCAGGAATGATTTTTCATATAAATAAAGTTCAATCTGGTCTCAAATACATTTTAGGAAGATCATAACATTTTTTTCCCCTTACTGAGAGCATCCATAAGCCATATTTACCATATGACATCTGGATATGCAATGTAGAACAAAGAGAGATACACTGAATATAAGGCTTATTTCTCTGTTTAGAAAAGGTAATGTTATCCATTTCACTATGACAATAAAACATGACAAAATCTGACTTATAAAGGACATACAATTCTACTGAACCAAAAGTGCTATGTTAACGCTCATATTTCCTTACAACACTCATTCTAAAAGTCACCTGAGGTGATTTTTTTCTAGAAATGATCTGATTTCATTTATATTTCTTATTTAGTGGAAATAAAAATAATTAAAAAATATACATTCTGCATTGTTCCCTGCTGTTTTTGAATCCAATCCTGCAAACATTTACTAACTGATTTAGGAGCGAATCCTGGCTCTACAAAAGTTGGAGAAAGTTTTTCTTGTGCCTCCAGCAGTTCCAGGATTCCTCCTTGCATAACGCTTACTGTTAAGAGCATTTATAGCACCTCCAATGGAATACCCCTAGTGAGCATTATGCCAGTTGTAAGCATCTGCATTTTCACATCTTTTTGTGGATTCATGGTTCAGTTTACATTATTATACAAAACACAATTTTTTCTATTGTTCTTTTTTTTTTTTCTTTTTTCTTTAAAAAAAAAAAAAAAATCTTTTGGTCTCCAAGACCACACTGTTTGTTTGTAATTCTGTGGATTCTATCTTGAAAACCTTCTAAGAATAAGCTAGTCTTGTCCTCCTTCTTGCTGATCCCCCTGGAGAAAAAAAATGAAAAGAAAATATAACACGTAATTATATGTGATATAGTTACTGTTTTTACTGATGAAATGAAGAAAGAATGAAGATTGACACTAAATCTTTCCCCGCTCTGCTGGCAGCTAGGGAATTACAGTTGTCTCTCAGTCTCTCAATCAACTCAGATAGTGTGGAATCCCTGCGTTACAAATCCCACAGTGGGTAATCCTATAGTGTCGTTTTCTTGGTTAAAGCTGGGACAGTTATTTTCTTCAGTGTGTCTGGCATAATACTATGTTTGGTTTCAGAAGAAAACCTATTGATAACATACCTATGTTTTAGCTGCTACTGAGACAAGGAAGATTCAGTTTTCCAGTTTCTCTTAGTGTCCTGACACCAAGAAATCTGGGAAGCACAAGAAACTGGGAGGGGACAAAACTGGGACAGCTGACTTAAAGGGATATTCCATACCAAAAGGATGTTCCATAACACATAGTGTAATGCAAAAAAAACCCTACTGTGGGTGGGCAGACCAGAGGGTGGGCAACCACTGCTTAGAGACTGGTTGGGCATCAATTGGCAGGTGGAAGGAAATTGTGTTGGGCATTACTTGTTTTATATATATGTATATAAATATATATATTATCATTCCTACTGTTATTTCTATTCCTTTCATGTTTTAGTAAATAGTTTTTTATCTCAGCCCATGGGTTGTGCATTGTAATTTTTTTTTATTTTTTTATTATTATTTTTTTTCCTGATTATCTCCCTCATCACACAGTGAGGTAGGAGTGAATTAACAGTTGTTTGCTGAGCTGTCTTCTGGGTTAAAACGCAACAGTCCTTTTCACAGTGCTAGACTCCAGGCTTTGACAACTTAATTCTATTCCAATACAATGTCTGAACAAAGCACATAATAGAAGTTCTTTCAGATAGAAATACATAAGTTCCATCCCATTTCACCTAGAATGTACCAGGGGAAAATACTTGAACTATGTTAAGAGTTTTTAACACATGCTTTGCTTTTACCTTGTGTCCTTTTGTTTGCTTGTACTTTCCGTACAGGTGCTTCTAGAAAATAGAAACGTTTCAGTCAGAAGTTATTTTTAAGAGCTAGTTCATTACAAATGTTGGAAATCCATTGTAGACTTCTAACATCTTTTTAAATGTTTTTAAATGAATTAAGGACTATGTTAGGTTGTCATGTTGACTCAGTCACCTGAAAGATGAATGCCAACAATAAATACAGTTTACACATTTCCATCATTTGTATTCATGCATAGAATTCTACCAACATTTCAAATATATTTTTATTTTTTTAGCACTGTGAACTGATCCATTATTCACACTGATCTTGTGTGAATATTTGCATGACATGGACATTGGCCAGGACATTTTGCTCAGACAAAAGCTATCTGATGCTGACAGTGGGGTGTGAACTCAGATTAATGCACTATTTGGGACTCAGCCTCAACTTTTGGCAGAGGAAGTTCAGGTCTGATTGCAGAGTACTGCACTGACATTTCTTCAGGAATTACGTATGAACGATTCACTTGAAACTCAGATATGTTCACATTTCCAGATGCAATTAGACTTGATGTGAAGCTTCACTGAGAGCCCACAGTATCATTTCACTGAGATACAGACTTTGCCTTTTTTTAGCTGAGGCTAGATGGTGTGCATTTGTACCAAGTTCTTCAGCATCTTGAAAATGAGAGCACGTGGCCCATGTAAACTTGAATGTTCTCAGGTAAAGCCCCGTGGTCAAAAATCATACCTTTCAGGCAATAGTTGAGTTCCCTGTATGCCTTATACTTCTCAACACTGAACACAACAAATAACTGGTGCACCTTCAGCATTTGGTGTAAACTTCAAATTGTAAAAAGTGTAAAACCATATAGTTTCTACGAGTTTGAAGCTCAAAAGCTGACAGAAAGAATACATTCTTACTCTGCATCATGAGAATTAAAATTGGAAAAGTACATACATAAAAACACAAAAGAAACCCAAAGCGCACTACTTTTTAATTAGGAACAATGATCACCAGAGGGGAAAAAAAAAAGAAAAAAAGAAAAAAAAAGATTGTTAGACTTGAAGAATTAATTCCTGGCATATACCCAGGCTGAACATTAGTTGGCTCCTCATGTTGGGCCTCAACACCATTCAGCTTTTTAAAAATAGGATGCTTCCTTCACTAAACAGCAGGATGAAAATAGAGACCCTGTGATATTTACTCATGCCCAGAGGTTGCATTCCCTCCACCCCACTCTTTTACTAAGTTGAGAATCCAACAGATCACAATGACAGATCAAATTAACATTGACAAGAAATATCCCATGTTAAAAAAAAAACAAAACAACAAAAAACTCACGTGGTCTTCTTCTGGATGTGCTGCTTAGAGAAAGGTGCATGTTCCTTCAAATGTTTCACCTACTCTTTGTGGTTTAGGTATTTGCTCTTGTCTACTATGCCTACCAAATCTTTTGGTTACTTTCAGACACAAGATAAGCCTCAACAATTTCCCCTGTAGTGTTAAAAAATTATTTTCCAAATCAAACATAAAACTCTTGTTAAAATATTGACTTCAGACCTAAGTAACTTTTGTGAATAAATACTGTAAATCTGCACCCAGAGTGATTACTTCAGACAGAGGAGGCCTACGTGATATTGCACTTTTAGACAAACTAACCTTCCAAATGGACTTTCTTGATTTCTCTCTCGATAATCTGTGGTTCTCCCTCAATTACTTTAGTAACCTTGGTGTACTCAGTTCCAGCTATGATAAGCATTAAAAACAAATGAGTTAAATCTGGGATAGGATAAAATAGAAAACTTCAATGGAAAGAATGTCATTTTAGGAGTGTAGATGTATGCAGGCCACAGTAACCATGCTGTAGTCTTGCTGATATCCTTGGTCCTGATACAGGTGATTCCTTCTCTAGAGCTGTCAATAATTCATCACAACCTTGGCTTTTAGGTTGTTACAGCACAGACTGCCAATTATGTTAAGCAGCACTGTACATTACATGAGGTCAATTAAAGCCCATCTTTTAAATTAGACAGAGGGAATGCATCTATTTTTGTCTGGACTCAGACAAAAGTTAAGTACTTCAGAAATTTTCAGGAAAACAAGTAATTTGATGTAGACGAGAGTAAAAAAGCATTACTGCTATTATAACCAACAGCCATAAAGTACTGTGTGTATCTGCTTTTATTGGCTGAAGGTATGGGTAAGATATTGTCATGGCAGCTTAGGGTAGCTGACTGGATGGATAAATCATGGAAAAGATAGAAAAAAAATCAGATTAAAACAAGAGCTTGAAATCTGCCTATATGCTACATTCTTCCAAGCAGGATGCTTATGCAATCTAACATATAATAGCAAGGAAAAATAGCAAGAATTCAAGAGACAGTATTGTCTTTTCTAAGTTTACAGCAGATAAATTATTTCTCACTTTTCATATCTATAGGATCACTGTAATACTTATCTTTATGGACTGTGCATATTTAATTGTATACCTCTGTAGTGGAAGATTTTGCACATTTCTGGGGTAAAGTTTACACATCATCTTCATAGACTGTTTGGGACCAATGGAACTTAGTTTGATATACTTTTTCTCATTTTCAAATTTCACTTAAACAGTCACCACTGAAACAGGCATCTGCAGAGAGTAACTAATAGTTGGCATGATTAGGACAGGGTACAATGAAAAACCCTCTGGAATTTCATACGTCTCTCCAATGACTGATGACTAATCCTGTCTAGAGCAGTAGAGCTAAGATTTGTTTCTTTAAAACAGCAGAGAGAAATATGGTAATCAGTATTCACATCCATATCTTGGCTCATCTATAGGACTAGTTGCATTATCAACTAGCATGGTTTTGTTTGATGGATAAATTACTGTCTCTCAGCCATCACTAAATTTTTACCTGATGTTTAATTCACATACACAGAATGATGTTTGCAAAGGGCTAGTAGATTTAGTTCTGTGAACACGTGGCTGAACTGTGAGCTAATTTGGTGGTATTTGAGTTAGTAAATTGCTATAAAGTGAACACAAAATGAATTGGATTCAGCTAATTTATGCTAAGAGAAATATTCATGAACACTGTTCAGCTTCTCACCTTCACTAAAAACAAAATACTTGAATTCTCTGTTTTATTTTCCATTGCTATTATAGATTGTTATTTTAATCTATATATTAAGCAGAGAACATTCCCAATTCATAGATAAAGATTAATTTCATAAGCACAAGTTCTTTCACCAGTTTTCTACATCTACTGTTTACATACTGCCAAGACTGTTAGAATCAGAAGAGAAAGAAGGAAAGAAAACCATTCCTTGGAATGCTATATTTGAAAAGAATAAAAGTTAATGCCTCGATATCCATCACCTGTAAGCACTGGAAGAGGGATGATCAACATGCCTTTGCTTATTTCCTTGAGGGCAATGAACATTTGTTTCGGGACAACTGATGAGTAAGATACATTTGTCCTATTATGATACTTTGGATTTCATAGCATTTTCCGCAGATTGAAATTTGCTGATGAAAAGAGTTCAGACCTAGTGGAATAAATCTTCATTGCTCTCCTAGGTTTTAATTAGACAGCTTTTTAAAGACTGAGAAGACAATGAAAATATTTTTGTGACTGATAACATATCAAAATTGATTAACCAAATTTGGCACTTAGTCAGATATCTGACACTTCATCATAGAGCACTGCACTTTTTTTTTTTTTTTTTTTTTTTTCACCAAAATTTCACTTCTGATAGGTCAGTCTTTAAAAAATGTTGAGCTGAACGTATCTGAGAGAGGTTTCAGTTGTCATAACCTGTTGCAAAAAGGTTAGTTGTAAGACACCGAATTACCTCCCTGCAGAAGTCTTTTGATTTCTTCATCTTCAAGTAAATGACCATCACCTTCAATAAATTTGGTCACCTTGGTAACCTCTGACAGGATACAGGTTATGGCAAAAAATTGATTTACAGCAAATACATGACAATCCTTTAACAGCACGTAATCAAATTTATCATGTTACAGAGTTTTGTTGAATTACAAATGTCATCTGTGATGATATTAAGCTCCAAGCTAAACACTGAAAACACCATTTTGCATGACAAGTATAGCTTACTATATGTTACAGAAGATCAGATTTAGAGATTTCTTAGTTTCTGAGGCATAATCTCTGATTTTGTTGTATGAGCACATTTGAGGAAAACAAAATACACATTCAGTTATTACTTAATTAATATCATGCTGGGTTTTTGTGTTTTATTTATTTATTTATTTTAAAGAAGATAAGGATACTAACCTTCCTCAAGCAATCTCTTTAAATTTTCTTCATTGTCTGTACCGCCTGCAGTAATTCTGGTATATTTTATTTCTGGACCTGAAACAAAGATGTATAAAACAGGGACTTCAATTGTACATAACAGTATTGTCTTTTATGTTCCTGCAACAATGTCTTTCCCTTGCAGCTTTTCATGCAGACAGTATTGTTGCTACAGCATTCAAATTGATATCTATCACGGGGATCAAAAGTAATTTATACTTTTTAACTCATTTCAATTTCTGTATAGATTCTAGAATTCCTAAACATAAAATCTCCACTGCAGGTCAAACATAACTGAAATGGGTAAAAGGAAAGACTGAAATTTACAGAGGGAAAAGATGAGGAAAATATGTTATTCAGTTCTATTCTACATTAGTACAAAACAAATGCCTGCCTAGTAGGTGTTAGAAAAATACAGACTCCCCTTACAGAGAAACAAAGTATTATTATTATCATCATTATTTCTGAAATAAGTGTCAAGGAATCCTGAGATGAGATGCAAAAGTAAGCACTAGAGGTCTACCGTTGATGAAATGAAGGCTGCCTGGAGGTATACAAAAAACACAAAAATTCACATACATGCACACGCCAAAAATTAATCCTAAAATAAGATAGACTAAAAAGAAATAATTGCAAAATAACAGTCTAATCCTGAAATGGTAGCTAGAATTGAAGAAAAAAAAAAAAAAAAAAAGATGAGTTTCTGTGTTTTTGCATGCAAATTTTGTGACTCTTTCTGAACATGTATATGTAGCAGACACAGAAAGAATTTGAGCATGCACAGTGACAAGTAGAAAGAATAAAATTTGCCTCTCCAGGAGATGCAATTTAGGCAATAGTACAGGACCTAGGTGGTGTTATTTTTATATGTAACAGAGAACTTCACTAAACAGTTCAGCATGAGTTACCTTGAATAATTCTTTCTTCTGTTACTTTTTTCTCTGTCACTTCCACAGGTCGCCCATCAATTATTTTGGTGTATGTTTTAATAATTGGTTCTACAAGGATTTTAAAATTGAAGATATTAATAAACTGATGAGTAGTGTTTGAAGCACTACTTTTGAGAAACTGAAATTTAATGAGGCACACTAGAATTTACCATAGCACAATTTCTTTTTTAAAGTCAAAGTGCTCACAAAAGACCAGGAACCCTCCTAGACATATGAAATCCTCAAAGTTTCTAGCAAAGAAAGACAAAAAATGTTGATTTCTTTGTCTGACAAAGCTGCCTTTCTATCACAAGAATCATATCCTAAACAGTTCCTAAATTAAGCAGGTATCATGTTAGCATGCAGAGCATTTCTAACTCTGTCATCTTGGCTGTAACTATGAGTTACAGCTTGACAGACAAAAAAGGCAAAATACTTTTGAAATGCGTGAGAAATGAGAATAAAATGATACAATCCGATACAGCAATTCTCGTTAAAAATAGGTCAATTGTCCAACATGGATAATCTTCATCCAAACAAAAACTGATGGGGAACAGATAATGTTTCAAATTTTACCTAATACAAATTGAGTTGCTGAAAGCATACCAACCTCCATGAATCACTTTAGTTATTGTCTCCCCCTCCCTGACTATTTTGAACTCAGGTTCTCCTTCAATTATTTTAGTGAGCTGTGTAATAGATGGGTCTGTGACATAAGGAAAAAACAGCATGTTACAAATAGCCATAAAAATAAGCACAATATTCCATGGGGCTGAGATTAAGCTAGCAATATTGTTCCTACCAAAAATAAATGATGACTATAAAGAAGTGGTTTTGTTTGTTTGTTTGTTTTTTAAATCTGAGAAGCCATTTGCAACAGTGGCTGTACAATCCTGCACTTCCTTCCATACTATCTTAAATTTACATCATATTGCACATTTATTGTTTAGAAATATTTTTACTTTTATGCATTGGGAATTTTTAATATCTGTTGACAAGACTCAGGCAAAAATGTCAGCAGCAGGAGGAAATCATACATATTGGTAAAATACCTACTCTGACACATTGCTGGAATCTTATCACTACTGCTTTGCTAGTCATAACCATGTAAAGTACTGAAAACTTGGAAATGACTGGAGAGAAAAATGTTCATCATATTATTTCTTCCTACTAACTGTACAGGTACCCAAGAAAAAACTGGGTCTTTTAATCGATTCAGATAGTTTATTGTTTATTTGTAGTTTTATTTTGTAGTTTTTATGTTTTATTTTTTTAAAGCTAGCTATATTTCATCAGTGGTCATGCAGCATAAAAGAATATTAAGGTAAAATTCAGAGATTAACCAGACAGGCTGCAAAGGTATTTGCCAGCAAGACTGGCTACCAGCCTCTAAGTTTCATGGGAGATGCCATCTTGATATCAATTACCAAAACAATAAATTTGGTAACCTCTTAATCTTGTGATATCCCTGGAGACCACACTGATAAAATGTGCCTCCATATGACAGGATGCTGTATTGTCTGGTCTGGGATCAGTTCGTTAGGAGTTGGGTTTCAACCAGACTTATCTCCTGAGATCTCTTTCAAACTTACTTATGTAGAGGCAATGACTCACAACTTCACAACTCCAGCAGACATCATTAAGATTGCAAGTGGCAAATAGCAGGCTATAAAATGACTTTTTTTTTTTTAATTATTATTATTTTTTTTAATAACATCTCCCTTCCATAACTTTCTGCTGGAACTTACTGACAGTATGTTGCAAAATTTAACATGCAACTTCTTATACAGACAATTGTGGGCATATGTGGTTGCAATGAGAGCTACTACTCACTGCAGTTATTGCAAGCAAGCTCAAAAAGGGCCTAAAATGACTCTCCTGGGAATATTTCTGAGTCATCAGTAGGCAGATTCTGTTGGCTAGAGATCATTCTTTGGACAGAATCCCAAAGCAGAAATACCGTACTGGCAGGGATAAGGAGTGACAGTCCAATGCTCGCTAACACGTAAAAACATTCTATCCCTCTTTGGTGAATAGCACTTAGTTGTACATTTGCAGAGAAATGCTTAGACATTTCTTTTTTTTTTTTTTTTTTTTTTTCCCTTTCTTATTGTTTTCTCATCTTTCAAACAATACTAAATTGCCAAAACTATCTACTCTGACTTAGAATTTAGTATAGAAGAGCAGGTACCTCCAGAATGTGATTCACCTTCATCTTGTGAAGATCTCTAAAATACTTTCATCAAATTACAATATATGGAATCAATTTCATTTCATAACAGAGACTAGGAAACAAAGATTAGCATATATACACATATATAATTATGAGAGATAGTAGATAATGCTAGGTGGGACAAAACACAGAACAAGTAAACTCATCACTTCTGTTGGATGAGAGTCTTCACAGAAACAAAGGCTAATCAGTTTGCATGAACATTCTGCAAGATATTCTGACTGCCTCTGCTCTCAGTTGAGCTAGCCTCACTTTTTATTTTCTTCAGTCTCGCCACAAATCTATTCTTTAAAACACGCTTTTGATGTGAGAAAAATACTTTGGCTAACTGTCTTTCCCAGGTATCTGACAGATATTGGTATTTAGAACTGATTGAAAGCTGTAAAGAAATTAACTATTGATTTTAATGTTTTGTTTGGTTGTACTTCAATATGTACAAATCTTTAAAAATAACTACTACTAACTACAAAAACATTAAAAATGTTCCAATTGTACAATCCAATTTTCTTTATATTGAGTACAGTAATACTTACAGAAAGTAGAGTAATAGTAAGGCATTTAAAATGCAAGCTTTTTAAAAAAATGTTGTATTAAACAATGTGTTTTTAAAATGCCCATGGGATAAAAACACAAACATCTGGGTCGAACAACTGTGGGAAATCTTTTCATAGGAAATATTTCAGCCAGTTCTAATCACAATATTTGTATCTTTGCTTTTCCAGCAAAGTACTGATCAACCTGGAGTCGTTAAGTACAAAATATATTCAGTTAAATAAATAAATACAATATATATTCTGTATATGTATACATATTTGAACATATACAGATACATATATTGGAAGGCCCCATTTACCTTCCTTTCTGACGATAGGCTGCACGTTGCTTTCAATTATGTTAATTTCTGAAAGTATAGAAAATGGAATATAAAACACATTCCATTCTTAATGGAAATGATAATTCTTGATGGTAAGCATCTGGTCATAAAGATGTGAATAACGTCACAGATATTAACAGAAGGTAAACTAGATATGCTTCAGAGCATGAATCTCAGTTCTGTTTACTAAATGGTGGAATATACTGCAGACAGTCTTCTGATGTGCTATTTTCTTTTGTTTGTGCCTCATAAAACCCACTGGTCTTGAAATCCATGATAACGTAAGTTGAATAATGTCTCATACACTCTTTCTAAAAATTTATACTATTTCCTGGCATATCTTAAACTTGAATCTTGCCCATTTTTTCTCCTTAAAGAGCTCCCCTGGTAAACAGGGGAAAACTAACACTGAGAACTATTTTTTCATTTCACAGAATATAGAGAGCATGATACTAATAGGTATCAGTTTGCCCCTCTACAACTAAAACAGATGTTCATAGAACACTGCTGACAGATCATTATCTGACTCACAGTCATTTCTATATACCTCCACTTTTAGAGGTCCCAAACATGTTCAACTAAATCAGCAGTTATGACTACTTTCTTAATGACTGAGATTAAAATTCCTTGTTCCACCTCATAGGCATGGCTTCTTATGCTACTCTTAGTGGTTGTGAAATATATATTCCATTTTCTTGTTGCCTTTAAAATTCAGTATATTCAACCTACAGTTACAAACTCTAATGTGATGTTCTCCATTTCTACTGAGAAATGTGGGTAGTCCTGCCAAAATTTAATCTGCCTAACATTATATTCTGACACAAACTGATGTGTACAAGGAGCAGCTGAGGCCCCTGATTTGCTCAGTGCAGAGCAGAGGAGATGAGGGGAGACCTGATGGCGGCTGTAGCTCCTCCCAGGGAGCAGATGGGCAGCGCTGAGCTCTGCTCTGTGTGACAGCAACGGGGCCTGAGGGAACAGCATGGAGCTCCGTCAGGGGAGGGGAGCTGGGGGTGAAGGAAAGGGTCTGAAGCAGAGGGTGGTGTGCATGGAGCAGCCTGCCCAGGGCAATGAGCATGGCCTTGAGTGCCAGAGCTCAGGGAGCATTTGGACAGTGCTCTCAGACACAGGGTTTGAATTTTAGAAGGTGCTGTGTGTAGGCCAGGTCACAATGCTCCTTGTGGGTACCTTCCAACTTCACAGATCTTCAATGGTTCTATGATTTTATGATTCTATGATGCTTCTGTTCAGATAAGAAAAGCAAACCCTTGCAAAGGCTGTGAGAGAGCAAGGAAGTTTCCTTTTTTCATATTTATTCCTTATGGAGGAAATGGTTGAAGCAACTGTTTCTATAAAGACTCATATTTGCATGTATGGAAAACAGGTAGAAAAGGCACACACTGTCTCACTGGAAGAATTTGTGAAAATTAAAGAATATCAAATGTAGAATTTGGTCAGTGCTACATCTTGGAGAGTATCTGAAGCTGTATGACTTCTGTGCAACAAGCACTGAACTTTGGCTAGAAAGTGGGAAAAAAATATATTTTCCATATGCATCTTGTTTGCTCCAAAGAGTCTGCAGCTTAGTTCAGGGATGCATCCCTGTCATCTTGAAAGGGATAAAAAAATATACAAATACATGCAGTAGCCAAAAAAATTCTTCGAGTCTTTATCTTCCTGGGCTTTATTGGCCAACCTTATTTTGCTAGAAATTGCTTTCTTATTGATTGAAATAAATAAATAAATAAAAATTTACAACTCAGATTGGAACTGGTAACATTAGGAAGCAATCTCAAACCTATTTGGAAATATTTAAACTTAACTTACTGTAAAACGTCAGTGGAATCTCTTTGAAAGTACTGTCACGAACAAACTATAAAAGCAGAAAAAAAAGTTTTAAGTTTAAAAGTGCATTTGCATTCCCATTTTCTTAAGATGGTACATAGAAATCACTGATTAACTGATCAAAAAGACAGGTTATTCTATTTGACTTTGTCCTCTCATTCACGACTTAAAGTGAACATAGCTTCAAGAGAGTATTTAAGACAGATCTCCATTTTTCTCCATAAGCATTGAGGCTAATGAGTTAAGTGGCATAGTTATTTAACTACTTGCTATTTTTCTCAAAGACAGGTTGCCTTAAGGACTTGGAATTTATCTGTGGTGATATAGTGATAAAATGTACCTGAAGCAAACAGTGGATTTGGGCCTGTTCACACTAGAGTTGCCTACGTGCAAATATTCTGCAATTATCTGGTGATGAAAAACATAACTTCTAACTGTTGCACGCATTGTATCATTCAAGATTACACTTGGGAGACTGGGAGCAACTAATCTGTTGCCTTCTGACCAAGCAGAGCCAAAGAACCATTTCTGAATGACTATGTAAGTGATTTTGCAGATCCTAACAAAAGGACAATGGGGACATTATTATAAAAATACCTTGATTTGAATATACTTGATCAGCTTCTTCAGAATTGTGAGCAACTGATCATTTCCAACAGGCAGATCTGAAAAGAAGAAATGGGCATGTAAGAGGAAGCACCTGCATATGTTTCACTTTCATTTAGAGTGGTCAGGGGATGTAAGCACTCTCATTAATACCCAAAATCGTGTAGGTGTACACACACATTCTTCTGTATTGCGGGTAAGATAGCTCAAGATATCTCATCTTCTGTATACAAGGAATTAGCAGTGATGTACACTTTCTGTTTTATATTCCACACATAAATTGTCTTCTTAAAGAAACTAACTTTTTACAGTTATTGCACCTACATAAGATACAGACAGATTTAGAAATGTATGTAAATTCCATGAACTAATACTCACCTGCTGGATATAGGAGTTTATCAATAACATGAATTACACCATTGGTTGCCATGAGATCAGGTTCTCTTGACTTCAGTTCATTAACCTGAAGAGTATCATTCACCTGGTAAAGAACAAAAGTTATTGATACTAAAAAATAAAACAAAACCCTTATAGCTACATTCTGAGAAATATCACACAGAATATCAAAATATAGACATTGAATGGCAAATCTCCATAACAAGGTTGTAACAGAAAGACTTCTTTTTTCATAACTTAACTGTTTTCAAGTACAGTTTTCCTCCTTGGATAGTTTTAAGGATGTTTGTCACACCAGGCTCAAAGCCACTTCCAATGAAAACTCCTTGTGTCAGGTGGTAAAGGAGAATGTTCCTGAGAGCATTTTTGTCTCCTATTTAAATAGAAAAGTAAGAAATACAAGGTAAGGGATTTTCTAATTATTCTCCACCAAAACATTAATCTCAGGAATACTAAACAATCTGCAGTATCAAATATCATCAAGATACTAATAAACTGCTACTTTAACATCCTTGCAATTAAAGGGATCCATATCTGACAGAGCTGGCACTGAAATTAATGCAAATATTCTCTTAGGCAACACCCTTTGGGGATGAATGGGGATAACTCACAGCTCACTGTACACACATATATTTTCTATCTCAGGCAGGACAAAGTTTCAGGCAGACTAGAAGAATGCCATCTGGAGTATGATCCTTTGCTGGTCTTACATACTGTGAGAGGAAGAGAAGTTGAGAAAGGGAATACAACCCCATTCCAGGGGTGTTTTCCTTATTTCATAGGTTTCATTTCTATTTGGAAGAAAAAAAGCCAACATTTCCAAGAATAACTAAGGAAATGGATTCTGGAGTCCACACTAGTGTTTATGGCAGTTCCATGGAGCTCCACATCTATGGAATCAAAGGATGGGCTGTAGGAATATCCACAGGCTGCCCAGGAGACTGTACCAAGAAGGGCAGATTTAAAACATAACACTACATGGGATACTGTCTAATATTGATTACTCTTACTAAAAGTTTCAGCCTTGATGAAACTGTAAAAACAATACTGTAAAACTAAATTTCATCTGCAAATGAAATTAAGAAGATACTACATTACAATGATAGGAAAAGCAAGTACATAAAACTCCTTGAAAAGCAGAATGGGACACATGGTTGTTTTTCAGGATTGTTGAAATGATTCAGAAGAATGCAGGCCTGGGCTGCAACATGAAGTAAAGCTGAGACAAAATAGGCCTCAATTTCTTTGTTTCTTTTGCAAGCAAACCCATTCTTAAAAATAGAATGATACTGTTAATCTAGTTGCTTAGGTTCACAGTACTGAGACAAGCTACTTTTGATTTTATGGCTCTCTGATGATATTCATTTAGGTTATCTGTTAATTGAGTGGTTATCACTAAAAACACACTACACCAGAAGGCAATTTATCCCAGAGTCATAATTTTAAATGACTAAGAGGGAATTCAAATTTACAGTGACTCATTAGTGAGTTAATGTCTTCACAGAGCTGGGTTATGCTAGGACAGCCTCTTATCAGTGCTCTAAGCTGGACTCTTTGAAGTAATTAAGGATTCATAGGATTTTGTCTCAAGTCTTTGAACTTTGATTGATTTGAAATCTATAGGAGCAGAAAATGTGGCTGCTCTTCTGGATGTTGAATTCAAGGTAACTGCTATTACTGCACTCATACAGCAAGCCAAATTCATATTCCCTCATATAAAATAAAAAGACAGTGTGTCAACAAATGAGGATAATTTTTAGTTACTGTTGAATGTTCGCTTTTTTTTCCCCAAAGAGATATTTTCTCTGTCACTGAAGAAATAATTAATTTAGGGAAACCCCATGTCTTGTTTATGCAAAAGATTATCTACTTTATCAGACACCTTTTGTCTAGGAAATGCACTAGGTATTTTTCCCATTATTTTTTCTGTAATTGCTTATACTTGTAGTTTTCTTCTGTTACTTACTTATCAATACAGCCTTATCGTCGTCAGTCAAACCTTTAAAGGCATCATTAGTTGGAACAAACAGAGTCCATGCTCCAGGCCGTGACAGAACATCATCTAAATCTGCAGCTTTCACCAGACTGAGGAAAACACTGTTTAAAACAAGCAAACAAACCACAAATACATTACTCTGAAGTGTAGTAATTATACTTAGATCTGAGCACTTTGTTCCTTCATTTGTTCAGAGAGCCCATCGATTTTCAAACACTTCCACAATTTCCGAGGAATAAAGACAGTGGTGGACAAAATATGTGGAAGAAAAGGCTGTCTGAAGAGTAGCAGACTGAGGGAAAAAAAAGGATCTGAGAAGTTAAGATATTGTGAGTCCAGATCAGAGCAGAACAGAGGGAATAAAAATCCTGCAGATCACAGAGATGAAGGGAGAATTGCAGTGGCAGTTGCTTTCTCTAGAGATCAGAATATTTGAAGACAGGGGACAGAAACAGAGACTGGGAATGTATGAGTCTATAACCATTCTGCACCGATATGGGATTATATCATTGGTTAACTAAATGTTCACACTCTGCTATATTTATAGCTCTTGATGTGACATCCAGCCCTTTTTATCCTTTCTTGCCTATTTTGCAGTAAGGGACTGTTTTTAAGGAGGTAATAACTTCTTTCTGTCCTAATTTGCACCCCAGATATCCAATAACCCATGGTTTACAACTATTTCTCAACCCAGCTGTACTGTACATTTAGCTACAGTCTCTAGCCAAATCTCAGTGCTGTCAAGTAGCAACTCACCTAAAACGTTTATCATTTCTCAGCATTTCATGCAAAGATTTTTCTGCTGGCTTGATGATTTGTCTGAAGACGTGAATAAAACCATTCCTTCCTTCTTTACTTCCTCTGACCATGCATGAATTTTCAACACATACAGCCTGATTAAAAGAAAAACAATAGTATCAAATGCACTTACTAAAAGAACACTTAAGTACTAAATAAAAACATTTAAACATATTTAATAAATGCAATGTTTGCCTATTTCCCAGCTGGCTGCTAATATTAAAATTAATTTTCATTTGGATTTCCAAATGTCATATTGCATTGTTTTGCCAGGAAATCTGGTACTGTTTGAGAAGCCAAAAGTAAGAAAATCTGGAGTAAGTTAACAGAATGCAAATGTTTCCAAACTTATTTTTTTTGCTTGTTTGTTTCCTTTGAGGATTTTTTTACTTAGTTATAAAAATTAATTTTATAAATTTATAACTGAATGCCAAATCCTGTATTTTGTTTCATTTTTCCAAAAGATTAGTTTATGTAAAATTCCCACAAAGACTGAATTATCCTTTCTTTTCCTAATTTGAAAGCCTTATTTTTTTATTTCTTGGTAGTGGTAATTGTAGATATTGTCATTTTAATTCAGCTTTGTTCTTTTGTTCTTTCATACATTTTCCTTTTCATAGTTAGGATGCATATAGTTAGAAAGTTCCATTCACTTACTGTGCGATACACAAAGACTCTTAGCAGTTTTCCTCCAATTGTCTCCAGCTCTTGTCCATTGTATAGTTCATTGAGCCCAATCTTCACTTTTATAATGTGATTCTGCAGGATTGTTCTAAGAAGCCGTTGATCCATCTGTAAAGTGTCATCTACAACACCAATTAGGTAATAAATTATAGTTATTTACATAGTGAACTTCCATTCAAGTAAGTTCAACTGTGGACATCTGCATCATTTCCATTGAAATACTGAATCTTTTCCTGAAATGCTTATAATTTAAGACTTGGAAAAATATGTGTAAATAGAAAATGAATTGTTAAACATTCTCTGTAAATTATCCTTTCTGAAATTTAGAAATAACATTTTGACACAATCATGATTAACTACTATAAACAAAATGGCTGATGATTTCTGTGTGCCAGCTGTATTGCTGATAAACTTATTACAAATTTTGCTTTCTGAAAGTGCACCTGAAATCCTTCCCACATTTCTTTGTGGCTGAAGGAAAGGTTAGGATATTCATATGATCATTCCTGCAAACATCTGCATATGTTTTAAAACATATTTTTATCAGTTTCTCTGTATTTTAATGGACTGTAAATTACCAACATCCTTTTATAAATTTTGGGAATATAAATAAATAATCTAATATAAGTAATGCAGAATTTAAGAGTAATGTGCAAGTTCATTAATATCATTGCTTTCCTGTTACATATCTGTGCATATTTTGTGTCTTAGAAATGATATTTTCATTAAACAATGCTACCACTGAAAATGCTGTGCAACCTAATGGTCACATTTATTTTGTCTTTCCATATGGCGTTCATTTTGGAAGGCTAGAGTATCTCTTATTCTTAATTAATTCTTAAGTAATTTTTAATTACTGTCTTTCCTTGGGACATAAAACAAGTACTGACAGTTATTTGAAAGACTGTCAGAGTACCATACATCCTTCTTGTTTATTCTGAAGTTCAGATAATCATCTTTAGAGGCTACTAACCTGAGAAAGCACGATTCTGTGGTACCAGGAGAGTGTACTGGCCTTCTGGTCTTAGAGAAGATGCTAGTCCTAGTTGCGTCACCAGGTCTGTAAAAGTAGTCTGCTGGGCACCTCCAAGCTCAATGACTTGCTTGGCTGCAAATAAAAGAGGAAGAAGAGACATTTTAAAACATTCTTTTTTTCTTTCTTTCTTTTTCCTGGGATTTTTCATGCTATCATAACCTTAACAACAACAATGTATGTGAAGGAATCTAGGTGGGATGAGAGGAAATGTCTTTAATTTAATAAATTTGTTGTGCACATTACTAACCAGAATCAGGAATTAGCACTCTATCAATGAGGTGGATAACACCATTACTTGTCACAATATCTTTGCGTTTCACCATCTTTACTCCATTCACAGTAAGAGTTTCACCATCACAGCCAACTTCAAGTGTGTTTCCTTCCAAGGTTTCATAGACAGCTCCACCCATAATCGCTTCAGAGCACTGAAGAGTATTTAAAATATGGAACTTCACAAGAGCTGCAGGGAAAAGAAAAAAAATTGTATACAGATATTTGGATATATAGATTCATACATCACAAAATCATAGAATGGCTTAGGTTGGAGGGAAACTTAAAGACGATCCAGTTCCAACCCCTGTCATAGGCAGGATTGCAAAACCATCAGATCAGGCTGCCCAGGGCCCCATTCAACCTAGTCCTAACTATCTCAAGGGATGGGATATCCACATTTCTCAGCACCTCACAGTCCTCTGAATCATTTTTGTTTCCAAACATCTAAACTAAATTTTCCCTCGTTCATTTTAAAGCCATTCCCCCTGGTTCTGTCCCTACCAGAGTATGTAAAAAGTCAGTCCCTCTCCTGCTTTTAGGCTCCCCTCAAGTACTGAAAGGCTGCAATGAGGACTCCCTGGAGCCTTCTTTTCTCCAAGCGGAACAAGCCCAAATCCCTCAAAGTGTCTTCATAGAAGAGATGCTCTAGCCTTTTGATCTTCTCTGTGGCCCTTGTCTGGACAAACTCCAACAGCTACACATCCCTCCTGTACTGAGGGCCCGAGGCAAGTACTGAAGAGCAGCAGTCCTAAGACAGATCCCTGGGGGACACCATTAGTCACCAATCTCCACATGGATATAGAGCTATTGACCATAACTTTTTGTCTGCAACCATCCAACCAATTTTTTATCCACTAAATATTCCACTCTTCAAATAGATATCTCTCCAATTTAGAGGAAAGTATGTGGTAGGGTACCATGTCAAAGGCCTTGCATGAGTCCAAGCAGATAACATAAATTGCAGCCTTGGTCCACCAATGTCATCACTGCATCATAGAAGGCCATCATATTTTTAAAGAGCAATAATTGCCATAAACCAGGAAAAGCATCCATCAACCTTTCCTCATTTAGGGGTATGTCTAAGACATCTTAAATAATCACCATAACTGCTCATAAGCTGGAGACTCAGATTTCACTCTACTGTTTCCTTATACTGTTTCCAGATATCTTGCTTTTATGTGCATTTGAATCACCTGGTCTTCTCCTGTGTAATTTAAAGCAAAAGTGAACCCTTCAGTCTTATACGGCAAAGAAACTACCCTTTCCTTGATGAGAGAGACAGATGTTTGGTGTAATTATAACTGTACTAATTCTGGTTAGACTCATTTTTTATTTCATTTGATCTAAAATACATTTCTTCATGAGATAAAGATGTAAGACGATGCCAGTTAAATTTAGGTGTCCACTTTTAGCTTGGTGATTTGGCTAACTGAAGGATTTTTAGCCTAAAGTGCCATATATTTGCATACTAAAGCATTCAGGAAAACTGTATTTGCTTGTTACTTAGCTTTCTAAATGAGCACAATTTAGGTCTGAACTCATCAGGTAGGTGTAGGCAGGGAATGTATTTCAGTTAGAAGCCAAAGCTCAATATGCAGAAAAAAAATAAATAATAAAAATGAGGCATCTTCTGTCAACAAGATCTGAATTATCAGTTTCCATTAACTGTAAATGATTAAATATGTGGTCTTGAAATTAGAGGGATGAATACGTACTTTACTGCAGAACAGATTTTCTAAAGAATGCATTTTACTTTTCAGTATCCACTCAAACAGAGCTAACATCACACAATCTTTTGATCTTCTCTTTATGTACAGAGTTGATATTAGTAAAACTATAGCAGTCCTAGATAGCTCTTCTCTAACATCAGAACTGAAAAGTGAAGCAAGCTACACATTCACTGAGATAAAACACTTCATTAATGAATATTGCTTCAAACTCTGGTGTCGCTCATGAACTACTTCCAATTATCTTGTCATTTTCCAGTCACATTATTAATAGGTTCTGAATAGGTTCTTCAGAGGATAATGTAATTTCTACTTTCTGATCTACTAACCCATATTTCTCTTGTGCAAGAAAAGTTTACATACCTTCAGAAGCCACCTTGTCACCCATGATTCTTTCTAAGACTCCCCTTGGAAGACGTTCAAAAGCTTCATTAGTAGGTGCAAAGAGTGTGTAATAACCAGGCTTTCCAAGAGTATCTAAGACGTCTGACGTGATGGCAGCAGCCTGAAAAATAAAACTGGTTATTAACGCTGGTTATTTAAAGCACTGCCCAAATAGCTTAACCATCTAGTCACAGGAAAACAGAATATTAACTAAAGCTAACATATTTTGACCCCTAAATTCTTAAGTCAAATCTAATTTTTCAAAAGTACTGTTGAATTTACACTGAAAGCTAGAGTTGCTCATGAGAGTTCAATAACAGCATTTAGCACAAAATATCTTCTGTGCTTTCAGCTAGTGCCCAGGGTTCTTTAATGTGAGACTGTGTTCTGTGTTACAGAAATATGTGTTAAAAGTGAAATGACAAAATGGTATGGAAAATTAATTATGTGGGTAAAACATGCCTTGGTGTGACAAGTTACCTCCTTAATTTAGCACACAGTGAGTCACTTCATTAGATTTACTATTTGTCTTTTACAAATTAACCCTTCATACCTACGAGGATAATGCACAAATAGAAAAGAAAAAAGAAACAGTGAGACCACACTGTTTTTAACATTGTTCACTTACTCTGAGAGATGAAAGATCATCCTCGACTTCAATGAAATCTTGAATGGTATTTCCAACAGCAGTTAGGACACGGTCAATTACATGAACAACACCATTGGTAGCAATCTGGTTGCCATGAATGATCCTGGCACAGTTAACAGTAACAACCTATGTATGAGGAATCATGTAGCAGACAATTAATGCTTATTCATTTGATCATATGCCTGGAATCTGATTTTTGCAGAATGGAAATCAATGTACTGTGAAAAATGTGTTCGTCCTTTCAGTTTTTTTTTTTTTTTTTTTTTTTTTTTTTAACATTAAGTAAAATGATGCAAGATTTAAAAGGCTGACTCAACACTTCTGGAAAACATTCAGCTAATGCTGACTACTGCAGGCTACATCGATTTCTTATTCATGTTTTATTTGCCATTACGGTCCTTATTTTTTGTATTTTCTTACCATATCTGTTTAATGCAGTGATTTTATTTATATATATTTTTATATATTACTGATGTAAACTGTTGTCCAACGTTGAGATTTGCATGCATTTGAGGCAGGGACCAGTGACATGACCAGGACACTTTAGCATTTATGAAAATATAATTATTTCTAGAAAGTAATGGATATCTGCACATTGCAACAATAAACACTCCTACCACACTCTCCAATTCAAACAAAAAATCTGATCTAATTAAAAGACCTGATTTGATAGTATTTTGTAAATACATGAAGAATAATAGCAGGTTTTGCTCTTCAGTTTATGATGATGCAATATTTTGGCCACAAAAGGCTTGAATTTTAGGAATGAAGTCCATTTGCATTAGAATCTTTAGATTTAAACAGCAAACTGTACATATGCATAAATTCTTGGTGATCAGCATGCAAAGAAAACTGAATTTGTTCAAGAGAATATGTACATATTTTTATCTGTGACAACTGAATCGCTAGCTACTGATCTTTCCATTATATATTTGATTAGTTGTAGAATGAAATAAAGTAAATATCAGTAGTTAAAATTACATTATTATATTTTAGAAGTCTTACCTATATACTTACCCCATTAGGATAATGGTTAATAAGCAATTTCTGGCCATTATACATGGACACCAGTGTCATGCCATTCTTAAGATCTTTTGTCAACATGCGCTTGTTTACCATGTGGTGGTGGAGAGCATTATATAGTTCAATATTTACATTGTCGATTAAATTCCTGTGGATTTCCTGAAGAAGAAAGGAAATTAATTAATTTGAAATTTCAGGAGTATTCTTCAGTTAGAAAGATGTACATATTGCTTTACCTTAACATATACTATCAAAACAATCGTCAGATACTTTCAGCTAGGAAACACATTGTTTCAGTACTTAGCCATCTGTCTTTGTTCAGATGCTGCTTTAGACTAATTTGATTACAAACTGAAGACAAGAAATCTCATCACAGGCAAATCACTGAAGGTACTTTAGTTCAGTATTTATTTAAACTAAAAGCATTACTAAAAGAGGACATGTAGAGTACAATCATGTTTTGTCAGTGACTCACATTATGCAATTGCTGGAATTCCTGTTGGTAACACTAAAACTATATGAAGACTAGCAATATTAAAATTTGATATGAAAATGCTTAGGTAAGAAACACTGCTGCTTAGCATTCATGAAAATAAATTCAGATTGTCTACCTTCAGTAATGTATGATAAACAGGTACATTCCTGTATTATAATTTGTCTAATATCTGCTTTATACCTAAAATCTTATTATTGTTTGTCATCTAGGTTATAATAAACTAGTTATTGTTACTTTATTAACAAAAACATTATCTGAAAGAGAAACATATACATACACAATTACACACAAATGCTTACCGAACTTAATTGCTCCCAGGCTTCATTACTTGGTGCAAAGAAAGTGAATGAACCTCTTCCCTCGATCTCTTCTCTCAGCTTTGACATGTCAGAATACTGCTGAGTGGAGGTAGCTCCCACAATACCAAGAGTACCATATACATGATCAATAGGAGCAACTAAAATCAACAACAGACAAAAATACAGTAAATACTTCAGCCAGTTTCTCACAACTAAGTCCAATTTATTTATTCTGTTTGGACAAGTGTATTGCTTTTATGAAATTGTTTAAATCAATATTAAAACAACATGCTTGAATTAAAATTCCTCTGTCAATGTATTCTAAACTCATCCAAACACATCTGCTTGTTATTTATTTTCCAGTTGGTTTAATGAGCTGAAAAAATAGATCAAACAAAACAAGATATTGTGATGTTTTCTTCAAAAAAGATGTTTTGTTCCAAGCCTCGTATGGAATGGGAACCTATCCATTTGGGACCTTTGAGAGAGGATATGAGTCAATTTTATCTACAATCTCAAAAATTGCTGAAGCAGGTCACATTTGGGCACCATCAACCAGAATTATTCTTGTGAGGCCTCTTCCTATGGTTATCGTGTGTAGAGATCGATTCAGACAGAGAGCAAGAATGACCATATTCTCACAGTCAAAACTGTTCTATATGAGAATAGGATGTAGATCTCCTAATTCTAGGCATCCAAGGGCAGGAACTGACATATGAGCTAGCTGTCCTAAGCTACTTTTACAGTTCTGGAGGACAGGATCTCTTGGAGTATGCCTGACCTCATTCTACTGTAAACATCTAAAACGAAATGAATACACCTAAACAAGATGAACTCCACCTTAAGATATGCTTAACAGAATGTAAAAGATGAGCTCAAATACAGGGTTACAAAGTGCTGAAAAATATGCCATCTTAAATTATTCTTTCTTGTTGCAATTAAGTTTATTTATGCAAAATACAATAGCAAAAATAGGAGAAATTAACAATCTCTGCCTTCATTTTCACTCCCTAGTTTATTTAAAGCCTTTTAGTTAGCAAGATTCAGATCTTCTCATGAAAATGAATAAACAGAACTTTGATATACCACATTTCATGCCCTAGGTTTCTGAACTCACTAGTGTGCTATGGGTTACCTTGGAGTGGGAGGGGAACAGGAATAGGGGTTCTCCCTCAGCTGTTTTGGAAATAGAAAACTCTATAATATCTCTCCAATCCAGTAGCTGGAAGCATTTGGGGAATTTAACTCAAACCACAGGATCAATAATCAAATGAACGATGCAGGCTGATTTTCAGCTGTTCTGACCATGTACAAATGAAACTTCATATTCTCAGCCAGTAATTTGTAAAAAGAGGCAATGTTTCCTCAGGCTGACAACCATCTAAAGTCACTTTTGTAGTGCTTCTCATATACTGACTCATCCATATGAAAATAAACTGGTACCTGCAGGACATCCTCTCATACCATCCATCTTCATATAGCCAGGACAACACTCATATAAGACAGTTCTGTAAAATACACAAAAAACAGTTGTATATCAACTTTAGTTTGCAGCCCCAATTTTTTCATTAATAATTTTACACTGTGAAGTACACTTTCTCCTAATCTTTTTGCCTTTTTTAATCATGCAGCCTATTCTGCATAGATTACAAGTTGGTTGTTGTTTTATTAAGTGTAGTCATTAAGCTTAACTGGTTGAAAAAAAAAATGTGAAAAAGGTTGCAGAGTTACAAAAAGGTGACATAAACAGAATAGCAACAGAAGAACATTAATATGATAAGTCTATTTTGAAAAGATTAGGTGGGACTGAGGGAAGGCAAAAATGAACAGAGTAGGGATAGTGAGAGGAACTGGTAGCAATGGTGTCCAAAGAGAAAAAAAATAAACAATATAAATTTAAATGACAAAATCATATAAGGTGACCTACAATCTGAATAGAATATAATAGAATAGGAATTTAATGGGTACTTTGGAGAAGGTCTTGGGGACTGTATGGTGAAACAGATTGGGAGCAGAGACTCAATGTACCAAGAAGTCTTTGAAGAAGCTCAGGAATGAGGGAGGTAATTAATTAAGTACAGATATAAAGCAGATCATAGAAAATAGAGTCACTTAAGTCAGGATAGTTGGACGTAAGGGAAAGTTCCTTGGTAAATATAGCGTGGATGAAAACCAGATTGCAACAAATCAACCACACAGTCAAAAGAGTATGTCATCAAAGCATACATACAATTTAATAATAGAGTAGCCCAGGAACTGTTAAATAAAGATGTCAGTAAAATACTCCCATTCTTGAACATGCATCATCTATACACAGCAAGCAAACCAGAGCTAACTGGTAATTCTGTACTGTAACATTCAACTTTGTACTGAATGAATAATATAATATAATGTCCTTTTAATTAATATGACAGAAAAAAAAGATCTACCATAGACTTTCATGACAAATTATCTTCTAAGTTAGTGCAAGCTTGCAAAAATCCCCACAGGGTTACTACTGTGTTGATTTTGGCCCTTCCATACAAGGAACGTCAATAAAATGTATAATCTTATCAGGATCTAGAGCTTATTTTAAACTCGCAGACTTCAGATATTTCTTTGCAAATTAGGATCTACTGTGGATGGCAATGAAGATCTTGCTAATAATATTACTTTTTATATGTGAGACTTGTGCAACAAAAGTCAGAATATGAGCCTGTGTGAACTGCTTTGTCATGAGTAGGTCTTCATTTCCCCAGGAATAAATAAATAAATAAGTAAATAAATAAATAAATGTATATGTATACATACATGTATATGTATATGCATTTCCCTCACCCTTTGAGCAACTATGAGAGGCTGTAGTCTTAATTAGATTTTGGAAAAAGGAGATAAGAAGTTGAGTTTAAGTACAGGTGCAGCATAAGACATTGTTTAGTTTTCTTACCATAACCAACAGCGACACAATTAATAAAAGGCAGAAAACTGGGTTAAAATCTTAGCTAAGAAAGATGTTTCTTTAGCCAAGCATTACAAGATCAGTGCTCTTTTACCATGTAACTTGTTATGAAAAACCCACACCTTTTTCAATCACTGACTGTTACTCTAATTTTTTCTTTTTTAATTTTATTATTATTATTTTTTTTTTTTTACAATATTCATATGCCCTTAAGGTTGACCACAGTTAGAAGATTCATGTATCAGTTGTGCTCAAGATGCAAGAAGGATGGAATGAGAGAAGAATGGTCCATAAAGAGGATCCCAAAACAAGAATAGAATGCTATAAAACCTGATGCAAGATGCTGTTTTTCAGTACCACTCACACATAGACACATGGAACGTTCCAACTCACACAATAAAACCATCCCCATATGTATGACCCTGCTAGTATAAGATGGTGTCTAAGTGAAGAAAGTAGTGTTTGGGAAGTTTTTGCATGTATTTTTTTAGTACTAAGTCATCTTCACTTCATCCAAGGGAATATATTCCAAAGGAAAAGAGAACTGATCTAGACAACCATACATTCTTGTTATTCCTTGTTAACAGAGAAGTATTCAGCTTATTCACACCAGCTCTGTGACTCATCTGTTTCTACTCTTTGCTGGAGATAAAATACTGTATAAAAACAGTAGAACACTTTTTGGAACAATGGCATTTGATTTTAGCAAGTCTTTAGCTTGTATCCCAACTGGAAATTTGCAGGAGTGTGCAGGAAATGTAAACAGAGGAAACTTCCTTAAATTAACATTTTATAGAACCTATGTGCAAGTTATGAAGGACTTATTAACACAGAGATATTAACATGAGAAAAGTCATTGTCATTTGCATTACCATTCCTACTAAAACCACCTCTTTAGTAATGGATTCATGTAATTTTTCACATATTCATATTTAGTGAGTCCAGAGAATGTAACATCCAATAAGAGCTAAGATTAAGTTTTAACAGATGCTCAGTTACAACCACAAAAAAGTCCATGACTCTTCTTAATCTCATATACACTGTTTTCTCCTCTAGTCTTTCTGTTTAAGTTCCTGTAGAATGGTAAGAGTGTTAAAAGAGAATGGAGACACTTCTGTGCTTCTCACATTCAAACTGTACCTGCTGCTGCTCAGTCTCTTCCACTGGTTGGCTGTAGTGGGTTTCCTGCTTAGGGCCTAACAAAGACTCTGTAAAATCTTTTTCAGCTTTTTCAGAAAAGGGAATAAAGTCATGTACGAATTTCATTGAATCCAGACTGTCTGTTGCATCAAATTACTTTTCCTGACACATTAGAAGAAACCCATTTTTTCACAGAACAATTCATTTTACTTCTGGAACTGCACAAAGCAATATGTTCCTTTTCATATTTGGGCAGAGAGAAGACTTTTGCTCACGGGAACACATGACATCTATCTAGGAATAAAACCACAGAAGTAATTTGTTTTCCAAAACTGACTTGAGAATATCCAAATTTCATCTTCAGGAAATATCCTTCTTCCTAATGTGTCTGTAGTGGAATAAAATGTAGTGCCAAAGAACTTAGTGGTATGGCAGATTTTTCTCAAAAGGTGAAATATTTTGGATAACTTGTGGCATGACCACTGAAGAAAGAAGGAAGTCTGTATTATAACGCCACCTGGAGGAGCAGGAAGGATTTTGATAAAGACTACAAGCCTATGAATACTAAAAATCTGAAGGCAGAGATGTGGCAAATGATCACACACAGTCTAGTCTGACTGGAAATTGATCACTATGGTACAATCATCAATTGCCCAAACCTCCTTGATATTTAGTACAAAAAATGGATCATAACCTATCTGGAATTACTTAAAAAAAAAAAAAAAAAAAAAAAAAAAAAAAAAAAAAAAAAAAAAAAAAAAGTCAAAATAAAGCAGAGAGGGACTGAATGAGATTCAAGACAGTAAATTAAGTTCTGAAGGAACTTCTGAGGATTTGGAATAATCAGACTGCTTGTCTGTCTGAAAAGGTAATTATATTTTTTTCTATTTTTACTCTAGCACAATGTTATTACTTTCTTCCATCTTCTTAAAGAAGTAAGTAATGACTAATCTGATAAATATTACAGTAGCAGAAAGCTTAGGGTGACAACTTGGATCATGAAAATAACCTTTTCTTGAGTTCTGATAAGGACAGGGTATCATTTCTAACATCTAGAGTGGCTTTAGAAATCAGACTTCAAAGCCATGGCTGTACTTGAAAGACTATGTGCTGGACGCCTACCTGTGCGACGTGGTGTAGGGAGCCTGCTTTGGCAGGGGGGTTGGACTCGATGATCTCTAGAGGTCCCTTCCAACCCCTATAATTCTGTGATTCTGTGATTCTGTGAATCTGTGCCTCACTGTATTGGAAATTTAACTCCATTCCGTTAATTTATGGTATACTAGCAAAGCAATGAAAACATTTTCTCAGGAAGAAAATGGGAGAAAACTTCCTCCCACTACCTCTTTCTTCTGCCTTTTCCCTAAGGGTCTTTTCCAAAACTGTGTAATGACATATAATATCTTTTAGGAATCTCAACAACACAAAGCCTCTAACAGCCAACAGAAGTAATGGAAACCACAACACAAGCCCTCTTCAGATCTTTGTCTGAGTTCTGACTGCAAATTCAAGACTAATTTTAACAGAGCAAAAAATCATTAGTGGGGAAACAGAATTAATGGGGAACAAGAACAGCAATTTCCTGTGACAGCTGCTAAGAAGGTTATCCAACTAATTGTGTATCAACAGGAGAAAATGTGGTACAGTTGAAAAAGAAACAAACAAACAAAAAACAAACAAACAAAAAAACCTCGTTCATCACATTTGGTAAACAGTGTTAAATTACTCAATTTTAATCATGACAATTGGGGCAGACCAATTTCTGGATTGGGGTTTTTGTATGTATTCTTGCCCTGAAACTACTCTTGTGGCTGATACAGAGGTGGTGACTCTGATGCTGTTGACACTTACAGAAAAGACAATGGCTTGTATTCTGGAAAAAACATGACAACTGAAACACATACACATTCCAGAAGATTGTGAAACTCATCCAGACTTGTTCTGTGTTCATAACATTACTTTTTTTTCCTCTTTGTGAAAAGGCATAGTCTGAGCACATAACTCAGTGCTAGTTGTGCAGAGTTCTTCACACAGTCGGTCTCAGGCCCCTCTGTGTTTTTGAATAGTTCACATAACCTTATATATCCTTGTGTTTATAACAGACCTACATAAACTGAACTGAGAAAAATATTCCTGAAACTTATGCCTGGAGACCCATTTAATTTTAAAAGCATTAAATACCATGCTATCATTTTCACACATGATGTGATTATTTTTGGCAGCAATTACTGAATCCAGGTGGTTTTAGTTAAAGTAAAGCCGTAATTCTGTAGAACTATGAAATTAATTTTTCACTGAACAGAGTTTTCTAATTGAATATTATCCTATTTCAATGGGTGTTTTGAACAGCAGATACTTACGCTTTCTTTCCACAAATGGATCCCTGGTACCAGTTTCTGCAGGTGCTGAAGTATTTCTTTTTGGTTCCCATAACTTGCTGAAGGGCACAGACATTTGGGCTGAGGATGGAGTGAGAAACATTTTAAAAAGAAGTCTCTACACATCTATAAAAGCGCTATGTAAGATAGTAGCATATACAGATTCTGTTAAGCAAGAATGAGAAATGAACACCTGTCTTTAGCTGCCAGGGCAGGTGTGCATTCAAGCAACCAAAGTGCAAGTTCCCAGGACTACCCGGCTGGGTTTCTTGGCAAGTCCACCCTCCTGGTGGGGACAGATCATTCCCTTTCGCTCTGGCCTAACCCTCTGTCTCAATATGACTTACATTTCTTCCTTCCTCCTGGGAACTGAATTAATTACCAGCCACCAGGAACTTAGCTGCTAATACCATCAGGCTTTTTTCATTAAAGCTTTTTTTTCCTTGAACACATCTGTGCAGCTGAAGGTCACAGGGAAATGGGGAAGAACAGTGACTGGCTCTTTATGTGGAAGGAAACCCTGTAAATCAATCAGCTGTTTTGATTACCATCCATTTGGAGAACCGCAGGCACCTAAGTAAACATTCTGGGAATTACTGGGGACCAAAGGGTAAACTGGCATGTAAATAAAAGGCACCGCAGAATTCAAACAAGGAAAACTTTTTACTTAGCGTGGTAGTGTCCAGAAGAGGAATTTTCTAAGAGCAAATTCCAGGAGCAAAAGCGTTTTGTCACTAATTTGTATAAATTCACAGTAAAAAAGTTCCAGTTCAAGAGTTAGAACATGCTTTATATCAGTGGGAATGAGAGAGGGAGATTGAGAGGGAAAAGAAGGGAAGGAGGGAAGGGGGAGAGAGAATTCAATAAAGGAAAGCAGACAGGATGGCGAACAATTCTTTTCACAAAACAGTTTTTACTAAAAAAGATTGAAGAGAAATATGTTGAGACACATCATTTCCATGACACCATCTGTTCAAATAAGTTCTGTATCTCTAAGCAGCCTGGCTTATGACTGCTGTCTCTGGGGTGCCCTGCTGAGCAAGTTACCGCTACCCCAGTGGGAACAAAAGTTTTACAGAGAACTTGCAGTGTCAAACAGCATTAAAGAATAGTTAAAGATTTATTCATTAAAACAGAAAAAGAAGCAAGTAAATGCTGTGGAATAAGTGTCAGTTTTATCCAAACATTTGAAAATATGTTTTAAACATATCCCAAACCCCATTATATTAATCATGAACTGTAATTAAGTTCAGTGATTCTAGAATGTATGCATTTTGTTCATCAAGAAGTGGGGATTTAATTTTTTCCAGGTTTTCTGAAGTTTTATATTATGCTGTCTTCCTCTGAAACTCCCCAGAAAGCTCTGAATCTGGTTCTTATAAAAGTAATTTAGAACAAAATTATTAATGAATGATAGGAAACAGAGTTGAAAAAAGCACGTTTAACATAACACAAGAAGAAAGAAAAGAACAACCATTTAGAAATTCCCTTTTAAAATGCAAATAAACCCCCCATGCTTACCCTTGGTCGCGTGCCCTTATTCGACTATGAGTTAAAATCTTGTCATAGTGAGCAGATGCAGCTGCTTGTTCAAAAGCAGACAAGAAAAACGTGGAAAAGGTGAATAATGAAAAGATCTTCATCTTTAGTCCTCCGCTGCTTCTGGCAAGTCTAGAAGAGAGAACTGGCAGAGGCTCTGGAGGGCTGACAATTTATATACATGCTGGAAGGTAGTGGGAGGGAACCAGGGAATCAACCTGAAACTTTGTACCACCCTCCTTAGAGTAGCAGTTTTGGCTGCCAGCTTCAGTAACCTAAATTAATATCATACATTCACCGTATGAGCCGTTCTTTTTTTATCCCTGATTGACTAATTTCTTCCTCATTACAGAGGGGTTAGCATTTTATTCTGCTGACACAACAGCAGAAGTTTGGGAAGTTTAGACTTTGAGTTATGATTTGGTATTTATAGCACTACAGCATCCAGAAGTTGGTTTCACTGTGTGTCTCTGTTCAAACCCAGATGAAGTTTCTTCCTGTTGCTTTCTTCTGTTTTCTGTGTCCTTGTAGATATCAGCTCTGAACTGTTTAACTAGTGAAGCTGATGAAAATTCCAGTCAACAATCTGTTGTCAATACTCGACAAATATTTCGATGATATGGTATTTATATCTTCAGAAAAAAAAAAAAAAAAAAAAGGTTATGTTAACACACATACTTTATGAAGCAGTTATACAATCAAACACCCTATTTAAATATGTATTTTAATTCTGATAGTAACATTTATTATTGCAAAATGCTTTTAGTTGGAACTTCACGTAGTCTCCTAGAAATCGGAGTAGCTGAAAATTTGAAGAAATACTTACTCATGCCCAATAGTTGGTCGTTGGGAGCCTCTAGTGAAGCAGATGGAAAATGTAATGCTGAGCTGTAAATGAGAGAAATGAGGCAGAAAGATGAAGTGCTGAAAATAGTCTGAAACATTCAGCAAAGGGGCAGTCTTAAGGGACAGTCAGTGTTTGGACTGCAGTCCATGAGTTTACAGTTTTAATGTCAAGAAAAAAAATCTGCAACTGTATAAAAGGGTTCAGATATTAATTCAGTTTCAAGCTGTCCTTTGTTGTTTTGGATCTGTATGAAAATACGTCAGTTTTAATGACAGAACTTTGCTGTAGATTATTCTCCAAAACAGGGAAAATAATAATATGGATAACTGGAAATGGATTCAGTGTTGGACTGACATAGATGAGGGAACCTCTCATTACAGAACATAGATGAAACAAAGAGCAGAGGCTGGAGACACTGGCTATTTCCAATGTATATAGGTAAATATTATTACATGGCATCATACATACGCATCCTAACTATCTAGGATATTGCCATGGCACTTTGTGTCTTCTAAGGTTAGGAACAGGTACATTTGGTTAAATGGTAAAAAGACTTTCTACTACTGCAGCCTATATCATCCTGCCTAAAAATGACTCGAGTAGCTGAAGGTAGTATCAGCTGTGTGTGAATTCACACAGTCTTGCTGAACCACCATCTTCAAATCAACTCACAGAGGTGATGGGTCAGCATAGAATTACCAGTTTTAAGAGAATGTCAGTGTTGTGCTACTTCTGTTCCTCTTAGAGCTCTTTATCTCAGATCTTTGCAGCAAGAAATACCGTGAGAAATATCACCTCCTGGATGCCTACCTCCGACATTTCGAGTCAGAGCAGCAGACAGTAATCCTAAAACCATTCATGTCCCTATTTCCATATAAGCAATGCATATTAATATGAAATAAAATAAAACAAAAGCTGTTGTTTTCAATTCTGAGTTATGTAAGTCAGAAGGACTGCTGTATGTCAAACCTAATATCACACATGGTGGAAGAAGTAATAGGCAGGACAGAAAATGGTGAATAAGTGTGCAAATATTAAGTAACCAGATTATGGGGTAATTGGCTTTAAACCTTGTAGAACACTTATTGACATCATTCTTTTTAGTGCAGCAGATAGTAGCTAAAAATGAGTTAATACAAAGTTCATGAAAATAAAATAGCAGGATGAGAAAAATAATAATCATTATCTATCTATCCTCAAAAAAACAAAAAAAAAAAACCAAAAAAAAACAGGGAACAAAAAGCATCAAGAGAAAGAAAACCAAAACATAACAGTACAACTATCTGAATGCTATTCCACATCTATGTTTATGTTAGTCCAGATATAAAATCAAAAATGATGCCAGGCCTCTCTTTTTTTTTTGCCTGTGAGATAACAGTTTGCTAGATAGCTCACCAGGATAATTATTTTCAAATCTGAAAACTAAAATACCCTGGTGAGGCCTCACCTGGAATATTGTGTCCAGTTCTGGGCTCCCTGGTACAAAAAAACAGGGATCTACTGGAAAGACTCCAGTGGAGAGCCACAAAGATAATAAGGAACCTCTCTTATGAGAAAAGGCTGAGCAAACTGGTCCTGTTCCACCTTGAGAAAAGAAAACTCAGAGGGGATCTGATAAGTGTCTATAAATATCTAAGAGAAAGGAGGCAGAGAGATAACGGCAGAGTCTTCAGTGGTGCATGGCAAAAGGACAATGGGAAACAGCCACAAACTGAAGCATAGGAAATTCTGCACGTCTGTTTAAGAACTTCACAGTGAGGGTGATGGAGCACAGGAACAGGCTGTCCAGGGAGGTTGTGGATTCTCCTTCTCTGTAGATGTTCAAGACGCTCCTGGACACCTACCTGTGCAGCCTGTTGTAGGGGGCCTGCTTTACATTGGGGTTGGACTAGGTGATCTCCAGAGGTTCCTTCCAGCAATCACCATCTTTGATTCCATGATGCTGTTGTGACTAAGCAATTCCATTTTCACTTGTGGTAATAATGTGGGTTGCTTTTGTTTGTTAGTTTGTTTGTCTCCATTTGGAAAGATGGTTATCCCAAGGAAAATTTTTCTTCCTTTGTATACATACTTTGTGCAATCGCAGATACAATCATAATATATAATTTTCAATCACAATATAGTACTTAAGTAAGGGATGTAACACTGAAAATCTGAGTATAAAATGCATTAAAACACCTAATGTATTCTAATGATTATTGTAATAATAGGACATTTTATTATTCACAGCAGAAATAACAACAAGTACAGAGCAAGTATGGATTTTTGTCTTCCACAGAATTCGAGCAGTATCAAGTAGAAAAGTGTAAAGTACCTGCTGATTTCTGAATGTTGTTACTTGTATTTCTCTAGAGACCTCTAGTGGAGATAGTTCTGTAATGGTCATTTCCTCAAAACTGCTCTGAGCATTTACTACTTCATGGATTTTTATTTCACTATTTCATTAAACCCCATGATATTTGCTTTTGAATATTTAGGGATATGACAAAGCTTTACATTATATTGAAGTAACTGGAGCTTGTAGGTTTTAACCTCTTGTAGATTAAAAAAAGTCACCATTAGTGACTTGCAGAAATTTAGCAAATAAGAATATTAGGAAATGAAAAGTTCTTCAAATACCATTACCACAGTTAAAGCTTGAAGACACTCCAGGTTATTTACAGTGCACATGCATGTTATAAGTACTTAGCTACTGCATTTCATAGCTTTTTGCTGTGTTTAGTTTGTGGTGCTCGGTGCGCTCTTGGGCACTGTGGAAAAAAAAAAAGTGAGTCAAAATATTTGAAGATGAAAAGAGAGGTATGCTGCATCCTGAAGTTGGTGTTTGCATTGTTTGATTTCCTCTGAATTTTTGATTCACCAGATTTGGGAGTTTTGCTTCACTTAGATTGGAAATTTCCATCTGGGGTAACCTAGGGTGTTTCTTCTTAAAAATTGGTTTAGTGTTTGGAATGACAATAGTATAAACAGTAAGAACCCCCAAATCCATTGTCCCTAGGGACAAACTAATAGTTGGCTGTAACAGGTGTGTAAGAAATTTTGTGTTGACAAAAACAAGGTGACACACCTTAGGAAGTAAAGAGTTTATATGCACAAGAGTACAGAGCTAGTCACAGCTGGCACACATGGCTTCACTGTGTATCTGCTTTACGTGAGCTTTGCAAGGGATCTGCAGTCAGGGAACAAGTATTTAACACCTGATGATTGTCTGCAGCACCACTTAGGAATCCTGGCAAACACAGATTGTAATAGGCATGTAAAAAGCCTTCCATTTCTTTAAGACTATGTAGCAGATAACCAAAAGCATAATCTGTTTAATTCAGTACCAGTTTGTATCTTCCAGAAATTAAGGTCAGATAATTCAAAAAGACTGTAAAACTGAACAAAACAGAGTAAGCCTGGCTACCAAAACAAACTACTAAGGGAAGAGAAGTCCCTAAATGTAGTGAAGGACCCAGCACTGCATAGATCGGATGCAGCTTGGTTTCCACACAAAGTTTTATGCTAATTGGGGTTGTTAAACTTCATACTGGGAAGAAGAAGACTTGATTATGTGGATCCACAGAAGTGCAGAGCTATGAAGTACATAAATAAATGAATTATTATTAATAATTAAAAAAAAAAAAAAAAAGTTAAGGAAAAGTTTCTGAAGAAACTTGAATCAAACCTGGTTTGACAGAAGGCAAGATCCAATATGTAAAATTCTTCCACTATCATCACTATGCAGATGCTAATAATCCTCCATATGTTACCTGCTTGGTTTTGATCACATCAGGGATATTCCTTTGAAGGGTATCCTAAATTGTTCTGTAATATAATTTCACAGTTCAACCGATGCTTTTTGTTATGATCACTTAGCAAACCAGGACTCAGCTCAAAGTCAAAGCTAGTCATTTCAGCTCACCTTATATCCCAGATGAAGAAAGGGTAATTAAAGTTTCAGATGAGGATGACTCTGTAAATGCCTCTCTCTTAATCTTCTCTGTTCAGAAGAGAAGTTTAGGGTGACTAGCTTCACTAGATGTCTAAAATTTAGGCAGACCGGTACAACATTAGAAGAACCCCACCAGTTGCATTGTCTCTTGGATGGTCTGATTTCAAGGAATACACTCTTAGAAGTATGTTGGATAAGATAATTTCATAGTACCATACCTTTTCCAGTGATCGAAGGGGCTATTAGCTTTATACTCTTCTATTTCACAAACTAATGACTAGCTCCACTGGGCCTTTTGATGGCATTCTGTATTCGATTTTGTTAAGGTCATGCTATTAATCATAGCCATACCACACCTGCAGGAGCTAATTAATTTTCCTCCTTCTGTTCAGTTTATTTATTCAAATGATTTCAGACTCTTACTATAAATCTCTTTGGGTTTCTCATTTCCAAGTAAATTACAATTAGAATCTTCTAATGTTTCCCCATTACCCAGCTTTTCCAATCATTATATTGCCACCTTTGTCAAAATCTCTCAGTCAACAAGATGTAAGAAAGTTAAAACAAATCTCAACATAACAGTAGTTCAGAAGAAGTCAGTACTAATTCTGGATGAATTTTACTAAGTTAACTTACTGCAAGGCTTAGACAGAAGACTCTGTTTCTGAATACTGGTTTTTATAATCTTAGATTTGAATTTCATTTGACACATTTTTGCAAATGACTTTTCTTTGCTCATTTCCACTATTTTGTATTCATATTTAATTCTTATTCTATGTGCTAGTCTGTACTCCAGAGCATAATCAACATATTAAGCAAGATGTTCAGTGAAGTCATTTTGTTTTATTCTTCCCCATTATTTCCACCAGTGGGTGCATGGCACAGTATATGTGTGTATATGGGAATTAAATCACAAACAGAATTGCTGGATGGAGAATCACAAGCACAGCTGTAAGTCAACTGAATTTGGAATAGATGGAAAAGACAAAAGAAGACTCAAAGTTATAGTTACTGTGAGTCAGAGCTGGATATCTGAAAGGAAAGGGGGAATGGTTTTAAACTGAGACAGGGGAGGTTTAGGTTAGATATTAGGAGGAAGTTTTTCACTCAGAGGTTGGTGACACGTTGGAACACGTTGCCCAGTGGATGCCCCATCCCTGGAGGCATTCAAGGCCAGGTTGGATGTGGCTCTGGGCATCCTGGTCTGGTGGTTGGTGACCCTGCAGATAGCATGGGGGTTGAAACTAGGTGATCATTGTGGTCCTTTTTAACCCAGGCCATTCTATGAGATAGAGATACCTTTTCTACTATGGTATGCAAGGAAACACTTATTCCCACAGATCCTTAGAAACTATGATTGTTTAATTATTAGGGAATACAGTAGAAGCCTTAAAATCAATCTGATCCCTTTGAAAATGACTTCTTATGTATATTGGGAAATTCTGCAGTCCCAAACATCAAAAGATTCTCCTTTCTCTGAGTTTTTGTTTACTGATTAAGTCATTTGCATACTGCATAGGCCATAGTGCAAGATTCTATGAGTTTTATAATGTAGCAAGGACTGTTACAGCATATCACTACCTCTTGCATATTCCAAATAGTTAGTCAACTCTTGTTTGAATCATAGAATTACCCAGGTTGGAAAAGACCTTGAAGATCATCAAGTCCAACCGCAGCCTAACCATTGTACCCTAACTCTAACAACCCTGCTAAATCATATCCCTGAGCACCACATCCAAATGACTCTTAACCACACCCAGTGATGGCGACTCAACCATCTCTCTGGGGGGCCTATTCCAGTACTTAACTACCCTTTCTGTAAAGAAGTGTTTCCTAATATCCAACCAAAACTTACCTTGGCGCAACTTGAGGCCATTTCCCGTCATCCTGTCACATGTCACCAGTGAGAATAGACTTGCCCCACTCTCACTGTAAGCACCTTTCAGATACTGGAAGAGAGTGATAAGGTCTCCCCTCAGGCTCCTTTTCCACAGACTAAACAGCCCCATCTTCCTTAGCCTCTCTTCATAGGGTTGATTTTCCAAGTCCTTCACAAGCTTCATTGCCCTTCTCTGGACCTGCTCCAGTACCTCCATGTCTTTCCTGTACTGAGGTGCCCAAAACTAAACACAGTACTCACAGTGAGGCCTCACCAAAGCTGAGTACAGGGGCAGAATGACTTCCCTAGTCTTGCTCACATTATTCCTGATACAAGCCAGGATGCCATTGGCCTTCTTGGCCACCTGGTTTGGATGAAGGTCAAGGCCATAACCTCTCAATTCATTTTTATATGAGCTCACCTCTATATATTCAATTCTATTTCTACTTTAACTTTCTCAGACATGGAGCTTAATCATGCAGAGTTGTAGCCATCCTATCTGACCACCTGCCATGGCAATGAATATGCAGGACATGTTGGAAAAGTGCTGTCCTTTTAAGTTGAACCGAGCCTTGACCATGAGCTAAGGCAAACATAGTGCTTGATGGTTTCCCTCTCTGTTTTGACAGGTCTCCTGTGGCTTCCCTTACAGCTTTTGGGACTGTCTGGCTCTGCAATGATAACAAGCTAATGACTTCTCTGTATATGTTCTGCTTCCTCAAACTGTATCTGCATATTCAGCTAAGATACCCTGAGCAGTATTACAAGAATTTTTCCAGCTCCTCAGGAAGTGCTGATTCCTCATCCAACAGCAGGTGATGCTCTTGTCATAGGCAAACCAATTCTCAAACAGAAAAGGAGCACATCATCAGATAAGGCAGCTTGAGATATGATTCACAGTATTAATTCTTGTTCTTATAGAGCACATAGTAAGTGTCACCAGCAGATTGAGATAAGACCTGAGTGAACCAATCGATTGGAGTCAATAAGTGATTCAGACAGCAGTAGAGTGTAGCATATGGCCCTGAGGATGCAGCAAAAGCCTCTGTCAAGAATGATTGTGCTCTCTCCTGCGAATATTTCAAGACTGCTCTGGGATTAAATGGTATGACAGCAAAGCAAACTGTGTTTCCGCATCATCTCTTCTTTACTGCTTAAAAGAAAAAAAAAACAGACAAATGAAAAGAGCACCCACTAGTCATCCAGAATCATTCCGTTTATTTACTTATTTAACAAATTTCCTTGTAATCTTCTTTGGTGAAGATTTCAGCAAAACTGACAGCAAATTGTCAGCAATATGCATTTCAAATCCCCAGTTAAATGCTCATTTACTTGCTGGAAAACTTTTATGGATTTCAAAGGTCACCCAGTCCACTCCAGTGCACATCAAATTTATGTACTTATATTTAACCAGAAGGTCATTCATTGTAGTGTCTGCACAGTCAGGAAACACTAAAGAGAGGCTCCCAAAAAATACACAGTAGCAATTACATATATTTGAATCCTGTGGAAGCTATTCTAAAGGTTGAAACCTGAGCTTCTTGTTACTTATACATTGCACAGTACTGACTGCTTTGAGTTCTTCCTGTTACACCTTGCAATCTAAAATATGTAACTTTTAAGTCATTAAGCAAAACTATAAGAAAGGTACTGGAATTAATATGAAAGTTGAGAGCATGGCCACTGAGAAGTCTCTGTATAATAGTTAAAAAACAAAACAAAGCAAAACAAAAACAAACAAAAACAACAACATGAATAATCAGCTTCTTTGTTGAATTATACCTTTCAAGTCTGGGATTTAATCACATCAGTAAGGCTACAACAATAAAATAACTGGTATTGCTTTTCACGGAGTATAATGTAGAGAGATTTCAGTGTGGTTACAAATGAAACAAATATTTTCAGCTTTTATAAGGTGGTGATGATAAACATGATTAAATGGCATTCTAAAAGAGGTGAAAATAAGGACTGCCAAAATAAAGTAGAACTGGAAAGTTTAACTTGCTGAAATTGAGCTAGTGGTACTAAAATGTATGGGATGGGAATGGATTTGATATTAAAAGGCAAGTTTGTTAATTACTTTTTTCTGAGGTTTCAAGCCATGTCATAGCAAAAGAAATGTGAACTAAAGAATGGAGTGGTGTAAACTGAATGTGGAAAAAATGGTTTAGACATCTAAAGGGTTTTGTGTGTGTGTGTGTGTGTGTTTTGTTTTTGTTTTTTGTTTTTGAGAAATATGTGATAGATTTACAAAGGCTTATAGGCTGCTCAGAACTCTGAGTGTTTTGGTCTAGTGGTTTGCAACCCTGCCCATGGCAGGGTGTTGAAACTAGATGATCTTTGAGGTCCTTTTCAACCCAGGGCATTCTATAACTCTATGATTCTATGATTTCAGGAAATAGAACTTCTAATATTGTTGCATAATCCAAACGTACTTCCAGTTGGAGTTTTAGATTTGAAGAATTGTGCTTTGATTTCTGAAGTCAATGCACAGGCTGAACACAACTGATAATGCAGTGATTAATTCTCAAAATAGCTTACATACAAACGTAGAACATATAATTCTCAAACAAATTAATGTAATTTAATGAGTCTTTTTACAAGGTGAAAAATTCCTTATAAAACTCAAGTTTCAAGAGTTACTGTACATGCAGGTCTTCTACTGAAGCTGTTCAGGACTCTCAGTATGAAATAACAGGCCTACCATTCAAGTTTCTGTTCACATCCCAGGTTTGATATTAAAATTGCTGAACATGACTAGATACAGTAATTTCATTTTTTACGTTTGCATTCCTACCTAACCTGTAGGGGTTCTGTACTTTCTGGGGTTGGGAAAAGTGTCTCGTGCTATTTAGCTAAAACCAGCTATGGTGTGTGGTGTTTTAGGGTTTCCTTAATGGACATTTAGGCTACTTTTAGTAAGTGTAGAAAGTACAAGTAAACTGTGAGTCAGAAATTCTCCCACTATTAAGACTAATTCAAAAAAGTAGTTTGTCTGGTCCCTGAAACAGGGTAAGATTTCTATTTCTAAGAAACAAGACACCTTTTCTAAGAATTGCAGTAACTACTTACTTAGGTTTTTAACTTTTAAAAGTGATGAGTTAACTCAATAAAACCTGTAAACTGTCCTGATAGTGAGATCTCAGTTCAGAGGCATTGTTTCATACCAGTGAGACCCTTCACTGTGTTTATGTATGAGTGCAAAAGAAAGCATAATCAGGAGGACAGCAATAATCTGTTTCCAGTCTCTCTCTGCAGTTTTGCTATAAAATGTGATAAGTTGGGTAAAAATATAATTACTTTTCTGGCAAAATTCATGAGACTGTCTTCCTTATCAATATCTTAAAATACACAAACTGTCTTCTGAAGAGCTAAGTCAGTTTGAAAACGTGAGTACTGTCTCCTTTATGAAACAGATTGTATTAATTAGCCTCAAAGATACTACACTTCTGTCTCTTATTCAAATTCTAATTAAATTCAGTAAAATACTTTAAAAAAAATAGTTTAAATAGTTTTCTCTTGGAGGATGAATATGAGTTTCAGATTTAGATTTCAATTCAGCATGTCATGTGAGCAGAATCTCCCTGTAGACATTTCAGAGCATGCAGAGTCACATTTGCTTATTACTACAGTGTCCAGATGTAATTCACCATTCATGGATCATTTTCATTTTTAGTCTTTCCCAGAACATGTGACTTTTTACATGAGGTGATATGTGCCACAGATTTTACTACATGCAGTTTAAAGGTAATGTCTTCTAAGACAATATTACAGATATGAAACATTGCAGAGTATAATCTACCTTGAGAAAAGTAGATTTAGTAATGTGAGGTGAGAGAAAACCAATTTTTTACATAATGTGCGGAAAGGCTTGTGGAAAAAATTGAATATATCAGTATGGCATTTTGGAGGGAAAAAGGAATCTTTATGTATAATGTCAGACACATAATTATTATTTCAGCGGTTCACTGGGTTACCATAGCAATACAACCCAGTGGCTTTTGAAATACTTTATTTAGATCAATCGTTGGGGGAGGGATTATTGCACTCAAAATCAAGCTTAATCAAAATGACAGTTGTAATTTTTTTCCGATAATTACACTATGCAACGCATGTCTTCACCAGATTTGCCTCTTATTGCTTATTTACAGATCCATCTTTTGAAATCATCCTTGTATGCAATACTTAATGCATTAGCATATTATGGTAGACCCTGAGTAGATTGCTCTAGGTTAGAAAGAACACAGCAAGCATCAATAAAAGATTATATTTATGGCTAATTAGAAATCATTCTCAAAAATTCATGAGCATAAGACTACTGAGCAATAATGCTGATGAGCAAAATTGTTGTTTGATTCTTCTGGCTCTAAAAAATACAGTCTCCTAATTTTTCATGTTGCCTAAATAATAAAGGGGAAGCCCAAGCAGGGCACTGTATTTCTTGGATGCCAGAGATACCCTCTACATTCTGAAGAGAGGTTTTGTTTTGTTTTTTTCTGAGGGAGAGTTTTTCCTTTTCAATCACGTATAAAACATTTTACCAGATTGTTTAAGTGATTGGGTAAACTTACACATATTGCAGTACAGATGATGCCTTTGTAGTGCTAAAAAGTGTACTACAGATGGCACAAATCTGTGTGATCGTTAAGTAAATTTAAACTCCACTGGATATGCTGAATTTTAATGAAATGGTAGCTAATATACTATTAGACACATGGCAACCACTTCTTTAAATATCCAGACTGTGACTTTCTCACTTTAGTGCTGCTGGTTGCTGTGGAGTATTGATAACAGGAAGTTTATATTCTGTGACTGACTCTGAGACTATCCAGGCAAACAATCAGTCCTTGCAGTTCACATCAAACTCAGAAGTTTGATTGATTAGTGTAAACAATGTGCAAAGGATTAGTTACTTAGATGCTACCAACACAAATAGGAATAAGTTTATGAATCTAGTTGTAATTGATAAGGCAGAAAGTAAAACTGAATGTATTCCACTGAATGTCAGTGGATGACAGTTTTTTAAATCACAGAATCACAGACTGGCAAACTTTCTACTTAGCAACTTAGGAGTTACATTCTCATGTGTGAAGAATTCCATCTACAATTCCATGAAACTTAAAATTGTATCTTTAAAAAGCTGACATTTGAAAGAGAGTGCTGCACCTTCAGTCTGCAGACATGACAGAAGGGTCACTGACAGGGACTGGAAGAGAACTTATGAAATTCAGGATGTCCCAATACAGGGCCAACCCTCTGTCACAATTAGGAAGCTGTTTACACAGTTCAGAAATAACTCTTAAAAAAACAAACAAAACAAAAACATACTTTAGGAAGAGGTTATCTTAGTTTTGATATAAAGGAACTTTTCCAAAGCTCATTGGTTGTGTATTTTGCCCTCCCTTGTTCTGTGTGCACGCTGAGTCTATATATTTATGGACAGAAAATATGGAAGGACAGTCTCCAGGTCCATCAGAATTGCTTGGTGACGTGCCTTGGGACCGCCTCCTGTTTTCCTCTGGTGTTCTAGGCAGTGACACCACAAAGATTCTGTAGCTGTTTCTTTCTGTTCCTTGCACTGCTATCATACCTCCTGCACCTCCTGAAGTCTCAAAACAAAACCTCCTGAAGTCTCCTTCCTTAGCTTTGCTTAGGCTTGTCTCAACAACATGGCACAGGCTCAGCTTAAGAAGGTTCAGCAGGTCATCCCATCAGAACTCATCATTTTTGTTTTGTTTTGTTTTGTTTTTTTGTTTTTGTTTTTGTTTTTTTGTTTGTTTTTTTTGTTGTTGTTGTTTATTTGTTTGTTTTTCCCATCAAATATAGGAAGGAAAATCCAACAAATATTTTGAAATATATTATTTCTGAATCAAAACATTAAAGGTGATAATCTGAATGTGAGGATTTTACCTGTCATAAAAATATTCAAAATGTTGAATGGAAAAGTGCTTTACTGGTGAAGAGGTAGAAATGATGAGCAGATAAGACAATGATATAAACTAATTGCTATTTAGGCCAGCACTGCTGGGCTGTTGTGACTGTCTGGATGAAAAATAAAGAAGAAAACACATTTTTAAAATTATGACAATTTATGGCAGATAATCATGTACCTTGTATACTCTGTAATATGGCCTTCTATTCTATTCTATTCTATTTTATTTTATTTCATTTCATTTTATTTCATTTCATTTTATTTCCTAACTTCTTATATTTGACCAATTTGACACAGTCCCTGTTGCAATCATTATCAAAGTTATATGGAACAGTGCTCAGTCAATATTATGTCTTATGTTACTTCTAACTGCATAATACTCACTAGAGCTAACTTGAGTAATAAGAATTCCAGCACGAATAATGATCAATTCCAAGCTTTTCTTTTCAGCATGTCGTTGCATCTAAAGTAATGTAGAGTTTCTTCCAGTGTTCTGCTTACAGAGGGCTTAATTTGAGTATGATAATCTTCCCATCTGTAGTTATAACCTTGAGTTAATTAGGATGAATATCAAAACTGGAGGAAGTCCTGAGGATATTAAGAGTGATTTTGGTTTATAACAGAAAACATAACCATAGAAGCTAATAATGTAAAATGCAATTATGTCATTTTCAGCTGTACTTTCAAAATGGCTCTTTGTCTCACCATTGCTTAAAATCATGTAAGACCTCATCACCTTTATTTCACACAACTTCCTTTGGTAGGAAAAGTATAGCTGAAGCAGAAATGAAATAGACCTATGTGCATTAAAGGGCTTTAAGGAATTCTTGCTCAAGATTAAATGGGAGATAAAAGAGAAAGAGACTGTCAAAATAAATTATACTCAGTCCAAACTACATAAAGTTCACATCAGAATTTTAAACTTACTGTTAAAATTTAAAGAGAGATGTAATTATGTGGATTTTGTGTGACTGCAGAATAACAGCACATTTAGGCCGAGGAAATTCTCAGATCTTTTTTAAAGCTACAACTGTTTCCTTCAAAGACAAAGAAAAAGACTTTGAACCTCCGGGCTTTTGAATCAAGTACAACCAACAAAGGGCAGGACCCAGTCAGATTCATACAGAATTTAGGAAACTCCCTTTTGCTTAAGGTGCCATCATAAATGGCAGCCTGGATTTATTCAGGTTCTCTGTGGTTCAAACATAAAGACCATTAAATGGCAATATGCAGACAAGGATGTCTCTCTTTACCAGCAGTGAACTTGAAAATTTGGCCAGCCATATTATACTTGCTTGCTCAGAATCCATCAATTGGTTAATGGCCATGAAATTGCTCCAAGTGTTATGCAACCATACAGCTGGAATTGCATTGCTGTCTGTATCTGGTTTAGTTAGTATAAAGGCAGGTCTGGAATAACTTCATCAATAGCAAGATCTGCAGTTTATATGGGCAATGGCAGTCAAGTATTTGAGAGCCTCATTGAGTCACTCAGGTGAAGCAAAAATGTATTTTACTCCATTAGGATTTTTTAGGTTGTCTTTCTGTTCTAGATCCTGATGGGCAGACAACAAGAGTTTGTCACAGAAATATGGTAAAACCTTTGCTTCCTCCCTGGTTATGAGTTTTGCAGCACTGAAGGATGATGCTTACTGAGAGTGTGTATTTATCCTTAAAGAACTGATAGCAAAAATACTGTTCATAATGAATGTACGTTCAAACAGTCCTTAAACATCTGTTTTGTGAGGTAAGGAGTGGGATGTGTTGGGCAGCCATTTGTTTTCCTCAAGTATTCATGGTATACTCTAAAATTCTCCCATTCAAGATGTGCGTAGCACTACTTAACTAAAGAAATGATGTTTTATACCATAAGAAGGATCTGAAGCTCTGAATAATTTTTTTGTCTTTATTTTTTAATGATTTATGTTTGAAAACAAGACTGGATTTGTTTGGATTTAAATCTCAGGATATTTTGAGGGCTTTTCCTCTCTGTAAGACTTGGATTAATTTGACTTTCTCAGCATGGAGATTATCACCAGGTATCTTTTCAGAGTTATGCTGGAGATACATAGCTTATGAAATGAAAACTTAAATCTATGCATGCATTTCAACAAAGAAATTTATCAACTTTTATATTTATATTTACTCTTATATTTTACTTTATTATTATTATTATTTATTTTTATTTTTTTTAATATATATTTACTTTTCAACTAATGTTTTACTTATTTTCAATTGTAGGCTTACACCTGCCAATAATAGGTCCTAAATATTTAAAGATAAATGTTTTGTGCCCCAGATGTGACTATTTTTTCAGGAAGTTCCTTTGCAGAAACAGCTTGTAGAAACAGTGACTGTTAATTCCTGAATTTCAGAGAATGATTATAGAAAGAAAATTTGATAGAACACATCCTACAAATACAGCTGGGCCAGTGAACTTTGAATGGGCCCTGAGTTGTGAAGATAATGTGACACCTATTGCAGAGGTGGGAGGTGGGGATTAATTTTCATGTTCAGCACAAAGAGAAGTTTTCTTGAGCTGCATAATGAAGTTCTTTAACTCTTGCATCACAGTTCAAACTTTCAGCTTTGTAATTTCTCCTTCCTGTCATCAAATGTCAACAAGTTGCACCAGGGGAAATTTAGTTTGGACATAAGGAAATACTTCTCTGAAAGAGTGGTTGGGCATTGGAATGGACCAGGGAGGTAATGGAGTTACCATCCCTGGAGATGTTCAAGAAGTGCTTAGATGTTGTACTGAGGGACATGGTTTAGTGGTAAATATTGGTGACAGGTGGATGGTTGGATTGGATGACCTTGGAGATCTTTTCTAATCTTCTATGATTCCATGATTCATTGGTTATCAGAAATGGAGCTTGTGGCACAGGAAGAACATGTTTCCATGGATTGATTTTATGTCCTTTTAAAATGACTTACAAACATGAGGAATTGCATGACATCTGTTTCTAAGAGGTATTTGTCACACTGAGTTTCAATCATATGGTCAGTCTAGTATGAAGCCTCTATCCTGGAATGACATCTGTGAAGGTAGAATTTCCTTTGTGCTTAATTCAGGACAGGCATTTGAAGTGCTACACAAAAGTGTTTGAAAGACATTGCTTCTAAGCAGCAGGTATTCCAGGTACTTTTCTAAGCACCAGGGATTATTTTCAGTTAAAAAACAGGATCACATCATTTAAAGTTAAAAATAATAGATAAAAAGTTTATGATCTGTTATATTACTATTCCCTAACACACCATTTAGGCATCTTAGAGCTTTTGCAGCTTGTTCATTCATTAGGTAACTCTGAGAAGAATCTGGCTCTGCTGTCTTTACACCCTTCTGTCAGATATATGTTTTATTGTTTTTTAATCGGGTATATATGAGTTCTTTTCCAAAATATCTGTATAGCCTCATTTAACTCTCTTGGAGAACAGGATGTGGTTTTACTTTTATTCTGTGAACTGATGAAATAGGACATAAATGTTCAAAGATCATTCTACTATCAAGCAGGTAGCAACAGAATCCAAGAGATCTGAATGTGAAAACTTATCTTCATGAAAGTGTATCTCTGTTATTCTTCGTGCTTGTCAGATTTAAGCTCATTGCCATGTTTCTGTAAACACTGTAATGGACCTTCTATTCCCCCCTCCAGCTGTAGGAAAGAATCTCTCACCATTACCTTTACATTCAAGAGCTGAAAAAATAAACTTCCAGCTAGAATGACTGTTTCTATTATGATACAATTTCAAGTGTTTTTTTCCTTTTTGCTATTTCAGAATCCAGCTTCTCACATGCATTACTTCTGAATGTGATTAATACATCTTCATGCTATGAGCAGTGGACAAAAATAAAAATGTGTTTAATTTAACATGGATTATTTTTTTGTTACTTCTGTGTGACTTCTCTCTAAATCCAAAGAGCAAAAATGAATCTTAAGCTAAATTAAACACTTTTCAATGAGTAAGCACTAGATTTTTTTTGTGAACACTTAAGAAAATAAAAATAAAATAAAAATAAAAATAAAAATAAAAATAAAAATAAAAATAAAAATTAAAATTAAAATTAAAATTAAAATTAAAATTAAAATTAAAATTAAAATTAAAATTAAAATTAAAATACCACAAATCTGAAATAAATCTGTTTTCTAATGAAATATTTAAAACACACTCATTAAAAATACTTTATAGATGTGAACAAACTTTAATCACTGCTTAAAGCACTAACTTCTCTCCTTCAGAAAAGCTTAAAAAGGATCAGCCAGTGTGGTCTCTGAGTGACTCATCAGAGCCGGTCAGTACCAGACAGCTTGGTCTTGGATTTTGAATGTACTGAAGAAAATGCTTATATGTGAACTATAGACCAAAATATTTTCATGAGCTGAGTAACTGGGGTTTAAATAAGTTAACAGGAAATGAATGGTTTGGGCAACAAAGAAAATAATTGTGTTATTCTGTTATTAATTATAATGACAAGGTAAATTAATCCACACTTAAAAAAGCTGCATGTAGACTAGTAAAAGTTCAGATCATCCTGTGGATTCACCTAAATCTGTCATTTTTCCTAACTCAGGGCTTTCGGAGTGTACATGTTTAAATCAGAATCTCACCTGATCTGTATTTTTGGGGCATAATAATCTCTAATACTTTTATCAATTCAGATGTTAATTATGTCATTCAGAAGCACTGTGGGGTCCTTTTCCTTGCTACAGTCACACAAAGGAATGGATAATTTAGTAGTTCTATATAAAATAAATTGCCCAAATCTCCTTTTACAGTTTTTTTTACCCACCTATACTATGTAATGAATATTGTGGAACAATTATTGTAATAATCTTCTTGCTCTTCAGTAAATTCTGACTCAATTCCTGTAAGAGAATTTGCACTGTCCATATTTTCCTCTGCTCCCCATGTTAACCGCAGAAGGTATTATCAATTTATATCAATTTTAAAATATATTTGTTAGTCACAGGGTTTTACTCACCTCTCTACTCACAGTGAGAACCAGATATCATTAGGAAGAAAAGGCAGATGTGGAGCTTAAATCCCTAATATTGTCCCAAAGACTGGTGTCCCACATAATTCACTTATAAGCCGAGGGGAAAGTATAGACAGAGAAGGAAATGGATAAAAAAAAAGTAGAGAGGTCAAAATCTGAAATATCTATGTATTGACAACATAGCACAGGGAATTCATGCTGTAGATGTTGCTTCTGATGTACAGCATGAGCTAAAGCTGGATTTGCATCATGAGCTGTGAATGGATCTTGTTGTATTACAATAGCTACCTATGAGAAGGCTCTGAGGAGAGAGAAGAATTCTGTGTGATGGAACATAAATAAAATGTGCCCTGATCATTGTCATCCTGGCCTCCTCTATGTCCATAGGGATGTTAGAGTCATTTTGAAGGATTTCATTATAAAAGGTAGAAATAAATTTTCCTGATAGCCTGAAGGTACATATATAGTAGCACTTAGGATTGTTTTTTTCTGTCTTTTCTATAGGGAAGGCATACATTTCACATTCCTGGCTTACTTTAGAGGCTTGAGGACCAATTTGTGCTGAAGGAAAATACTTCCCAGAACTAGTAGAACCAACTATTCAGTACAAATACATGAGGGCCTCTGTGTGTCACAGCAGAAGCCTGAGGCTCTATATCAAAACCTTGGACAATTTCTGAGGGAAAATACTCCCTTTGAGTTGCAGAGAGAAAGGTACTTTTGAGATTTAAATTGTGCTCATATACATGAGGCTATATTAATTGTTCTTTTGAAATGAGAAACTGGTATTAATTTGCTGTCCTTTTCCTGAAAATTCCATTATTCTTTCAATCCACATCATGCATTAGAATGGAGAATCTTCTTTTTCTTCACTGATTAGTGTACTCTTAGCAATACAGAAATGAAAGCCAGTCATCTTCAGAGAGAAGCTGCATGCATATGTCCAGTCTACCACTCAGTACAGTTTTGACTTCAGTGGGAACACTTATATATGCAAAGCAAAGCATAGTAGTGTTTGTAGATTAGGAGTTGCTTAATCTCATTAAAAGAACATCAAAAAATATTCTAGTCAAAATCTAGCTGAAAAATAGTTTCAAAACAAATTCCAGTGAGCAAGATACGTTTTTCAGCTTAAGCTGCTCTAAGAATAGAAAGTCAAGCTTATTTTTCTATTTTTGTCCTAAATTTTCTTTGGAAATAGAACTCCAGCTGCCTCAAATGTTTCATTTGTGCTTTTTTTTATTCTTTTACTTATTATTTGAGGTACATTTAAAATATTTATTTTACTCCACAATATTATTATCTTCTCCAACTAAAGAAAAATTATTGCAAATACATTCAAGACATTTAGATGCTCCAAAAGGTTTCCTTATTTAGTGCAATGTTACCTGGGGTCTGTACTTCCTCTATAAAATCCTGAAAATTCAATCACTGAAGTAATAGAAGCTGATAAGAATTACTTGATAAACATCAAGACTAATCCATCAAAAACTAAGGGAGAATTTAATAATGAGAGCAGAGATAGCTAGTCACTGAATTCTCTTCCTGGATTCATTTTTTCATGTGCAAGGTCAAATCAATAATACAGTGCTGCAAATGCCATGTGTCTATCTCCTGTCTCCTGTTTCATAAGACACAAAACATAAATCCTATGGATTTGTCCAAGGCAGAAGCAAGGACAAGGTAGAAATTACAGAAAGCCACCTTTCAGATTTTTTTTCTGTATGTTTCAAATAAGTGTTCAGAATCTGATGCATTTGTATTCCCAAGGATTTACTAAATAGGAGTGGGAACCTACCAGAAATGCTTGTAGTCTCCAGTTAGCAGTGTAAGTGCTGCTATTAATGTCACACTAGTGAATAGCTGCCTTTCTTTACAAGCAATGATATCTCCACATCCTGGACTAAGGTGCAGCTTCAAGTCAACAACTTCAGAGAGCTGTGAACTCCTGACAAAGTACCCATTTTCCCAGCAAAGTCTGTATTATGCTAGTGTATCACATTCCAGAAGAGGTTAATCTTGAGAAAACTCTATTATTTTCAAGGGAGACCTCATTTACTGCTGATGAGAATACAAGGATAGAGTCTGACTAGTGGTCGTTTGTTGTATATGGGTCAGGTGCCAAATTTACAGGACTATTTTGTATTAATGAGTGTCCTTCTCAGATTCTCTCATTAGACATGTTCTACTTTGTAGGCCAGGCCTGTTCTGAGTAAGAAGAAATAGAGAACTCCTGAGGGTTCTTAGCTGAAGCTTTAGATACTTAGGATTCTTTTACAGTATATATTTCATCTAAAAGTGGGAAGCTTGCTATCTAAGATCACAGAAGTATAGACAATATTTTGTAAATATTTATCTCAAAGAAAGAACAAATTGGAACCTGTTCTTCTGCCTATTAAGTAGGGTCTGTCACAATTTTGAAAAGAGGATCTCTCCTCTTCTTGGCCTAGGAGTCTAAGCCAGACACAAACGCCTCCTTCTTTGCATCTTTAGTTTTCCCTCGAGTAACTGAAGTGACTCAGTGCACAGAGGTTTAATTTCTAATTCTCAGTGTAAAGTAATTTTAGGTACTAAACAAAGAGGCAGTAAACAATCTGGATGTTTTGTAATAGAAATGCCTAACTCTGTTTAAAGATACAGCATTGAAGTACTTAATTTTCAGTTTATCATTTAGTTAATATGATCATACTGTGGTAAAGCAAGCATTAATCTATCTGTAGAGATCATTTCAAAAACCTCTTTGAAAAGAGATAGATAGTCTAAACATGCATGTTTGGATATCAAAAATATATGATTGTTCACTGCCTTGATCTCAAATCAAAAGCACATCCTAAACAACTCTAAGTAACTTACTGGAAAGACAAAAAGATCACAAGGTCACGATTAACAAACAAAACATGATTAAGAGCAGAAAATACACTACTAAAATACAATATATTTATGTTCCCATGTAAATCCTCTATTCCCAGGGAGTCAAAGGATTGAACAGGTCTGGGAAAAACATGGAAACTGAAAGCTTTGTTTCATAGCCTATAGACAAATGATAAACAAATGAATAAATAAAAAGTGCTTGGTTTTTTGTTTTTTTTTTGCTTGTTTTTTTTTGTTTTGTTTTGTTTTTCTAATCATTTTCATTTTAAAAGGTTAAAAAAGAAAAAAAAAACAAAACAGTTAATAGGTCCTACTACAAATGGTGGGAATACTTTATACATTTTCTTATTCCAATTCTCCTACCATTAACTGAAATAATTCTGTCTGAAAGAATCGGTATGAAACTCAAGTAGCAAGGTATAAAACACAAATAGGCCCTGAGATAGCAATTAAAATGATGAACTGTAATCCTAAACCCTCATAGCTTATCACCATCAAAAAACAGATGGCCTTCGTGTGTGTGAGTAGGTGTTTTAGTCTGAATGTTTTAATAGAAATGTACTGGAGGTAAATTTCAGCTGCAGTTTCATCTGGATGTAGCTTTCTTCACTTGCAGATTAAGCTTTCAGAGTACTATTCATTGTTCAGTAGTGTCTGTTTGAGGTCTTATTATCTAAAATCAGGTAAAAAAAAATAGACCACAATAATATGAAAACCCCTTACACAAATTAAAATTAGATTTAATGTGGAAGAAAGGATTCCATGCACTAATTCAAGCATCACGAATCCCATATTGAACTGCTTCATAGGAACCTGTGGGCATGGGAAATGAAGTATATTCCCACCAACTACAAGTGATTTCTCAAAAATAGACAATTAAAAATAATAATAATAATAATAGTCTTTTTGCATTCTGCTTCAGGATTAGTGTGAGGAAATAACTACAAAAATAGAAGCATACAATCATAGAATAATCAAGTTTGGAAAAGATCATCCAGTCCAACCGTCAACACTTCCCCACTACAGCATGTCCCTCAGTACAACATCTAAATGTTTTTTGAACGCCTTGAGGGGTGGTGGCTTAGCCACCTTCCTGGGCAGCCCATTCCAGCATGTGACCACTCTTCCAGAGAATAAATTTTTCCTACTATCCAACCTGAACCTCTGGTGCAACTTAAAGCCATTCCCTCTCATCCCATCACTAGTTACACAGGAGAATAGGCTGACACCCACATCATCACAACCTCCTTTCAAGTAGCTGTAGAAGGCAGTAAGGTCTACCCCAAGCATCCACCTCTCTAAGACTAAACAATCCCAGTTCCTTCATCTTCTCCCTGTAAGACTTGTGCTCCAGGCTCTTCGCAGCTTTGTTGCCCTTCTCTGATCACATTCGGGTGACTCGGTGTCTTGTAGTGAGGGAACCAAAACTGAATGCAGTACTTGAGTTGTGGTCTCACCAGGGCTGAGCACAGAGGATCACCTCCCTGCTCTTGCTGGAGACACTATTTCCGGTGCAAGGCAGAATGCCATTGGCCTTATTGGCCACTTAGGCACACTGCTGGCTCAATTTAGGCGATCACTGACCAACACTACCAGGTCCATTTCTTCCACATAGCCTTCCAGCCGTGCACATAACCTGAGGATGTTGTGACCAAAGTGCAGGAACTGGGGCTTGTTCTTGATGAACTTCATCCTATTTGCCTCATTCCCACTACCCAGCCTGTCCAAATCCCACAGTATGACGTTCCTATCCTCATGCAGATCGATACCTCTGCCTGACTTAGTGTCAACTGCAAACTTACTGAGAATACACTCAATCCCCTTGTCTAGGTCATCAAAATGCTTCCTTGAGTCACATTACATGTGATATTAATGCATTAAAAAAGGAATAAACTAATTCAGAAATTGTGCAGGGATCAGTTAGTTGATAGCATGAACATAGATGAGAAGAAACATAGATAAGAGAGGAGTGAAATTCACTATGAAAAATAATTAAGAGATGTGAGGGCAGGGAAAAGAATGGTGGAAAAGAAAGAGATACTCAGGAAGTACTCAAGGGCTGCATTTAGAATGTGGGAAGAGACATTAATAAATTAAGATAGAAGTACAAGGAAAGAAAATTTGGAATACCAGAGAGAAACTTGGAAAAAATGAACCTGATGAACACAGAGTTATGTATACCATTCATGCGTGCCCTTTACTAATCAAACTGATTTTAAAGAACTGTTGACTGAACTATTTTGGTTTCCCAAGCAAGTGTTGAGGACATGACATAGCGTGATGTATTTTCCTCATAAATTCTGTTCATTATGCTGTAGTCCCAGTCATATGGTATGGGAATTGCTGTGTAGTACTCCTGTTCACACTATGAAGGTCAGTCTTGCATCAAACTGAAGGAAATGAATATGTAAGTATTTCCATCAGGCAGAGACCTTGGTCTCTAGATGGGGCAATAATGCAATTTAATATTGCTGTAATTTACATTCAAAACTCAGAACATCTCTTAACTAACACAGATATAGAGAGGAGTTATTCTACCTTCCTCAGAAATGTACCTGTCTCTAGGATCATCTCTCCTGTATAGGATAGTTACTCTAGTCTCAAGTATAAGATTGTGAATTAAACAAACTCTTCCAGTTGTATTCCTCTTTTTTTTTTTTTTTTTTTTTTTTTTTTTTTTTTTACAAAAAAAAACCCTAAAAAACCAAAAAACACAATACAAAACAATACAAAAAACTAAGGATCTTAGCCCTTTATACCTTTTCCCCAAATGTGCATGAACACTTAACTGGATTTAATTCATACTCAACAGTCATAAAATGTTTTATGTATCTCCCTTCTTGTAAATTGCATATGATATACTATAACCACTAATCATAAACCAGAATGAGTCATTCTGCTGTTATTATTCTCATTTTGTTGCATTTTAGGAGCACTCTATATTGTTAATTAAATTTATGAATGGTTAGGTAGTTTGCTGCTTTATTTCTTGTAACTGCTTACATTGGGTTCAGTATTTCAATCTGTAGTGATTTTCTATTATAGGAGTAAGAAATTGTTTCAACCAACTGCTAAATTGAAACACATGGATTTCCAGAAGATAACTGCATCATCCTTCAATAGCTATAGACTTCCACTGCTTTTTCAAACATTCATGGAATAATTTTACTGTAGACATCTTACTATTCTTTTTTCTTTTTCTTTTTCTTTTTCTTTTTCTTTTTATTCTTTTTTCTTTTTTTTTTCTTTTTTTTCTTTTTTTTTCTTTTTTTTCAATTTTTTTTCTTTTTTCCCTTTCTTTTCTTTTTTTTTCTTTTTTTTCCCTTTTTTACTTTATCCTTTTCTCTTTTTTTTCCTTTTTTTTTTTTTTTTTTTTTTTTTTTTTTTTTTTTTCTTAACATGGAGCATATGCAACAAATCCAGACAGCATTCTTGCTTTTTTTTCTGTTCCATTGACTAAAAAAGCGTGCAAGCACTTATGAGTTAACTCTTGATTTCATGTGATGGAATAATATCTCACAGCTTCTGCTTGTGTGAGGTTCTATTTCTAATCCAGACTAAAGAACAGTAGTAATACTAACCACTTCAGTGGTTTAATCTTTCTGGAAACTCCAGTTTTAGATCTTGAGCACTCCTTAGAATCATAGTATAGTAGAATCACCGAGGTTGGAAAAGCCTTAAAAGATCATCCAGTCCAACTGTTCACCTATTACCAATAGCTCCTACTAAACCATGTCCCTCAACACAACATCCAGTCTTTCCTTGAACGCCCCCAGGGTCAGTGACTCCTTCTGTTCCTGTTGCAAATACTTCTCTGATACTCTGAAAATACAATAGTGAATAGATTGTCCTAATGAGACTCTGTTATCAGCAAGCTAGGAAAGAAGAAAAGTGAGAGAAAATATACTGAAGCATCATCCTGTGGAACTGAAATTCATATTATCTAGCTTCAGCCATTGGAAAGATAGATTTCCAGGCACAGACAGCTATCTAAACTGAAAAGTACAATGGAGGAAAGTATCTCTCTCAAGGACCAGTAATCTGGAACTAAATATGGTGTTTGAGATGGTAAATAAATACATCAGCCTTTGAACATACTAATTGCTTTCCACAGTAGAAGGATATTGAATTACAAAGGGCTAAAGGCCAGACTGAAAAGGCCACTGCAGTACTGAACACCGAGATATCTCATGCTGTGCAGCGCTCAGAAATAAATATATTAGTCAACTAAAGAGAGCAGAAAGCCTTAGCCAAAAAGAAAACAGCATATTTTCTTTAAAGCCAAAGAAAAACAGAGCTGAAGGGGGAAAAATGCTGTCAGAGAAACAAATATTGTGTGGAGAAAAGTTATAAAGGTAAAAGATTGTGAGTGCTCAAAGTGTACAAATATAAAGTCAAAACTATTCATGAGTACAGACATTTCAGAGCTATATTAGCAACAATAGAGAATCTGACTGATTGAGGCAGAGAATTATGAGATGGAGGGACCTGTGATAAAGTTGAAATATACTGTATGTATGTAAAGTCCTGTATTCATGGAGGTTGAAGACTGCAACTGTTTTGTTTGTTTGATTATTATAAAGAGAGAAGAACCATCTCTGTTGCACTCTTTTAAAACTGTACAAACAAAAAAACAAACAAACTTCTAAAGCATTAAGTCAGTGGATCTTGTTTTGATGTAGTTCAATGGTTTTGATTCCTTTTTATATCTGGAGGGTTCAGACTCAACCCCAACAATTTATTTTGGACCACACTGTACTACTTAGCCATAAGCTGTCACAGAAGGTCTCTAATCTTCTCCTTCTGGAGTGTCTGTAGGGTTCAAAACTAAATTTTTGAAGCTAGTCAAAAGCTGTAACACAGAGATATAAGATTTTTAGTCTGGACTTTGGCAAATTTGTGTGGGAGGAAAAACTCTTGAGTTTCTGCCCCAAGGACAGCATAGAAGTGTTATCAAATGGTTGCTTGATGTGAAAATACAGAACATTTTGAATAGTGATCTGAAATGAGGAGTTCTATTTCTCGGGCAAAGGTACAAGATTGCTATTAGTACATTGAATTTTACAATTATGTTTAATACCATTGCCATCACTAGTACTGATCTTCAGTGTGTTGTGTGTTTGCCCAGCTAAAGCTGTTGGTTTCTCTTAATAGACTAAAATGAAGATGGGTTACATCACTGTCCAATACACAGAGATTTTATTTAATACAGTTACTTTGATCTGGATGCAATTATGATTATGATGAGCATTATGATTCACTTTTCTCTTTAATGTTGCCTCTCTTGCTGCTCTCCCTACATTTCCTTTACAGATTACTTGTGGAGATTTAAAGAGGAAATAGAATATTATAGCCTGCAATCCATATATATATATATAAAAGAACTGCTTTTTACACTTCTCTATAATTATAGTTACAAAAAAGATAGGTGCTGTCAAGAAAACAGATACTATTTATTCACAGAAAAGATCAGATCAAGAACATTATTATGGGATTTTTCATGAAATCTTGACCTATGTAATAGATTACATAAATAGATAGATCAATGCTATGTGCCAGAGATTCACGTCAACGAGATATTTGGCACACAGTAGTCAAAACTGTAATGGCCTTTATCTGTGTACTGAGATGACAGAATCACAGAATCATGGATAACAAGATTAAAACCAACAGTAGAGCCATGGTTCCTCTCTGGAAGGCTTCTACCAGGCTTGATGTCTGTACAACACAGAGGTATCACAGTGACCTGCATCTGGATCATGTGGTCTTGCAGTTTGAGTCTTCTAATGTGTACACATGGCTTTCACCTCTGCAGTGCTCTCCATGTCCATTCTGGTGGCACAGTGAAACATGCCTTGAGTTGTACCAGGGCAGGTTCAAGTTTGAGACCGGGAAAAATTCATTTCCAAAGAGGGCGTGAGGCATTGGAACAAGCTGTTCAGACACTGAAATGATGCAGACGCTGTCCCTGGAGGTGTTCAAGATACATGTAGGTGTAGTACTTCAGAACATGGGTTAGTGGGAGTAGTGGGAATGGGCTGATGATTGGACTAGATGTTCTTAGTGAGCTTTTCCAACCTTAATGATTCTAGGATTCTATGCAGATGGAAGCAGCTTTTGCACTGTCTTTTTTAAGATATGGTATGCAGGTGACATTTTGTCCCCAACAAAATGTATGAATTTCAGAAATGCTTTCGGAACAGCCTAATATTGGTACAAATTCATTTCAGATTTTGACAGTTTTCTGATTTGTGGAAAGATTCTATGACTTTAAGCAGTGTATCAGAAGATTTCTTTTTTAGGAGTTTGCCTGCCTTGATGTTTGTATGTGTGTTTTCCTCCAGTACTGATGCTAATGTAGGCTACAGAGACAATTATTTTTTAAACTCTTCACTTTTCTCAAGGAGAAAGCATGCTTTGTTTTACAAAACTTAATAATGACTCTGCTGTGGCACTTTAGCTTTTGCTCTGTGCCCCTCCAAATCTTTCTTGGTACAAATATCCTCCTGGAAACATTCAGTGATTCAGTGAGGAGGGTGTTTTTTGTGTGTGTGTGTTTTTTTTTGTTGATGTTGTTTGTTTGTTTTGGTTTGATTTTTTTTTTTTTTTTTTGGGGGGGGGGCGGGTAGGGGAGTGGGGTTTCTCCTGTTTTTCTGTTCATAAAGTTAAAAAAAAAAAACACACAAAAAAAAAAAACAAGAAAAAACAAAACATAAGAACAACATTGTCATTTCAAATTTGGTCGCATTTTATGCTCTCACATATTTTCACAGAATGAGATATATATCTGTGATTAAATTTAAACAGAATTCCCATCACCTAAGAATCACATAAAAATAAAACAGATGATGCTTTGAGGTATGCTTTATTTGATATACCTTAATATTTGGTTGTAAAAGAAAGAAAAAAGGAGAAAACCTACATTTTTTCCTACACAATGCAATATCATGGTACTCTGCTAAGCATCCTGCCCAGCCTATGCTGATAATAACTTATGAAAGACTATATCATTTTACAGTACCTATTGGAAATAGGTGGTCATTTACTTCAACCAGTACAGCTGTTACTTTGCAAATCCTAGACTCAGACATGTCCCTGTTCATTACAAGGAGATGGACTTGGTGACATTTAAAGGTGCCTTCCAACTCAAATAATTCTATTATTCTAACATTCTATCTGTTTTCTCTTTGGTGCTCTGTCTTATATCTGCTCCAAGACTTATACAAGCTCCCAGCATGGCGAGGCTCCAGCTCATGGCTGATATTTCACAGTAACTATTCTATGTTTCTGCTCTGTTGGGAAGTTGGGAAGGAAAAATGTTTTGTACCATTGAAGGAATCTCTTAAGATGTCAAGATAACATGTAAAGAAAGCTCTTAGACTTGCAGAGGTTTCCATGTTCTGATAATGATTATGGTGGGATTATAAATACCCTGTCTGGAATATCTTGACTGGAATGAAAATAATGGTAGTAATGTGTTGAGACCTCTTTGGAGGAAGGAATGCACATTTGTTCTGAATTTGTCAAGTGAGAAGATAGCATGGTTGGGATTCTGAGGTGTTAGAAACGATGATAAGTAATAAGAAAGGGTAATGTGTTAAAGCCTCTGTCTACTGGGAGCAAGTAATTCTTAATGAGAGAAAAGAGGACAAATTGTAGTCCCACTTTAGCAACTCATAAATTTAAATTCTGCCATGACTGTAGTAAAATTGCAGATGTTAGTTTATATCATTAAACTCATACTATTTATCTCTACATTCCCATTGAGAGAAATTCACTGTACTGAGATCCTGCTATACTTCTACTTTATTTTTTAACTCCTGTAGTCACCATTATTTGTTGTTAAAAAAGAACCTGCGATCAGAGTCACAGAACGACCCTGGTTAGAAGGGACCACAAGGATCATGAATCGCCAACCCCCCTGACACAGGCCACCAACCTCCACATTTAATACTAGACCAGGCTGCCCAAGGCCCCATCCAACCTGGCCTTGAACAACTCCAGGGATGGGGCATCCACAACCTCTCTAGGGAGCCTGTTCCAGAAGTTTAATGCTCTCACAGTAAAGAACTAGTGCTTTTTTTTTTTTTTTTTTTTTTTTTTTTTTTTTTTTTTTTTTTAATTTTAATGTTTTATGATGGAAATCATTTACAATGAAACCTATGCTATGGTTTCCCTCAGCAGTGCCATTTTATTTGTCAGTGCTGGACAAAAGATCAGAGCTTGTCACGGATGCCCTTCTTGGTGTTCTGCTGGACTGCAAAAGATCAGACAACCAACTGAGTCAAGCATCCCATCTCAAACAGGCAGTATGACAAGGTGCCACACCATAAAGAAAAAAGGCAAAGTTTCTAAAATGGAAATCAACCCCACATCTCTAGAGTGGCAATCTCGTATCATCCCGTCCAAAATGACAGTATTGGCCTTTATAAAATATGTTGTGAATGTTTTATGAAATTTGTGATGGAGAAAATCTGGGATATAGAGAATTTTATAACAAAAGATACATGTGATACATAGACTTTACGTCATTCTTAGAACAAACATTACGGTAGAAAAAAGAACTCTCTAAAAGAGTTGACCTAGTAAAAATGATATAAAGTTATTTCATCAATATTATCATTATTTATTTCTTGTTATGCTTGTAATAATTCAGGTGCTTTCCAAACAGAAAAGCTTCTGGCCCTGCCCCAAGGAGCTCACAATCTAAAGGAGGATAAGGGGAGAGATGAGGAGAAGGGGTCCACAGAGCAGTCAAGACTCCAAGATGGAAATCAGCCATAACTTAGTAATCAAATGTGGTGTGAACACAGTGTTGCAAAGCTATACAGACCTTTACCCCACTATTCCATTTTGGCACAGTGAATTCACTCCTAGGTGCCATGACACAGGTGCATGTACAGAAAGGAAGCTCGCAATATGTGAGCTCATAGAATGTAGCATGTGTGTAAAGCAGAGCAGAAAAACTCACCCAAATATATATCAATGAGAGGATTTTCAAAACTCAGTTCAGTACAAGGACAGTTTATGTCCATAATGGTATGGCTTCAGGTCATATCCTACAAGGTGGAAGTTAACATGTCATGGATTCCATTTGTTTTGTCCTCATTTTCTGCATGTTTTGTGTTTCTAGGGATTTAGGATGTAGGTATACTCTATGCACCTGAAGGTGCAAATGAACTACAAAATCTATTACAGTAGGCACAGGGATGTTAAGAATGAAATGACCACAATGATGTGGTATATTCATGTCTCCATGGACGAAGGATGGTGTGGAAGCTCAAGGGTGTTCCTTCTTAGTTCAGTTGTAAATTTAAGTTTTTAATAATGTAGGACACCAGTCACTAATTGAAAAGCAACAGACTGTTTAATTTTAAAAATACCATTTTTGACTAAGACAAGAAGTCACTTATCAATTAAGAAAAATACTATTAGGTTTTCTTTATACATTTAAATGTCTAAGTAATTTTATAAAACTTCCGATCAGGTTCTACTAAACTCTGAAGCTGTCAAAGGAACTTTCTTCAGGTTTGCTTTTAAAAACTTCTAAGCAAACTGCCATATTTTCCAAAGTACTCAGGGTATCACTGTATGCTTGTTTATTCCTGATGTATCTTTCTCTTAGCAAATACAAGTGTATTGTGAAGGCAAAAGCTAATAAGCAGCAGAGCATTAAAGTGCATAGGTTGTCCGCATTTGGAAAAATAAATGGTTGGAGAAGCAGTAGCTGTTGTGACTATGGATTCCTGGGGAGTAATCCATCATCAAATTTTAGCAAGCCACAGATATTTCTTTTGCTATAAGACACATTTTTACAGTCTTCAAATCCTGTGTATTTCTAACAGCAGCATCAGGAAGGTAATAACTCTCTTGCTGAGTGGGAGAAGCTGTAATTAAATAATCAAATAGACTGATTGTTCAAAATTTACAGGTATTCATATTCCTTCAATAAATAAAAGAATATTCTTTATAGTTTGTTTCTTCATAGATTTTGAAGCAAATCAAGTTCCTAGCAATTTAAATAAATGATTCTAATAGCTTGACATGACATATGTTGACAAGAACCACTTATGATTATTATGTTGCCCAGAATTTTTAAGAACCTACAAAGTTAAATAAAGGCTTACAAGTCTCTTAAGCTACTTTTATTTGCATAGAAAAATATTTATCATAGGAGTCAACTATCATATGAGAGAAATTGCTTTTGTTGAAATTGAAAAAGATAGCTAAAAAGTTTCTGTGGGTTATTGCAACAGTACAAGAATACAAGATGCTTCCATTTATTAAAAAATGTAAAACAAATTGTGAAAGCTAAAGCAGGCTACAAAACAGAAGGTCCCTTTATTATCTTTCTCTTGATTACTGTGTTACAATGTCATGTGCCACAGTTGAGTACTATAAAGTGTAATTCTGCATTTGCTAATATGTTCTTAACACATTCCCCCCCAAAAGCACTATGCAAAATATATATATTTGTTAATGCTTCTTCCTGTAAGCATCACAACCTGGTTATCACATAGTCACCCTGCTCAATGGTTTCCTGTTTCCCATCACAGTCAGTGCTAATGTCTGATTCCTTGTCCAGCTGATCCTGTGGTGTGGCTGGTTCTGAGTTCTGTAACTCCACTTTCTCTGTTTCTAAAGCACAAATACTTCCCTCATCCTGTGAATCCAAAGTGTTGTTGTCATTTTGCAACTCAGCTATCATGCACTTTTTATCAGGGCTTTGGGTGTTTACTTCACAGTTCATAGTCAGTTCTCCCTCTTCCAGTTCATCATTGTTCTCACACTGTTCTTCTGCCTGTTGACGGGAAACTTCTTCAGAAACAGTGTATATTTTATTTGTACTCTGCTCCACAGAGTTTGTTTTTGATCGTCTGTGAAATAACCCAAAATTTTTTATGTCTGTTACAAAATTCACACGCTTCTGTTTCTCCTTAATGGACTCTGACACCAACATTGCTGAGCCGTTGCTTATGTTATGTGCTTCAGAGGCAATTGTGGCTGATCGTGGGTGAATCATTGTCGTAATATCAAAAAGGCTGAATGCCTTTTTCTTTCCTTTCTTGTTTCCTTCACTCTCATACTTTTCTTCAGATTCTGACAGAGAGGCAGCATCTTTATTCATTTTTGGAGTCTGCAAATTAGAAAGCTTGCTTCCTTTTAGCAAACCCAGGACTTCAAAACGGAAGCTGGAAATATCTTGTTTTAACTCCTAGAAAAGAATAAGAGAGATCAGAGGATTAGCTCAGAAAGTAATATCAGAGAATGAAACCTGATGTGACTTTTCCTCTTACATTAAGAAATAAAAAAATAAAAAGCTTATGTTATGGATCAATTATGAGCTTCATTGTCTGGATAACACCTGAGGTCTTCAAGTTACTTAGCAGTCTCTGCTTAATAGACCTTCCAAGTAAGGCAAAAGAAGTGATCAGAAATTTTATCAGGGGAATCTTCAGAGGAAATCTATCTTGGTTTAGAAATCATTGACAGTGGTGGAGATAAGGACTTATGTGGTGGCACATAAGGACTCCTAGGCCCTTTTCAACAGAGCTGCTTTCCCCAGTGTGTTTCCATCTGCTAATTAGCCTGTACTGCAACAGCTTTTCTACGGGGATCTTATGCGTGACACATATGTGAAAGCTTCTCTGTGAGTGGAATGCAGGAACTGCAGGCAGGACTTTGTGCATATCTCCTCGATGTTGGGTAGCTGGCAGCCAAGAAAAGAGCTAATCACTGCAGCCTGTTTCTTGCCAGTACAACTTCTGACCTTTGCTCCTTACAAGCCTGTCCTAGGAGAAGACATCTTGTTTTACAAGGTGTCTGTCTCTTCATTTTCTGTATGAGAACATGTGAGCAACTAGCTCAGGCAATTTCTGTATCTTCTGTGTGCCAAAGCTGAAGCAGAAGTAGTATTTTCATTTTAATAGTAACAAAATTTTTAATGCTAGAAATGCTATGTAAAGGTTATGGAGCATACAGCCACTTAGTCTGTGCCAGATTAAACAGATTTTAATATTTCACTCCTTACCTAAGTGTTCAGTTTATTAAGCCATGTAAAATGTGTTCTATATGCAAAAGTGCTAGTGCACTCTATTACACATAATCTCTGTTTCCTAGGATGAAAGTATTTGCAGGTTACGTTAGCAAATATTTTTTTTTACATACACTTAGTCCCACTTTGATGTTCTCTTAATTCTTCCTTCACTTCCCCCCATAATTCAAACTAGATGATAAAAGTGATTATTTATCCAGCAAGCAAGGGCAGTTGTTGTAGTCTATAGCAATATCCATGGACGCTGCTCTATGGAGTAAGATATGTGCAATTGTACAGGTGGAGACTGGGAAAAATGTGCTTCACAGTTCTTTAAAATATCTATGAACATATAATTAAATACATACCTTAAAATTTTCTTCTGTCAGCCCTTCCTCAGTTTTGGCATCTCTAATCATTGCCGCAACGTATCTCTTAACCAGATTTCTCATTACTTCCTAAAAACATAAAACATCGTATTAGTTTTCTGAGTAATAGTTACTAAATCTTTGCTCAGTGGGTCTGCCCAACTTTTTGTGTTTTAGGAACATGACAAAAAATGTACAAACCACAGATATGGGTTTTTGTTTGTTTGTTTGTTTGTTTGTTTGTTTTTTCTGTGCTAACCTTTTCAGTAGTAAGCACTGATTTAAATATCCTGAGTGGATGCACTGGGTTTGGTCAGCTGCGTGCCTTGTGTTGGTAACCTGCTCTCTGATAGTGAGCAGTAGCTGATACCTCATGAGGAGTGCGAGTACAGTCACGTGATGTTATTTCCAGCTGTAATCTTCCAAGCCTTCTGCAGTCTAAGATTCAGGGACCTCGTGAATCAGAAATGTTAGCTTTAGGATTAATGGCCTGTGACAGGTTTTTCCTGTGTGTGTAAAACTCATGTAAATTTTCAGCATCCACAAATCCTCTGCCAATGAATTTCAAGGCATTGCCAGAGTGAAACTCCTTGAGGGGTTTTGATTTTTTTTTAAATCTGTTCCCTGATAGTTTCCAGTATTTCTCTGTACTTCCAAGAACTCTAAAATCATTTAGTTTGGAAGAAATCACTGGAGGAATCTCTGCAGTTGTATCAGGTTGTTTAAGTCCAGTCAAGTGCTGAATATCTCCCAGAATTGAGAAGCTGCAGCCTCCCTGTACTGCTTTATTTATTTTATTTTATTTTTGGTCCTTTACCACCCTCAATGTGACAAAGATTTTCCTTACAGAATTTCCCTATTGAAAACTTGTGTTAATTGACTCTTGTTCTTTTTCTTTGCACATCCAAGAAATGTCTGGCTCACTTCTCTCTCTAACCACCCACTGTGTTATTGGAGATAACAATTAGGTCTCCTTAACCTACTTCATGCTGAACAAACACAGATCTCAGCTTCTCCTTTTATGTCAGTAATTTATCCATCTTGGTGGCCCTTTGCTGGATTCCTTCCAGTTTGAAATATCTCTCTTGTAGGAGGGGGCCCAAAACAGGACACACTGCTTCAGATACAATTGTACAAGAGTGGGCTGGATGAGAATAATCACTTCCTTCAGTATGCTGCCTACAGCCTTGTTAACACGGGCTATTAGGTATCTGATGTTCAGTCAGTGGATAGATAGTTAATAGCTCCCCTGTGTTCACCTTCATGATTTCAAAGACTCCTGTTGTACCCTTCATAGCCATCATTTCTTCTGGTTGGAAAGTCCTGATTTATAGTGTCATTTCCCATATGGAATTCATTCATTTCCAAGTTTTCACGTGTACAACCCACACCTTAGTGGATATGCTCCCCATTAACACAACAACAAAATTGAAAATAGATCTGAAATTATCCCTTATGCTACAATAATCTCCCCAAATCAAGAGACAGAAACAAGAAGGATGGAGAAGAACAGCTGGCAGCAGTCAATCAATCCCTGTAGGCAGAGGGATGATTAAGGATCTCTTGATAGATGAGCAGAACTGGAGAGGGAGAGATGGAAAGCTGACTGATGAAGCATGTCAGGTAGATGCATGTACATTCCCAGCTGATCCCAGCAGGGATGTGGGAGTGTCCATGTTTTTTTTGTTTGTTTGTTTGTTTGTTTGTTTTTTTAAGGCAAGCCATGTTGAGGTGGATTAAGTATCAGTTTGTCCAGAATTTCTTTAGGAAAATATCCTTTTTCAACCCAAAAGTAGACTTCTTTTCAAATGCTGTTATTTCAACATCAAATATTCTACACTCTTTTGCTGAGAATGAAATAAATATGGCTCTTCTTTCTTTTCTTTTTCTTTTTTTTCTGTTTTCTTCAGAAATCCTTCTCTTCCATCTCTCCTCTCCCAAAAGAATCTTTTGAAGGCATAAAAAAAAATTGCCAAAAAAATAAACGTGCAGCTTTACCTGGTATTGATGATGTCTTCTCAGATTGTCAGCTGCACGTCTCTGAAAAAAGGAAAAGAATGTAATGCAACAAAAATCATGAATGTCTATTTGATAGTAAAATACAGCACACCAAAACAACAACACTGTGCAGTATGTGGTAACTAACAAGCTGAGAGACACTGTTCAGTATCCACTGAAAAAATGGCAATGTTGGACTGAAGAGTGTCATTAGCTTCACAGGAGGGAGTATGTTGACACTAAGAAAGCAAAGTGGATTTACTATATTTCCATCAGTGTGCTGTTATTCTGGCATTGTTGTGAATGTTGTGGGGCAGACAGTTATTTGCTTGCAGATGACTGAAAGTCATAAATCTGATGTAGAAGAACAATGAGTTGTGTAACGAACTTGCACAGACAGAAGGAACTGAGAACAGCTTGGCATACAAACAGTCTTAGATATGGCTATTTCCTTATGTCTCATTTAAGACAGAGGTATCCAAAGCCTACAATATAAAGACATTTTAAAGAGAAAATTCCCTGCTTAGTTCTTTGCTATAAGGACTCTTGATAGATGGGGAAGCACAGAAGAGAGCAGCTCAGCTATGAGATGAAGAGTTTGGTGTTGAGAAGGAGGGATAGTAAGAAGTATAGTAACTATGATGAGGAAAAGTAAAAAGAAGCCTGGCAGGATTAAAGTAAAGCATAGACTTCAAGTAAATGTTGCATTAGCACATACCGCTGTATCTATGGGATGTCCAGTAAAATGTGGTGAAAAATAAAAATAAATAAAAATAAAAATAAAGCCTTGAATTAATTAGTCCTTGAATTACTGTTGTCTTCATCATACTGAGTCACATCTCTCTTTATTCTCTACCTTAATTAACCCTGACAGGTGAAAGAGATTTTTATATTTTTCACTTGGATTCTTCTATCTGCTGCTTGTTAGAAAAGTAGGAGTCTGACCACTGGTTGTATTTCTACAAAACAGAACACTTAAAATGTCCTAAAACAGGATAGTATGATATACAAGAGATTCATTAAAATTAATCTCTGTTGCATGATAAGCCAAGTATGATAAGGTATTCTGTCACCTTATTTTGCTTGCAACTGATTAGCAATTTATTTATGATTACCACTTTCCCATTTTGGGAACAGATTTCTGCAGTATGGTTGATTTCATTTTGTAATTAACTCAATAGTTGCAGTACCTGCATGTTCAGCAAAAGAAAATAAAAAAGTGAAAATCACAATTTACTAATTGTTCTGTACATGTACCATGAGATAGGGCTTTATTCAAAGGTATCTCACCTTCAAGATTTTTCCAAATGATCATAGAATCATAGAATGGCCTGGGTTGAAAAGGACCACAATGATCATCTTGTTTCAACCCGCTTGCTATGTGCAAGGTCACCAACCACCAGACCATGCTGCACAGAGCCACATTCAGCCTGGCCTTGAATGCCTCCAGGGATGGGGCATCTGCAGCCTCCTTGGTCAACCTGAAATGATGCTTCTGCATCTTACATCATATTCATAGGAAAGATGGAAATTCTTCATGTATTTACAGAAGGAGAGATGAGATTGCATGTCCACCACCATGGCTGAAGGGACAACATAGTCATGGGAAGGACAATATCCTCCCATCATCTACACCACTAGCCAGGCTTATTTTTCTGTTTTTTCTCTGCTGACCACACGATGGAGATATTTCATTCCTTCTGATAGAGTTTCAGGGGAGTCTGAGGCATTATGAGAACTCTCAATAACAGCTCTGACTCGCAGGCAAAGGGAGAAAAACTTTAAGGTGTATCTGAAACACACTTCATTTCAGGTAAAGCTAATAACTCCTATAGATAAAACAAATGCTTGCTCTTTTCTTGTAAACCTCTTTCTGCAGTTGCTGCCTGCTCTGCTTTGTTTTACAGTGAAATGTGAAATAAAGGCATAGGTTTAACTCTGTACCTGCTGCGAGATATAGCCAAATCTGATTTATCCTTTTAAAAGCCAATTCTGAAACTCCCAGAAACAAGGGCTATGGCTTTTCCAGTCAATGCCATGACAAAAAGTGCAATTTGGGATGCCTATACAAACAAATGTATTTAAGTAATAATATGTCCAGAACAGTTGTACTCCCCTTAACAGTAGTTTTCAATTAATAGCTCTGAGAAACTGAAAGAGAATGCATTTAATGGTGTATTTATATATACATGCTGCAAAGGTAAATATGCAGACACATAGCCTATCCAAGTAATTAATTCCATCAGTTCTCTATCTCCAGTTTACATGTTCAAATTGTGTTCCCAGTTCATAATCTCCTTTTGCGTCCTTCTCAAAGTGCAATGAATCATTACTTAATTGCATCTGAAGGTCAAGATACTCACTATACATAAAATTATATTAGCAAGTATCTCTTCCTTATTTACTGCTCAGCCAGATTTTCTCTACCTGGCCTAACTTGTGGTTGTTCACAACTTGTTTCAAGTAATTGCTGCTCTGTGCGCACAACATACTGAAAACTATGACTGACAAAGTAATAAAAGTTAAATCTGACTGAAAAATAGCAACAGTGGAAGAAATAGTCTTGTGATGTTAATGTCATATGTGACTGCTATTGCAAAATTTCAACACTTTCCAATGGGTGGCACCAATATGCTGTAGGAAGTCCTAGCAGCTGTTTTACTGGGAGTGAAAACTATTTTGGTCTTCCTGTTTCTGCCATTCTGAGTAATTTGTACTTTTGGAGAAAAAATATCTCTAGCAATCAAAAAATGACACAGTACTAAATCACATCTTTGGAAGTTATTTATCAAAAATATATTTTTTAAAAGCATGAATTCAAATTCCTTAGAACGCATTCTTTTGTGACAATCAGATAATCTGGTAATTGACTGATGGGATATATTCCCATATTTGGAATAGAAGCATTTTACGACAGGGACAAGAACTTAGCTGTGTTTTCCTGTGAGATGATCTTTGATTATACAACAAACATACTCCAGATTATTGATTTCCATTCCACATGGAAGGTGCTATTTCTTCTCTTAGTTTTCAGCAACAAACATGTGAGGGAATGTACAAAACACTGTACTGACTCTGAACTTGCATCATTTCCACTTGGAGAAAGAAGGTTAAGAGAATGAGAAAGAAGATTTTCTTTGACAAACACCAATCATCATCATGTAGATTGCTTGAAAAAGTAGCTAGGGAAAAAACAAACAAAACACAAAAAAAGCTATTTACCTAAACATGAAATGCAGAAAAAAATACTGAAGATATGCTTGGTAAATCCTTTCCACTGTATACCCTGGAATATTTAAAATTATAGGTAAAACACTTTCTGGTGACTGATAAAAAAAAAAAAAAAAAAAAAAAAAAAAAAAAAAAAAAAAAAAAAAAAAAAAGTTGGAATGAAATTTGAGGAAAATAACACAATTTACTCCACTAAGCTCGGGGATTTTTTACTTGCATCTATTCTAAAATAGCACTAGATTTCAGATGCTCAACAGGAGTCACCTTGAGACACCCAAAGCCCTTGGGAAGTCAGTAGCACTTCAGCCTGATCAATAAAATTACATTACTAAACTGGGTCTTGAGAAGGTGAGCTGACAAAGTTAGCAGAAAAAACAGAAATAGCTTAAAGGGAGGCACACATTGTTATTTCAGTGTCTAAAGTGTAGGAGATATTTTGTGATAATAGCTAAAGAGAATGCTGCATACCTGGGATATGTCAAAATGACAGAAAATAACAATGTGCTGTAATCTGAAAAGGTAGATCTCTGTCTGATTAATAGCAGTGATGAAGTGCTAGTAAATGACATGTGGACAGCCTGGCATTCCTGTGCCAAAGAAGCCAGCTGTAGCTGTGGTTAAGAATGTGTCACCAGCATGATTGGACAGCCTTTGGGAAAGGTGCTGTCCCATGGAAAAGCTTCCTTGACCCCACCACCCACCTCTTCAGCAGTTTAGTACAAAAAGAATTCCAGAAACACAGTCAGAAAGAATAAAGTTAATCATCTCTCTTCAGATGCTCCTCGCTTCCTTGCAGACTCTCTTCTTTCATGTAATATCTTTGCTGAAACAAGCACTGTAAATGGTCCTCCCAAGCAAACATACCATAGTTATCTAGTTATCATAATTATCAGAGTTATTTTGGGTTGCATATTAGGAAAATTTCATTCTCTGAAAGAGTGGTCAGGCACTGAAATGGGCTGCCCAGGGAGATGGCTGAGTCACAGTCCCTGGAGGTGTTCAAGAAACATTTATATATTGTACTGAGGGACATGTTTTAGTGGGGAAATACTGGTGGTAGGTGGACAGTTAGACTGGATGATCTTGGAGATCTTTTCCAATCTTGGTGATTCTTCAATTCAACAATTCGATATCCACTGACATTTTTCTTTGAACGAGCTACATAAATCCTTTATTTGTGTACTTGCTACAAATTTTCCTGTCCCTGAATCCTTTCTTTATGAGTTCTAGTTGTATATAATCTTTTCAAGGGTTTTTATTTTTATTTAAATATAAGTCATCTATATATAATCCAACATAAATCTCTATATATGCATTCTTTATATATACATACACACACAGAGTGGATTTTTGGTTACACATTTATACATCCTTGGTTCATTCCTGGTTCATACTTCTGGCTTTTTGGTGCTGCTATTTTAATGCCTTATCTTATATCCAGTCCTTGAAAACTTTTGTCTTCAACAAGACAACTATATTCTGTTATTCTGTCCATAATTTGTTTTGCACTCTCTAGCACTAACTCAGCCTTTGGATTCCCATTATTGTCATTCCTACTGGCAAACACTGCAGTACGTCACTGCTTTCTAATAGCAAACATCATTTAGTGGTTTCAGGGAAAAAAAAAAAAAAAAAAAAAAAAAAAAAAAAAAAAAAAAAAAAAAAAAAAAAAAAAAAAAGTTTTGAAATCAGAGTTCTGCCTCACATAAAACCTGGGATTCATAAATCCATCTAGCTGACACAAGAAAATGAGCCTGACTGGAGTCTATAGTGTTTTTTTCCCACTATCAGTCAGAGGAAGGGTATCAGAGTTCATAATACAGGGCTCCCTGAAAACAAGTGGGTTCCAGCAGAGATTATCTTGTAGATCTGAGGCAGAGATTCCAGTGAGCTGAAGTCAGAGAGCTGTCAGTTAAGCTTGGACAAAAGGCCAAGATAACTTTTCACTTCCATTTGTTTGTAAGGGTGCAGTATTTCTAAATTTAATCTGTGATGGTGTTCACTGGGACAACTGGAAAAATTCTGTAACTCAAGACCAAGCTGTGGGTGATTTAAATAAGCTTTTCACTATCTGAAAACAGCACATTCCCTCAGAACAAACTCTGAGCTCATGATGGCATGCCCATTTTTTTTCTCCAATGATTTAACCTCCTTATTGGGAAAATTCACTGCACTTAATTAGGTCTGCTTTACATCTATCTGAACTGTACGTAGACCTGAGTGAAGAGTGGCTCTCACACTCTGGTATCTACAGACAGATTTTCCCCATGCAGAAATCACAGGGCACAGTGCATACTCAATTCTTAGTTCATTTTGGAGAGTGAATGCATAAGTGGGCCTAAAAAATGCAAAATGATCCTAAATTAGACAGCCGTGTTGGGACTCATTTTATACTTGAGGAGCTAACTGAAGAATATTGCAGTTTTATGAGATGCTCTGAATCTATCTGGTCAACCAAGGCCACTGACTTCTTCCAGGCTGCAGGAATTCTTGTTAAATGATAGCTCAGCTGGTGAAAACTGCTTTGGAATGGTGACTATTCTGTAGTGAGGACTAGTGATAGATATAGCCCTGTTGTCTCCTAGGCGTCATGATTTCCATTTTTCTTCTTCAATGTTATTTCGTGGATTTTTTTTTTTCAGTTTATAGAAAAGAAAAAAAGAAAAACCACACACAAAAAGTCCTTATATCGCTCCCTCCTCCTTGTCCTCTTCTTCCAATTAGTTCAGTTATTAGCAGTTCAAATCCGAATCATAGGGAAACCAGGTTTACCTCCTTCTCTTCTCTTTTCCCAAGGGAGAACCTTTTCCTCCAGGGTATTCACTACATTGGGATGGGAGTTGTCTCCTGTCAGTGCTGTTCTGCTTGGTAAAAATAGTTAAACACCCACTGGGGAATGGAAGTGAATTTGAGTCTCCCATAGCCCAAGGTATTTGCTATTCTTAGCATGTGCTCCAATCAGAAATTCTGTCCTGAAGCTGAAAAGTCATTCCCAACAAAAGGTACTTTGAAGCTGGTATACATTCATCAAATAAATAAATAAATGAATAAATAAATTCATGGTTTGAAATGTGAAAATTTTCCCAACCAGCTTTGTATATACACTCCTTATCCATTGACCCTTTGCTGCAGCAGTTTTCTAGAACCAAAGCTGCTTTGTCTAGCAGTTGTTATTTAGGCACCCCAGCAGGAGGCAGTTGCTGGAATCTGTTGTTTGTCTGAATCACCAGTCCCACCATGTAGGGCTGAGAGCACCCTGCCTCTTTCTTCCTCCTTCCAGACAGCCAGGAATGAGTTTACTTACAGAGCTGCAAGTTGAGAGGGAAACAAAGGAAAAAGAATCCTGGGTGAAAAGTCTGACAGAATATTATCCTGAAGTGTTTTTTGGGATGGATAAAAGTATTCCGTATCTGTCCCAGTCAGTCAGGAGTACTGTGATAACCAACTACAGATCCTCAGCCGCTGTGCACTGGCATTTCTCCATTGATTTAATATCACTCTATCAGTTTACACTATCTAATCTACCCTACCAAATGCTTAACAAATGCCTAGAAGTGTTGCCCACTCTCCCCCCACACAAGTACAACAGTCTCTCTATTTCTAACAAAAAATCGCACTTTTTTCTCCACTTGCTCTTTAAGCTCTCTTCTTTTCTTTGCTAGCTTACACAAAGATGCTCTATTCTCATTTTTTCAACATTCATTCTCAATTTGTTCTTTATTTTTATTTCTATCTGAATCACTACTTATTTGTCTTCTCTGCTTTTCTAATAATAATATGAAGGATTTTTTTAGTGCTTCTTTCTTACAGTCTGCTGATAGTTTGTTTTAATATCATACTCATGCTTACAAGCTTCTTTTTTCTGGCTCTTTCTTTCATATCTACAAGCATGACAGTGAAGTGAAGCACACTTCCCTTTCAGAATGACCAACAAGATCATGATATTGCAATAAGCCCGATTAGAAGCTTTTCACAAAGCGTACAAAGAGAATCTATTCATCAGTTTAGGAAGTGTGATTTAGTTTTATGTGCTGCACTGCCTCCTTATTATGCATCTGTGTATCAATATGAACTTGTTCCACAAGTTGTACCTAGTGATAAAACTGAATTCCAGGATATGACAGGAGAATAGTTAGGTGAAAAAATGGGCTTATTACTCACTTTGTCAAGAATCTAGTAACAAAGCCACAGAAAGAAAAAAAAGGAAGTCTGTAAAGTAATGGTCCAGCAAATAATTGAACCCCACTCTTGGCTTCTTTGGTGTATTGCAACCAGTCAGTAGCATGAGGACTACAGTCCTGCCTTCTTCCCCTTACATGATATTCATTTACTCTCACTTGATGCTTTGCTACTTGAGCTCCTTGCAGTGAAAACATTTATATTCACCAAATTCTCATAGTGAAAAAAACCATCATCCACATTTGACTTACAATAGATTCGTTTGTTTTTTTATTTATTTATGTCAACATTGCCTAACCGAGGACTAGCACTGACTTGATTTTTTTTTTTTTTTTTTAATTATTATTCAACATGCAGAAAACATTCCTAGAGAGATTTATTTGCTGATGGTTCAGGCTGTTGCCTGAAAATTGTGCTGTTGACTCAACTGGATAAAGTTAGGAGAAACACATTCAAGTTTGCTTTATCCATTGTAGCTACCAGAGAAAGGGTGTGGTTGAGATATTACACAGATACCTACTGAATCCAAATGCAGAATTGCTGTGGCTTAATCCAGCAGGCAGCTCAGAGTTACACAGACACCCATTCACTCACTCCCTGCTCCCAGTGAGATGGGAGAATTGTTAAATAAATAAATAAATAAATAAAAAGTAGAACTCATGGATTGAAATACAAACCATTTACCAGGAAAGAAAAGAAGGGGAAAAACAATAGTGATGATAATTATCTCTATATATAGAGAGATGCATTTGCAAAACAAGTGGCGCACAATGAAATGTCTCACTACCCACTGACCAATGCCCAGTCAGCCCCAAGTAACAGTCTTCCCCCAGCCAGCTCCTCCAGTTTTATTGTTTTCTGTGACTTCTTATGGTATGGACTATCCCTTTGGTCAATTTAGATTCTGGTTCTTTAGTCCTGTCTCTGTTCCCCAGTAGACTCGTGTCCCTCTCCAAGACTGGGCAGCAATGCAGCCCTGCACTGTCACGGCACCAGAAGCCTAAATGTCTTTGACTCTGTAAGCACTGCTCCTCAACAACTAAAGCAGAGGTGTGTTACAGACATTATTTTTCACCTAAAGCCAAAACACAACAAACCACAATGAAGGAAATTAACTCTGTCCTAGCTGAAACCTTTGTGTGTCTTTCTCCCTTTTCCCCTGTAGACATTTCTGCTTCTAATGGGTGCTATTAGAGCAGGAAGGATAGTAATGCAATTCTGAAATAACTGCTAAATTCAAGTGAGCAATTCCCAGTAAGTGGCTACATTTCAAAACGTTTTCTTTAATGGAAACAGCTGTTGGTAAGAGTGCTTTTATGGTAAACTCATTTCATTACACCCAGAGAGAGACAAAGAGATACAAAGTAGTTTGTATGCACTTCTGTCTTACATGACATGTCAGTGGTACTTGAATCAGGATACTTGGGGCATAATCTAGAACTCAGAGTGATAGACAAACATTACTTGATGTTTTTGTTGCTTTTAATCTTTCCTTGCACTGTCTTTAGATGAAGCATCATCATGGTTCATATTGCTGTGCAGAAATCCATTGATGCTTTCTCTTTACACTGACTTGATTTCTTTAAAGCATAGCACCATAATTCTCTATAAGAATTATTATGTAACTACTACTCACAGTAACTGACAATTCAGAGGTCTCTATTCACTGATAAGGATGAGAAATACTTTACTGTATAGAAAAGAGGAGGACTAAGGGCAGAGTAGAACATAAGACTTACCCCTATTGTTCCAAAACTTTCAGGTTTTCTTCTAATTTTTTTCTTGCACAGATGTCTCCATAACCACCTAATTAGATACCAGAGGGACTTAGGGCTTGGTATGACATTGAAAGGAGTGGGCAAAGTCCCTCCTTCTTCAAAGTAACTCATCCAGAGTTTTGTCCGAGCAAACTTCCATTCAATGTCTGCGTGATCCTGTGCAGAAGAAACACAACAGAAATGCACATGTTGCTGTAACAAAGGAGGCAAAACAAACCTCTAGAAAAGCTGAACCTAGAGTTAGAACAATCCTGGAACACTAGTGAATCTTCTTGTCCCTTCTTTTGAAAGAAAGTCTTTAACACAATGAAAAGCTAAGCTGATTTACTCCAGTAAAGAGATATTTTTTACATTCAGTATATATCTGGATTCAAGTTTTCTTGCTTAGCTACAGGCTTTTAAATAATTAACAATCACTCCAACAAGGATAATTACAAGCAGAAAAAATGCAACATTTCTGATAGAGATATTTTGTTATAATAGCAGCTCATTATTATTCCACATAGATCACTCTAATTACTCTGCCTTGTATCAGCTTCAACAAGTCTGTAAGCCTTATGCACTCTCTCAGCTGCCAGCCCCAGAAATTCACAAAAAGGTTACCAAACAAATCATGAGGCTGCTTCAATCTGTTGAGCTGAATATCCTCCTCTTTCTTGTACTTCAAAATTATGTGTTTGGAATTGGTTGCTAGTGTTTTGATTTTTAGTTTGAAATTTTATTTCTTTTGGATTTTATATAAGATTGCATAGTTTTAAAAAATAATCAAAACCCAGGGCTTGAAAAAAATTGCAAAATCCTATCAGCAGAACAAGAAATGTAAAGTAAAAATGTTTGATCTGGGCAACAGATATAGAGGCCAAGTACTTCAACCAATAAGGTAACCCAAACTTTAATATTTAGGCACATACGCTACAATCAAAACAGTTATTAAGACATTCTTGGAGAATGTCACAGTACGTGTTTTTGTGAATGTTTGTGTGCCATGGTGTCATGTATAACTATATACTAACCCTATTACTGCTGTTAAATAAACACATGCAATCTTAATTTCTTTTGTGTGAAACTTTGTAATTAAAAACAAACAAAATAAACAACAACAACAACAAACAGAAAACACATTTAAAAATCTTAAGAATGTGAATGTTTCCTCCCTCTATTTGTTTGCTTTCTACATGACTATATTTGGATTATCATACAATGAATCAGACTTTCATTGCATTAGCCTCATAAATATTCAGCTGGGAATTAAAAATAAGACAACAGTTCTGATAAGGATTTCAGTTTTCATGAAAATAGAAAAAAATACACCACTTAATGAGGAGTTCTGACCTATTGTTTCACTTGTTAATGAGTCCAAAACTGTATGTGAAATTCAAGCGATTAATTTCTATTCACTGTATATTTATGTTATACAAGAATCCAAAAATAATGATGTTATAAAGGTTAAACATGTTAAAAATAAAGTAGGGACTGAACAATCTGTGGCAGACAGTGCAGTAACGAAAAGAATGTACATATTATAAATAAACAACTTACAGCAATAAGTTGGTAAGAATTATTCATCATGGCTATTAGCATGTTGAGTAGAACAACCAGAGAGATTACATTATAGGTACCAAACATGGTGGCCCCTACAAATTCAGTAAATTCATGCTTTGGTTGCACATTGGTCACATATAGATTGATGAGTCCAAATATAGACCAGAATAATGACTGCAGCGTTTCAAATAATCTGAAAGACAAATCCCAAAAGGAAAAGCTGTTTAATACCAATGCATATACTTTTCAGATTATTCAGTTTTTCCCAAGATATACAAAGACCTTCAATTAACTAAGGTGGATGGTGCTCAATACAATAAAGTCAGTATAAATAGAATATTGTTCTGGAGAAACATTACGTAAATGTTTCAGTTCTAAACCTATAGATATCCAACACACTAATAAAACAAGTAAGACTGAGTCTGTTTAAACCTCCAAAGGATATATTTTAGAGATATTATTTTGTACATCTGTTTTCGAATAATTTTGTCTCTGTGCCTGGACCTTACATGATAGAGCAATTATCCAAAAGTAACTCACTGACTGCACTTTAGCAACATGTTGAAGTAATTAGGATATGTTTTTATTTATTTGATGATATAAATTTATGCCATTTTTACTTGTTGAGAGCCACTGAGATGAAAAGTGACATATAAGGGCATTTGTATCTTTAGCATATTTTTTTTTTTTTTTTTTTTTTTTTTTTAAGAATACAGACATTAAAAAGTCAAACATACCACTCTCAAATTACATGTGCTTTTGCAACTAATTGACATAATACCTGGAGAAGTTTGGGGCAGCAGATAGGAAACTAAATGACAATATGGAATAATATTGTTTCCTCCCATGATCAGCTCAGAAAACCTCCCCTTTGTTTTTCTATTCAGACCACATATCAATGCCCACTCAAATATGCTATTAATATGCAAGACTAGAAATATGCTGAGCAAAGTTTCTTGATTAAGAGAAAATAAAAGGTGTTATTTAAATTATACATATATTTGAGAAGGATGCCACTGATATTAAACATTTTAAACACAAAGCAGCCTAAATATGACTCATAGAAGATAACAGGGAATTCTTTATTGTAGGGATTCAATCTCTATGGGAAATGAGATGCAGAGAATTCATTTGATAGTGTTTTGGCTCTATGAATGAATTAAAGAACATAGTGAAGTAAAATTGATTTTTAAGTGAAAGAAAACATTAAAAAATATTAAAATACAAATCAGAATACAAATTTGAACATGTGGAATAGATTGTGTGTCTGTGGAAGTCTGGACTGACTTTTCCTTTCTGAGTTTATCACAGTTACGAGGAATCTTTATGTTTTAGAACTCCAGGCTTATTTAATGTAAGTAGATATAGAAAAATTACAGAGCAACAGCTGTCTAGATAAGAAAACTCTGATCCAGTGATCGTTTGTCTCTTAATTCTAAGTATGTGCTTTCTAATCTCACATTATCTTCCCCTTCACTTTTATTTTGTTTATCTTTTCATATATCTTGAGTTATACAGACTTTGTTGCAGCATAGGATGAACATTATTATACAATGATGTAATGTTAACTGCATTTATTTTTTATTAGGATAATTTTAGGAGTGTCTGTCAGGATTTCACTGACCAAAAAGATACCAAAAAAGAACAAAAAGACAGCCTCTTTCCTGTATACAACATCTAAGTGAGTAAAATATTGGGTTGAGGGTAGAAACAGATCAGTCACTTACGTTGAAAATGCATTATTCTGCTCAGCACATCGTATCCCTTTGCATTTGGTTTCTTGTGTCTCATAGTAGAAGTACAGCTGGTTCAATCCATTTGCAAATGCTAGCAGCACAAGGCAGTATATGAAGAGAAATTTCAAAATGTCCAGCAGCATTCTTCCTAGAGATATCTGCAGAGGTCCCAGGTGAGAATTTGCAGTGAATAATGAGATCAAGCGCAAGGAGCTAAAGATGTTTGCAATTGCAAACAGTGCCTCAGCCACGAGCGTTGGATGCCACATGTCCCAGCTCTGTCGTGGAACCAACCCGCTATACTGAAAACAAACAGAAGGGAAAAAAAAATTACTCCTCTGTTTATATGAACAAACAAATGTCTGTTTCATTAATTTGCTGAGAGTACAATAAAAATAAATGTATTTTGGAAGTCGATTTGTCTGTGTGAGTGTTTTTTATCTTAGCAAAACCAAAAGTGGATGTTCTATCAGTACTCATTCTTCATTTTCATCCTTAGGACACTCTAAACTTTTTTTTTTTTTTTTTTTTTTTTTAACTGCACTTTGTATTTGATTATGACTTTTACAGAAGCAAAATAATTTCTGACTATTCCGATGAAGTAATAATAACCAATTCTGAATATCTGGATTTCAAGAATAATGAAAATTATGGTTGGATAATTAGGTAGACTCACCTTTTCAATAAATATAGATAGGTCAATTATGCATGAAATTAGTAAAAACTTCGAAAAAGGTGGAATAAAATATTTAATCAAGGAATAAATATGTTTCTTAATCACTAACATTTACAAATGATGGAAAAGTGGTTTATTAATGAACCATGGCAAACAGCTCGTGTATCTAATTATCAAAGAGTCTGATCCTTGGAAATACGATTCTTTTCTATTCCAGCTCAACCAAAACATTTACCGAAGATGATAGATGCAACTTTCTGCTAATGCTTATCTACTGTGGCAAACTTGTTATTTATTGGGTCTCATTAATCTGCTTTACAAGATGTATCAGAGGACAGAATCTACACTACAAAGCCCTCTAAATCTATGGGATAATATAGTGCAAAGCAGATATAAAGACAGACTGCGATATGGTCTGTATATATCTACTCTGGGCCACTCAGACACATCCTTCAGAAATATTCAGTATGACTGCAGTGTTAAGCAAAGGGACACTTCCTGTCAGCTTTGGCCAGATGTAACAGTATAGCCACAAATCACATTTCCATTCCACATATAGCATCTATAGAACAGGAATGCTCTTGATCTAAGCATTTTCCATGGCAGTACTTGTTGGGGCAGGATCCTGTTACCATGTTGGAATTGCTTTTTTTTTTTTTTTCAGCTGGTAGGGCAGCTGAGGCTGTACCAGTGCCCAAGAACAATCCCAAGCAGTTTGATTCACTGACAGCATCTGGCAATCTTACAGGCTGGGGAATGAGAACTACAAAACTAGAGAATAACTGTCTGCTGAAGAGTTAAGAATCACTCTGCCTTTTGTTTCATCCACCAGTGGCTCTGGTATTCTACAGTGCAGGGAATTAAGTCCATTCCTACTGGAGTCATAGCTGCATGTGAACTCTTGCTCTTCAAAATGTATTCTCTATTCTTTACATTTATTTTGCTAGAGTATCAGTAGAAAGTGGAGATGAGATATCCTCTCTAGCAGAGAGCTTTATGATAATTTTTACACTCAGGAATGGAGTCTAGAACTTTTCTTATGAGGAGTTAATACTCATTTAAATAAGCATTTGGTCTATGAAATTAGTTAAACACTGATCAAAAACATTTTACAATGCAAGAAGGTGAAAAAATGTCAGCTTCTGCAGAATTGGTGGCATGAGTATCTCATTTGCTACTAAACAGAGTGTATCTGACATGGTGATCATTAAGACAATAAATGCGGAGATAAAAACACATTTTCAATTACTTTTCAGAGCTCTTGCCTTGAACAGGAATATGTTTTCCCACTAGATTTTTATGTCACAGACTGAGATTCATATAATCAGTAACATGAATTTGTATGCATTCTGTAGCAGAGCTGGGAATGGACACCACTTGTTCCAATGCTCAGGTTTAGAAAATATTTAAGATAAAACAAATCGGTTTGGTACATGACTTGGCGTAATACATCATTTGGCAAACCATTACAAAATAAAGAATATTCCAGAAACATAAAAACAACAATTTTTTCTTAGAGTACAACCTCTTCTATTTATATTTATAAACCCCAATCATAACAGATGTGTTGCTTAGAATCAGTCATTCTGGACTCATGTAAAATGTAACAACTTTATTTTTTACCACTATTCGTCATCACGTTAATTATCAGGGAGAGAGCATTATCAATGGGTGTAACAACATAAAGATCTCACACACTGATATACAATTAGAGGCAAAGAGCATCGCCTTTTGGAAAAGATGAGATGTACCCATTATATTTTTTCTGAGTACTGAAAATGAAGCAGATAACTTTGAGCTGTCTTAGCAGTTTGCTTATCCTGAGCACCCTTTGTTGAATTTTCATCAATCTTTTGTGAATTTTACATTACACTATCAACTGTTCTAAATGAATTAGAATATTACTTGGAGAGCCCCAAGTGGGCAATAAACAATAAGTTTTGCTCTAAGAACATCTATCAAGCAGGAGATACTCCTGAGATAAAGGAAGGCAGGCAAGAAAGCCAGAAGGCCTCCGTAGATCAACAAGGAGCTCCTGGACTTAGTTAAGCACAAAAAGAAATTCTACAGGGAGTGGAAGCACGAATGAATTACTTGGGAGGAATACAGAGAAGCTGTCTGAGTGGCCAGGGACCAGGTAAAGAAAGCTAAAACCCAGAAAGAATTACATCTAACCAGGGACATTAAGAGGAGCAAGAAGAAATTCTACAGGTATATCAGTGATAAAAGGAAGACCAGCGAAGAGGTGGACCTTCTCTAGAAGGAAAATGGAGACCTGGTCATAAGGGATACGAAGAAGGCTGAGGTGCTCAGTGACTGCTTTGCTTCAGCCTTCACCGGGAAGGGCTCTAGCCACACTGCCCAACCTGCAGAAAGTAAAGGTAAGAATTGGGAGAAGGAATATCTGCTTGCTGTAAGTGAAGGTCAGATTTGTGTCCATCTAAGAACCTAAAGATGCACAAGTCCATCGGATCCAACAAGATTCATCCACAGCTTCTGAGAGAACTGGCAGATAAAGTTGTCAAGCCAGTATCCATTATATCCATTATATTTGACAGATCATGGGAGTGTGGTGAAGTTTGCACTGATTGGAAAAGGGGAAATATAACCTCCATTTTCAGGAAAGAACAGAAAATCATCCAGAGAACTAAAGGCTGGTCAGCCTCACTTTGTGCCTGGAAAGATCATGGGTCATGATCTTGCACATGAAAAATAAAGATGAGGTGATTACTGGTAACAGCATGGCTTCACCAAGGATGAGTCACGCTTGACAAACTTGGAGGCCTTTTGTGATGGAGTTACAGCATCAGCAGATAAAGGAACAGCAACTGATGTAATCTACCTGGACTTGTGCAAAGTGTTTGACATTGTTCCTCATGAGATCCTGGTTGCAAGTTGGAGACAAATGGATTTGATGGATGGACCACCTGCTGGATAAGGAACTGGCTGGATGGTTGCACTCAGAGAGTTTGCAGTCAATGGCTCAGTGTGAAAGTGGAGACTGGTGATGAGTGGCATTCCTCAGGGACTGGTGTTGGAACCAATGTTATTTAATATCTTTGTAGGTGACACAGTGGGAATGAGAGCACCCTCATCAAGTTTGCAGATGAAATCAAGCTGAGTGGTGCAGTTGACATGCTAGAGGGAAGGGATCCTATGCCTATGACATGCTAGAGGGAAGGGATCCATGCTAGAGGGATGGATTCATCCAGAGGGACCTAGACAGGCTTCAGAAGTGGACCCATGCCAACCTCATGAAGTTCAACAAGACTAAATGCAAAGTCCTGCACCTGGGTTGGGGAAATCCCAAGTACAAACACAAGTTGTACTAAGAATGGCTTAAGAGCATCCCTGAGGAGAAGTATTTGGGAGTGTTGATTGATGAGAGATTCAAGATGAGCTTTCAGTGTGCTCTTGTAGTCCAAAACACCAACCGTATCCTGAGTTGCATCAAGAGAAGCATGACCAGCAGGACAAGGGAGGTGATTCTTCCTCTCTGCTCTCATGAGACCCCACCTGGAGTACTGTGTTCAGTTCTGGGGCCTCCAATGTAATGACACAGCTGTTGGAGTGGGTCCAGAGGAAGGGATAGATTTAGACTAGATATTAGTAAGAAATTCTTTACTTTGCTTGTGGTGAGACACTGGAACAGGTTGCATTTTGAAGTTCTGAATACCCCTTCATGGAAACATTCAAGGCCAGGCTGGGTGGGGCTTTGAGCAACACGGTCTAGTGGGAGGTGACCCTGCCTATAGCAGGGGGCTGGAACTGGATGGTCTTAAAGGTCTCTTCCAACCCAAACCATTCTATAATTCTGTGTTTCTACGATACTCTCACCCTTTGATTCAAAGGAGTTAAAATGGCTTCTCATGCAGCTTGAGATGCTGCAGTGATTCAAAGAATGTAAGATGCATCTAAAATATTAGCATACTGATTTGATAAAAGAGAAATACAGAAAAGCTGTATTCTAGAAAAACCTGTATTGAAAGACTTAGTCTTGTATCAAAGTATTCTGGTTACATTTGGAATACTACCAACTCCCACTCAGAGTTGGGGAACTGTTGCAGGTGTCTGAAGGAATTAAGTTACACTTTCATTACTGGGTTTGTTATATCCTTGTACATACACTGTTTTGATTGCCTACCAGAACTGAGGCTCTTTAAAAGAACAGGAATGTTATTTGGGTGCAACACTTCACAAACAGTTTAAAAATAAATAAATAAATAAATAAATAGCTGCAGAGCCAAGGAGCCAAAGATAGTGCTTTATGAACTGTGATGATTATGAATGGCATGCAAGCTCTAATTTGGAGAGTGATGGATGCACATTAACATAGATAATCTCACCTTGGAATCTGATTACCATAAGCAGAAACTATATGGGATGAATTGACTATAATATCTTGCAATTAATATTATTCTAAAGTGAGTAATTGGCCATCTCCAATACTTTAGACACACACATTTTCTGTGAATTACTTGCTTTGCTACCTGGAACGGTGGAATGACTGTTTATTTTTTAGTTGTTTTATAATGAGAAAACCTTGCATGATTGCATTATACCATTCAGTTTTACTTTCTAATCAAGTTGCACTTACAATTTTTAGAACAAAATTAAAATCTTGTTCTTCTGCATTCCCTCCCCCCCCCCCCCCCCCCCCCCCCTCCCTCTCTCCACACACACACACACACAAATTTTCAGTAAATACTTTCAGTGCAGTCCAGTTTTGCATGGTAGGTAACTCCTTACTGAAAAACAGACTAAGACTAAAATAAAACATAACATTGTACAAACAATATTAATCATAAGCTGTGATTTGCCTTTTCAAAAATATTATAGTATAAAAACTGAATAACTATTAAGGGTTTAAAAAAAAATTGTCTGAGCTAAGTAGGAGAAAAAAAAATAGCTGTAATCTTTTGTTTGCTCTTATTCTGGTCAGACTTCTTCTCAGAGCTGCAGAACATTCATTAGAAGCCTAATTTGTTACCTTAGATATTTTGCTCAAATTAATAATAATAAAAAGAAAAGTTACCTTTGAAAATGCAACAATTTTCAAAGAGATTGTTGCTAAGTACAAGGAGTTCATTACAAAATCCATGAGGTTCCACCAATCATGAATGTAGTCCTGTAGTCCACCATCCCACATCTGTTTAATTTCACCCCAGATAAAGCCTGTAAAAAGAACACAATTCATTAAGAGTGAATACTAAATAAAAAATAGATTTAGATACTTATCTAGATACTCATCTCACAATAGATTGAGTTTCTTTACATTAGGAAAGGTGGATGAGTGCTCTAAATTACATATATAGTCAGTTGAAATTTTATCTTTCAACTAATGTTTTTGGAATTAACTTTTCAGGAAAAAATAATTAATCTGCTTGTACAAGGGCAATTTCTTTGGCTTTCTTCAATCCCCCTTCCCATCATATCCTAATAAATACAAAGAAGGTCACAAAACCAGTCACCACTGCCAACTCTGTCCTCATTATCTGCTGCAATAGAGTTCAACTGGAGATTGCGGGAACCAAGCCAACTCATTAATTTATTTAAATTGAAACAAACAGTGTAAGGGATAGAATTTCTATTGTTTTCTGTCAGTGCTCAAGTAAAGCATTGTATTTCCTATAGGAAAAACAGTTTCTTCAGTCAAAAATGTTCTGTTGTTTCCTTCCTTTGGAGTCTAAAGGAGTAGAAACTGTTTGGGTGCTCAAAACGGTGGGAAATCTTGCAAGTTGTCTGACATGACCTCAGTTCAAAAGCTTCAGAAACAACTGTGTGGAGACTCCTGAGTGCTGCAAACTTCAAAATCTCTCTGAAAATCCCACTACAAATATTGCATTTACTGTATGTATTCATACTTCATACATACAAAATGTGATTTATTACCTATGTTTGCAAAGAAGAGCTGCTTTGCTCTACATTATATGGAATGATAGAACACATAAACAATGGCACATTTAGAGGCATACTGCATATTACTGTCAGATCTTTTTGGTTTGTAATGCCAGTAAAGCTTTCACACTTTTTCTGTTAATTATTTGCTTAAAAGAATTTCCTACTTTCGTGCTCATTGAAGAGACAACATATACAGCAACTAAGGCCAGCCTACAATGTATGGATGTTGAGATATAGTTAATTTATCATGGCTTTCCGCCTGCTGCTAATCATATATTCTTTTAGAAATTGTTGAATAGATTTCATGTGGGAACCACATAACTTCGGTCACAGCTTAGCTGACTTTGAACCTTGAAGTTTTGTCTCAGTGTTTTTCCAGTTGACTGTAAGGGTAAAGGAGGTCAGATGAGGGGGATAGACAGGATGAGTACAATTTAATTGTGTAGTGTTTTGGATTAAGTCATTTTGTCTCCTGATTGCTTTTCAAAGGAAAAATTCCCTTCTTCTCTACCTTGTCCCATCAGATCTCAGACACACATTCCCATTTTGTTTCTGCAATTTATCATCAGAAGTCAGAAGCCTCAGAAGAATCTTAATCTTCTAATAGATCCAGCAACTTTTATTTTCATGCAGTTCTTTTTCAAACACATCATCATCACTATTTCACCTGCCTGCATAGTTGCAGGAACATCCATTACGTGTCCGCTGCTCCTACTTTTCACCCAAGCACCATCACAGTGAGAATATACCTTCACAGGGCTACTAGGTAGGCTCATAAATGCCTGTCAGATTCAGCCTGTGCAAGGCATTAACCATCTGCTTTTCAAAGGGCTGCACACTCCTGTCACAGAGTACAAACAAGACTATAGAAGATGTGGTTCTTTCTTCCCTCTAGAGTACCCTCCGGCATTCAACATGTAGTCCATGAACTTGCAAACATTCTTGCTTGGTCCTTGGCTATGCTTTAGGCACATCTCGAGCGTCATCAGGTTGTAAAAGCAATGGGTTTTGTGGGCTGTAATATACTCGTCACATTTCAAACACTGCTTGGAACTGGTCCTGCTCAAACCACAGAGCAGTACATAATATTCAGTGTGCCACAGGAGCCTGTGCTGGGGCTCAGAAGAGAGCCAAAGACTGTGCAATAGAGATATGGTCCCTAAGTCTTGTTGTTAGTGAACTGATCCTTGCCAGTTTTTAAGTGATCTTGACACTGGGAGGACTCCTGTCACTCTGAAAGCAGAAAGCTGCACTGAGAATAATCTTACAATTTTTTTAAAAATAAATTAAAATAAAACAGTAATAATTAAAAAAAAAAAAAAAAAGCTTTATAGAAATAGAATACACTGACAACTAAACAAACTCTTTTCTAATTCATTGCAGTTAAATATTTCCTTTAAAGTATGCTTAGAGCAGGAGTAGGTTGGTCTGATCAATAAAACAAGTACTTAAAGACTGTAAGTTCATTAAAGTCTTCTGCTGAAGTACTCCATGATTTACAACTGCCAAAGACATGAACTGACATAAATGCAATAAGGCTATTCACTGTAAGACTGTTGCTCACCATCTCATACTTTGGTAGCATTGACAGAAAAATAGAACTATGTACAGACTGAAAAATAAATGCTGTCTAATGCTTTGGCATAGACTTTTTGTTTTGTGAATGAAAAATCACACTCTTATTCCTACCAGTTCCTTCTCTGAAAATGAAATATATGTATAAAGTTGATGTGAAGAGAAATACTGACCTATTAAAGATTTCTAGTGGAACAGAGTAGTGTTGAAGTTTTCAGTGAAAAGTTGTGAATTTAGTTTGATATCGTTGTACTGATGATTTTATTTCATTGGTCCAAGACCACATATCAGTTTTATTCTGATGCAGGGATTATTCTTTTTAAGAAAATGATTTTTGGAAATCCTACATTATTTTTGGCTACACTGGAGATTTGACATATTTGTAATTCTTGACATCCAAATACCTAAGTGCAAACTCCTTAAATAAACACAATTACTGAGATTTTATGTGACTCCAGAGAATCTGAAGCTAGGCTGACTCTGACTCTAACTGACCATAATGGAGCAGATCGTCTCCATTAAGTGATAATTAAGTAATAAAATTGTTCTTTTCTGTTCAGCAGCTGACACAGACCAGATTCACTGTGGCTGGGGATAAGATTTTTCTGACCTGATTTTAGTTGTCTACAATGCAGACAGCTCCATCTGAGGCAGCCACATCAGATTCGCTTTAAATTCAATGGAGAAAGAGGGTTGATCCTGGGGACTGGCACTGATACAGACTCTGGGCTACAGATATCAACATTAAGTCAGATGAATCCCAGTCTCACAGTCTACACCTAATGTAAAAATTAGGGAAAGAGCTGACTGGGAGCTCTTCAATGAAGCAGAATTCATTTAGATTCAGAATTTTTGAAAAAATGTCACTGCTTTTGAGCAGTCTCTGTGCCTTAAGGCTCAAAGTCTGGATCATGATTTTAAAGGCTTTCAGAGCCCGATACTGAAATGGGACTTGGAGGCATGAGATTCTGTACCTTGTGTTGGTACTTTTCTGCTTATAACACTACTCTGGGTGTCAGTTGTCCAGATTTGAGATGGATATTCCAGGCAAATGGATTCCATGCTTGTGACAAGCATGCGTCCATATCCACACATGATCAATAGCACTTCCCAGACATGTCAGATACCTAATATTCTCTTTGAATGAGAAACCTGGGAGATACAAATTCCTAAGATGAACAGCCAAAATCTGTAACTCTTTGTTAATAGCACCATGAAAGTTGAGTTCAGTCTTTGGAGATACCAGGTCTCTATAAGGATAGGTATCCTTATGGATATTGAAATAATGAATACTGGAAGAAATGGAATCTCTATGGTGTTGTAAGTCCTCCCAAATGCACATGGAGGGTTATCCTAGAAAAATGTGGAGTCCTTCTGCAAAACTGAAGACTTCTTCAAGGCCTAGTAAGCCTACACAATGGTTCTGCATTGGGCAAGGAGCATCCAAGAATCCAAGCTGCATGGTTTAGAATTAATTTGTAGTCACACATCCATAGATCTTGAAATGCTGTTGTAGATCATAAAAAGGAACTTTCTGCAAGAGGGAGAAGTCAGCAGGGATAAGTCAGCTCTTCTCTTCACAAAGTCTGATACATTCTTATATTCACTGGGAGAATCAGATAGTGGCTAGGAAAATTGATTTATCTTTAAAAAACCAAACAGACATAGAGATCAAAGAAATATTTTTTCTGTGACCTTACATACTCTCCCTTTCTACTTGGAATACTTAAAAGTAGCTGGACACCTGACTTCATTATCTGAGGAGTCCAATCCTCATAATCCTATCATTTGTTTCTATCATTTATTTTCATATAAATTATCAACATTAAGAAGCTATTCCACCTTATTAATCAAGGATTCAAAACAAGATGCTGAAGGTGAGATGTTAAAGCATTTATTGTTCTTGTTTATAGCTTAAAAGTTAAGTAAGTAAGTAAATAAATAAATAATAGCGTGGATATTTTGAAAGAGGTTGGCACTATACAAATTATTGTGACTTAGTATCTTATTGTTTCAATGAAATGAAGTAGACTTAAATACAGGGCAGGAATCCTACAGACCACATGACGACCTGGGAATTACAAGCAGCATGGAGACATTTTGTGAAGCACTGTGAAGTATTACGCAAGTAAGCAGATCAGTGCAACTTGGCTGTAGCCCAGTTTGATTGTAATTCAGTTTGATTGTAAAAGAAATTTATGAAAATATTCTGAACTTTGTTTTTAAAAACATTTGTGGATTCCTAGCTTGTTTTGCTCTTACCTTTCCTGTGAAAGATTTAGAGCTTTGTGCTATTTTTGTTCCTTACTATCTAGTGATGGGAAGAAGGCTCTTCAGAGTCAGTCTCTGCATGCCAAGTACAACAAGAGCCTTTCAGTATGTGAAGGGCATGTTTTCACTGGGCTGTGAAACTAGTTAACTGACAAACTCAACTTTGCTCTGCAAATTACTCTAGAGTTTTTACAGGTACAAGAAGTGAGATAATGCTGAAGATCTAATGCTCTCAGAAACAAGGGGAGGTTGTTCCTGGGAATTCGTTGAGCTTTTATAAGGCTTGAAATCTCTCTTCTGTTTTACACATGATCTGACAAACTGATTTCTACTGAAGGCATATGATGGTGGCAAGAGGAGCAGTGAGTTCTGCTGGTGTAATTCTAGGGCATATTTTGTTAAGGAATAAGCTATTTCAATGAAATGTGCATGAATTCAAAAGCAACTAGGGCATGCTTTTGTTGTTGATTTCTTGTTTGTTTTTTACACAAGGGCTTGTAGGAATAAGAGAAGGTCTAATGGCTTTAAACTGAAATACGACATATTTCAATTAGATACAAGGAAGAAATTCTTTACTATGAGAATGATGAGGCACTGGCACAGTGAAATTAGGGATGCCCCACCCCTGGAAGTGTTCAAGGCCAGGTTGGATAGGATTTTGAGCAACCAGTCATGTTCTCAAGTGAGAAATGTCCCTGCATATAGCAGGGAGGTTGGAACTAGATGATCTTTAATGTCCCCTCCAATCCAAACTATTCTATGATCCTTTGCTTTCTCCTAGGAATAGGGAAATGGATGTTTGTGGAGTGTGTCTGTGACCTGTATAAGGTCAGGCAACAAGCTAGGAATGACTTAGCCAGAGGTACTGTTCCCCCAGCTCACTTCTCAGGACAGTGATACTCAAGTAATCTGAATCTGGGACTACTGCCCGTTTAAATTATCTGAACATGCATCTCAACACTGAGAATACTTAATATCTAAAATCAGTTTACTCTTCCTGCCAGTATTTACTTATATTTTGTTGCCTTGTGACAGGTGGCAGCACAGGATCACGGATAAATCTAGATAACCCGATTACACAGAATGGCATCTGACATGGAGGTGCACATGAATAAAAAGTCTTCCATACTGAAAAAACTGAACCCAGTGGCATTCATTGAGGCTTGTTAAATGTTCAGGGTCCATACAGTGGATGTGAGCACAGTGAGGTGCTGGAGTATTTTTCAAGAAACAATGCTGTCATAGCAATTGTCACCTACATGCAGGACCCTTTTCATCACTGGCCAAAATGCATAGCTAATGATAGTGACTATGGTGAAAAATAGTTCTTTGATCAGAACTGAACAGTCCCTTGAGTACTTACAGATTAGTTTCACCAAATATCAGATTGTTCAGCTGCTTGAGTATTTATTCAGAAATTTGTAAGTGGGATAGTTGTTCCCTTTAACTAATATCTTAAATAGCAAGAAGTCTGACTTTTCCATTACTCTCATGGATACTGAAATGATACTCATGTAATTAGTAATTTGTAGTTACTTTTTTTTTTTTTTTTTTTTTTTTTTTTTCTTCCAGAAAATCTTCTGAGTTTCTTTAGCAAAATGTGAAATGCAAATGGACTGTGATATGTTATCATAATGGAATTTTAAAGGTGATTTAACCTGCTATATCTATCTTAACTTTATTGTTCCTTTTTCTTCTCCTGTTTTTATGCATCTGTAAAACGGGGTTTTGGTAAAGAACAGGAATATAAACCAAGAAATTGCAACCTGGATTAACTGTTATGTTCAACACAAGTTGGCCAAAGGGGCTAATAAAGTTACTCACCCAAACCATTCATCTTCTGTGTACCTAAGCCTTATATATCAGTGGACTGTACACAGAGATGATGTAGTTGTTACGATCTCCAGGAGCATGAAAGACCGTAATTTTGGGATAGATCACATGCTTAAGCAGAAGTGCCTAGTGTCATGTTAAATGTTCTGGGGTTATCAAAACTGCCTTTTCATGAATTGCTAAAAAAAAGTATAGGTTTCCTGTAGGGTATTTACCATACATACATTAAAAAATATGCTAGATTTTCAAAGTTTTCAAAATTGATGTCAGTTTCCTCTTTGTAGGCATCTGAGCTGCTTTCTCTTAATGCTTACTTTGATGTAACCAATTCATGACTACCAAATTTGCTGAATACCTGAGTCTGGAGTAAGAGATAGATACAGATACTTCAGAATGGAAATACAACACTGCAATTCTGCACATTTCTATGTTTGAACTCTGCTATGCAATAATGTTGTAGATAGAAATGTATCCACCCAAATGCATTGGTCCATTTTTTCAAGTACTTTTGCATAAGAGTCTATGAATCTGTTTAAGGAGAAAATATATCCACATTTACTGCTTGCACATATGTTAAGCTCTCCAAGTTTGTACAAGGAACAGATCATGCATAACGCTATGCATTAATCTCCATGACTTCATTGAAACTTTCTGGAAAGCATGCATTGAAGTTGATTTAATTCTTTCTTAGTTTCACAAAAATATTGTGAAGAGGTTAACTCTTGTTAACAAACAGAGCATTAATTTATAAAACAATATGTATCCTACAAATAGAGTTCTGCAATCTGATACTTATTAACATGTTGTATCCATAAATTTCTACATATTTTTTGTTATTCCCAATACTGGTTGCATTCTCTTGGTGTTGCTAGAATAGTTTGATTTCTGTCATGAAGTTAGGGGGAAGAAATAAAGTTTTCAAGTATGTTCAAGGCTTAGATCCACAAAGTAATACAAGATGTGCAAGAAGAATGAATCTATGTATAATGAAAAAAATCAGATCACATTTAATATCTGTTTATACTTGAAAACTTGTCTTTACGTGATTGTTTGATACTATCATATAAAATAAGAGAATTTATAGATATTGCCTACTGGGAAGGAAGTTTTCCATACCTAACATAAGTGCATTCAAATCGAATGTTCATTTTATCTTTCTAATTAGCCTGTGTTGAACAGCAGTTTGTATTAAATGGCCTTGTGTGGTCATTATGTGCATTATCCCTTGTGACTGGAATTGCACTCCAGCTTTGTCAGGTATTGTACTTCACTGTACCATTTCTGTCACTATTGGTTATGTGCTGTTTCACTTTGCTGGCTGTATTAGTAGTATTAGTAGTCATTATACCCATTCCCTGCAACTTATCAATCTGTATAATTACATTTCTTACGTATTTTATCTTAAAAATTTAGAAGATGATGTGTGTTGCTACCTTTATGATTCCTTCATCTGAAGCGTCTTGCTATGTAATCAGTTTTGATGTACATTATGTTCAGTACTAAAAACAGTGTACATTCTCAAATATTCTTCATAACCATTTGTTGACACAACACAACCACATGCTTCACAGATTCCTACAGTCTAATAATTCATATAAGCTAATAACAGAAAGAAATAGATAGGGAAAACATTGTTACAGAGACCTGGTAATAACATATTACTGCTCCAGGACTATCTTGAATAAAATAGTTGCAATGCTCATAAAAGAGTAAAAGCGTCATGAAAACAAATTTACTTAAAAATTGTCTTTTTCTATGCAATCATTCCAAACAACTGGCAAGGAGCTTTTTAGCCCGATCTGCTAATATCAGAAATATAGAAATTGTTGTTGGCTTACTTCTCTGAACTATACAGCATTCTCTGGTGAGTTGAATGCACAGAGGACTCAGGGGACATTTATTGTGGCCACTGCTCAAGTTTAAAGCAGATTAAAACAGATATAGGGAAGTCTATAGGGATTAATATTATCTGTATATGAGCTACTTTAAGGCACATGGGCTTATTTCCACTTTGCATCATTCTCAGCACATTCAAAGGCAATGTAGGTACTGGATGGGAAAACTGATGCTGCCAAATGTTCTTCCTCGCTTTTTTACAACATGGGGTTGTTGTTTTCTGCCCTGGCTTTTTCAGTGGTGATAGATTCTCAAGTATAGGAGATGAGAGTATGCTTCTGCAGTGTGAAGCATCTGGCATGCTTGGAAAATCTGAATTAGCAGCTGCTATGAAGAAAAAAAATCTTACTAGCAAAAGCTTATCTCACATTTTCTTAGATACAAGGAAAGGCAATTCCAGTTCTTCTTATTCACTGATTTTTTCCACAACTCTTTCTTAAAGCTATAAAGTTCATTGGCCTTGTTAAACTGACTTATTGCTCCATAGATAATCTCCACATATTTCACACTGCTTTTGTAATCTTCTAATCATGTAAAAGACAAAATTAATGCAGAAATTTCCTTAAGAGACTTATAAAATGAAAAATTGATAGTCTCCATGGAAATGTAGCTCAATATAGTTTTTTCTTCTGAACCTCCTTACTCTAGTTGGACACTTCTAATATGTATTAATTATGCATATTCAATCTTCTTTTACATAGTAGTAGGAAAATAAGAATTATCCTTTAACTGTTGGAGACCTTAGATCATAATGGACAATCTTAAAACTTCCCAAATTCTATGAAATATATGCATGCTGAAATTCCTTTGGAAGAGAAGCCTGGAAAGTAAAGCTCCTCTTCCTGCCCATTTTTAGAGAACCAGCTATTAAAATGCAAATTACACACAGAAGCATTTTAATGGAAAGAAGGACAAACAAAGACCTCTATTGTTTAAAATGTTAATAGTTTTGACATGCTGTAGCTACTCCAGGATAACCTTTGCTTTGGGAAAATGATTTACTTGGGCACATTTCCAATTTCAGAGTAAAACTAAATCCTTGTGCCATATTAGTTTCATCTCAGACTTCAATATTTTTCATTTGCATCCATGAAATGCAAAGATATCTATATACTTTTCAGACAGGATCCCTCAAGCAATTCAAGAGTTCTTTACATACTCTTTTAGGCAGACTTACTTGTGGTCTAGAATCTAACCTTATCTTATTGATAGGAACATAATAAAAACTATTTAATTTATTAAAAGATCTCCGTACCACAATCTTTATATATGTGAACTGAAAACAGCAGCCAAAGTCCAAACACTCAGCATGAAACTGGATGCCCCATGGAACCACTTTGAACCAGTAGGGATCACTGTGTAAAACATACAATGCTTCTGATAAATAGATTTTGGAAGATACCAGTCTCTCTGAAAATCATAGTCTAAATTAACCACAAGCTTTCTGACCACATCTTATCTGAACATTGATCTTTATTCATGCTCATAAACATTTGTTTATGCAGCAGGTCTTTTCACTGACTTGTGGAGGAAGGGCTTGTTCAGCACAGGCAGAAGAGGGATAATATGCTTAGGGGTGCTGAGTTATTTAAGCTCATTCCCAAGAAAACAACAGTGTTAGAAGTTGAGGGTAACGGAGGTTCTTTTTCCCACTGCACTTTTTCTGGGGAGGAGTTAGTCATATAATATCATAGTATCATAGTATCATGCGAGTTGGAAGGGACATTAGAGATCATCGAGTCCAACTCCCGGGATTCGGGCCCTCTGTGTAGCAGTGCGGCAGTTCTGCCACTTGCACCACAGGGGGGAATCGAACCCGGGCCCCCGGAGTTGCAAGCGGCAGTTCTTCCACCGTGCGCCACCGCATATAATTATGAAATTTAAAATAGCCCTTACCCTTCTCAAATTGTGCCATTTTCTACAGGATGTTATATCTTTAAAAGATAAAAGGCATGGAACAGTACCAAAGAACCCCTTGCTTCTCCTCAGCTTTGTAGCACTGATTTCTGAGGAAGTAATGTGTGCAACTAATGCACTAATTCTCCTCCAGAATGCCAGGCACTGACAAATAGAGTATATCAAATTCCACACTACATTATAAATTATGTCACCAATGACGCCAAAAGCCTTGTTGGTTTTTTGCTCTTAAAAAAGATGGATGTCTAGGAAAAATTTCAAAGCCGAAGAGAAGCAGCACCTTAACGGGAAGCTCTGGGAGAGGTAAGCATATCAAAAGCCCACCAAAACATTTCAAAAAGTTGTGCATTAAATTCTCCATGATGATGATTTAAATGAATATATCAAGCTTCAACTCTAGCAGTTTAAGGTACCAAGTCTTTTCTTCCACAGTTCCACTTTGGTCAATATTGGTTATAATATTTGTCCTGATGTGGTTAGGAATCAGACTGAAATGAATGAAATAAGATACATGGGAAAGGCCATGGTAGGCAGAGAGAAATGGAGACACACCACATATAGTGCAATACCTAAGATAGTGCATTTGATAAGAGTGCAGTCACACAGGCACACATGTAAGGTTGACATGGCTCATGCAAAAATGCCTTTCAATAAACTCCAACTGAAATTTTACTTTGAACTATAAGAACACAGAGTTAATCATTCCTTTTGAAGAACCCTAGCAATCTTTCTTATGCCTTCTGATGAGAAAAGATTTTGTTTTTCTCTCGGAAGTTTTCGTCAGTGGTATGGCAGAGTAAAATTACTCCACGTAGATATTTTAATGTAGTCACATGAAAAGGTTGGTCAGCACTATTTGCAGCAGGTGGATCGATGATAGTAGAAAGAAAGAGCTCTTTACCTTCACAGGTAACAAAGTAATGCTCCAGAATTGACACCGTGACCCATTCTAATACATGAACAAATAATTATCAGAGTTAAAGGAACTCTACTTAAAATAAATAAATAAATAAATATAATAGCACTGGGAAAAAAAAAAAAAAAAAAAAAAAGAAAAACAACACAACAATTTAGAAGAATTTCTCTACTCTCAAGAAAATAGATTCTAAAAATATTATCAATATTAATTTTTCATGCCACTATTTAATCTTTTCCTTCACTGTAATATGTCAGAAATCCAACTGTTTGGTAATTTTTAAGCATTTCCTGAGTTCTCTAATAATTCCACTAAGAACTGGAGTACACAGATAACACAACAGATAGATACCATAGTATTTGCCTGTTATAGTAGCTCAGTAATTTGTGACAGATTTATGACTCTCAACCATGACTTCCCCCTCAGGAATGTTTGGCAAAACCATAGGGGTCAAGACACTTTTCACTGTATTTTCTTTAGTAATACATTTACCCAGGACCCACGGTAATATCATCCACTCGACGATGGTTGGAGGTGGTCCCTGCATGCTCACGTCTGACCTGTCAATGTGTTGAGATGCAAGCAACAACAGGAACAGAAAAGTCAAGTAGGATGCAGTATGGCAGATAAACTTGATAAATGGCTTTCTGATGAACAGCCCTAAGGGGCTTTTGGGAGCTATCAAGTAGCACACAGAGAAGACTGGGAAAAGGAGTCCTATGACAACACATGTCAACATCTTCACAACCCAGTGTCGCCTCCTCCATCCAGGGAATTCGTCATACCAGCGGGATGCAAGCAGCTGCTGGCAGTTGGGCTGGGCAACAAACTGAGGAAAGAAGAAAGGGAGGCTGTTAGTTCCCTGTTACCACTGCAAAATTATTTCCATGCTATCTATGATACACAAAGTAACATTTGGATAGAGATAGAAAACAAGGAAAATTCCACAGGCTCTTCATGTTCACAAAACCAGCGACGCTTGCCTAGGTCAGTCTACCATTCCTTCAGTGCAAAAAGTACTGTACAAATCTCCCAAAATTCCATTTACATAGTAAAGCTTGACTTCCCTGTAAGTAAAGTACACAAGGAGACAAAGGACTGTAAAACACGGATATTTCAAAACCTGATGTCAAATTCAGAAACAAATTCACAAGAAATACTTCTGTTATTTAAACAGCAACATTTCACTTGCAGAGAATTCCCAGACCACCAGGTGGAAGTCACTAAGAAAATGGAAAGCACATTTTTTTTTACTAGAGCAAAAGATCTATAAACAGTAGAACTGAATTCCAAAGGGAAAATGAACTATTTTCAGTATGCTCCCTTCTAATTGTCTTAAAAGTAAGTTTACGTACTTTTTACACAATATGAACCAAACAGTAGCACTCCATAGCACCTCACTAATCCTTGTCAGGCTGTATTCCTATCTTGTACAATCCTTCATCATCTGTCCATTGTCAGTGACATGATTTGAATTTTAAAATATGATTCCTAAAATTGAGTTTAAACGAAAATAAATATATCATTAACTGTTTCATATTTTCCAGCTATCTTTTCTAGGAAGCTTTAAGTATATTCAAGGTTTTTATGACATATTTTGATGTAACCATGAGTTGATACTTTCTCTTATAAAGTGGATATACAGGAGCAGCATGCTAGATTTGACATAAGCAATATAGAATTGAAGCAACATATGCAACAAAGACAGCTTGAATTGATGTACTCTTTTTAATAAAAGAAGCACAAGAAAATTTTTCCTTCACATGTTACACAGATACATTGTTTTCAATCAGTAGCTGAAGACTTACTAAAGATTTGCAGGCAACTATTTATCTTGAAATTATTACTTTAGAACAGTTAATTGACACTAAACAATTTAATATTTGAGATCTAATTAAATGCACAGAGTTTTGGATTTTACATGATTTAGATAATACCAATAAACTATAGAAGATAAGTTCTTTTGGAGATGAATGATAGGTAAGTTCTCAGACAGTTTCTGAAATCAGTGGGACTCCTACCAGGAGAAAATGCTATTTAGTCTGGACTGAAATGAGAGTCAGCATGCATCTTTCTGTATATGTCTGGATATTGTCAGAAACGTTAACCTGAGCCAAGTTCAGACCTGGTGTACATTAATGAAATGCCAGTGATCTTAACAGAGACATATTTGCCTTCCAGACACCAGCACTGATGCTGTCTCTGACTATTGTGAAAGAAAAGATGATCTACTCTCATAATGTAAGCATCTTGACAATATCCTCAATATCTTTTAAGAAGACTAATAAAGTGTTCTCTTTTGTTAAGAGAAAAAAAAAAAAAAAAAAAAAAAAAAAAAAAGCATTCACAAGGATTCTGGGTGCTTATTTGAAAATACAAAGGCCTGGAATAATATTGTATCAGAACAGTGTCTTAGTTGTGTGTTGCCAACTTTTTAACGGGGGCCTCCCTCCAAAACAAAACAAAACAAAAAACAAATTAAAACATCAACAAAAAAATAACCCTCTTACTTGGGTATACATAGCTTAGCTCTTTGCTTGACTGGTGGAAAAAATATGACTCTTGGACTAGTTCCTGACTAGAAAATTTTCATATATATATATATATATATATATATATATATATATATATATATATATTAACCCCAGAATGTGACAGATCTGTTTGCTTCTCCTTCTTTGTATATCGTCTCATTATATAGCATCCCACCCAAAGCATGAGTCTTCCTGAATTTTGCCACTGTCCCCTTCCTCAATACCTGTGGGCCACTTGTTATTTTGGTGACCAATGTGATGAATGTAGTAGGTAGCTCAAAGGTTAGTGGTAAAAGTAGGAGGCATGCTTCTTGCCAAATATGGCAAAAAAGAATTAATTTCCCTTTTATTAATGTAAAGGAAAAGAGGCAAAATGAGGGCTTTTTTTTTCCTTCCCATGTCCAAATACTCTGCTGTCCTGAGACTGAGTAGACCCAAAAAGGTGCAGAAGCTTCTCATGCCATGAAGAGATGCTTTCTGACAATGCCATCGGGAAGATGCTTCAGACTGTGTTGGCAGTAGCTGCTTTGTGCTAATATTTACCCCAATTAAAATACAAAACATTCAACATTAATACAGTAAGGAGGTGTAATGAGTAATTACAGAATTTCTGAATAGACTTAAAAAATTGTTGCCTCCTAATACTCAGATTCCATCGTGTTGTGACTGTATTACTGAAGTACAACATGGAAAGGAGAAGGTTTGTTTCTCAGGCACAAGACATTTTTCAGAATTGAAGGAAATTTTTAAATTCTGGACAATGGACCATCAGTTTTTTTATATTCTTTTTTTTTTTTTTTTTTCAATAAATTAGGTTTCATACTTTTCTTAAGATTATGACCATTACAGATGTGACATAGCACTTTTGGCACTGGTTGGATTCACTGGCTGTAGTGGAAAACTAACTTACAATACACATTATATGTGGCCAGAGTTAGAGTTATCACCTTTAATTATAGAGGAAGAGCACTGGCAATGTTCTCTAAATGACTTACTACATAAAAAAAAAAGAAACATAGGAAGAGATTAACGGGGTGGTATGGATCAAGTATGTAAAATACAACGTCAGCACTTTATAAACCTCACATTTAGTGAAGCAGTTTTATTAGTGCAGGCAAAAGGTTATAATAGAACCCACAATACAATGTCTACAGATTATATATTGCATTTCTGGGAGGTCCAGATATAGTTTCATGCTGTCACTTTTATCAAACAACACAGTTGGCGAGGTTAGTGAACAATGTCCTGAAGCAACAGAGTAATGTATCTTCATTGCAGCCTTTTCTTTATGGTTCCAAGCTCCACTGACTGTATAAACATTCTACAAACTGTTCAAGTGTCTTCTTCAGACATCTGGAAAATTAACCCAAATCTCCTGCTGACTTTTCTTTTACAGATATTATTTTGCACTTCATTTATCAAGGAATTGCATAACATTATTAAAAATGTCCAAATTAGTTTCCACAAATTTGACTGCTTGCTCCATTTTTTTGTGCTGAAGACAGTGTCACCATATGTCGTAAAAGATGTTCAGTACTAATAACTATTTATACTACATTAGCTGAATAATGAAGGAAGTACAAATGGGGAACAGTGTTGATGTCAGGAAAATGCACACAGTGATGAACATACAGGCTTTTTCCTCAGCTGCCCACAGAGGGGGAGCTTGTAATTGCATACTGCACACTACATCTCTATTCTTGTCCTTGTGGGCCTGTTTTCTTCAGATTAAATGGGGGAAAAATGGTGTGTTCTCATAACTTGTCCTCATCTGTTTGAGGAACTGGGATCTTGAAGTCTTTTTGGGCTGGGAATTAATTCTTCCTGGGCTCACAGTATAACTAGGCTGTCTCAAATATGTATAGGCTGTCTCAAAGGCATTGTTCTTAGGTTATGCATGGTTATATAGGCCAGCTAAGTTTATCTGTAAATACATTTCTTATTACAATTTATTTTGTGATTTATTCACAAAAATAAAACAAATCATAACAAAAAAACCCTTACCTTGGGGAAAGAAAACAAAAGAAAAAAGCAAAGAAAAAAAAAGTGTCTCCTGTTTAAATCAGATTTATATTCCAGCTACTCTAAATCCTTCCATCATAAAGGACTGATAGATGTGGATGGAAAAAAACCTCATGCCCAATCAATGAGACATTTCCTTTGTAAATGGATTGGAACACATCTGGGAGATTACATGGCAAAGCTAAGAACAAGAATAAGTCTTCTGGTGAACTGGGGGCCTGAAATCACTTATATATCTATTTTGGACAAACATTTACAACTAGAAAAATAAGGACAGTAATTTGCTAGTTCTACATTGCTTATGTCAAAATATTTTCACTTTAACACATTTTTTCTTCTTTAATTGAAAATATTACATTCTGAGGTATTCAAAACATTTTTTGTACTGTCAGTATGATGTTGGATGCTATTTGGCACTGACATTGTCTCCATGTAGTTAGCAATCAGTGTGTTTATATTTTCACATTACAATGCCTTCCACTAGCTACTAGCAGTTTGTAATTATGTGAGGGGTTTTGCTGTACTGATTATTCTTAGTTGCCCATCTTCAGCTGCTTCACGGACTCTGCTTGTTGGAAAAAGTGTTGGTGCTCATTCTTTCAGTGTTGCAAGCAATTGGCTCTTCCCTGATAGTGGTGAAAATCAGAAATTATTCATTGAGTCAGCAGATAAACAATCTATTTGCTATAAATAACAGCAGAGCCAGATTCTGGTTATGAGAAATATATATGTTGCTTATAATTTCATTTTACAAACTTATTAAATCTGATCTGTAATTTTCCTGTAATACATGTCCTATTGTCAATTGAAGGGATGAATAAATAATTTAAGCAATACTGTTAACTATATAATTACTTTCAAGAAGTTATATTTTTCTAAGAGTACAAATTTTTATACAGTATGTATCAGTCATTGTAAGTCAAGTCTGTTCTTTCTATAGCAGAACAGCACCTTTAAATATTTATTTCACTGTACTAGAAAATACACAAATGTACAAAACCAGATACACAAATACCAAATACACAAATGTACAAAACAACAACAACAAAAAATCCAAACAATTGTAAGATAGTGCCACTTTTACACTTACAAAGTAATCTAAAATAATCTGAGATCTGAATCAAATTATCATTCTGAAATCAAGTGTTTTGTAAACATAATGTAAAAAAATAAAAATAAAAATAGAAAAACAAAAAGTTATCAAAGAAAAACAATCATCTTGCAATTTATTTTTTTTTTTCCTTTATGTAGAAATGAGGGGGAATTCATATCAATCATGACAGTAAAGTTTCTGGAAAATGTTTACACTGAGGTCTGCTATTTTGTCCCACACATCTTCCAGTGATTGCACAATGATCATAAGCACAAGTACTTTTTCTTTCTCTAGAACATTTTTTTTTTTTTAACTCATATATATATATATTCCCAGATACATTATGAAAACCCAAGCTGTTCTGGTTATTTAACCTCAAATTTAGATGTCAAAATTTTCTCTCTTGATACTGAAAAGTATATTTGCTTGGCACTAATAACAGATTCAAGTCCAAACCTCATTAAGTAGTTTCTTCAATTTGGTAGATTTATTTTATCTCTCTATAGACACCACCACGTATTCTCCTATGTATACATCCCCCCTTCTCTCCCCCACCTCCAGTTATAATTGTGGACTTAGGCACTTACTCTGTGAAGACAGGTTCAGTAAGACAAATAACATTTAATTACAATTTAAGTGCTTTAACTTGGTTGACTGAATTAGCGCTAATTCTCCTTTCTGAAAGCTGAGAACTGTTCTTTGGACTCCTTTGGGTACGTTTCTACTGTCTGCTTTTTGGTCAGGTCAGGAACCCTGAGTCCTGTGCCAATTACTTTTAATACTCTCAAGTCCACGCTGTTCAAGTCTACAGCTGACTGGAGAAGGATGTCATTATAATCATAATTCCTGCAGGAAAGAAACCACTCGGTCAGATTTTCCTCAACTTTGTCTACAGCTTTGTGATTAAGGGAATTAACCAGTTCAGTCATGATTAGAGCACCAGAGCCTACAAATTTGGATAACATCAGGGAAATCAGAACCAGATCAGGCCCCTTCAGCAAAACAAATTCACAGTGTAGTTGCCTCCAGAGTTTACATAGCATTCGCAGAGAACAGAATACAATTGGAGTGTTTGGGGTTTGATGTTTGTTTTTGTTTGTTTGTTTGACTCCACAACTTCTCTGCACAGCCTGCACCAATGCTTTATCACTCTCAGAGTTCTTCCTTGTGTTACTGTAGATCTTTCTGTGTTGGAATTTCTGCCCATTGCCCCTTGTTCTATTGTGGCACAGCACTGAAAAGAGTCTGCCCCCATTGACTTGACTCCCGCACCTTAGATATTTATAAAGAGTGATGAGATCCCGCCTCAGCCTTCCCTTCTCCAGGAAGAACAGCCACAGGTCTCCCAGCCTTTCCTCATGCAGGAGATACTCCAGATCCATAACCATCTTTCTGGCTCTTTACTGGACTCCTTCTAGGAGACCCATGCCTTTCTTGAACTGATGAGTTCAGCACTGAACACAATACTTTGGATGTGGCCTCACCAGGGCAGAATTGAGGGTGAGGATCCCTTCCCTTGACCTGCCAGCCATGGTCTTTTCAATGCACCCCAGGATTCCATTAACCTTCTTGGCCACGAGGCCACAAAGCTTTGTACATAAAAGTGAAGACTGAAATACTTCACTAAAATAATTAATGAACATAACTGTATGAATAGTGACATAGCAGTTTTTAATTTTAACATTTTAAATTTCTTTTTTGCCACAGTGACACAGTGACACAGTTTTTCTGGCTCTGCCTGTTTCTATGAAAAGAAACAAGTTCTGGAAAGCTTAATGCTTGTTTGTAGGCTTGACTGAATACAGAATTAGGGAGATGACAGAAAAATAAATAAACAGAATTATGACAGTCATTTAAACTGAATAAAGCAATAAACTCCATATTTTTTCTTGAAAGTTTTCTATTAATATGTTGTAGGGAGGTTTAGTTTTTCAGCTTTATTAACAGAAATGAACTGAATGTATTCAGTCACTCAGTCTACTTTTCTTTCTCTTCCAGTTCTCCAATGTTTTTCATCTCTTGTCTAATTTGGATATGCATTCACTCGAAAAATCAGATTAATCACCTAGTTTCTGCTCAAAGACTGAGTCGAAACTGAACGTGGGCAGTGACTGTCAGTGTGTTCTAAGACCACTGGCTGGAGAAAAACATATTTTATAATAAATCCACGGCAGATGTATCAACTGTATACCAAGTTTAGCCTTCACCAGCTTTTCTTCCGTCCTTCAGATACATTTTTCATTGGTTCATTAGCTGTGCTATTTACCTTTCTTCCCAGTTTTGCCTTATGTGTGTTCTTAAATGGCAAGCTGACAACCACTATGTGCATCTTCTGTGCTTTAAACACACAATATGAATCTTGGAAGGTTTGCAGGGAGTATAATTGCTCACTGAAAAGCCATGCTGTCCAAAAGCTCTTTTACACTTAAGGGCAGGATTTAGTTCAAGAAAATATCCTTCCCCTGTGAACAGACATAAGAAATAATGTTCTTCCCCACAATGAGAAGATTTCTATGACAGCTACTTATTAAAATTTGTGTACCTGGAATTTGGGAGCCTGGAGAAAAGATGACAGTCCTTTTTCCTTACAAAGTTTTTCTAGTTGTGGATAAATATTATAGTCTGGTATTTCAAGGAAGCACTGGAGATACTTTCACTGTTTCCATATTAAAAAAATATCATAACATTGCTGGTTTCTTTCATGGTGAAGTACCAGAAAAATGGAAGGGTCTGACAAAAAGCCTACCTTCCTTGAGTTTTTACATATGAATCACTTTTAGAGATACTGAGGGTACAACTGAGTGAGTTTGAGAGTTTGAGGGACAGTGACTGAGATTGAGCCCCAGGTCTCAGTCATATACACCCCTATTTGTTCTTCACTGGGTCCAGTTCTGTTCTCTCCATCTGGCTCTATGCAGGGAAAATGTACAACTTTCTGTAGCCAGTTTGCAGATGGTTCCCTTAGCGTCGCTTGCTTTCAAGGCTGGGCAGTGGTCTGTTTTCCTTTAGCAGTAGAGAGAAATCCTCAAGCAGTAGTTACTCATATTTACAGAATTGTGCAGTGTGTTTCTGTGCTGCATTACATTTCTAATATTCACTGCAAGCTTCTAGAAACTGGATAATTCCAATGCTTTTGTTTGGCCAACTTGCACAGATATTTGTATAGAGATGGAATACAACACACTGGCTTATATTGTTAGTTAGATGTGTCTATATTTTTTCAGAAAATGTGGGACAAAGATCCCATTTGCCAAAGGCTAGAAGTGGAGGAGGCATATTGTGTATGTGCAATGATACAAGCAAAAACTCTGTTTTAGTCTCTGTAGGTCAAAGGCACATTCTTCCTTGGGAAATCATGATTTGTTCATTGTCAGATAAATACACTCTGAAGACTATTGTCACTGCATGACATGTGTGCCCCAGCTTCTGCTTCAGCAGGTCAGAAATGGTATGTTTCTAAAAAACAGCTGCTCTTTAATCCTTATGAAGGAGTATTTTCTACTGCTTATTTTTCACCCTCCTATTATGTTAAACAAATGCATACCGATCGTACATATGAAGTAATGATTCCCTAAACTAAAATGTATTCGAGAATCCGACCTATGTTATAGTTAAGAACACAGAAACTTGTGGTCTAGAAAAAAGATAACTGAATAAGGAGAAACAAACAAAAACAAAACAAAACAAAACAAAAACACAAAAACACTGAAGTTTCTACATAAAGTATTGTTGTGATTTTATGATTTTTGGTTATCAGTATTCCACATCATAACATCATTTAGTGCACTGGGAGTTAAAGAGTAAATGCTCAAGTTCCGGGTACCTGTCCCGGAAGAGAAGAAGACCTACATACTACATAGGATCTCATATATCTCACAGCAAGGAGATATAACCCCTGGCAAGGTCACCTGACAACCTCTTTTCCTTTTTCAATCGTCAGATTCTCCTCCCTGCTGCTCAATCTGACCATGCATTTCACCTCAGCATTAGTGTAAGGCCTTCAATTTTTTGGACACTCTTTTTCTCATTATATTTGATTTATTAGCCACAATTATAATTACATTGTAGTATATTGTATTATAGTGTGTTATCTTGCATTCCTATATTTTCTTTAGTAAATTAGTTTGTTTCTCCTCAGATTGTTGCTGCCATTATTTTTTGGGGCCCACCTCTCTACATTTCTTCCCTTATCCCTTCCCAGGGTATGGATCTGTGGGTCCCTCCACCCTGCTAGTCACGGAACTGGGCCAAACCAGACCATAAACAGTTAACAAATATAATTTAAATTTAGATAGTACATCGTCTTCACATACCCTGTATTCATGTGTAACATATAGAATCATAGAACTGTAGAAAAATTAGGACTGGAAAAGATATCTAAGATCATCTAGTTCAACTGTCCACCTATTGCGAACACTGCCCACTAAACCATGCTCCTAAGTACTACATCTACCATTTCCTTAAACAACTGCAGGGACAGTGACTCCACCACATCCCTAGGCAGCCTGTTCCAATATTTCATCACCCTTTCAGAGATGAAATTCTTCTTAATTTCCAACGTGAACCTCCCCTGGTGCAACTTGAGGCCATTCCCTCATGTCCTATCACTTGTGTGGGAGAAGAGGCTGACTCCCAGCTTATCACAAGCTCCTTCCAGGTAGTTGTAGAGAATGATAAGATCTTCCCCGAACCTCCTTTTCCCTAGACTGAACAATCCCATGTCCCTCAGCCTCGTAAGACAGTAAGTCTCCAAAACCTTTACAGCTTTGTTACCTTTTTCTGGACATGTTCCAGGGCCTTGATGTCTCAGTATCTTTTTTGTAGTGAGGGGCCCAAAACTGAACGTAGCACTTGATGTTCAGCCTCACTAGTGCTGAGTACGGGGAAGGGATCACTTCTCTGCTCCTACTGGCTGCACTATTTCTGATACAAGCCAGAATGACGATGACCATCTTGGCAAACTGGCCACACTGTTCTCTCATGTTAAGCTGGATGTCAGTTAACACTCACAGATATTTTTCCCCACACAACTTTCCAGCCTAACTGCCCCAAATCTGTAGCTCTGCCTGGGGTTGTTGTGGCCAAAGTGCAGGACCCGGCACTTGGACCTGTTGAACTTTATTCCATTGGCATCAACCCAGCTATCCAGCCTGTCCAGATCCCTCTAAAGGGCCCTGCTACCCTCAGACAGATCAGCTCTTCACCCCAACTCTGTGTCATCTGCAAGCTTAGTGAGGGTGCACCCAATTCCCTTGTCCAGATCATCAATAAATATATTAATCATTCTGGTATCAGCTAGCCCCAATACCAGCTCCTGGGGAACACCACTAGAGTTCAGTCACCAATTAGTGTAGGTGGAATTAACAAAATCAATTAAATAAAGGACTTCTGCCTTGACTCATAGATAGACTGGATAGTGCCTTTTTAGCTGTTAGTACCTCTGTCTCTCATCTTTCATTCCAGCTTCTGATTTTCTCCCTAATGCCTATCCTGTAGCTGTAAAGGCCTAAAGCTAATTGCATCACATACACTAATCACAGAAACAAAACTTCTTCACCACACCGTCCTCTCAAATTCACACCCTAAATGCCATCTTGCTGAGGTGGTGGTAATGATGAGCCCCCCCCCATTGCTCCTGTCAGGTCCAACCCTGGCAGATGTTGTAGTCACTCTATTTTCAGCTTCTATCAACACAGCGAAACTTCCTCAACATCCACACACTTCAGTGAAAGGCAGAGAGGACGTCAAACAAAACTATCCATACTTAATAACTAAACTATAATGCCAACTGAATTACATCTTAAATCTGCAGGTAATAAGCAAAACCACTTAAGTCTTAACTGCAAGCTCCTTTAGTGCTTCCTTTTAGAGCTTCAAAGTTAGCATAACATCAGTTGTTTTTAGATTGTTTTTTTGGTGGGGAATTTTAAAAATCTCAGTAAGGGATCTGACACACAAAACCTTAAATTCTTTGACAGCTTACAAACACAAAAACTCACCTGCTGTTTTGAAATGAAGACTGGATGGCAGATACATTTCACTGTTTAAGGAAATATTTTTCTTTTTCTGTACTGAGCTTGCTGGACCTATAACAAATCCAAGCTCGTCCATGGGAATTCAAGAAGAATAGAAGCCAAAGGATCCAAAGATGAGAGAGCAATTGCGTTGTCAGAATACATGTATTGTCAGTGTTACAACTATGGCCAATTTACATTAATAATATTTGTGAAAGATGGAAAGCAGAAAGCAAGGGGAATTTGTTGCCTTAGTTTTCTCTTTGAGAATTACAAAATAATGATTTTCTCCTAAGTATTTAGAGGTGATATGATGATAATTTTTAAGCAATGGAGGAAGAGTATATGCAACTGATAGTCAATTCTTTTCTTTAATATATTTTGTTACTACTTTTATTCCTAATATGAAGTACTTGTGTTTCATCCACACGGGCAAAACACCTGTAAACTGAACACTTTCACTGTCTACCTTCTCATGTGATAAATACTTTTCTACCGATTCATTTATCTACCCGTCTCCTTGGTGAATCATTTGAAAATTCATATTGCTTGGTTACTTCAAATGCATTGAATTATATGTAAAGTTTAGTATTCTTAGAGTGGTACAATATTAATAACAGCAAAATTATGTATGTAACATTAAAAGTTTAAAAGAATTAGGAAGATAAAAAATGTTTGCAGCTTTGTGCGTTCAGCTGATATGTCAGGGCATATATGAGAAAGACTCACATGGCCAGAATTCCTAATACCTAAGAATGAGAAAGAGTATGTCATTCTCTATAATTTTGATGACAGGTTCATAGACACTTCCAAGCACATTGGCATTGGCATATGCATTATCACACCTCAGTTCCTGTCACTGGATCATAGGATAATTCTGTTTGGAAGGGTACTTAGAAGGACTTCTGTCCAGCATTTTGTTCTCACCTCCAGCTTCTTTTCTGCAGAGCTGCCAGGCAGGCAGTCCTCAGCCCAGGTAGCTGCAGGGGCTTCTTCCTCCCCTGATTCAGGACTTGATTTGTCCTGGTAGAATTTTCTTGGCCTCCTGTCAGCCCTGTCCTTGAGTGTATCAGCTAGTCTCTCTAACTTGGCATCACCTAAAAACTCTTCAAGAGTGAGCTCCATCTTCTTCATATCACTGACCACAGAATCACAGAATGGCCTGAGTTGGAAGGGACCTCAAGAATCATGAAGCTCCAACCTCCACACCACAGGCAGGACCACCAACCTCCACATTCAATACTAGACCAGGCTGTCCAGGGCCCCATCCAACCTGGCCTTGAACACTTCCAGGTATGGGGCACTGATACACCTGTTAAACAGGCTAGAGGCCAGTATGGAACCCTGCAGCAATGCAGCTTTTACTTGTCTTTTTTACTCTTCTGTGACACAGCAACCATAACCCTCTGATCTTGATTACTCAATCCATTTTTTACCTGTCTTGCTAGTCAGTCCACACAGCAAAATCCTAATGATGTCTAACTTGGATACAATAATACAGTGTGAAGTGATGTTGTTAAAGTCTTACTAAAATTGAAGGAGAGGACATATCTTTAGCCACAAATATAATTAGCATCCAAGCAAATATGTATATTCTGATTGTAAAATTTCACTAGCATGCTTGAACTCAAAAGCAAGCCTACTTCAAATCAACAATCTTAAGTACTAAGTTTTATTTTACCATTATTTGCACACAATAAATTGCAATGCTAATACATGGAAAGATCTTTCACAGAAAATAAAATGTGCTCTTACACCTAGACAAATTTTGCCAGGATTTAATACAGAGCAAAGAACACTTTTCACAGCCAGGTTAGTAAGACCCAACCTTAATTTTCTTTAATGGATAAGACAATAACCTCTTTTCATTCAAGTGTATGCTACTTACCTTTCATGTGATTTGACTAACACATTTATATTGAGAATAGGACCACATATAATGCATGCTAAAGCTTTTTTTTTTTTTTTTTTTTTTTTTTAATTTTATTTTATTTTATTTTTATTTCAAGAGTTTTACTTTGGTTTTGAACAAACTCACTATGGGTTTCCAGCTTTGAAAATAACAATGAAGAAATGATTCAAAATGAAATAGTCTCGCAGGCTGTCATAGCTCCAAAAGTTTTTCCTGCAAAATTTTCATCTAACCTTGAAACAATATTGTTTAGTAGGAGTCAGTCCAAGACTGTTTGATCCATTCTGTAACCTAAACACAAACTGTGCAAACGGCATGACTGAGACCTTTTTCCTCAAGAGAGGCAGACATTTTCCATGTCCAAGCATTTCCCCCAAAGAAATCCAACCTGAGATCTAAACAGGAAAATAAATATAAACAACATGAGTCTCTGTGAGAAACTCAATTTATCACTGAAATTTTCTGCTCAACATAGAATTTATGGGGTACCAGAAAGGAAGACACATCTTCAGCTGTCAAAGAGATTCTAGCAGACAGGCCCTCAAGGTTCATCCATCTCAGCTAAAGGGGCTTTTCCATTTCTCAGAACAGAATATCAAGACTTCCACAAAATTAGCTTAATGCTACTGTTCTTCACCATCTGAAATCGTATCTATCATTCTATGCTGTTCTGAAAGAATTTTACCTTCTCTTTGCCCTGTATAACACATCTAGTTATCCCATGTCACCTCTACAATCAGTGGAAGGACTGTAGGTAGTGCCAAAAATGATTTTGTTCATTGGCATTCTGAGTTGTTGTCTGGAGATGTCTATCTCTTCCTGTCAAATATGAAGGAATATTAGGCTGATTCTGACAGTTGCCTTAGTTAAAGATTGTTATGTAGAATATCTCAGGACCTCATAGCACCAACATACTGCAAGAACAGCTATTAAAATAGCACTGCATGCTACTAGAAGGACAAAAAATCAAATCAAAACAAAAAAACTATAGAGTCCAAGCCTTGAAATAATTTTTTTTATTTTATTTTTTTTTTTTAATAATGTACCAAACACTTTTTACTTTCCTTAACACTTTCAGACTGGCTTAATGTCAAATGCTGCATAACTGAGTCATGTCTTTTTGTAAATCCTAAAAAGGCTGCTAATGAAGCCCTTACGGCTAGCTATTTAGAACAACCTCTAATTTAAATGAATACATTACCTTACTGATTAAATATTATTATCTTTCTTCACAGCAGGTAGTGTAAAACGTTCCATTTTCCTCTTTATCTACCTAAAAAAATAATGCTCTAGATCCTGTACTTGAGAAACAGAACATAGGTACACTGGACTTTGTAGACTTCCAGCAGTTTCTGCTTACTGAAGATCTGCAGTGGTCATCTCAATGGTACAAATGTATATATATGTTTTTTTCCACATTATGAAAGAAACACGGTCAGAGCAAAAATATGTGTGATATATTACAAATAACATGTTAAAATATGTTTAGCTCCTGATTCATTTATCTTCATATTCATGTGTATTTATCTTTGTTTTTCCCCTATTCTTAAAAACGTTTTATAAGAATATTTCCTTACCACCTATCTTGTTTGGAAATGTTTAAGCTACACTGAGTTTATTCTCGCTGTGGCAAAAGAGTTCTCACTTTTATTTATTTATTTTTTTTCCCCAAAATGTCTAGTTTTCACAAACTTTCCTTAGTATTTTTCTCTGCAATCTAGCATTATATAAATGCAAGTGAAATTTCCAGTAAAGATAAAACAACATGGAAGTAGAACAAAAAGTGGTTATGTTTTATATTCACTCATGACAGTACCTCCCTCTGCCATGGATGTATAAATACTTGTGTGGTTGGCAATTACATCTGAAGTGAATGGGGCTTAGGAATATTTAGAGTAATATTAGCTCTGCAATTAGTGCAGTGAAGAAAGCAGAAGTCTCTACAATTGAGTAAGAAAAGAGAGAGAGTGTGAGGGGAGAGAAAAAAAAAAGAAGATGAAGAAGAAATGGATATGAATATTGAAATTCCTGGATTGTACCTATTAATAGGAGAAAAGAGATATAATTAGAGTCTCCAGGTATATTTTAGGCATCCAAATAACCAACAGAGGTTTTCCCACATTTCTCAGCTGTGTCATTCAATCTAAACAATTATCTGAAAGCTATTCTAATATCTAGACTAATCTTGAAATGGTTGAAAGCTCAAAGTTCAAATAAACATTAACAGACTGGCAATTTTACTTTTTATTTTATTTTATTTTATTTATTTATTTATTTTATACTTTTATTAATCAGCAGAATTTTTCAATTCTTGGGTTAGAGTACATGGGTATAATGTCCACTGCTGGACCTTGTGAAGGATATGGTCTGGGAAAGATATGGTAAAAAGAGAATGGGTTGAAGAGGAATGTCATCCTATTTTTTTCTGAAGGAAGACAAGCGCCCCTGTAAGGAGGACTTTTTAATAGTTTTGATTTCAGTACTCAAAATTCCCTAGCATTTCAAATGTAACCAGTCAAGCTTGAGATTTACATGACTTTCACAAACACAAGATTTTATTTTTCATGCCAGTGCCATATTGAATACCTCTTTGTCATTTTTCCTATTTTAATTCCTGGGGCTGTAAAGTTCAGTCTACTCTCCACTGGAAAGTACTGATCTCTTCTTAGACTTGAATGAATTGGATATTGCTGGACTTTTTAAATCATAAATCTTATCTTTGATAACGGATGCATATATTCATGGAGTCAATTAATAAATATTTTAAGCTTGACAGTTAAGAGTTATAGTAAAAATCAGGGCTCAGAAGGGAAGAGAGAAATGCTCTGTGGATACGTGATGGAGCATAAAGAAGGTTGATGAAAAGAACAAGCAGATGTGCTTAACATAAGTTTGCTTTTCTTGTCTTGTTTTATTCTATAAACATTTATCTTAATGGAGGCAGACCTTTGAAGCAGGGGAAAATATCCCTCTGCAACAGTGTGCAGAATTTTCATCCATCTAACTGTTCAAATGTGCTTGTTAAGCAGTTACTTAATCTTAGTTCAATTGCTTTTAGCACAGATACAGAAAGGCTGGATACTGGACAGAAAGCTCCGTGTGACAAAATCTTACAAGACACATGAGGGACAAAGGGTTTCTTAAGTGCATCCTGGGAGCTAAGCAGCAGGAAAAAAAAAAAAAAAAAAAAAATGAGAACAGAGGTAAATACTCCTTTTTGAAATAGATGCCCATGTGATCTCTTCTTGCTACTAGGGCAGGTGCCAACAGTTGATGGAACATGAATTATCTGAACATACTGGTCTTTGCAGTGAGGAGTACAGTGTAGCATAGCTGATAGTATGCTATAGAAGTTGGAGGAGGGAGCAAAAAGGAGTAGCTGTACTAGGGAGAAGTGGTAGCACACAGGAAGGGCTGATGGAGATGGTGAAAGGAGTGGAGGCAGCCAGCAGAAGCAGATTCCTCCACAGCTCACTTTGGTGCTCATCACTCAGCAAAACTAATCATCCTGAAATGTGTGATGAAGGCTCCTGCTGGGGCTGCTGAGGAACAGCCAGACAACCAGCAAGTACTTGGAGGGAGGAAAGGAGGGAGAAAAGAAAACTGTAAAACACATGAGCATTCCAAATAAAACACTGTGTGCTACTGTATTTATCCACCATGTAAAAGAATTTTTGTCTCTCAAGATTTGCTTGTTAAGTAAAAGCTTTATGGCTTTAAGTATGAAAAATAAGTTCCTGGGGATAAATGTATCCCAGGTCTCTGGGGAAGTTTGTTGGTGCATTAGTAGTGACTACTTCAAACAAAAAAAGCCAATTTCTGTTGTTGCCAGTCACATCCTAGCAGAAAGGCTGTGCAGTGCTAGTTAGGGATATGTACTACTGCTCACTTATGCTACATGCAGACATCACAGCAACTTTTCTTTAGAGGAAGATACAAAAAAGGAACAAAAAAGAGAGACTGCCAGTGTACTTCATTAGCAGAAAGTCTCCTTGTATTAATTATTTCTACCAAGTGTTCAAAATAAAAATACACCGGTGTCAGTTCATGAATAGTTTAACTACAGCTTTGATGAGATGACTGGAACTTGTGTGCAGCATATAGAATTCAAAAGTTACTGCTGCCTTTGGAGACATCATTAAAAAGTTAGTGCAGAATTTCCTTTCCCCTTATGTGGTCCCTGAGTCTTCTGAATCTAAAATCTCCATTAACACAGCATAAAACCTACAGTTGAAGCATCCACTTGTATCTATATTTTCAGTAGCTCATAAAGTAATTCTTCTAATTGAAGTTTCCTGTTTCCTTACCCAGCCAAGGGAGCAGAGATGTCTCCGCAGTCAACTTGGACATCTTATCTTGAGCAGACAGAATTTCCCTGTGTGTGTATCACTCTCTTTTGACTATGTAAGGAATTTTCGTACTCACTTTAGGAAGATTGCTTCACAGCATGTTTAAAATGTAGGCAAAAATAAATACCCATCATAAACAGAACCCACACAAAACTCTTTTTTTCTAGCAGCAATAACTGCAGATTTCACTGGGTTCTGATGTAACAGATAACTAATTAGAGTAAGACTTTAAGCATGTGTAGTAGATAAGCTACTTTCATAATTTATGCTATTTAGTCTTTATCTATAAACACAGAGACTTTTACATGATTTACGAAGGAACATATGACCTGCTTTAGAATACCTGGCAAACTGTTTATCAAACTTTTGGAATACTACGGATGAGAGTCTGCAGAAATGGGTCTTTTGGAGACATCTACTCAAACCTGCATACATCACTCCTTTCAGTTATGAGATTCATAGACTAAACACATCTTCCTTTGGTGTTAAAAATGTCCAAATATTATCAGAGTCAGTGCTTTGTGGGGTTTTGCTATTTTCTTTCTCAAGGAGACTTCTGACTGCACCTTTCCAGTCTTTTGACAAACAACCACATAGATGCAATGACTGGCTAACACACTGTTCATGGATTTTCATTTACTTTTCCTACGGCTTTTTCTTTAAACACATGGCAATTCTTATATATTGTGTTTCCAAAGTCATTCCTGCTCACAAAGTCAGTAACTCAGGCTTTTGTATATCAAATAATTTTAACCAGAAATTCATTAAAATAACTACTAAAATCATTCAAAATCAATCTGTGATTCAAACGGAAAATTCACTGAGACATAAAGTTTGACTCAGACTTCCACATGGTATAGCTGGCAGTGAAGCTGTATGGAAATTTCCCGTATTTTCATACATATTTGATATTCCATATCAGAATAAAATCCAACGTTTCCAGAAGAATGACAGTTTAAACAACTAGAACACATTACATAGGAAATGCCAACTTTTTATTTTAGTACTTTCACATTTTTTTTAATCAGGTCATTGTTGAAATGCTTAATTGTGATAAGGGATAATTTCTGCTTTGTATTAAATGTATACTGCTTTGTACAATAAAATGATGTCTGTGATATTAGCTATAAATAATGATCTGTCAAAAATGTTAAAGTGCAAGTGATGAAGAATCTACAGAAAAACAAAATGCTTTATTTTATTGAAATAAAGTGCTTAGGCATCAGCATGAAATGACAGATTTGGAATGACTTGACATGTTTTCGTTGAAAATTTCACTGAATTTGTGACACTATCGTGAAACATTTACATTTCAGTGGGACTGTATTTTACATAGTAAATTTCAGTGGAACTGTATTTTACATAGAATGTTGATGAATGCATGATGGCATTTTTAAGCAAATGTTTTTGTTGTGTTTTTGTTTTTTTTAGTCTTGAATCCCCCCATTTTCCCAGAAAACAAGAACAAATCCCTGAAATATAACTACCATGTTACTATGCTTAATAATTATTTAATCAATCAATTAATAAGCTAGATATATTGGTTATATCAGTAATCTTTGGTGTGCATTTTAACTTACATGTTTATGTTAAAAACAGTTGATTCATAAGGTATATTTTATTTTTCATTTGTGGGAGTGTCAGTCTTATTTCTTGTCTGCACGTAAATGTGTAAGATAGTTTGAAGCTGATTTCCATGAAACATTTTCCATAAAATTCTCATTATTAAAGTCTCTACTGTTTTTAGTCTAATGCATGATCTTTAACCATGCTAATTGGTAAAACCCACTGTCTTCTTCTGTTTCTCAGCTTCTTTGCCAGTTCAGGCTCTGCATGTACCAATGACTCCAATGACTCAGAAATAAGACTACCCTGGGAACTGGGATCTTCTAGAAGATCAGCAAGAGGCATTTCAGAATTTTTTTGAAGTTAGGTAGCAAAATTTTTGGTAAAAATCAACATTTCAGCTCTAAAGAAATGTACTGGAAAGAAAAACAGAAATTTAGCAACTGTTCTATGTTTTAAATCAAACCTTTACGAAATAATTTCAGATCAGAAGAAATGTCCATTCCTCACCTTAAGTAATTCTGATGCCACTTATATTATTTCCTCACCTCCCATGTGAGAGCTCTGCCTTCGATTTACACCATTGCTTTTATTTCTTATATATTCTTCTACTACGTTGTGTTTTTTTTTTTTTTTTTTTTTTTTTTTTTTTTTTTTTTTTTTTTTTTTGTATAAACAGAAGTGCCATCAAGAAGACAAGGTTACTCTAAGGTCTCATACTTGATCTCAGGAAAAAAATAAAATGGAATTTGTAAACATATTTCTTACCCATATCTATTAGTTGAATATTTTAAAATTTCTTTCCCCAAATGACTGGTACCCTAAGAGCCAGGGCTGAAGAAAGGGGACTGGTCTTTTTCTTACTTCTTATACAGGAAGGGAAAAATGAACATGGTAAAATAAAAATAGGAATAAGAACAAACAAAACAGAACAGAACGGGTAATCTCCATCCTTTTGAAAAGTGAAACAGTACAATTAGCATTTCTCCTTTTCTCTGGGTTGATAATCAAATGTCTAATAGCAAAGCAAAATGAGATAGTACTCCCAGTAATAGCAAACACAGCTTGCTACTATTTCTGAGCTCATGCAACTATGTCTTAAATGTCAGTGTCCACTTAGTAAGGGGCAGGTCAGGCTAAACAGAGAGATACATTATGTGTACAATTTTTTTACATTGCCCTAAAGAAAGTTCTTATGAAACTAAAAGATAGAGACTAGAGTCTATTAGTACTCCTTCATTTCAGATATGGTTGACAATTAACATGTATTTTAGTAAACGTTTCTTCCCATTTGTGTAGTTACAAGTATAATACTTAGGCAGAACCACAGTTAAAACTAGCTAATTAAATAGTGGCAGACAACGTGGTGTTGCTGAGATTTCTCAATTACAAAGACTCAATATGTAAGACACAACACCCACTCCACAATCAGCAGCAGGGATGACTGGCTCTACTTCTTATTACAGACTGCACTATTCTCCAGTATTTAATTTCATTTTTGCACCATGGCTTGCAATTTGCTTGAACTCAGAGTGACGTGAGTCATATATGACATCTGAGAATAATCACAGAATCACAGAATGACTTCTGCTTCTGAATCACATACAAAATCGGGGGTATTCCTTCTATGTACTTGAATGAAACCACAGTTGAATTGGGCAATATTTTCATTTGCTTCACGAAAACAGGAAACTTTCTCACTGTTCACAGAGAAATGTAAGTGACAGCCTTTACAAAATTAAAGTCTTTAGTCTAGATAATATTATACAGTACATACACTCTGCAATGTAGAGTGGTGGTATCAGTGAATCTCTCGCTGCCAATTGAAGATTGGGAAATGGTAGGAAATGGCATCATAAGCATTAGAACTCTTCTTTGTTAACAAGCAAACAGCACAGGTTATGCAAAATTAAAAGGAAAATATGTTATACCTCAGATGTTCTGTCCCACATGCTATGCTAAAATTTCAGGTAAGTACACATATGTACTGGTAGATACACCCTAATTCTGCCACGCAACTCTGTGAGGATATTCTCAGCAGTCCTGCAGATATTATTCCACAGTGTAAACTTGGTATATTTTTTTCAAGTTACTATTTATTAACAAAGTAATTGGTTTTTATCAGTTAACATTCTGAATATATATGCTTTCTTGATTTTCATAGATGATAATACAAAGGTGGTACCATGGTCTTGTAGATCACTACACTGAGCACTGCTTAATCATTTCAACTTTATTGATCTTTCCCTGTTCATTACAAGGTGTTTCTATACATATATTTGATCAAACACTACATCATTATGGGAGCTCCTTAACAGCTCCCAGCTGGAGTTTTTTCATATTTGCCGATTTTCTTCTCTTACACCACAAAAATTCTTTATCATTCAAATATCAGCTTCTTCCACAAAAACTCTCAATCTGCTGTTCCTACCCAGTCGAGTGTCTGGTTTAAACCAAGTTATATTACCAAAGCCTACAACAGTCCTTTACAATACTGAGTTCTAATAATCACCACGCTTGCTTGCTTATTAAGGCCAAGAGGAATTACTGCTAATAATTTGTAGTCTAATTTGAAATTTGAAAGAAAAAAACAGGGAACTTTGACTCCTGAGCAATGTGGCACGTTTCTAGAACAGTTTTCCTGTTAATTATTTTGTTATTTTGAGTCACATTTCTTGTACTTAGACTGGATGTTATGAAAAATCAGACCTTCTCATTCACTCAACCCTAATATATTACCATAATGCGGAAAACTATCCAAAAGAAAAACAAACAAACAAACAACAACAACAACAAAACAACAAAAACAAACAACAATAACAGAGGAAAATAAAAAGAAAAAAGAGGAGAGGAGAAAGAAAAAAGAAAAAGGAAAACAGAGAAGAAAAAATATTAAAGCCTCTTTCTCTTTCCCCCAAATAAAAAAGTTAAATATATGATTGCTCTTGTTAGAATAGGAATGTGTATGGGGGGGGAGCTGACTTTTGGTGATTGAGACATACAGGGCAGAAGAAAACAAATCTGCATATTTGAGCAAATTAAATATATATATATATATATATTAATAGGCTACTTAAAATCTATCCCACATATTTTTCTTGCCATTTTCAAACTAATAAACTTTATGAATTTCCTCTTCTGCTGATAATCAAGCATGTAAGGAAGCATGAAATGTGAGAGTATCTGATACAGTGAATTACCTATTTAAAGGTTAATCAAGCTAACAGAAATAGAAAATAAAAGGGAAAGCAATAAATTCAGCATAGAAGCACAGAAACCAGAGGACATGGAAGCAAAGATGAAGACCAGGACTCAGATGAATGGACTTTTAAAGGATGCACCAGCTTTGAGAAGGGTCAACCCTAGCTTTGCAACAGACCACAAGGAGGGGAAAATATCATTATCATGAGAGCTATAGGCTTCATGACACTTTCTGAAACTTATGGAGTATCAGAAGAATCTTCTTGTATTACATAAACTTTATTTCATGATATTTATGGAAAGGGCTAAGGAGGGGGAAAGAGAATGGTCAGGAAAGAAACATGACAAAATGGAGAGGAGAAAGCAGTCAAGACCTGTCTCATATGAGCAGTTGGTCAGTATGCTAGAGACCTTGGGTTCTCTGGCCTAAAGGAGCCAGACTGAAAGCTTGCTGGATTTGGTACCACTTGTAACATCTTGTAACATCCTTAACATCAGAAACAGAAATACCCATCAGATCTAATTTCATTATAATCTGTATCTACCAGTATAGCTAGAATCCAAGAATTTGTTATGCCCAAGCTAATCTTCTTGGCCTCTGTGCCTGATTTGCCAGAAATACTGTTGTAATCATCAGAAGAAAGACATCTAACCAGTAGCACCTACAAATACTTCAGTAACTAGTAGCAAATATATTTAGCAGCACAGCTAAAGAATCTAATAAAATCTGATTTTACTTCATAGAGACTCTAAGTGGAAGAATAGTGAGAAATATTTATAGAAATCAAGTATGTATGTATGTATGTAAAATACAAAAAAACAAACAAACAAACAACAACAACAACAAAAACCCAACAACAACAGTATTTCTTTAATGTTTGCCATTACACAGAATCAATAAAGTGTAATCAGCTGTAATACTGCAATTTAATTAGGCATGGGAATCAAAGGCAAATATAAAAATCATTTTCCCCTAACAGATGTCTCTGACTGTATCTCAAAGCAAAAAAAATTCAAGCTTTATGCCTACCAGATTTTGGTAATCTAGCTGTTTAATAAAAATAGAATTTCTTAAATGACTATAGGACCATGCATTTAAATGCAAAATTTGCATTTCAAGCAAGAAAAAGTAGTTACTGCAAGAAAAGTCTGGAACTGCAGCATCTGAAAATAATTTACAAAGACAGAGAATTTATTACCTAATACATTAGACAAACAGTTATGTAATGATGCAGTACATTTGCAAAAGAAAAAAAACAAAACAAAAACAAAAACATATTAGATTACTTATTATGAGATCAGAGACCAATGCAGATATTTTTTGCAGTAGGTCCCTGCTTTCATGATATCTTAACATCATTAAGCTATATTTTAAATAGTCAGCAGAGTTATTACATATTTAGTTGCTGTTCCTGCAAATCTTTCTCACACACTTAAAATATTCATACTTCTATATATTTTTTTTCTTAATACAGATTTAGCAGTGATAAAATAGTTTAAGAGAACAAAGATTTATTTAAAAAAAAATAAATCATACCTGATATGAACAATCAAACTTTTTTAATTATTAAAGTTTTGGTTTTCTTTCTTGCATTCACACTTCAACATTTCATTTTATTTTTGGTGTAGAAGTTCCAAAAGAGATGAAAAACTACATTTTAACTTTATTTCTAGCAGGGATCAAGTGAAGTTTGGGGAGTCTCAGAGAAATTTTCTTTGTTACACTTCTTTCCATTGTGATTGTCTTGCTTTTGCATGCATGTAAGAACTTCAATATTTTTGAAAGAGATGCATGCATGAACTGAATAACTATACCTGTGAAGCATACTCATGAGCTCTTAACTGTTACGGAAAGCAATAACTAGGTAATTCTATTTTGAATTTTATAAAGAAGAAAACAAACATCAAGAATGTAAATATTTTGGGAGTTGCACATTGCTACTAACTTGATATTTCATTGTCAATTTATAATACTCACTGATACTTTCTGGAGGAACCTCTAGTGAAGCAACTTATTTTACAGTTATCTAAACATACAGCTTCTTTTTCCTTTCAGACACAATTAATACAAATACATAAAATTATTTTGAAGTATACTGTACGTATTTCTCATCCTCCTGTTGAAGAGTATCTCAGAGCACAACTACAGGAGAGAGTCTATCCAGGTGTAAAAGAAAAAAATATTTTGATATGTTCTATAGCAAAACATTTTAGATTCTGATATTATTATAGTAGGTGTTACTCAAAAACATGTAATTAAAAATGTAAAGAAATAAGAGACCAAAAAAGATAGAAAGAGAGAAAAACAGCAGAATTTGTCTCAGTTAAAAGGATAAGGTTCACACTATTAACTAGCACATTACTACTATTAAATATGCCTAAATATTCTCCACACACTCACCTCTTTTTGACGGTACTTAATTGCCAGTTTCAATCTTGCAAGATCATTGCCACTTTGTTCTTCTATCAAGCTATTATCGTCTCTGTAATTAAGAATAATTTCCAATTCCCTGGAACTCCGTGTCTGATCCAGAAGATCTTTTGCGAATTGCTTGCACTGCCGTGACAGTTCTTCATATTCTGACTTAAATTCATTTTCAACTTTACTCAGTTCCTGCAGCTCCCAGCTCAGCTGAAAAGCAGTAAGGAAAGGATCCTCACTGGAGAGAGCAATCAAAGACGGGCTTGCCAGAGCCTTGTAGATATTGAGCCTAGATCGAGAGTGTCGAAGGCTGTCCACATCCGAACTTGAGACACACTCAACACAGTTACAGCGGACCTCATGTGGCCTGGGTACAGAGACCCCCTTCTGCACAAGGAGTTTGATGATTTCATAGTTGTTAGTGTGAGCAGCAAGAATAATGGGTGTGATATCTGGTGTAAATTCTGAAAACTGCTTGTCAAGAAGTATTGGTGGGACCTGTAAGAAAAGGCAAAAACCATCATAGACCTCTTAATTGAATGGGAGCTACAGAAAATTATGCTACAGATAATTTACCAGCTTGTACTCTTGCTGATGCACCTTCGCTTGCAGCCAGAGGTGAAGGAAAGCCTTTAAACATAACAATTCAATTATCCAAGATAGCCTTTGTTCAATTAATAAACTGCATAAAAAGAGTTTGATTTTTAATAAAAACCTGTTTGTACCTAAACAGCCCACAGGCAGGAATTTGTTAGTGCAAATGAGTAAATAAGTCAGACAAAAATGTTCTTGTCAGATGCCTTGAAGCGCCATCTGTGAGAAAGATGGAAATACTTTCTGATTTCTCACTGGTTAATCTCACTTTTATAAGAGAGAGTCATGGAGGCATAATTGTGATTCTCTGAAGGAAGCAGTGAACAGGAAATAAAAAGCTGGAAAATTTTGTTGCAAAATAAAAAGAGAAAAATAGTGTGAAAGAAAACATACATTTGCAGAAGGAGAATGTTAAAAATGTGGCCGTGTAGTGAAACAAAGATACTGGCTGCAAAGATTTCACCAGACTCAGTTTTACATTCACATGTGAAGACAAACTTACTCTGCTTATAGGAAAACCGGAGTAGTGGTTATCAAAAGGTAACACAGGATCCTAAAGGAGCAAACATCTCTGTGGTTTTAGTTTTCTGTTGTGGTCCACATTTTATCAAAACATTGCAAGATGTTTATTTTTAACCTTGTTTCTATTTTTTACAATATCTGACCCTAATGTTTTGCATATCAATACATCTCATTAGTCTAGTACACCAAAGCCACATAGGTGTAATTAGCCAATATCTATTAAAAAGATGGTGCTGACAGTGGCATTTATGGACAGCTTTTGGTCCTCAGTTTGGTAGTCAAGTACAAACTCAATCTGCCTCAGCTTGGAGTAGACAAATATTAATCCAAGCTCTTTAGTCTGATATGCACCTGGATATATACGTATGTATGTATCTGTTTTCTTGTCTGTGATGTCACTGAGCAAAATGGGACACTTCCAATCCTCAAGTCTCACTAGCTACTTTAGTCTTAGATTTGTCTTCTCTGTTACTTGCACATTATACAGACAAAAAAGGGAGCACATGAGCACACATGCATGCATTATTTGTGCTCTCTGAAAACAGCTATATAAACCACTGTTTTTTTTAGGCTAGAAAGAAATGAAAATGGAAGTAGTGGCTCAAAGTCTGAATAAAGAGCTTTTGTTGATCTGGCTGAAATGAGGTTTTCTGGGAAGGATGTGTTGTGCTTTGCCATTATCCACCACAGCCAGTAAGTCTCCCAGCCCTCAGGCTTGTGTAACAGGCAACAGCTAGAAGGGCAGTAAGGTCAAGGATGAAAAGACATAGCTCCAAACCTTAGCATCAGTTCAGGGTGTGCTTGTGTCACTTAGCATGTTATTATCTTTGTTCTGTCTAGCAGTACTAAACTAATATTTGCTTCCAGCACTGCCAGAACTGAACGTTATCGCAACACATCATTAACCTCAATCTTCTCTGAAATGTTAATGGAGACACAACTCTAAACAATATGGTATAGCAGTGATTGACTTGTGTATGGGATTCTTAAACTCAAAACTTGCTTATTTTTCTCCTTGTTTGTAAAAATATTTCATCTTAAAGAAACTCGACTGTAAGGCTGATGCACACATTTTGGAATTCGTTCCATCACAGTTTACCCAAATATAGAAATGTACATTAATCACTTCAGCCTTAACTTACAATGACATTTAAGCTTAAAGGGCAGTCCCTAAGACTGCAATTTTAATTACATCATGACTTTAACCTCTGATCCTTTACATCCTATTTTAAGATTTCCTCCTCACTTAAACCAAAGATATTAAGAATGCCAAAGCAATAAGTTCAAATTATTCTCTCATCAGCAGCATAATGAAATACATACATTCTGAAGTTCTGAGTACTTGCTCTGAAGTCACTTAAACATTCAAATATTTTTTTTTTTTTTTCACATTACTGAAATACAATTCCCTTTAAAGAAGATAAAACATATAACCAGCACTCAGTGATATCAGCCACCCAATCTAAATCTTTGACAGAGCATTTGCAGAAAACGTATGATTTTTTCTTAAATCTGGAGAGGATGGAAAGCTACTAGGTCTTACAGTCACTGACTTTGACTGTAGCTCCCCAAAGCTCAGAAGGGGTGTGAATTTGAGATACACTTTGGAGTTAATATGTCAAGTGTGAGGCTGCTTAAAATTGGAAAGGTCAAATGATATTTTGCCTTCTTAAATTTTGTTGATTTTTTTTTAATTTTTTTTTTTTTTTTTTTCCTATTTCAACTTTATTTATAGGGCTGAGCAAAGCAGTTTGAGGATTACATACTTTTATGTACATCTGTATGGGGATAAGGAGGAAAAAAAAAAAAACATAACAGAAAAAAAAGAGAAAGCATTCCTCAAAACTGTACATTTCATTGCTCGAGGACATGAGGTTTTTCTAATTGCATTCTTTTCCCCTGCGCTTATTGTAACTGGGAATGAATCAGTCTGACTCAGATACCTAAGAATTTTTTAGATACCAATTGTACAGCCCTCTTAAATATATGTTTGAATTCCCTTTATGGTCAGTGTGAAGTCCCTTTGCTATTACAGAAAGAGAAATCTGGTATAAACTAATACCAGCCAGGTCTGAGGCATTTTGTCCTAGGCAATATAACACTGAGGTGAGACTGGTTGCTGACGTCCTGTTAGATATTCAGGAAATAGTGAACAGTCACTCTGGAAAAGGAGGAATGGAAACCATAGGTGTGGTTGTGTCTCCGTTTAGATTTCTCATAATGCTTCTCATTCCTACAGTACGCTAACAGAGATTTAAAAACCCCAAGCTCCCTTTATTTTCTTTTTTAGGTGCAGGAGACCAGAATCTATGTAAAGAAACCTGTTTTCTTGGATAATTCAGTTCCTATTTAGTTTACTTGAATCATGCCTTTATTTATTTACAGTTATTTTGCTTTTTATTTGTATAAGGAGGACAGATGTTGCAAAGACTTCAAGTAGTTAGGTGAAAGAATTAGTGAGCCATGTTAGCCATGACAGCATGACTGGAAAAATCAGTGAAAAACCTAAAGCAAAGAAAATACATATATACACAACGGATAGCAAAGTGAATCCATATGCTCTCTGATGTAGTAAAAAACTATATTAGAAAATCATAGAATCATAGAATCACAGAATCACAAGGTTGGAAAGGACCTGAAAGATCATCTAGTCCAACCATCCTCCCATTACCGTAGCTACTGCAAACCACTAAACAATATCTAGGAGTTCCTCATCCAGACACCTGGAATATTATATTTAATTAATATTACAAGGGTGTGTTATGAAACTTATCAGTTACTTCATAACTATTCCTCTAAAACTGTCGATCAAGCAAGCATCCTGAAGACACCGACTTTCAATACAGCCCACAGCATACAAGATATCCCTATGCATGTATAGTTATCTGATTCAGACTCTAGTTTGTTGATTTTTTGTGTTCCTTATTTCCACATTATTGGAACATCAGCTGAAAAAAATGAAAAATTCAGAATTTCAAAAAGCCACCCTACTCCAACTCTTTTCAAATGCACTAAGTTCCTAATAAACTGCTATATATTTCAAATAACTTGAAGGTATAACATCAAGACAACTAGAGTTCAGTCGCCACATCACTGGTAGAGTCTGGATCCTGTCTGTCCTGAAAGACGAAACTATACTCTCAGCTCTGCACAAACTTCTGGCTCACAGTGGTGTCCCAGATATGGGGAAGGGTTCTTCTTCCCACGCCAGGATACTTGCTGTGCCTTGCACAGCTGGAATGTTGCTTGGTTACTGAGCATCAATAGCAGTCAAGTGGACAGAAGATGCAAAAATGAGCTCAAGAAAAACCTCACTTCAGAGCAGTGTGTGTGATATACACCATGTAACAGCCATCTGCTATACTGTCACTTTCATGCTTTCTGTAGGTAGCTTCCCTGGCCTCTCTGAAAAAGGATTCAACTTGTTAGCTACCCTTGGACTGCCTACATTTCCTAAACTATTTGTGGAGGTTAAGAAACACTTAATGTCTTAATGTCACAGCAACTTATGAACATGCAATGAAATTTAAATATCACAGATATTGTATCTTCTTGAAAACACACATTTTGAATACTAATGAAACACCTGACATGCTGCCCATGTAAGTCCACCACATAAGATTTCATTACAAATTATGTCCTTTAACACTGTCGCACTCACAGTTCAGGTCAATGCTGTAAAGAAGCCTGATGCTCCTCTTTCAGCTTTTGTTGGCATCTGTCTACAAGCAACAGAGATGCTAGAAATGAGGCAGGATATACTGGAGATCTAGTGGTGCTTATCTTTTTCAGTCTGAATTAAATATTTCATGCTAATGTACATTTAAAACATTAAAACATCGATTCTTATTTAAAATATATTAAGACTTCAAATTGACATTCAAAATAGTAGACATGTAAGGCCACCACCCACTTTTGTTAAATTGTAGGATCTGCTTCACAGCAAAATGGAAGGAGCAATTAGCCAAAATGCAATCCTAACCACTAACTTTGTGGTGGGAAGATTTCTTCAGCTGCAGTTTTGAGATGAAAATGTCTTCTGTCCAACTCCAAATGCTGATGTGAACAGAAAAAGTGGGAGATGCAATTCAGGTGAAAAAAACAGTCAACTGGACTTAAGGCAATAGCAGCTTGCAATTCTTCTGGACCTCAGGACACAGGGTTTGTTCCCAGTTCTACTGATCACTCTAGGATGCCTAGGAAGATCATCTCTTTCTGCTTTGCCTATATGTGTCCACTTTTTTGAACAAGTGATGCAGGATATAATTGCAGTAATTGATTCATTTTATGAAGATTTAGCAAAAAATAATTAAAACCTCAGATTTTGGTGTGGGCATATCTGAACTAAAGATTCTGTACTCTTTTTTCTTTTAAATTTTAAAACTAGACTTCATTCCAAAACATTCCTATAATTTAACAACAGAAAATACCATTACTCTACATTTGGATTTAGATGATTATCACGATGAAAATATTTTATCATTTCAGTACTAAAAATTAATTTTATGAATGTCCTTAATATTTTCCCAACAAAGTATTATTTTGTCAAGTCAGCCCAGAAATGTGCCTTAAAAGGGAAGCTTCAATAAACATATCAAAACAGATATCTAACTTTAGATAGCTCAAGTTTGGTACTCGCCTTAGCATACGGCCCAAAATAATTTATGTAGCAGACTGTGCTCTGAACTAGCTCACAATTTAGTGGCTGAGTTATTTAATGCTAATGCCAATCTGCACCTAACCCTAACTCACATCTCCAAACCTGCCCCAGTCATCATTCTGTCCAGTTTTCCATTCTGTGTGGAGAAGGTATTATCAGTTGATGCTAAAACATGCTATCTTCAGGAGTTTTATTTTTTCTATCCTATTTATTAGGGCACTGAACTGGCAGTTTTGCTTCTTCTGAAAACCTATTTCAATTTACGCTGTAAGAATCATAAATATGTCCATGGATCAGGCGCAAATATCCTTACTTGCTGTAAGACATTACCTCCCCCGAGTTACTTACTTAGAATAGTGGTTTATATAATATCATGTCCATTTATTTTACTAAAAAATTTCTAACATCTTTTCTGGGACGTGACAAGGAAAGGGGAAGTTGCCATTGCCAATATTAAATCTCCGTCACATTTAAGAAAGCTTCAGGGCTTGTCTTTTGTGTACACAGGACATTAGCAAAGTTACACTGACAAGCCTGAATTATTTTAATTCTACTTTATCCAAGTTAGTAAAGTTTTCCAAATCTCACAGTTTTTCTCTCTTATTGGTTACACTTAAACTATCATAAGATGTGACCCAGTAGTTTTCTAATGCTTTTTCATGCTCGTACTATTAGAGCTAAATCAATTATTGTGTCTCAACAGTCACATCATAGACTGATGAATTCCAGTTTCTGTGCCAGCCACATTGCACAAAGAGCATTAATGCTACTATATATTAAGAAAAATAATTGCAACAGCATTTCATAATTCACTGAAACCAACATTTTCTGAACAACGGTGATGACTTGCATTGTCCCAAGATACAAATAATACTATATTCTTAACACAACTGAACATCATTCAAGTCAAATACTGTAAAAGACTAAAGCAACAGAAGCATAACATGGCATAAAATGAGCAGGAAACAGCCCTGAGCAGGTCTTGTTTGTCCCCTTGACAATGCTTGCAGTTCAAGCATGGTGACTACACTATACCGTTCCTCACAGATATTTAGTGAATGGATATGTTGCACTCTTTTCTGGTAACTTTTCTGATATTTAATTTGTTTTACCTTGTGCAGATTAAGCCTACAGTGCTTTACTCTATAAGATGTGGATGCAGCAAATACCTTATTTACTTACTATACCTTCCTTTTCCTCTTTTAAACACTCTCATTCCTTCAAACTTGTGCTGTGGGGCATGTTTTCTACATCTATGAGACTTCTAACTTCTTTCTCTACATTCTTTGCCACTTCTCAGCATAGAGGAGGACAAATTTATATACAAATCATTATCTGTGCTTCTTTTGATGTGACCAGCTGTGATATTGATGTGGTAATGTCTTGTTATTTTCTATTATTTTTTTTAATTGCTCATGCCACATTGTTGTCTTAGCTATATTCAATTCCAGTTTATCCTTGGCTGATTCTTTCTGCTTATTTATAACCTTGCACTTATCACTAAACTATTCTACGTTCATAGAAATTATTTATCCTGTTTGCCAAAATCATCCTGAATCCTAATTGTGCCCTGCAACAGTTTTGTGATTGCCTGTGTTTCAAGTTGTCTACAGATTTAGCATGCTCCCTCTATTTCATTGTAGATGTCATAAATTAATAAATTGATTGGGACAGACCCTTGCAGAATTGCTCATTTCATCCTTCACTCATTCTGTTTTACAAAGAAATGCTGGCAACTACATTTAGTCAATATTTTGAGTCAAAGCTTCTGAAATTTTACAAAACTTGAGCTATATGATCTGCTCTGCCCTAACCTACACAGCTTGCTATTTGGTGATGAATGAAAATTGTGTTGTTATGACAAGATTTATTCCTGACAAATCCAGGTAGCCTGCTACTCATATTGGCCTTTTCTTCTAGGTGCTTATAAGCAGTATGTTTGATTATTTTCCGTGGAATCCTCCTGGTGTAATAAGAGTATAGTTTTATTTTATTTGAAAAAGGAGAATAGAGACTGGAAAGGAAATGTAAAATGAATCAATGACAGTTTCCAGATGGAATCAGAAGAAAAGATACTCCAGTTGACAGATTTGGGACATACGTTTGTTGGGTGTGACTGCTTAGAAAGCCTTCAGCACTTCATTTTTCTTTTTCTTTATTTTTTTCCTTCTTGTATGTCTGGGAGCTGATCCAAAATACAGCTGTACATAAAAGTGGTCGTTTTCAATTAATGTTTCCCCACAAGAATTCTGAGTGGATGGATATGTCCTTACTTCAGTCAATGTCAGTATCTTGAGCAATGGCAGGAAATGACTTATATAACCAATAAGTGACTGTCAGGACAGTTTGAATTCATCCTCTGCTCTGCAGCTGGGACTTGTTCTCTCACCACATATATTTTTGAAACCTAAATGAAAAGAGCTTCTCAGATAGGAATTTTGAGCATTCCTTGAGTGCTCATAATGCCAACTGACAAATAAAAGTTTTGTTTTCACTTAGAAATAATGTAAAAAGAAAATGAAGGTGTTAGGAAAAAATATATGAAAGAAAAAAGATCTTATGGAAACAATTAAAGGATAACTTAAATTATTCCTCTCACAATGTAATAAAATTCATATCAGCCTTTTTCAGATATAGAAGCAAATATCAGAACTTTCAAAATATTCAGAATTAGATTTTGGTGGGTCCTTCTCACTTGAATCTTCTTAAATGGACACTTTTCTCAAAGGCAAGACAGTCCAAACAGGCAAAATCATTTAGGGAAGTTTATTTTTGATATCCATTTTCTGAGTTCCTGTGTTTCTGCTTCAGTTAGAGAAATGAATTTTGGTTTTGGTAGTGGTTGCAGGGTGGCCTCTGTGAGAAGAGCTGCTCAGCACTGCCCCATGTCAGATCAGAGCCAGCTTCAAAAGGGACCATTGCTGGTTGTGCCTCTGGAGAGCAGATCTGAGGAAGCAAAAACAAACTGCTGCATATCAGCAGCTTGAAGAATGAGAAATGAGAAACATCCCGGTAGGCACCAAGGTCAGTGCAGAATGAGGGCAGAAGGTGCTCCAGCACTGAGCAGAAGATCCCTGTAGCCAAGTTAAGTACCCATGGAGGAACAGGCTGTCTCCCTGCAGCCCATGGATACCATGCAGAGATGTCCACATGCAACCACAGAGGAGATTGTGGTGCAGTAGTGAATGAGGCCTGAAGGCCACAGCCCATTGACATCCCTGTATGAGCAGCCCCAGGTCAGAACTGCAGCCTATGGGGAGCAGCCCGCAGTGGGGGGCTGCGTGGAGCAGTGCATGAAGGGTGAACCCCATGGTACAGAGCCATGTTGGAAAAGTGCTTGGAGAGCTGCTGCCTGTGGGAAGTCCACAAGGTATCAGTTTGGGACAGACAGCATCCCATGGGAAGGGCTTTACACTGGGGCAGCAGCAGAGTGGCCATGAAGGAAATGTAGAAACCAAGTGTTATGAACTGACTGCAGCTCCCATTTCCCTGCACTTTTCAGGGGAAGAATGTAAGAGAAGGTTGGTTGGGGAATAGCAAGTGTTTTTAGTTTGCTTTTAGTTCTCACTGCTCTTGTTTGTTAGCAACAGGCTGTAAATTACATTAATCTTCTCATTCTGTGTCTGTTTTACCTATGACAGTAACTGGTGTGTGATCTCCCAATCATTATCTCAATCCTTGAGCTCTTTTTCATGGTATTTTCTCTCCCTGTTCCACTGAGAAGAGGCAATGAGAAAGCACTGTGGTGCACTTATCATACCATCAGAGGAAACCATCTCAGAGGAAAAACTCTTGCATTTCCCCAGCCCACTCCCAGGGTGGCTCCAAAAGTCAGCTGGGGAGGTAAGAGTAAGTGGGCTTGCTTCTCCATGGAGGTCTCAAAGAAAATGTTAGAAAAGATCTTATAGTCGGAGATGGATTCTTTTCTTTTACCTCAGCTTCACAGGCCTGGAAGCAAAAAAGGGGGCATGATGGCTATGGAATGATAAATATGACTTTTTTAAAAGCAGGTTTTGAAAAAAAGAATAATGGATTAGTAGCTTCTCTATGTGTCAACAGACTGTTAGGGATAAACAAGTGTTCAGAGGGAATTAGCTGAATTTTTTTACAGCAGATTACAGTTACTTGGTATTTCAAATTAAAACGTGGTATCTTCACATCTGGGAAATAAACTTCATATCTTAAGAAAATTTAAAAGGTTGTACAGTGAAAGAACAAATCAGAAATCACACAGATGTGAAAAACACTTAAGGAAAAATATGCCCAGTAGATTTTCAAAACATGCAAAGGAATACAGAAGAATATTGAAAGTACATAGAAATCCCACTGTCCTGGTTATATCAGTACTCCATATCATGACATCATGCAACAGGCTGTTGGGTATAGAGAAATAGTGCGCTGTGGAGTTGTATTTCCTAGTCTCGTGCTCTCTAGCAGTATCACATGAGTTCTGATTCATGAAGAAAGATACACTGAGATGTATATACTACATATCCCAATGGCCTCTACAGTTCCAGGTGATGGAGGTGAGGTGGCTTCCAGGTTCTGGCAGCACAGTGAGCATCAGCATGGTTGTAGCATTCCTCTCTCTTCCATTTGAGTTATTAATTGTAACTATTTCTTATTATTATCTTACATTATTTTACCATTTATAAAGATAAATTTAAATTTATTTGTTATCTCTCCTTATCTTAATTGTGTCACTTTATTATCCTTGTCCCCAAAAGGGGAGAAAGGGGCCCCCTTGTCCTGTCATGCTTGAAACCTTGACAACCATAAACAATAAAAATGATGCAGAGAAACATTATAACAATCAGTTTCATGACTATGTTATCCCTGGTATGTTGCTTAGTTATTCTGTGGTTTGTTGTTTAGCAGCAGCTCTAGCTTTTGAGTCATACTGCAAGTATTCTAGCTTTGGAAGATGAAGACCAAGACTTGCTTGCATAAGATAGAGGAGATTAAAGTTAATGCAGCTGTACTGGAAGAGAAAAACTGAACAGTAATTAACAGGTAGAGGACTGAAAATTGCATTTTAGTAATTTTAACCTCATCTGTGCTCATTTCCTTAATGGCAGACACTATAAGATTCTTCCCACATCTAAAAATCAATAGAATAATCTGACTGACTATGAGGTTCTGGGAACATGGAGCAGACCCTGTAGCAAAGAAGGCTGCTGGAAATTAAATATATACATGTATATAAATACATATCCTTTGAAATTTCTACTGAAAAGATATAAAAGGAGAAAAAAGAGAGATATATACCATAGTATATATATACTTCCCTATGCAGTGAAAGTTTTCTAGCAGGATAGTTAGAAGTAGTTTAGGGAGATTGCTAGAAAGAAGCCTTTGAAATGCTAAGGAGAAAATTGACTGATTCAAATCTTTTCATGTCTTGTGTTAGTCCTATCTCTGTGTTTTCGTTCTCTTGAGCTTACTGATTGATCATATATCTTGATCTCTATACATCTTGTACACAGTGCATCCTAGTAATGAATGGTCAGAGAACTAACCCTACCATTCACTAAGATGTAGAAAGTTTTTATTTGAGCACATGAAAACACATTTTTACTCAGTGCATGGTAGTAACAGAGACTTAATAAGCAGAGGTGTAAGTGAGCAGGGAAGAGAGATTTCAACTTGTCAGGCAGTACGTTTGTACAAATAGCTGGTATCACAAGGCAGATAGGAAGCAAATAAAATGGTGACAGACTTTTTTTCATTTTCTATAAATGTTCAGATGTATTTGGGCCAGTACATAATATGAAATGTAAGGTTTGAGAGTGAAAATTTCAAGTTTCATTTCTTTCTTGTCAGAAGGCTCCACATACTGTGACAAACCTACAGACAAAATATTTTAGCACCAGCTTCTACTAGCTCAATTTAAAAGGAAAATAATTTTGACCCCTGCCCATCTGGGGTTAAGATATGGAAGATGTGAATTTTAACACTGGTATAAAGTGTAATTAAAAGATTTCTGTCAGTACAATGTATAATATGTGTAACCTCCATCTAGAAAATGTTTGATAAATTGAGAGTATAAGTGGTAGTCTTCTAAGAAAAGACTGTAATCACGTTAATGGATACTGTCAGTCACCCCATTGGGACTCTGGAATTTGTTGGGCTGCTCCAGCTGAAAATGCTCAGAAGATAGATGAATGAGATCTGAAGAAAATTCTGAAGTGTGAGCTGAACTATATTACTAGATACTAAAAAAATCACATGCACACAGGAAAAAAAAAAAAAAAAAAAAAAAAAAAAAGAAAATGATATTATGAAAGTTATGAAAGTACCAACCTCTTAAAAAGCTTTGACAAACATTTATAACTTATTAAAACCAAAGCAAATTCAATTATGATGCATGTTGGTGTGTGGAAATTCTATGTTATTAATTTCAGTGTTCAGAGAACAAAATGACAGTTGTCTTTTAAAAAGAGAGAAGTTGATGATGGAGTGAAGGGCTGCACATAAACAAGGTCCTCAACAGTGGTATGTTTCTGGTTTTTATTTTTAATTTTCATAGGTTTTTCCCGTGGATAAACGTTTTAAAAAACATTCATTTCAAGGCCATTAGGGATGACTGTATGGCTGACTCTCAAAGACTGATTGTAGAATCACAGAATACTAAGCTTAGAAAAGAACTACAAGATCATCCAGTCTGACCATCCACCCATCACCAATAGTTCTCACTAAACCATGTCCCTCAACACAGTGTCCAAACGTTCCTTGAACACCTCCAGGGTCAGTGACTCCATCACCTCCCTGGGCAGCCCATTCCACTTCCCGGCCACTCTTTCAGAGAAGTAGTATTTTCTAACATCCATACTGAATCTCCCTTGGTACAACTTGAGGCCATTCCCTCTAGTCCTATCACCAGTTACACGAAAGAAGAGGCCAACGCTTAGCTCACAACAACCTCCCTTAATGTAGTTTTAGAGAGCAATGATGTCTCCCCTGAGCCTCCTCTTCTCCAGACTGAACAATTCCAGCTCCCGCAGCTGCTCCTCCTAAGGCTTGTGCTCCAGACTCCTCACCAGCTTCTCTGGACATGCTCCAGGGCCTCAATGTCTTTCTTGAAATGAGGGACCAAAACTGAACACAGTACTTGAGGTGTGGCCTCACCAGTGCTGAGTACAGGGAGCCAAATACTTGATGGCTCCTGCTAGGAACACCAATTTCCATACAAGCCAGGATGCCACTGGTCTTACTGGCCATCTGGGCACACTGCTGGCTCACGTTCAGCTAAGCACCAACCAGTACCCCCAGGTCTGTTTCCTCCACCGAAATGGTCACCATGTTCAGTTCATCAGTTTCTACTCTTCCTTGCATATAACTAATATCATAGATTTATAGATTCATAGAATGTCCTGAGTTGAAAAGGACTTCAAAGATCCTTTTAAGGCCCTGCCATAGACAGGGTCGACAACCACCAGACCAGGCTGCCTAGAGCCACATCAAGCCTGGCTCTGAATGCCTCCAGGGACGGGGCATCCACAACCTCCTTGTGCAACCTGTTCTAGTGCTTCACCATTCTCTGTGTGAAAAACTTCCTCCTGATGTCTAACCTAAATCTCTTCTGCCTTCGTTTAAAACCATCCTCCTTTGTCTTATCACTACCAATATATGTAAGCAATCATGTCCCTTCCTGTTTGTACACTCTCTTCAAATACTGGAAGGCCACAATTAGGCCACCCTAGAGTCTTCTGCACTCTAAATGAGTCCAGTCTCCTCAACCTTTATTCATAGGAGAGATGAATTTAAGAAGGCAAATTGCAGGTAACTGTGCTCTTCAGCACAGTGACTCACAGATGAAGGACAATTCTTTAGAAAGATTCTTCAGGAACAAAAAAGCAAATCAGCAGGCCATTTTGCAGCACAATGAGTAATCATTGCCATTTTACAGCACTCACCCAAGTTTACAATAATAAAAGAAAATGTCCAAAATATAAAAAGAAGAAAATAAGAAAATATAAAAAGAGGGGAAAGTAAGACAGCACAGAGAAAGGGACCTCTTGAGGAGAAATACTTTTCCACAGACATCATTTTTGCATAAGCCTTTAAAATTTTTCTTTAATATTCTTAGCATATTTTATATTTTCAATTATTTAATCTTATCTCCTTGCAGTAGCAAAGTGCATTCATTTGCAGAATGAGCTGAAAACAAAATGTTGAAAATCCAGCAAAAAATGGAACACACACAGACACATACACATAAATAAATAAATAAATAAATGATATCAATAACACTTGGAATATATATTTATCACCAACTGTCACTGTACTGAATGTGTATTTGTTATCATCGCCATGTTATGAAGTTCTGAAAACTGCTAAAAAGGAGGATTAGTAATTCATTGTCGGTAATACCTTCCAGTAATCTGGCCTTAAGAATCCTGCAGTGCTTATGGTACCAATAACAAAATGGCTCATCATTTTGTACAGGTCAAGAAGCTGCCACGTTTCCCCCATATTTTGGCATGTTTCTCTTGCCACTGCTTCATACTTTGAATATTATGTTCTAACATTTGTTACAAGGTGATGGGTGCATATTGTAGAACACATTGCCTACCTCAATATTGAAATTACTTGCAGCAATACTTGATGGCACCAGCTTCTGAAGTCTTTCTTTAGTAATTCTCACAGGTTTCACTGTATAGCCACCCACCTATCTCTGGTGCATACAAACACAGACAAGATAATTTGTATGTACTGCCAAGACCTAATGACACTTGCAGATTTTTTTGTTGTTGTTATCGAAATAGTTCTATCTAAACAAAATAAAATAAAATAAAATATCAAAGAACAATAGCTTTGCAAATCCCTATCTTTATCTCTTATGCAATTAATTAATCATTTCCATCCTACATCTCCCCTTCAGAACTACATGTTTTTTCCATGTGCCTAAATGATTATATTAAAGATTGGGTATGTGGATAGTCTGCTGTATCTATTTCATTAATAAGCTGGATTATCCTTTACACAGTCTCTCACATTTATCTTCGTTTCTCAATATTTTAAAACCTGTCAGAGAATTACAATTAATAAGATGCCACCGTAAAAAAAAATGTACTCAACTACCCACTCAGAGTGGGAAGACTCAACTTTGTGCCCTCACATTTCACTTCAAGACTGTATACTTCAAGCTCGACAAAATAGTGTTGCATTGCCTCCTCCATACTCATTACTAGCTAGACTGTCATTAATCAGAACATTCAAAAAAGCACTTAGTTCATGAACTTCTGTGGGAGACATTTTCAAAACAAAAAATGATGCTTTAATCTCAACAGACAAAGAACATTACACAAGTGACTGTGACTGATATTTTCCGATGCTACTGGGGAAATGGTTTAGATAAGAAAAACTGTAAGGCATTATGCAGTGCTCATTACATCTATCCTTCTGCCCCTGCTTCATCATTGTAAGTCCCAGCTCTCTAATTAGGAGAAAATCTGAATTAGCATGTTCAGCATCTTTGTAGTTAAAGTCCATGGTATGTGATTTGGACCTCCAAGTTGTATATGTTTATCTGATCCTCTCCTTCATGACCAGCATTGCTACTAGGAGGAGGTACAACCCCAGCACAGCAGCTTCCCTGTGAACACTACTGTGTTGTGAGGCAAGGTAGAGCTAGGGTAATTAGGCAATTTTATGAGTCCTTTTAAGAAAATAATGGACTGATACTGACTGAATGCTTTGTGTTTACTGAGAGGACTCCAACTGAGACTGAAGTTATGCTATGAATGCAGCTTCAGAGAAGAGCACTAGCTTCATTACAGGCTCTTGAGAGTTCTCAAGAGGCACTTTTAAGAAATATAAGAATACCAAGACACATGAAAAGACTACAGTGGGTGAAGAGGATACAAGGGGAATTTTCATGGTGCTCTGTCAGACCTAGAGACCCAGAATCTGCTAAAGATAAGCCGAATCTATCACTGAGATGGCTGTAGCCATGTCGGTGAAGGAGAATGGCTCTTCAGTCTCAGCTCATCCTTCATGCTGTTTCCTGACTTTTTTTAACTAGTTAAAAAAACTTTTTTTAACTAGTTAAAAAACTTTTTTTAAATAGTTAAAAAAAAAAAAAAAAAAGAGAGAGAGAGAGAGAGCAACTAATGGGAAATTTGACCTTGTTTTTGTGCAATTTATGCATCAGTCTGGCTCACTGGAAGCAGCTAACATTCTTAGCGGGTTCTCAAAGTGTTCATCAGACATTTTGGATGAAATTTTACCTTTTCTGTACAAAATAGTTGTTCCTGAATTTTACCTTTTCTGTACAAAATAGTTGTTCCTGTACAAATAGTTGTTCACAAATATACATACTGCCAAGAACAGATAACATGAGAAGGTGTAATTCTGAAGCAAGTCATATTTCTCTCTTGTAATATGGGCCTTATAAAAGTCCAGTGAAGACACACGATCAAATTTCTTGAGTTACATATCTGATCACAACCCTACCTATCATTTGAAAATTCAGAGATATTTTCTCTGTGTCAAATGGAGTCACAAATATACCAAAAAACTTAAGACTTCTTTGGAAATCTTGAAACCTATTATTGAATTCCTTCATTAAATCTGAAAGCAAGATTGCATATCTTTTGCTATTCACAGGACAGAATAGCTGGTGTATCAAAATGCATAAAATTATTTGACATAACTTGATCGTGCCATGTAAAGTTTCATTTCAAACACTACTTTGGCTTGAAACATAGTACTGATAAGTTGATTTTCACCCTGAACATGGATTTAAATGGGCATTCAAATCCACCAAAAGTGCTAAATATGTGAGCCATTTTTAATCTTTGTGTTTTGGCACAAATTTTGATTCGATAATAAATGATTTCATTTCATTTCATTAATCATAAAATCTTCTTAGCATATCACCCTGACTTAGGCATCTTACTTTAGGAGAGTAAATGATGTTCCATAATCCGAATCAATACTTTTAAGGAACTCCTAGAACTGATGATGATTGAATCCCTTGGACATTATGAATTCAGAGCTTTGATGATTATTTGTGTGACATTATTCATTTTTAAAGCTTTTGTGCTTATGTTTTCTTGATATATAATGCAGTGATATTTCATCAAATGTGTATTTCTAGCAGCAATTGCGTCATTTTTAATTAATTGCATGAGTCCATCTTTTTTCCCAGCCATCACCAGAGTACTATCAGTAGATGACAAAGGTTAAAGAAAACCACTTCAGTGTAATTTTTATGGCTTCATACATATGGTGAGATTTAGTTGTGTCTTTTAATGGTACCAAAGAAACCATTTCTTCAGTGACATTATGTTTCTTACCAATACCTCTGATAAAGATGTCAAATTGAGCCATATCTGCGGCATCAGTACTTTCACCTACTACTGCAGTATAACGTGAAATTAGCAACTTTATTTTCCAAATTTCCTTTGATATATTTTCCTGTTTCTTCGCTTCAGCTGGCTACATTACAGAGAGACAAACTGCTTTTACAAAACTCATTCTATTTGTCAGAAGAAATTGTATCCGCCACATTTTGCAGATTTTGCTTAATAGACTCACAGTCAGTAAATGGTTTTAATGCATTTTGCAGTCAGATATGCTATAACTGGCTTTTATAACTGAGTCCAATTCAGTTGTAACTTGTAAAAATAAAAATTTTGCTGAGATGACTCAGTGTACGTATCTGGTGCTAGAGGGCTAGAGGCGAATTAGCACCCTCCCCTTGTCCAGGTTTCAGCCCAGACAGTGTTAATAACATATCAGTGTGAGACTGTTGAGAGAGATAGATGCCTGCTTGAGGTTGAGCCAGGCTGCTCAGCTGGGCAGAGTTGCCTCCATGATGACGTGGGACAGGGGGCAGCTGCAGGACAGGCTGGGCCAGGCTGCACATGGCCTGCAGGCAGAGGGTTGGACATGCCTGATCCAGACTGTCAAGTAATAAGCATGCTTCACAAATTCAGGTTTAATAAGTAGGATTTCAACTGCACTTACGCTCTTTGTAGCATTCTGAGGAAACAGCTACAATCTTCCCTGAATATACATGCATATTTATGCTATCAGTCATCCAGGTAGAGATTGCTACATGTATGCATTACTGTAGTTTGGATGCATGTATTTTTTTTCCATTTTTTTTATGATATCTAACCCACATCACATCTGTAAGCACTATATGCTCTTTAATAAGATTAAAATATTTCTAGTAGATTCCAAATTTTAAGGAACAGTGATTTTTTTTCCCCTCTTAAGTTGGCATTCAACTGTCCATTAGCATAAGCAACAAGTGTCTTGGGAGATCGTTCAGGACATATGGCTTTGAAAACCTGACGATTTAAAAGTACTTAGGCAAGTTTCCTCAACTTGTTCACCTTGTGTTATTTTCTTCTACATGTGTTGTAGCAGCTGCTATAGCTAAAAAAATTTTGAAAATATAATGCAAGTGACAAACAACCATTTCCTTAGTAATACTAATGTATAGCAGAAAAATCTCAATCAGGAGGTTTTTGAGAGAAATAATCAAATACTGTTCAAAGCTGTTAAATATATATGCTTCATCTGTAGTCACCAGATGGCACCAGATGCATCCATGTATTGATAATCAGCTTAAAACTACTGTAACAGTTGTACAAGTCTTTTACCTTCAAAGCACATCACATATGGTGAAGTCCAACAGCTGAGGGGGTCAGTAGACTGGGGAGTTTAGATTCAACTTAAAGAGGATCTCACTGAATGTTTTTTTGAGGGGGGTAACATTAAAGAGGAAGAATGAGTGGTCCTTCCTGATTCTGAAGATATTCTTCGGAAGAAAAAAAAAATTAAAATGCAGAAGAAAGGTATTATTTTAATTAAATACATTGATTCTTGGTTAGAGTTAACAGCTTTTCACACTTCTTTCCCTTTCAAATGTTTAAATGTTTTAAAGCATCAAATTTTGAAGGAAAATTGCTTTTTTTCCAGAGACATTCAGTTGTCTTGAAGAGCTGTAGCTTTCTGTTGGCACAATCTAATTTTTTTTTATTTTATTTTATGGCTTTCTGATATGGTCAGTGAGCTCTTGAACTATGCATTAAATTCTATTCTTAAGAATCCTTTAATTTAAAATATTACCAGCTTATTGTACGTGGATGAAGCTGTAATTACCTATTCCTATGTACAGAATTTTATCTCAAGAATATAAAAAAAGAGAGCTAATTCATTTAATCATAAATTATGAGTTATAGATATATATACATGTTTTTGAACACTCATAATATACATCACCAATAAAAAATTTGGGAATCCAAACTTCTTCAAGTTGGCAATATTTAGCACACATATTTTTCTTATTAGTTATTAATCCTCCTCCTCTGCAAACAACTTCTCTTCAAGGAAAAAAATACAACAGCAAGAGAGTAAAATCTTGACCACAGTGAATTAATGGCAAAACTCCGACTAACTTCAGAGGCCAAGATTTTACGACACATGACCAACTTTACACAAAGAAAAAGAAACCCAAACAGATGAAGATATCATGTTATTAAAACATAGCGTTTGAAACTGAATCATCATCTAAACAGTATGGCAAATATTTACAAATAACAAAAGTAATCAAAGAAAGTCAAGTTGTAGTTTGAAATAGAATTTCAAAAGGAACGTGATCCTATGGGGAAAATGTAGCTTTCTGTCCGCATACTGAAAATATAAGTTTTAGCATGCAATTCTAAACAGATTCTATATCTCTAGCTTGTTGTAATGGATTTTCAAACATGCTACTTTTGATTATGCTTAATATGCAGTTATATCTGCTTCACTGCAGCAGAATGCTTACTGCAAAAATGTAACCTACAGTTATATTCACTTCATCATGACCTGTTTCTAAAAACGAATCAATCTGATTATCTACATTAATGACACATGTAGAACTTTAGTGATTGTTGGTGTCCCCAATAAAAACAATGGCCTGAACATGCAAATAATCACAGCTTTTTTAAAGGACACTTTTTTTTTGCAAGCACTAGCTTGCATGTAGCATTTGCATTTGTAATGAGTAGTCCTAGAGTTGTGCATAAACAAATGGAGATGTCACTGTTCAAATGACTCATGATTATCCTTCATGCTTTACAGTACTCAGTAGACCCTCAGAAATATATCTGTGAAAAGACTGTTAGCTTTTGTAAAATAGACACACAAACTGTGAGGAGGATGTTAATGTCATTATCCCACAGGGAAACTAAGGAAGAGAAGAAGCACTACTTTTCATACCACCTAGCAATACCACTAGCATTTCCATTGCAGTAGCTGTGACACATATAAAAAAACATAAAATAACAAAATCACAGAATATACTGTGGGTCACTGAATATACAAGGGTCACTGAGTCCAACCCTTGACTTCACACAGACGACCCAAAATTCAAATCCCGCATCTGAAAGCACTGTCCAAATGCTTCCTGATCTTTGTCAGGCTTGGTGCTGTGCCCACTGCCCTGGGCAGGCTGTTCCATGCCCACCACACTCTGGTGCAGACCCTTTCCCTCACCCCAGCTCCATGCCGTTCCTTTGGGCCCTGTCACTGTTACACAGAGCAATGCTCAGCTGTGAGAAGCTGCAGCCACCATCAGGCTTCCCCTCAGCCTGCTCTGGACTGAGTAAACTCAGGGACCTCAGCTGCTGCTCCTCATACACCTTGCCCTACAGACCCTTTGTCATCTCTGTGGCCCGTCTTCAGATGCTCCCTTATTTATGTCCTTATATTGTAGTGTCTTAAACACGGTAGCCCTGGGAGTCTAAAGAGCAGCCTGAAGTACAAGCACCCAATATAACAGAAAAATGCAGGTTCTCTCTAGAGTCTATAAAGAGGCTTATGCATCTTAAGATGAATAACTGGAAAAGGCAGCAAGAATTTGTCTCCCGGTATCTCCACTTTTCTCCATTGGTAACTGTAGCTCAGGCAGCCAGATTAGAGTTGAAACAATTCTGAAAGTCTACCACTATGTGAGAAAGTCTTATATGTTGTATTCTTATCTGTACTTTCAGATGAGAAATAATAAAATGAGCCAAACACAAAGTAAGTTTAGTTCCCTTCCCCTTCTCTGACATAAATCGTCGCTTTTTCTGTCTAGAAGACAAGGCAGACACACACATTTGTACAAAGAGCTACTATATTTTTTTCTTCCCATAACAAAAAAAAAAAAAAAAAAAAAAAAAGCTAAGAATTCATGTTATTTTATCAGCAAAAATTATACTCTTACTTATCATCTGCAGTTCTATCCATTGCAAGTACATAATACTGTAATTAAAGTATATTGCAAGCATTATCCGAAAGGGTTCTAATCATTCCATCATATTATATTATTCATTGAAATGCATTCATACAATACTTATGATAGATTTTAAAAAATGAAATAGATGAAAACAGAATACAGTATTACAGTATTATAACTTTTTATAAGGCTTTCTTTCCTGAAATAGTCCTAATAGTATCAGAATTTACGGGTTATGTCATCCCATCTCCACTACTTTCCTAAAATGGGAAGGATGCACAAGAGGCAAGCTACATTCTCAAGATGTTTCAGATCCATGCAAAGGGAGGAGAAGGAGTTTGTGTCTTTTAATGTGTACATGACAGGACAGGATGCAAGACTACTGAAGATAGCACTGGAATTAAAATCAGTTGGGTCGTGGCTCTCAGTGTGTATTGCTGAGCAGTGGGAAATGGTGACCACCACATGGAGGGATTAAAACCTTCAGTGAAATTAAGAATTCTGCCTTGAACCTGTCAGTGCTATCAGAGAGTAGCTGAAGAATCAGTTTTGTATGATGTGACCTGCACAGTCTGGTGGCAGATCAGAAAGAGGAGGTGGAAAAATTAAGGGAGCATATATGGGAGATAGACTGGTGGAGACACAAGCTACCATCCCTACAATAAAGGCACTGGAAGGGACACCGCATAAACAGTGGTTCTTCTCATTCCTTCTTGCAATCAGACAGAAAGAGGAGAAATGAAAAAAGGTCCCTCCTTGGGATGACAAGCAAACCCCCTCACAGCCTACTTTGTCTTCCCAGGTGCCCCTGCACAATAGATATGAGGCTCTAGAATTTGAGGGACAGGCCTATGAGGATATTGATGTGAGTTCATCCAGGGAGTTGTCTAGGGTAAATCAGCCAGCTGCACACCTTAAGACTACCTCTGCCAAGAACAAAAGAAGGGTGATTGTCATAGGAGACTTCCTTGTGAGGGGAACAGAGGGTAAAATATGCTGACCAGACCCTTCCTACAGGGAAGCCTGGAGGTTTAGTCTAGAGGTGGCACAGCAGAGACCTTATCATTATCCTCAGCTACCTGAAAAGAGACTGTAGGTAACCAGAGATAGGATGAGAGGCAATTTTCTATGCATATTTGCAAGCATAACATAAACAGTGAAATGGTAGAGTGCACGAACAAGGGGGAAATCAGACATTCCCTGGCAATTCCTTCTTACTGACTGGAAGTCATTGCTTCTTGTCTGTTCATTTCTTTTCTCTTTTGCTGAGACTTTACAAGTGGCTGCATGAAAACAATTTGCCTAATTCAGTTCAAAGTAAAACTAGAATTCCAAAAGGGTGTTTTGAGAATGATAATGTAAATGTGAGCCCCATTCTGCTTTCATATAAATGGCAGATAACACTTCACTCTGCTGGTAGTGGAATACATTCTTAAGTCCAGGGTAAGAAGGATGAAGAATATTTGTGTTTGTGCTTGTTGGATGTCAAATCTCATGACAACTACATTAAGACCATAAGACTTGTGGATGTATGCAGATGTGACTGGTTGACAGAAATGTCTAAACACGAATGAATACAGCATCACAAACTTGATTTTCTGATCTGAAATACATATGCACAAGGATGATGTTTGGCTTTTTCTTCTTGCTTATGCTCTTTGCATGATTCTTCTCTTTTGATCAGATAGGACTAGACAAGCAAATCTTATACATACCTGTTTCTCCCCACTGGGCTTCTTGTGGTTTAGGAGCAATTCCACAGCACCAACTACTTCCTTCCTTATGGCATGCAAAAGAGCATCTCCCACATATACATTAAAACTTAAGAGCAGCTCAATGAGCTCAAGGTTCTCATTTTCAATTGCAATAAGGAGTGCAGTTCTTCCCAGAGGATCAATGCAGTTAATATTGATCTTGAAATAAATTTCCGCTTCTTCCAAAGCTTTCTTCACAGTGGCATAATCTCCTTTCTCCACAGCATTCAGATAGGCTTTCTCTGAATGGGACAGTTCAGATTCTGCTCGTACAATACGAAGAGGGATACGATCTCTGTAGGGAGCATTGACACTTCTTTTGTAGTAGAACTGGGCCATATTTTATGCCATTCTAATACTTCATCTCTGAAACATACAAAAAAAAAAAAAAAAAAAAGGATTAAATCAATAATATGTTTAGGGGTACAATGCACCAGGTTTTTAAATACATAACTATATAAAACTCAAAGTGATGTTGAAAAAAGTAAATGTTTTCTATTAAAACATCTTGTGAAATCACCAACAAACATGGCAAAGAAGACACGTAACCATCTTGTTCATGCTTATCACTTAAAGTAAAATGCCAGCACTCAATATATATTTCTTAAAATCATAGCAAGAATGAGGTGACATAGCTTGCATCAGATGTGCGGCCACATTCCTTCACTAAGTTTTTCTGTCTCATCTTTGCTGAAATTTGAGAGTATGCTCATACACAGTTGCTATTTCCCAGTGCCAGAAGACAACATTTTTTTCAACTTGATTGTAGTAGCGAGTATGTCACTTTGAGTCTTATTCCTTTGCCCTTCTAAAGGTACCTAGCTTTGAGTTACACCCATTATTCTCCGTGCGCTCCAGCATGGCATGGGTCTTTCACTCTTCAGACTTCTGTACCATGTTTCTGATATCCTATGCAACTCTAGTAACTGTGTACACTGAATACAGATTTTTTTTACCTATTTCTTTAGCTTGGGAAGACTACATTAGGGATGAAATCGCCATTAGCTGTTAGCTCAGCCAAGTGCTCTTCAAATACACTAGAAGCATAAATTAGTCTCTTCTGACTTATTTGAAATAGATAGGCAGACAACACAGTTCAGCAGTGTGCTTTCCTTCTAAGATTTTGATTCAATCTCATATGCTATTAAGAAAAACATTCATACAAAATGCTTTTCCAGGTAGCACTTACTAACACATAAATTAGAATTCAGAGCCTGAAAGGAAAAACAAAATCTGTAGAGGATAAAATCATAAGGAGTGGTAAATAAAGATCATGGTTTTGATAATGCACTATTCTGTACTCGAATACTGAAACACTACAAGTATGAAACAACTCTAAAGACTTGCAGTTGATAAGTTTTTAATGACTTTGCTTTTACTCTGTATTTATTGAGCAGGAACTTTTTCAAAAGAAGCACCTTCTAACTGGAATTTTCTTCCAACTATATCTTTATGACTTAAATGAACAGGCTACACACACATTAAAAATGCATTTACATTAGTGGCTAAATAGTTAGCTAGTCAAAGAAATCCAGTTTCTCGTCATTTTCTCAGCTGAGAAAAAATGCTTGATTAATATTTTTTCCAACATTGAAAAATATATAAAGTAATGCTTATTTTATTTCATGAGGTCTTGACTGATTAAAAAAATCACAGGATGGTGTGAGAAACAGTGATTCATCTATTCCAGTCTCTGTATGCAGTGCAAGGAGAGGTAAGTACAAAGGCCATTTCTAAGTTGTTTTCTTTGTTTTCTGGAGCAGATCAACAGGGCTTGAGGCAGGCAGGTGGCAGCAAAGGAGATATTCTAGGAAGAATTTCCCTCTAGATCCATATATAGTCACTCAGAAATTGCTCTTTGCAAACGAAATGTTTCCCTGTATTTCCTCCAAGGTGTTATCAGTCTACACCACAGGCTACTAGAGAGTGCACAGCTAGTGGATTATGTTCTGTTAAAGTCACTATAAGTAAAATACTTGTCTGTTGCACATTTTTGCGCCCCTGGAGCAGAGATAACACATTCTTATTTTTAATATACTACATTTTATCAGTTTGCCATTCACTCTCTTGTTTCTCAAGCTCAAGAAGAAAACAAGAATGTGCTCAATCAGTTCAAAATAAATAAACCTAAATGTACATGTTCATATACAGATACCTACACGGAAGTTAGGTTGATACGTTCTCATTACAGCTATGGAGATCTACAACTGCCCATAAGCAGACATCTCTTGCTGAATGCTGAAGGGCATACCACCTGGCTCCAGCTGCTTCTTAAGGATAGGTTTCACGTCTCACATAGATAAGTAAAACTTAATAAATTCAAGCCATGAAATGATGATACTCACTCTTTAAGACCATTCACATGAAGATTATATAAGATAGTATGTTTTTGGAAAACCTGAATAACTATTACCCAGTTCTGCCTATTTGTAAAACATGCCCAGAACATTTTCAAATTGTAGTGACTAAATGGAAACCCAGATATTAAATGTTTTAGAATTATGATTTATGCTAGAAAAAAAAGTATCACTGCATGAAAAAAAAAAAAAAAAAAAAAAAAAAAAAAAAAAAAAGGAAGAGGCATTCATTTCAAAATAATCTTTACTAGATAGTTATGTCATGGCTGAAAATAAATTTGTTTTCAAAGTGCATATTTCTCCAAATTAAAATACTGAGCCTAGCTTTCCCACAGCTAGACAAAATAAAACACCATCAAATACCTTCAAAAAGTTTATCTTCATTATTTTTTAGCAGTAGTTTGAATTATTATACTCATTCCCAAGCTAGCTTTAGGAATGACAGCACAAACATCAATAAAAATATTAATAAAAATATTAATATTTTATTCATTTATATAAAAACTATTCAATGGCTTTCATCCCATTAGTCTGACCACATAATATGCTATGTGTTCTGATGTATATTTTAAGATATTTTAAGATATACTTTAAGTATTTAGAGGATTTTTTCAAAAATAGGATATTAAATCTGCAATATATTGCAGCTCAATGCTGGTAAAAGTTTAGATGTAAGCTAGCAATGTGGTAGCAATGGTAATAGCAGGACAGTTGGACTAGATGATCTTGTAGGTCCTTTCAAACCTTGTGATTCTATGATTCTAAGCAATCAAAAATAAAAAGAAAAATTACAGACATACTGACTCTTGTATTCAAGCCATTTCCCATGACGGAAGGTCATTTTGCCTTATGGATTCTCCCACAGCACAATACAAATCTGAAAGGGGCACAACTTCCCATGGAAGTTTCATCTCAATCAGTATTAGGGGCAAAGTCAATTTATTTAAATATCAACATTTATCTCTTCTGGTGTTTCTATAGAAGGGCAGAGGTCTCTACAGGTCTCATGTATCACCTGCCAGCCCAGTGCTGAAGTCCTGGCTGTCTCAAATAGACTCAAAGACACAAATTCTGCTCTAGAAACTGATTCTTGTCCTCTTTATTTACAGTTGAGAATAAGGCACTTCATAAGCGTGATTTCTCTGACTTATTTTAGGCTGCTGCAAGTGGGGGAGAAAACTCATACCCTTCTTTAACGTGGTTAAAAGCTAATTTAGATGTCATATCCCTTTTAATTGCCCTCTCATCTTGATTTATGACTATTCTAATGGTATTGCACACTGTCACCTATAAAACTTATTTTACTGTATTGATCAGATCTTTCTCCCTTCTTAGTAGTCTTCTAGTAATTCTTAATTTCCTTTTTAAGCTGATGACTCAGACAATTGAGTTTAAATCCTTTTTGACGCATTTTTAAATGTCTTTATTTTTGAAAGTAAAATTTCCATTACACTTTGTGCTTCTAACTTAAAACAACAACAACAACAAACAAACCAAACCAAACCAAACCAAACAAACAACAAAAAAAAACACCACTAAGATACTTTGTGTTATCCCTTACTTCAAATGAATTTGGCTAGCTATTGATGTAAGGAACCACTGTCAGAGGGCATGCTGAAGTTCTGCAAGCTTAGAATTTCATATACACTGGTAATTATAAATAATGAGAAATCTCAGCAATAGAGCCAGTTTTTCAGCACTTTGGTGTTATTGTAAATAATTTATGAGAAAATATTCACAGACCTGGAATAGGCAGCAGCTTGAGGCTCACAATAGTCCCTTGAAAAGGAGAATCTTATTTAAATGTTTTACCAGGTGGTAAAGAAATCTGATTTACTAGATTTTCTAGCATCCTTTCCACAGTCAGAAAACCACTATTACAGGAAAAAAAAGTGAAATAGCTATTGATATTGAAAGATAAGATATTGACTGAGATAACTTATAGAATTACTATTTTTTTATTTTTTTTTTACAGTAGTTGCTTCATTTATACTTGCTACAAACCAGTATTTCAAATAAGATGTGAAACTTCCTAATAAGTAACTATAGATGCTTCTGGGGAAACCAGCACAGTTCAGACAAGTGAACTCAAAGATTTGTCTGTCATCTCTGAAACTACTTTATATGTACTTTTCAAGGCAAAGGAGAGAATCTGACATTTGTTATATTAATGAAAGCATGAAATTTTCTTCCCAAAATAGATCTGTGACAGACTAACTTTAATCTGACACAGAATCCTATCTGATACACACTAAAAATGATGTTCAAAGGGAATGTATGAAAACAAGACTCCAGCTCTTGAAACCCTCAACTCAAAAGTATTCCTCCAATTTCAGTTACCACAACACACTGTTAGGTTTCAAGAACAAAATAAATGCAGGTAAACAGTTGATTTCTGATCCCAGTATCAGAAATATTATACTGGTGTATAAGTGAATGTTTAGACAAGTAAATTAAGCATGCTTCTAGTACTGAGGTCAGCTGCATGAGTTGTGCCCATAATGTTGAAGTCTCAGGCCAAAAATAGGATAGATGAATGAAAACTATCTACTGGGAATAAATTGTGGTCCATGCTAACTCCAAAATTGTGTCTGGAAATTGTGCAGGAATACCTTAATTATTTGAAGCCAAGAACATTCCAAGGACTGCTATAACAGTATCAGACACAGCTAATGGAGATCCGCTGCCCATGCATGTCTCCCAGAACTATTTATTATACATTTCTTAGAATTGACAATACAATATACAGGGTCCTCTCCTGAAAGTCGTTTGTCATTATTAGCTATATAATCAGTTTCAGACCTGAAAGCTAACAGTAGCAGATGTAGCAATTTGGACTTTAACATGAAGTCATGCATGCAGAAGATAAACTAGAAAGTGTAACACAGTGTACATAGTCTCTCTAAGAGGCTGTTGATTGATTTGGAATAGAGTGAAATGTTTTATTGGTCCTGTGTCTTAAAGTACCCTTTAACCAAGTTTCAGTAAAGCAAAGAACATGACATAGTATATAGCTATCGGTGGACATAGGGAAGCAGGCTGTTGTGTTTTCTGCTTAAATATATTCTGGGCTCATGATCTGCAAAACAGGGCATTAACTAGAAGTTGCTCTTAATTTCCAGAGCCACAATGGATGCACAACAGATTAAAACCTTCCAGCTTCTTACATTAGAAGCTTTAAAGATTGCATCCCAGAAGATAATGCTGACACGGAATGTGATGAACATTACCTTTCACTGTATTATTGCTATTTCATAGCAATAATTTGGTTTAAAAGCATAATGCTCCCTGTACAGAGTAAGGATGCACTGTATGTTCGCTTAGGCCAAATAAGAGAAAACTTTCATCTTCCAGAAATGACATCACACCAGATTTCAGAGGAGATTGGCAGATTCCTCTTGTAACAGTGATATTTAAGGTTAAAATTGTCATCAGCTTGAGAAATGCCAAAAGATCAGATTTAATGGGTTCTGGAAAAAAAAGAGGTATTAGAAATGAGATGTACAGAGTCAAGGTTTGTATTAGAGTAGAATGATTTGGGGCCAGGCACTTGCTATTGCAAACCCATGTAGGTGTTATAGACAGAAGCATTCAAGAACTCTCTTCTTCAAATACAGCTAAAACTGAACACAATTTCACTAAATGCTCTCCAAGAAAAACTGAACAGCTGCTCGCATGATATAAAAGAAGAGCACCACAAGCATAGAGAAATACTATTAGATGTTGGTATAATTCTAGTACATAATATATTTGTTCATCTTTCCAGTTTTATTCAAACTAGAAAGAGACATTCCTTGAACAAAAACCTACCAACCAACCAAGTGGACAAACAAAAAAACAACAACAAAAACGTGGAACACCATACTTGGCAGCAGTATGCAAAGAACGTCAGGAAAATAAGGAATTAAGCCTGAATCCTGAACTATTTGATTCTGCTCAGAGGGGAATATTGAAACAGAACGTAAAAGAGAGGACTGCTTTCAATGGACCAGCACAGACTTGCTTTTTGAAATGATGGAGCATGGATGATGGCAGCACAGCCTACATGTTGTAGGCAGCCAGTTTGACTGGAAGGACAGAGAAGGCAGTAAAAGAGATAGTGATCTTAATGAATGGCTATACCATCCATCTGAGTTGATCTCCATGTTTGTTTGGCTGGGGTTATTCTCCTGGGTAAACTGAGGGAACTACACAGAATAATTTTTAAGAGAAAATACTTCAGTGTCATCTGGCTACATAGAAGACCTTCTTCCAGCATCCCAAACAGTAGTGCTGACCTTTTGCTCTATCAGTGTGATCATGCAAAGTTCTTACAGCATACTGAACATTTCCCAGAAGATGTGGGAGGGATAGGTAATGTTTCTCTAACACTCCCCAAGCATGGGAGAAAAAGCAAATATGCAGTTTCTGCTGAGAAAAATGAGAAGGCTGGACAGCAAGGCTCTGACTGTAAAAGTTGTCCTGAGAAAAAGGGAGGCAGAATAGCTTGGAAAAGACAAGGCAGGACTTTTTCTGAAGCACTGCTTGTGGGAGTTATGCTACATGTATCAGTGATATTTCTGTGCTTCAGGATGTATTTACGCACAGATCTACATCTTCCCATGTTTCACATGAAGAACTTCCAGGCACAATGAAGCTTGGCCAGAAAAGGGAGGCTGTGGGAAGACTGCCCAAATACATTTAGTACAGAAATCCTAATAAAAACACTTCAGTGAGGGTCCTTTTTTTCAGATGTACAATCTATGCTACACTAAGAATAACTTGTGATGCCTTCTAGTGTTTAGGACTGGTAACACACCAGTTACAAAGAGATAATGTACAAATACATGCATTCCCATAAACTTTTCATTTCTGGCTACTGCTGTCAGAGTGGTATGTGTATTTTGCAAGGAGGTAAGAAATGAAGACGAGTTATGGGAAACTAGTCAGTTGTCAGAATTCTTGGCCTGTGACCATTCAGGCTGTTAATGGTTTTGCCCTCTGCTTATTCACAGACATGTGAGGCAGTGCATTTTAATGTATTTAACTAAAAGACTTTATCAAGAAATACAATTGGAAAAACATCACCTAAGTTCAGTTCCTAATAATATCACAATAGTTCATGGAGAAAGAATTATAATGATGAATCAAAATCAAACTGAGATACTGAGATCAATGCAAATCAATAACATTTAATAGCAGGCAATGTTCCACAATCAAACCAGATTCCAAAAAATCTTTTTACATAACTCTAGCAAAGACCATTCTCCATTGGCTATAAGCTCCAATGAAAGAAATGAAATTTATAATTTGGTTAGTTAAGTAGTTAAAACACCAAATCAAAACCACTTTCTGGACATGAGTCTGACAAAGCTAGTCATAATTTATTTCTCAAGAAACTAAATTATCATGTGGCAACTAACCCTTCTGTCCTTGTAGCAGTACAGACTTCAAAGAATAGAATAGAAAACCACAAATCTGTCAAATTCTATTTACCAGAAGTCATAAAATGACAAGTTCATGTCACTCAGAACCTTTAAATGTATAGAACAGACATACCCAAATGAAAACTGTAATGAGGTATTACATAAAGCTGCTTGCAGCCAAGGGAACCTTTTCAGAAGTTTGTCTGCTTGGACAAATTGTGACATACGCAGATGCACAAATCACAGAATCAGAGAATAGTTGCGGTTGGAAGGGTCCACCTGGGATCACCTAGTCCAAGCAAGGTCACCTACAGTATTTTACCCCAGATTGCATCCAGATGAGTTCTGAACATCTCCAGAGGAGACTCCACATCCTCTTTGGGCAGCCTGTTCCACAGCTTTGTCAGCCTCACAGTGAAAGCTTTTTCTCATACGCAGATGGAACTGTGTTTAAGTTTGAGCCCACTGACTCTTATCCTGTTGCTAGACATCACAGAAAACAGGGTGGACCCATCTTGTGAATAGATTCCCTCCCTTAAAATACCTGTATGCATTAATAAGAGCCCTCATTAGTCTTCTCCAGCCTGAACAAGCCCAACTCTATAAGCCTCCCTTCATCAAAGAGGTGCTCCAACCCCTTAATCATCACAATTCAGGACTAAAAGTCTCCTGCTAAATGAGAATAGAAGCTAACATAGAGAATAACAGTAAGAGATTTTTCATCACCTGTAAGTGGTGAAACCAGAAAGTTTTCATGTGGATACCCTATCTCATACAGGCATATCTAATATACTGTCCTACAGAACCCCTATCAAGCAGTAATTATCTAAGCTTGAGAACTGACAGAGTACTTTGAGTACCTCTTAGGAAACTTATATTTTCTTTCTTGGATTAAAAATTCAGAAGATTTTAAATCACCATATTATAACATGAAGCTCTTAAAAGCAGATCATCTGAAAATGCTAACAACAAATATAGCTAACCAACACACACTTATCACCAGCTCTCTGAAGTACTATGCAAAGCCTTTTATCTTATACAATGACTCCTCTCCCAAACACGTAACAATTCCAGTATGATATTCACAGGAAAATTATATTTGACAGAGACAGAAATAGGAAATCAATGATTGATTTAAGCATTTTTCTCTGTGGAAAATACATCTTCTTGTGATTTCCAATCAACAAAGGATTAATTATATACTCATTTAGGCCAGGTTTGCAATTACCTAGCTTATCAGCAATAATTCAGATTTATCCCCAGAATGAGGGAGTAGGCAACTTCATTTAAAAGCATCTGTGGTATGTCTCCTGCACCTAGAGCCAGAAGTTCAACTAAACACAAACTAGCCTATCTTAGAGTTACAATCATAATTCTCAATACGGGAATACTTGCTTGGCAAGGTAATCAAATAAAAGTTGGAGGTTAACAGGGAGTGCTATGAATATCTCAGCAAAATGAAACTTGGTTACCAGGAACTCTTTGAAACATTGTTTTAGCTGTCAAGAAGTTCAGAAGTTGTAGAAGAGCCACGGATGTGAAGATTAGCACAAATATCTCATATGAACTCCATCACTAGGCAGGTCAAGAAAAAATCAGCACTGCTTCTTCGTCCTGGGAAGCCTGAAGTAGAAGAACCTGAGTCACCAAGCCCAACCTCTTTATCAGACACAGTTCCCTCAGACAATTTTTTTTAGAGCAGATCAAACTCCCTGTTAGTCATAACTGGGATCCCTGGGCTTGACCCAGCTTCTCTGCTGTTCCTGTGACCAGTGGGGAATAGAACATAATCTCTCTGACAGGACTATTTTCTTAATCCTAAATCAAGTTCAGCTGTTGAAGATTGCTTTCAGGATTATCTTTCTTCAGTATATTTGGAGAGAAAACTGCCTCTCTCTTAGACTTCATTTTGCCAGGCTGCACAAATTTGTACAAATTCTCCTTGCATTAATCAGCTCCCAACCCAGTGCTTTACTTTTAGTTTTCTCTTTACTTACATGCATCACATAGTTCTCTGGATCTGTTAGTACTCAGTAAGTCTTTGACTCTGTGACCTCTTGTAGTTATGAATGTCAAACACTCCCTGTGAACTGCATGAACTTTATTCTTGAAAAGTTTGTTCTAAATATACCTGTGATCATTTTCCTTTGCTAAGACATTATTTTGTTTTTTATTTATAATATCTTCTCTTCCAGTTTGTCAGGTTTGTCAGTGAGGCAAAACAGAGGTCAGTCATCAAGAGGAGAAGTTTATAGTGTTTACAGTTTTCTGAGTCAATAAAGTAAATCTATCTCGAACTAGCAAACGTAAGGGATAAATACTGTAGATATTAAGGATATTAAGTGGTGCTGCACCTAGACTCACTCTATCAAAATTTAGACAGCTTTCTGGAGTTGTTAGGCTGGAACATATTTATCTTGGAGTCCTTCTAAGTTTATTGGAGAAACAGAATGAGAGTTCTCTGAAAACATTTCAGTTAAATCAGTTTGAATCTAGGCCTGCAGATTTGCATGTTAAGAAGTTTCTGAACCAAAGATGTTCAGAAAGTTCATTCTGTAAAGAAGAAATTGCAAATCTGACATGGGATTTGGTCAAAACCAAAGGAAGATGGATGATGGAAGACATGTTCCTACCTTGCTTAGGGATATCTCGTGTTACAAGGGATATGTAGGTATCTGCCAGTATTGTACATCATGTAAAGTAATAACCTAACACCAGGGCCTGAGAGTTAAGGAAGAGTTCACTTTACAGGAACCCTATTTCTTATGCTAGTTCCTTTCTAAATACAAATGCTCATAGCAGCAGTGATGGCCTACACAATAGGTGGTAGCATTCATTGTCTTTCAGATACAGTGCTAAAGCAACATTGGTGGACACTGAAAATCTCCTGAAAGATCCTGAAAGACCAAAGAAGCTTACACATGTACAAAGGATATATATATACAGTATAAATTAAACACTACCTACTTCTATTCAAAATTGGTTTTCTAAGAAGAGAATCACAGAATCATAGAATCACAGAAACACCAAAGTTAGTCCTACAGGATCATTTAGTCCAACTATTCACCTACCACCAACATTTGCCCATTAGACCATGTCCTTTAGTATGCCTAAACATTTCTTGAACACCTCCATTAAAGGCGACTTATCCACTTCCCTACACATTCTGTAACAAGATGACCTTAAAATGCAGACACAATCACCACTCTGCAAGGGTATCCCATATTTTTTGGTAGTCCGCTGCATGCTACCATTGCACGGTTACCTAATGAATGTAGGGATTTATTTCAAATAAAATTGCTAGTGATGCAGTTTCCATTTATAAATAACATAATTTTCTTCTAAAAATGAAATGATACATGAAGTTGAGCATAATCCACATAAACCAAAGGCAAAACTACTGGTGAACACAAAAATGCTTTTAGAAATAGTATTATATACTTCTACTACAACATTGTTGTGCTTTATCTTGAAAGCAATTCGTTTCTCACCTCCATTCTTCTATTAAAATATCTCTGCAGAACACAATTGTTCAGAAATCAAATTTCAAGTCTAAAATTTCTTGTGAACACTTGTTCAAGTATCTGCTTGTAGAATAGCTTTTCTAACTTCCTGAATGCATGATGCATTTTTAGAAAACAGTAATATTTCTGACTCCAAGTTACTGAGTCACTCTGGGATTCATTTTAAAGGAGGGATTAAAGTTGTCTTTAACAGAAATAGATATATTACCTGAATTATAATTTTCCACTTAGGAAGGAATTCAGTTTTATCTCTGACTTCAGGAAATAAGGAGAAATTGAAATAATACTATTTTGGTATTGAACTTCTGTAATAAACTTATTCCCGTAGAAAAGGAACAGTGCAGCATTACCAATATGAAAATAACAGGTTGGTGCAGTAAAAAGCCAATAGCTTGTAAAAGTAATATATATGCTAAGATGCATTCAACAGAATTTTTTGTTTCATCTTCTCAGTTATTAAATTGCCATGATAATATAAAACCAGGCCAATACTATGAATCATAAACACAGTTCCAAAACACAGGCCTAAAAATTAATATCAGCATATTTTAAAATGATTTTTTTTTTTTTTTAAATGACATTCTTCAGGTTCCATCCAAGTCAATGTAGACTTTCAGAAAATTGTAAACTAAAGTCATAACACATTTCAAAAGTGTTTACACAGATTTTGGAACACAAGGAGATCAACACAAAATAAGTTGGCTTCAGGTTGCAGTGTAAAGCAGAAGATCTGATCCAAGATGTATTTTGGTTGCCAGGAAAACTAGCAAAAAAGGGAAGCAAAGCCATAGAGAAAACTGTTCATGAAGCTTATTAGAGAGGACATGTCAGGACTTGATGAAAGAAAAACAAGTATCCAGGATAGGTATATAGGGAGAAGAGCAAAGCACAAATGAAAGTGCAAAGAAATGCTGAAAAATTAACGATGACCGTCTTATAAATTCCATGCCCATAGAGTACATTAACTAAATAAAGAACACATTATTCTGACTTGACAGTAACATCTTCCCTGAAAGCACAGCTAGCACATTTTATCTCAGCAACATGCACTCCAGCCATCACTTCTCTATCACCAAACTGCCTCCTGGTGTTCTCTGCGGGGATCTCCATCAGTCCTTCCTGTGCTTCTCCACATGCTTCATGGGGCCAACTATGATGAACACCAAGCAGTGCTGAAGTGGGTTAGTTCACTGATGCACTAACCAACAACGATGTTTTCTATTTGAGGAAATCTAAAATTATGTAATGGCATTTTTTTTTTTTCTATTGAGAGCTACAGTTCCAGATGTGCAAAAGCCCTTGAGAAATGATCAGAAAAGTTTAACCTGTCATCATCCACTATAAAAACAGTTTATATGTTTTACCACAGCTCTGTGGGAAAAAGTGGGCAATTATCTTTAAAGAAGCCAATTTAAGGTGAAGGCTGGTGATTGGAAAGATGATTCTCTTTGGGAAGGATTAAGAATCAGAAAATTCCAACTCATATTGTTTTACTGTAGGAAAAAATGTAAGGGTATCAGATGCCAAGGATAGCATGTTCATGGAGCACACATTCTGCTAAATTCACTACTTAAAGGGGAAAATACACCTGACACTGCTTTGTGCTCTGCTTTAGTGCTTAGTCAACTCTGGCTAAGGAAGGAAGTGCTGGAAGAGGTTTTATCTGTTCTCATGCTAAAAAACAAGCAAACAAATAAACATCAACTTTGTTTTTCAGAAATCAGAGTCTTTCTAGAATAATCACACTCAGTTGCTCAGACAATTTAAAGGCAGTATAATTTGGATGTCTCCTGTGCAGGGTAGTTCCATTGCTAATTGCACAGTGGCATGTCAGGAGGAACTTAATCAAACTAATTGTCTGAAAACATAAGGTCAACCCCATGGTAGAAAAAGCAGCTGGTCATAAAATTCTTCTCTTGTCAGACACAATTATTCTGTTTGAACGAACGACGGTAGCTTGATTCTGCAAATTGTGGAGATCAGTCAGAGAAGAAAATGTTCACCACTTTTAGCAGTGGCTTAGCTGGCAGGACCGGGACAGAAGTTAAATTGCAACATACACAAAAAATGGGAAGTGGATCAAGCAACAGAATGTGTCCATCTGAACATGGCAAATTACACAGAACTGAGAATCACAGCTCATGTCAGGGGACTCTAAAAGTATATTTATTTCTGAGAGACAAACAACTGTTTGGATGAAAGCTATGTCAAAGTGCTGCATATATTTGACAGTCATTTACTGGCAAGTTCCTTCTGGCAATCTCATGTCCTTTGACTACTTTTTGGAGAGTAAAACTGTGGGTGGGATTCAACTCAGAGTTATGACACCTATGCTAACTGTCTAAATGTAGACACTAGCATTTGAGGTAAGTCCCTAAATAACCTATGTTGTCAGTAGATAGCCAGTATTCTATTCATTCATTTTGCTCAAACAAAGAATGTGATGATCTTTAGGATATCTTACATATCTGAGACACCTCTGGAGACTGGCTGAAATGAGCATATGCTTCTTTGGCTACAGGTGTAAAACAGACAGGATGCCATCTCAGATGGCATTAGACACCTATTGTTAGGCCAATTAACCACAACTTCATTCAGTGCAAATAGCAGCATTTACAAAGTGATTCTACTTATCCTAGACCAGCTACAACTCCCCAGGCTACGCTTTCATGCTTACAGGCACCTGTATAAGGATCCCATGTAGGTCTGGAGTTGAATCCCATTTGAGCAGAATTCGCTCACCTGAATAGTGGTGTGTAGAGTCATAGGATGGTACGTTAGGGTGTCAGAGATGTTCACAAAGGACTAACAAGCATGAAACAAGCCCACTGGGGACCCACACCCTTCTGGAATGTCAGCTAAGGCACTTTTCTGCCACTGCATGTGTGCATGCCGTCCAAGAATCAGTGCTGCTGCTAACAGGCCTGAGTCTCATATCAGTAATTTGTAGATTCACCACATGGCTGCTTTATTATCTAAACTTAATAGTATTTAGACATAAAATGTGAGTAGGGAAAGAAGAGGTCCCTGAAATTGAGCAGGGAAAAGTTATGACAGGCAGTACTTTCTCAGCAGGTACACTCTGCCACGCTACTTATTAAGAAGAGCCAAGGAATATGCTGAGTTTTGAAGATCACTGAGGAAGGAGGAATCACATGACGCACAACAAAGCAGTTGCAATGACAGGTGATACTGCCAAAGTGCTCCCTGCCAGTGTAGTCTATAAAAACCCATATACTAGGTCAAAGGGCTGGAAAGCAACACACCTTTCTCCCTGATGTTAGAAGGCCAACAAGGATTGTCTTCAAGGAAGACAGCAACATAATGGCATGGATGGGTACTTACACCTCACTGCATGAGCTGGAGTTTACCATGTACTTGTTGCTGCTAATAACAAAGTCAAGAATGCCTTCTGTTAAATCTGTATCTGAGAAAGGAAGAGATGATACATTAGCAGTTATCTTTTGGCACACACAAAGCTGTTGCAGGCACTTTGCGGGTAAGTAAAGTTTTTGCCTTGACACGAAGTGCTATCAGGCAACAGGGTGTCATCATCCCACAGTTTGGTACCTTGTTACACCACATTTGAGCAGACGTCAGAGCCCTTCTGGGCTGCCATCTGGTTGCTCCCAATCTCTGATACTTGGTTCAGTATTTGCCCTGTTATATACTGTCAGGATTATCTCAGAGGTAGCAAGATTTCCCAATAATTTTCATAGATACATGATTTTCCTACTACATTAGAAAGGCAAAACACCATGGAATATAAATGATGAATACATATGCAAGTTCAACACCAGAGGGAAAAGTTTCACAGCCCAACACAGTTCAGTATTAAAAAGGCTTTTGAGATGTTAAGCTGATATTTTACTTTGCTAACTTTCACCCCATTACTTCTATTTATAGTCATAATGACCTACTTAAGTACATGTTGTCAACTGCCTGCTTATTGAAAACCATTCCACCCAGCCATTTTCATGTATGCCATCAATTAAATAGGAAGACTTGGGATATGCTGGTTATATGTGTGCCTTTTGCTAGGGAACAATGAGCAATGGTTTTTATTACATTCAAGATTTGTTGCTGATGTATTTTCTGAGGTGACAACATAAGAAACTTCAGTAGTATCATGAAACAAGAGTTTTTAACCTTACTTTAACCTTAATCATGTTTTTAACCTTAACCTTCTTCACTCTTCAAGTAACTTCTCAATTCATCCACACCTCTCCTCCAATAAAAAACAAAACAAAACAAAACAAAATAAAAGGCTAAACTAAAAATAGTAAGTGTGAGGAAGTCAAGACAGCTGTCTTGAGAAAACTGTTAGCAGCCTATCTTTCAAACTTTAATTTGAGTCAGGCGAGAAGGTAGAAGTGAAGAGCTGGATTGGCTAGTGACCAGCTCTACTTCTCTCCAAGTCCAGTCTCACTTGATGAGACTGGAGGGTTGGATCTATCCAATGTATGTTCATGAAAGGCAGGTCCTGTTTGACAAAACTCACCTGCTATGATCAAGTGACCCACTGAGTGGATGAGGGAAAGGCTGTGGAAGTAGTCAGCCTAGACTTCAGCAAAGCCTTTGATACTATCTTTCACAGCATTCTCCTGTATAAGCTGGAAGCTCAGGGCTTGGACACGTATACTCTTCATTCTGTAAAAAACTGTCTGGATGGCTGGGCCTGGAGTGTGGTGATATAAAGGTAATTAGGCTGGAAATAGCTAGTGCTATTTCCCAGGGGTCAGAATTGGGGCATACCCTGTTTAATATCTTCATTGATGATCTGGACAAGGGGATTAAGTGCACCCTCAGTGAGTTGGCAGGTGACACTAAGTTGGAAGGAAGCACTGATCTGCCTGGGGGTAGGAAGGCCCTACAGAGGGATCTGGTGAGGCTGGATTCATGGGTCAAGGCCAGCTGTATGACGCTCAACAAGACCAAGTACTACAGGCTTGGAGCAGAGTGGCTGGAAGGCTGAGTGGAGGAAAAAGATCTGAGGGCGTAGGTTGACAGCTGTCAACATGGGGCAACAGTGTGCCCAGGTAGCCAAGAATACCAATGGTATCCTGCTTTGCATCAGAAATAGTATAGTTAGCAGGAGCAGGGAGGTAAACATCCCAATAGACTGCAGCTGTTTTAAGTTCATAGAAACATTGTAGACAATAGAACAACAGTGATGGGAATGTACAATGTGCTAAACACACTGAAAGATCCATTTGCCTTTTAAAAAAATTTTGGAAACTCCGCAAATCAAATGTGGTAGTAAAATACTACTCCAGATGGTCAGACAATGCAAAACTATTTTATCCTTAAAACATCTCCAGAAAAGTCACCTAGGAACAGTAATTTAGGGATTTCCAGTTTCTTATGTTCATCTGCAGGTCAGAATTAACTCTACCATCTAGAAACCATAAAAGCTGCTGAACTCATTACCTCATGGCTTTTTAAATCCAGAAACAAATCTTCCTCATTGTTTCCTGCTACACTGAGTCTGAATAAAGATGCTTTGTATATCCTTTCTCTTAAGATAATGTTCTCCTTACACCACCTACAAATGCCTAATTGGGGCTACATTGTATCTTGACACTATTTCTGATTATTGCTCAAAGAAATCTAAAAATGGCTCCTCACATGATCCATCTTTGTTCTTTTTTAAAGTTTGCTTCAGTAGACATAGATGTATTCTAAATTAAAGGGATCATATGGATCAAATATATCTTCAGCATGGATGTTTCCATTTAAAATATGTTCATATGACTTGAATTTTCTACTAGCATAATTTGCAAAATGCAGCTGGAAGATGGAGGCAGATGTCAAGAAGTCTGTTGCCAAGTAAAGGATAAACTTCCAACTGCGTAAAAAAGTCTTTAAAGATGGTCTGGTATATCTTTTTAATGACTGGAGTTTTTTGGAATAATGTAGCTCTAAAGACTGTTTCATCAAAAGTGTAATACAGTACAGAAGGGAAGGGACTGTCATCTTGCACTAGGTTTATACATTACAAGTATCACTCTTGTAAGACCATCACTCTTCATCTCTAACATAGAATCACAGAATCATAGAATCACAAGGTTGGAAAGGACCTATAAGATCATGTAGTCCATCTGTCCTCCCATTACCATAGCTACAGAAAACCACTAAACCATATCTCCTAGCTCCTCATCCAGATGCCTCTTGAACACTGCAAGGGACAGCGACTCCACCACCTCCCTGGGCAGCCATTCCAGTGCCTGACCACTCTCTGAGAGAAAAAGTTCCCTCTTATGTCTAGTCTAAACCTCTTCTGGTATAACTTGTGACTGTTTCCTCAGTATCCTAGGCTTTGTAGGCTAACTCACTCCTTCATCCTTACCATCGTTATCTTTCATGGTGCACTGATTAAAAAAATAAAAATACTTTATTACTTAAGTAAATATACAATCAGTGTTATTGAAATACCTTGAAAGACAAACTACCATCATGGTAGTTATTGCAAATTGACTTTGAGATTCAATATATGATGAATGAAAACAGAAATAGTAAAAAAAAAAAAAACAAAACAACAAACTACTCAGTGTCACATATGATACCAGAAATATGCTTGGAAAAAAAATCCTGTACTGTTTTTTATCTCTGGCCATTAACTCACACCGCAAATTTACCCAGAGCTGTACACTGTAAGAATACAACAAACTATTTCACCCCGGATAAGAAGTGAAGAAAACAATCTAATCATAGTAAGATTAAAATGAAATGAGTATTAGTTTTAAAATGAATTGTACAAGTAACACACCAGAGTGACTAATTACAGTCTCTAGTAGCTTCTCAGACACAGAATAGGGCAACTGTGAAAGCCTCCCCAGGTCCTGATACTATGATTTTCAGTCTTACCAAGATAATCAGCAAATTTCATCTTTGCCCACGACAGTGAGATCATCATTTCTGACTACCATGTAAACTGATGGGGAGGAATTCCTCCCACCTCAGTTTAGTTGTCTAAATTTAGTTGTCTACAGTAGGCTTAGTCAAATTTAGTAGGTTAACTAAAGGGAGTTTTCCATTATAGTAAATGTAGTGATGCAACAGGAGGTCATACCTCATACCTATCTTAGATAGTGTCCTCAGGATCAACCACATTCTTTCTGGAAGTCTTGGGGAATACAGAGAGGTTGAAACCGACTTGTTTCAACTTAGACATGCCTAAACAAACTATGAGGGCTCTTATCTGGTCATACAGAAAAGGAACTGAGGCCAAAAATTATTTCCATTTGTGCCACATAAGAGTGATGAAAGGCAGGAGGAAGAGGCTTAATACATATTGAAAATGCATTGGGTGGATAGTTATTTAGATGTATAATGAACATTTTTTTTAGATTTAGAGTTGGTTTGTTCAGTGCAAATCATTTTACCATTCAGAACTTCATAAATTATAGCTAAAAAAGTAGTGGCCGTCCACTTTTAATACTTCACATATAATTTGTAACTTAAACCTTAATTAAAATACATCTTAGCTTAGTTCATGTTTTGAAGTAGTTACTGTGAGGCTTGACATGCTTAGAGACATGTTTTGGTGTTGAATTTGGTAGTGCTATGTAATGCTTGGACTTGATCACAGTATCACAGTATCACAGTATCGTGCGAGTTGGAAGGGACCTTAGAGATCATCGAGTCCAACTCCCGGGTTTCGAGCCCCCTGTGTAGCGAAGCAGAACTTCTACCCCCTGCGCCACAGGGGTGATTCGAACCCCAGGCCACCGGTGTTGCAAGCAGCAATTCTACCACTGCACCACCAGGGCACACAATATAATCTTTTTGATTATTTTGATAATCTTTTTTGTCTTTTCATACCTAAATAATTCTGTTCTTCTATGATGCTACGAGATTTGGAAGACTTTATAGTATCTTTAAGAAAATTTTTTTAACAATTTAATCTCTTATGAAATAAATTGATACTAACTTCTGTGACCCCAAGCCACATTGTTCTTTACATATTTTGTACAAAAGGGCAATAATGAACCATTGATAAATATCCTTTCTGTTTTCTTATTAGGTGAATACAGTGTCCCTAGTACACTGCATCCCTTAACATTAATGAGTCACCATATAACAATGCCAGACACAATGTAGAACTCAGATCAAAAGCAATACGATTCCTGAATTCCAAATCTTTCATTCATGCCACTGTATGAAGGTCAGATGTTTATGTTTGAGTTGGTTAAGGACTGTGGAATATTTTGCTTCTCAGCTGAGAATATGCTTCCCAAGAGGCCACAGGACTCGTTCCTAGGCCTAAATTGAAACTCAAAACATTCCATGACCCTTCACCGTACAAACAGAAACATCAACATCTGCCTCACATACCATCACCTCAGAAAGAGAATACATGAGCTGAAATGTCATACAAAGTATTCTTAAAACATTGCTTAAGAAGAGACACCCTCAAACCAGGACAGTGGTTGTAAATAATTAATTGGATTAACAAACAAACAAACAAACAAAAACCCCTACAAAACAACCCCCTCAAAATAAACAAACAAACAAGCAAACAAAACATCTCTCATACATTTATTATTAGACTTTTCAGTTGGGATGTCTCTGAAAGAAGAAATTTAATGATATGTCAGCTTTCTTTTTTAACACTTTCTTTTTTAATTATTATTTTTGTAAATACTTTAATTTTTTGAGTAGCCAGAAGGAAGGATTCTCCAGAATTTGCATGTCAGCAGAGTGTGCACTGCAGCTTTTACTATGTGGTGGTAAGCTGCAATTTACTACCTTTAACTCTCTAGAGTTTCTCCAGAACTCATGTCTTCCTAGGAACAGAACAAACAATCTGTGACTAGAAATAAATAGTTCAGTAGCATTTATAACACTGTTTCCTATTTTTAATAATAATATTCATCATTAGGCTTTGTATTTCAGATGGTTGCTCATGTACTCAAGTATTTCTTTTCTATTTTTGGATCTGATCCTTCAGCACTAAGCATTTCATTCCCACACAACAGCCTTAAAGAGACACTAAGGACACACAGAAGACTAAGAAAAAGAAAAAAAAAAAAAAAAAAAAAAAGTTTAAAACAACTACTCTTGCAGCATGTACACAAAATTTAGCTGCCATTTAACAGAACTTCAACAACTGTGATACATCACAGTTTCTTCCTTCAGTTTATAAAAAGATCATGGTCAACCAGACAACACTCTGAGAGTAAGCTGTGAAAATGCTTCCCTGTTACTTAATCCACTGGAAATTTCCTGTTTGTTTTTAAGTACAGAAAGCTCTTCCACAAAGGCAGACACTTTGTTGTGATCACCTCTTGCCCACCAACCTCTATTTAATTAGGAGGCATTTTTCATTTTCTGATGAACTTCTGAACAGCTTGATTAAAAATAAATACATTCAACAAAAAGTTAGGATTAAGCAATGAATAGGATGAGCCTGAACTGAGAGAAATGTGCTTATGCAGGAAACTCATCATTTCAGGTCTGTCAGGAGACCTGCAGAGAGGGAAGCAGGTGACTCTCTATCATGGCTTAGGAAGTTCAGATATCATCACACAGTAAAACTAGCTGCAGAAAAGTGACAGAAAAAGGTGAAATCCACAGAAGACTGGAGAATGTGTAGAGAAAGAAAATGTTTTCCATAGGGAAGGAAGAAGATAACAGTTTAGGAGAACAGAGCACCAGAGCCATAACCAGCTTCCCTTGGAAGACCAGACTGTGGATAGAAATATGGTAAGCTGGGACTGGAAAGTGGAATAAGTCTCACATTTTATGGGACTCTTCAGCCTAAATAATTCCGGTACTTAATTAAATGACATCGTCTATGCCAACAAAGCATTTGACTGTCGCCGTCGTATTTGTTGCAAGTATAGCTGTGTTTGCTGTTGTATGTGGGTATGGACTTTATCTTCCATCCAAATGAGAAAAATATGCAAGGAAAATATTTTAATAGGCATCTATCAAAAATTAGTGAGTAGTTTTTGAACTACTAATTTTAAGTTTTCTTCCCACTCTGGATCATGTCACAGTTCTTAACTTTTCATCTCTGTGTGTTAGAGATTGTATATATAACAAATTTTTCTGAGATTATTAATTATAAAAAAAAATTTGGAACACTGACATGTACTAACCGAGTGTGTATACTCCGTCCTCTCCAAAAGCACATTACCGAATGCAGTCCTGAAAACAGGATCTTAAACTGAAAGCACAAATTAACTGTTACTTCCACTGCCTTAACTGGTAAAGTATTAGGAAACCAGGATGAAAGATTATGAAAGTGGTTATTAAATGATTCCTAGATTTCCTAAATAGTCACAGAATATTAACACAAAGCATCAAACACGATATACTTACATACAGCTCTAGTTGGTGGCCTTCAGTGCAGTTCTTGCATTTAAAGTAGAATTGAATCATTTTTGCCTTAAATAATAACCATAACTTTTTGTCTCAGAAGAGACACCTGATGTTTGTTCTTTGCTGTAATGTCTTCTAAATAAGCTATGGATGGTGTTGATTCAGGAAATGATCCGGAAAGGGAACATAACTGGGCTGGAAATGAACACATTCTTTTTCAGCATGATTTTTGTCTCAGGTCCAACCTGGGAAAGCATTTACATACCAATTTTCCCAAAGTCCCATCAGCAAATAATACAGATAGCTGAGGATACTTTAGTAAATTGTAGAGCCATCCTTTATGAAATTTCTTTCTAGAAAAAGGCAACACTCTCATTAATTTTATTTCTGTATGAAAGCTTGCATTTTAGCAAAGATAAACCAACATTCAACTCTGATGTCATGGGCCAATATAATAAAACAGGAAGCATTACCTGCAGAGGAACTGAAACATCTGTTTCAACAGAACAACAGAGTTTGGAAAAGTTACTTGGGGAAAACAATAACCTGATAGCTAGAGGGTGTGGAAATATTTAATTAAAGTTGGAGTAATAATCTCTATTTTGCAGATTTCTTTTGTATGAAAGGAGAGAAAACCAGCAATTATCATCTCAAATAAATTATACTCCCTGCAGCATTTCTGAATGAAAACAATGTGCTGTGTTAATATTTTAAAACATAACCTATCCTCTTTCTTGAGCCTGCTCAGAATGTGTGTCAATAAAAGCAATGCTGATGATCTTAGGATGGCGTTCCTTCATTAATGCTAGGAAGTATCTGTATGCATGTCACATGAACAGTGTGTAGACATACATCTCCTCACTCCTCTATTTTGATCAGAACTGTTTACTTTTTGTCAGTATATTAAATGTGGAGCTTCTGCCTGTGCTATGAGTATACAGCTCCTTGTGGACTTCCTTGTGGAAGAAACTAGCCAATAAAAATTTGCTTCCTCCTTAGATTTTGCTTTGCATTCTCCTGCTTCACTGCATTTAAAAGTTAACCTTTCATTAAATAATTTGTACTTAAATTTTCCAGTGTAGTCACTTGTGCCATGCCAGTGTAGCTTCAAGTAGGGAATATTGTCACAGACAGATCTCCAAGAACCATTTAACCCCTGATGAGAGCAGAGGGAGAGGATATAACAGTTAAATGGCAACGGTAAATCTCCTGTCTCTTCCCTGCGGCAGAAACAGCCTAATGAAATGTTCGGGAAAATAAAGCTAATGTGAACAGATTACTTGCTTAATTTCTTTCACCTTTCCTTTGCTCTCTCTGTAGAGAGAACCTTCAACACAGAGCTAAAGAGCCACTGGCATTGCAATTCATTGCAAACTTCTGTAAATTTAGATCAATGTGCATTCAGCTTGTCCCTCGCTACTCTTTTTATCTGTTGTCTATTATTTAACACAAATTAAATTTGCAGAAATATTTAATTATACACAAAGTTCATGCCACAGGTGGAAGCTTAAGCCTTCTGCCTGGAAAGCCAGTCTGAAATGCCCAATACTTGAAATAGTTACTCTGACTGCATTATTTGGGCCTTGTCTTCTCTGCACTTCTACATTTAATGTGTTTTATGTCAATAATTCATAGCTCAAGTTACATTAAAACTTTGTCACCATTATCTCAATAGCCCAAACAGATAATGAACATACTAATCAGCTCTTAAAATCTACACGGTATTCTGCAGTGTGCTGCCAAAAAATAGAATGCAACCTGCAAGTTCAAATATTGACCAGTCTTTTAGCTTGAGGTCATTACTTATTGACAGACTAAGGTTTGGCTGAAGACCAAAAATGTCATTTTCAATGGATTTAAAAATTTCAAAACCAGGCTTTGTTTCAAATGAAATTATTTTGCTGTTTCTAAAGAAGTTAAAGTGCTGGGAGAGAAAATGATAGAGAGAGATACTATGTTGATTACTCAAATGAAAAAGTTACAATGTTGACATTAATAGTGTTCTTAAACAATTAAAATCAAATAACAATAAATTTTTGAAATATTATTCTAAAAATGTGAAATCTGATTATTTCAACATTGAGAAAATTTATCTCCCCCTGCAGTTTTCACTAAGGACAATTCTGATGTCATCTATTCTGATAAATTTTAGACACAGTTTTAATGTCTTCTCATTTTAACATCTTTAAATTTTACTGTTCTTAATCAGTCAAATTAAAATCATATTAAAATAAATTTATATGGTGTAAAATATTATCTGGGTATATATTAATGTGGGAATATTCCATTATAAATGAAAATTAATAAAAAAAAAACCTCTTGATTTGTACATGCATGTTTGCATAGGTGGGACTCAACGTTGAGACTGAGGACTCTATATAAAATATGCAAATGACAACCATAAAAGATTCAGGTGATCTGCATAAAACACTCTCAGGCAAGGTCCATTACACCTTAATGGAACTAGAAATTTGAAATAAATTCCCATGTGCATATGTTTAACTCCTTGAGATAAATGAAGAGCAGAACTGTGCAGTGCTGATGCATTTCTTCAGCAGATATCTTGCACAGGTAACTAAGGAACTTAGGATACAGTTCAAAAAGCACAAGAGCGGTACCATTTAAGAATCTCCACAGATCAAGAAATGTAGTTTCAAACCTTGCTTAGGAATTTACTAATCCTCATAGTGCTTAACTAAACTTACCACCATTCAGTTACTTCCTGGCTCCATTCAAATGAAGAGATTTATGTATATCTTTTAGTGGCACCAAAGAAACCATTTCTTCAGTGACATTATATTGATATCAGTACCTCTAATAATGATGGCAAATTGAGCCATATCTGTAGCGTCAGTACTTTCATATACCACTGCAGCGTAACATTCAAAATTAGCAGTTTTACTCTCCAAATTTCCTGTGACTGATTTTCCTCTTTCTTCAGTTCACCTGGCCACTGTCTGGAGAGACAAAATGATTTCAGAAAATTCTGCTGTTTATCAGGACAAATTATATCTGCCACATTCTACTGACACTGCTTAATTAACTCTCTGTCAGTAGATGGTATTGATTTGTTACCACGTAACTGACTTTTATAGTAGAGTCTGATTGAGTTGCAACTTAAGAAACAAAATTGTTGAGATGACAGATGATTTCCTGTTCTGCTATTTTGTCTTTACAAAGCACTCCTTGATAAGCATTGAATGTGGCAGTACGCTTTTGCATGCAGTGTCTTTACCAAGTGTGATCTTTGAGAATGGATATGATTTCCTTACAAATTACATAGAGTGCCATATTATTTATCTCAACAAATAAGCCAATGTTCCACTGTACACACTTCCTTCATCCATGAGTTCTCTTTTTTGGGGTTCTGTTTTCTTTTAGGATAGCATAGTTAGGTTGAAATCAGTGAAAGAAATCACTGATCTTTTCTCACCAACTGACACAAGCGTATGTAGTGTGTAACACGTGTAGTTTTTAACTGAACCTTATATGTGTGGTGAGTGCTAGGGGCAGAGATTAGCACTACACAGTGCATTCCATTTGTTCTGGTTTCAGCCCAGACAGTGTTAATCACATACTGATGTGTGACTGTTGCTAAGTGATGGCTGCATGCCCAGGGACAGGCTCGCCCACTTGGTGGGGCAGAACCTCCACCATGATGGCGTGGAGCAGGGGACAGCCACAGAATGTGGGTTTCACATGCCTGTCCTATAGCTTTGAGGAGATTTAGCTGTTACTGGACTATCCCAATGACACATGCTGAAAGACTTGGATCACCTGTTTTACTCAACCTTCTCCTGCATCCTGACCTCTGAAACAGAAGGAGAGAAGGGCAAAAGCAGGGCTGAAGATCCCCTTTTTCCTTTCTGGGACAGATAAAACTTGTGTCATACTGCTTTTTCACCTACTGGGAAGATCTACATACAGGAATTGCATATCTTGACCTCTGAAATTAATACAAATGAGGCCTATGTATTTCTTGGTGTTTTGTGTCTTGTTTACAGAGGTGGGTAACTAATCTTTGTGCTGAGGTAAGAGAATGCCATAAAGTTAATATATTTTTTGTTTTCACTATTACTCCCTTTAGGCAAAGAGATGCATCTAGTATGCCTGAGATAGGTCCTGTGCAAATCTTATAATGCTGCGCTGGCAGATGCTTCAATATCCACATTCCATATACTGTACAAGCATATAAACAGAACAGATCTCAAACCCTACTAAATATGCCAGCAACTTCAGCTAGCAGACATTTTCATGTTTTTTGAGCAATTTAAAATTCCTGTGACAGGAATAACGATGCAGTTCTGCCCAAAGGCACAGATCCCTATTGCTGGGGTTGACATGCTCTTTTACAGAAATTGTCAGTCATCATCAGAATCAATCTGTGCCCAGCCACTCTGTGAAAGACTTCTCATCAGGCCAAGGAGCACTCAGGTGCCACACACCCTGGCTTGAAACACCAACACACACAGCATTAATTTACAAAGGAATTTTCCTATCTGCAAAGTGCTGAGCAGCTCGCACTATGGAGTGTTCACACAGTATGCGCTGGCAGCCCAAGTGTGAATATTAATTCTAAAGGCTGAACTTTTTTTTGTTCAGTTCTGTGGTTTTGGTTTGCTTGCTTAAAATTTACCCCAGTTGTTCTTTAATTTTCATTTTTTTGAAGGACACACCAGGCTTTGCATCAATGTGAATTGCAAATTAACTAAATGAAAGTTGCAACCACAAACAGGCAAACCATTTAGAAGTTTTTTGAGAGGGAAAATGTCAGTGAAAGACACAGCTTTTCTCTAGTAATTATTGCAAATTATGTAACAGTTAAACAGTATTTAACTGCAAGGGTTGATTATGAGTGACGCATTTTTATATGACATATTGAGAAATAATCATAGAAAAGATCAAATTGAGAAATATTGAATACAAACTGTTACATTTCCCTTAATTTCTTGTAAAGCCAAATAGTATTAGAACTGAAATGAAGGTAAGACTTTTTAATATTTTTGAAACTTCTAATACACTTATTGGAACACTTCAGTTTAATTAGTGATATTAGAAAAGGCACAAGTTATATGCTTTGAAATGGAAATTTGTAAGTTCCACTTCAATTTCTTTTCTAATTTTTTAATTGGTTTTAAAATAAATTACTTTCCTATATATGAAATATGGCACTGACATTCAAATGTAGCCTACTGAAACAACATGACACTGATGACTTAAAAGTATAATAACAGTAAGATGTGTGGTAAGTTTCTACTACTTATGCTGTAATTACTTGGGAAAACATGACAAATGATAAAGAAACTATGATACTTTTCTGTTCTAAATGTACAGTCCTGAGTTGCACAGACTCTATGATAAGTCAAGAAATACAAAGGCAAAAACTGCATGTTTTCAGCTCTGTCTTAAAGCACTTTCTACAGTTTCTCTGCTAGAGCAGAACTAACAGGCATCCCTCCCCTCAGAAGGACAGAGTGTTGATCATCTTCCTATCAGCTCATTGTTGTATTCTGATATCCGCAATAATAAAATAAAACAAAACAAAACAAAACAAAACAAAATAAAATAAAATAAAATAAAATAAAATAAAATAAAATAAAATAAAATAAAATAAAATAAAAAGTTGAAATTCTTCCCTGAATGAGAAATTATCTGTGTTACACAGATGATGTCTGGGTCTGACTTTGTTTTAACACAAATGAAGCCAATGGCCTGACACGAGATGAAGTTCTCTCTATAATGGCTTAGTCTGAATGCAGAAGATAGGTTTGTCTTTCATTTGACTGATACAGATTGCTGCCATTTTAATGAAGACTCATTTGTGGATGTGCTACATGGAGAAGGAAATCTTTTGCAGCTCTTCATTAATGTATCTGGACTGGTATCAAATTTGTCAGAGTTCTGGAGCCTTCCACTAAGGACAACCAAAGGGCCTATGTTTCTTGTTGCATCATGAAAAATATCACGTCCTCCTCTTACCTTCCCCCCCAACCCAGCCTGAATCCCAGTAGCTACATCTCCCCAGGCAGTTACAGCCCTTTCAGCTAATTTCACACTCAAAGCTTACAAGATATTGACGAGGTTATTTTGTTGCATTTCATTGCATTTAAAATCTTCAGACACCTTTTGGTATGTAGTATTGAGGAAAACAATTTAGCAGTAGCAGCAGTAAAACCAAAAGAAAACAGCAGTTACCTGAGCAGATCTGTTTCTCCAATTTTAAATTAGCCAGCTCAACCACATTACGTGTTATTACAAGAATGGACCAGCCACAGTAGACTAAATTTTCTGCACACATCATCATCTTGCACAAGGCTACTACTTAACTGCTATCAGAAAACTAAACAACACAGACCAGATAGATCTGAAGGAATTCCAGGAAGGAGTTCAGACTTAACAGTTTTTAAAAGAATTTAAAATTGAATATTAAAAATCTCAGCTTGGAATAAAATTCCACCCCTTTGGCATTTTAAATGCAATACAATATTATGGATCTTCACTGCACCTGTACATATCCTGTAAACACGTCCCTTGGGAACTACCCAACTGAGAAAGTCCCATGGTGTTTTGGTGAACCTAGCATTCTGGTCCATCACACAGCCTTCCCCACTTCACACAAAGCAAAGCTCTAAGAATATCATTATTTCAGGCCATTTTTTTTAACACAGTATGCTAACAACCAATAAATAAATAAACAAACTTGTACCACATTTTCAAAGAGCAAATGCCAGGTAATGTAAACTATTCAGAGGAGAATTTCTTCCTGCACATGCTAAGATCCCCATAGGAAATAAATGTTTAATGTAAATGAAAAGCCAATTGCATTTGAATGTAAAGGAATTAAAAGCAAAATCATTTAAGTATTACATCTCTAACAACATCTTTTTATTGATTTTTTCACTTACAGATTACATTATCACACTAAATTCTTCCTCCTCCCTAAAACATTCCTCCTTCTGTATTGAAAGTTTACCATGTAAGACAACAAACACAATTTATTTCCAGAAGAATGGTGCACACCACTTTCACTTCCATTCAAATGGACAAAAAACCGTAGATTTTGGAGCTCTAAATAAGAGAACACATGCATGTAGCTCCACATTACAGAACTATATATATACTCAAATACAGGCACTGTTCTTGCAATCAGTGAAAAGTCTGATCGTGCATATATCATGTACTTAAGAGAGACTCTTAGGAAGAGGAACAAAAGACATCAGAATAGCTGTACAGTTACCTGGTGAGCAAAGCATTTTTTCTGGAATTCAAGATACTGCTGGGTGAGATTGGGTGAGTCACATTGCTCAGTGACTCACAGAATTAGGATTATGAAACTGATTTACCAGGGACAAGTGCTGCATGCAGAAGAACTATTAATCTTATTCTTGCCAGGGGAAGAATGTCCAGTACTGCTCTTATTTAACTTAATGAACAAATTGCAAATCAACATGGCTCAAAACTCAAAACAAAGTCAACATTCATAAGTTAGAATGAATTAAGGACGAAGCCATTGAATTTATCTGTATATGCACCCAAACTGCACAGGCTTATCGGACAGTCTCAATACTGGTTTAACCAAATTTCCAAGAAAAATTAAAGAGCTTTAGAAATGATATCAACTAAAATTCCTTTCAGACTCAAATAGAGAATGCCTGCACAATGGGGGAAACATTACCTTCATTACAGAATAGTAGAAAATTTCTAACAGTCTCCCTTTGCTCTCTGAACTCTCTTTCAAAAGATCTTTATTCAGGTAACATTTTTTTTTTTTAATATATCATTTTTAAACATAACTTCATAATTACTTAAATTGTCTTCATTTTTAATCTGTCTTTGATTTATTCATTTTCACTCAGCTATGATATCAGCAGTAAACTTTAATTCTAAGTTTACTGAAGGAAAGGGAGTGGAATCATCATAACCCAGAGTACTTTAAGAATGGTTTAGATAAACTTCTGTCTTTAGCAGTCCTGAGTGAGTAGCAGATATGCTTTTTGTGAATTTAATTCTTGTGGTCACCTGTCATTTTCTCTGTTCCTTGATTAAGTAAGCTTAGCTCATATAGTCAGGAATGTCTACAAAGAAGAAATGAGAGAAGCACTCATTCTATAAGATTTTTGTTGTTAACTGCCAACATACTATTTGCATGAATGAATATGCATGTTATTTGTACATGCCACAGTATTTTCAGGTAATGAACCAGAAGTTCTAAAAAGCCATGTAGTCATTTCATCTTTGCTGTGCCCAGTGCACAGAGCTTTTCAAAATTATAGAACAGCTGTTTCTTTTGTCTTTTAAATACTCGGAGAAACTTCTGAAGATTAAATTAAAATGTTCAGAGATAGATGAAGTTATTAAGAGGTGAAACTCTCAATGCAGGAAAATTGAGTTTTTCTTTAACAACTGTTAATAAAAGAAAGCTTTACACAAGTTAATCTCTTCTCTGAAATCATTTAGACATTGTCAAATCCAAGGGCCAGTACTTTAAGATGTTATTTAGGAAAAATTTTGCTTAGTGTTGCAAGTGTGTACAGATGCCTGCTATCAGTAATGTGAACAATATAGATGTGATTATCTTCTGTATTTTAAAAAATGGTTCTTACCATGTTATGTGGTGTTTTCTTTTCTGCAGAAATACTCCCACTTACACATTACACTGTTTGTTATATTGTTCACTGCTTTAAGTCTAGTGCAGTCTCTGGTTTGGAAGGGACTTCTGACAATTTTTGATATGTGTTCTCTTTTACTTCTTTTCTTACTGCACATTAAAAGTACTACAATGAAACCAAAGCATGGCAATTCCTTGGCAGTTCCTTTACGTATTCTTTCCTTTTTACAGTCATCTAAGTGAAATGTGCAGTTCAACTATAGTCATCTGCAATTTTATGTCCCTTTCAAAAGCATGAGGTGTTTTTCTTTCTGCCCTTCTCCCTTCTCCCCCCCTCCCCCCCTCCAGCCCCCCCACCGAGGGACACCAGGGAAGCAGTTATTAGCTACCTACGCCTTGTAAATGCCTGATGATTAGAATTAAGTACAGCCTCATCTCCCTTAACACAAGCAGTCCATCTGCTTCCATTTCAGGAAGGATGACTTACTATCATGTTCTCCTATTGCTATGACTCCTGTTCTGTCCTGCTTTCTACCTCCTTTTTCTCTTCTAGTCACACAGTTAACATTTATGATAAGTATAAACAGAAGACATTTGGTAACTGCAACATTCAGATCCTTGCCTGGGAATGTATTTCCAATGTCTGCCTTTGGGGTTTGTTCCTTCATTAGCTCTGCTTCTAGCAATGCTGATGGAGCACAGAGGTCTATCTGAGCTGGCTTGAAAGAATTCTGTCTTCTCCTGCTTCTCCACAATTCATATCTGAGTACCAGGACATCTTCATCTTAATTTTCATATGTAAGATAACAAATTCTGTTAACAATTACCTCTAAAATGTACGTATAAATACTTTTCATTTCAATAGACCTTAAAATGTAAACCTGCATATTTTTATTTTACATCAATGAATAAATTTAGTGGTAGTTGTAAAATTAGTTGTAGTGATCACGTTCTTATGTGGGTGTGGGGTTTATAAATCCTAGCAGAGATAATATGTTCCATATGTGTTCATATGAGTGTCCAGCAATGTTCATCTTATATGTGTGCTTGTGTGTTCACATGTGCCTTTTGGAAAATCAGCACAATGAACAACAATATATACCTATGTATAGCAAAAATGCTATATGTGCCACCATTATAGACTGGATCGATGGGCCAAGGTTAATGGGCTTGTTCAGCCTGGAGAAAAGAAGGCTGTGGAGTGACCTCATTGCAGCCTTTCAGTACCTGAAGGGAGCCTATATCCAGGAGGGGAGTAAACTCTTCGAAAGGGCTGATAATAGCAGGACTAGGGAAAATGGATTTAAGTTGAAAGAGGGTAGATTTAGGTTGGATGTTAGGGGGAAGTTCTTTACTAGGAGAGTGGTGAGGTCCTGGAACAGGCTTCCCAGGGAGGTTGTGGATGCCCCCCTTGGAGGTGTTCAAGGCCAGGTTGGATGAGGCCTGGGCAACCTGATCTAGTAAATGTGGAAGTTTGGTGGCCCTAGCAGGCAGGGGGGTTGGAACTTCATGATCCTTGAGGTCCCTTCCAACCCGGGTCACTCTGTGATTCTGTGATTCTGTAATGGAATGAGGTTCAATAGGGCCAAGTGTCGGGTCTTGCATTTTGGTCACAACCCCAGGCAACCCTACAGGCGTGGGGAGGAGTGGTTGGAAAGCTGCCTGATGGAAAGGGACCATGGTGTGCTCATGGACAGTCGGCTGAATATGAGCCAACAATGTGCCCAGGCAGCCAAGAAGGCCAATGGCATCCTGGCTTGGATCAGGAATGGTGTGGTGAGCAGGATTAGGGAAGTCATCCTGCCCCTGTACTCGGCATTGGTGAGACCTCATCTCGAGTACTGTGTTCAGTTTTGGGCACCTCAGTACAGGAAAGACATGGAGGTACTGGAGCAGGTCCAGAGAAGGGAAACCCTACAAGGAGAGGTTAAGGAAGCTGGGGCTGTTTAGTTTGGGGAAAGGAGGCTGAGGGGAGACCTTATTGCCCTCTTCCAGTACCTGAAAGGTTCTTACAGTGAGAGTGGGGCAAGTCTCTTCACACTGGTGACACTTGACAGGACAAGGGGAAATGGCCTCAAGTTGCACCAGGGTAAGTTTAGGTTGGATGTTAGGAAACACTTCCTTACAGAAAGAGTAGTCAAGTACTGGAATAGGCTCCCCAGGGTGGTGGTTGAGTCACTGTCCCTGGATGTGTTTAAGAGCCGTTTGGATGTGGTGCTCAGGGACATGCCTTAGCAGAGGTTTGTTAGAATTAGGGTACTATGGTTTAGGCTGCGGTTGGACTTAATAATCTTCAAGGTCTTTTCCAACCTGTGTAATTCTAGGATTCTATGTTTCTATGATTCATTACATTTTTAACATATTTTTTTCTTGAGTCAAATATGTCTGAAGCTTATCTGTGTTCTGTAACCCTATGAAGATTTTTAGCAAAAGTTGAACTGAGTTATTGAAAGCTGAGCCTTTTCTTTCTGATAGAGTCATGCAAATGTTTAATGATGTTCCAAGGCTTTGTATGGGGAAATGTCAGCCAGAATGATCATGTCAACAAGATCAATATTCTGGATACCACTGGAGTCAAGTGAATGATTGAACCCCAAATCAAAATATCAAAAACAGAATAAGATTTGTGATGAGCCACTGAGAAAAGAATCCTGCAACATAATATTTTATTTTTTAGCTTATGAAACAATGACTTCACCTAATTTCTGAGCTACAGGATTATTATATTTAGCCACAGATGTGTGCATTGTATTGCTAATAATCAAAAGTGGAGTACAAGACAGGATGGTAGAGGTTGACAACAAAATATTTCTGAAGTTAGTGGCATTTCCCTCAATTTGAAAACGGTTCAGGCATGGGCTTTCTGTGGGAGTCTGGCCTTCTCAATTTTCCCTGCATTCTACCTGTATACATATATTAACATACATAGACAACACCTTGCAGTGCTATGGAATTGACAACATTCTTTGACAGGTGCCCTGATGAAAGCCAAAATTGCTCAAAATCGTGGCTGGGTTATGATTCTGTCAATTCCAACTGAGTGGGAGAATGACTATAAGTGCATCTTGACAGTACTGTAATATCAATTCTAAATTTTTCAGGTAGACATGAGATAAATGAGATTGAATGATGACTCCTTTCCCCTCAATGGAAAAACTCAAAAGACAAATTAGGAATATCTGTTCTGTTAAGTTTTTGATAAAGGATCTATGATTTATTTTGCTTGGATTTCTTGAAAAGAAGCACAAGTACTGAAACTATACTTCAACCCTGAAGAAAAAGAAGGATTATAACTTTGTGATAGATGTAATTACACTGTAAAACACAGAAAAGAACTTAGGTTTCTGAATAGCTCAGTGGGTAGTCTCCCTGCTCTTATTTTCAGTATGAAGTGACTCAGTAAATTCCTGTTCTCTTTAATTCTACAGTTTCATGGGTCTGACTGAGATATGTGTTTAACAAACTCAAAGTTAAAGTGCAGCTGGGTGGATAACCATGAGAGCACAAAAACAGCAAAATCTCAAGTGAATAATGAAAATTCTGATACAGTTTGCATTAGTTCCATATGCTACAGTGAGTAATAAGCAAAATTTTAACAAATGTATGGGAATTAAAAGGACTAATTACTAGTATTAACAAGAATTTCCAGAAGATAATGATTCAGGTTTCACAAATCTGTTTTATCTTTATTTCAAATAGAAAAATAAAAGTCATTCTCCCAGCTTTGAAATAAACTTTCATAAGGAAAACAGCAGATATTTTATAAATCTTCCTTTCTTGTCTAGGCTTAAATGAGTCATGTCCAGTTGCATTCCCATGTGTCTCGATTGCCTCTGCCAACATGATTCCAGGAGAAAAAAAATAAAAATAAAAAATAAAAGCAGGAAAAACACACACGCACACACACAAAGTGTTCAGTTACTCTTGTTTTATAAATGGGCAAGGCAAAGAATTTCAAGTCATGGTTCCCAAAGATAAGATGCATTTTCTCTAATTAATATATCCATTTACTCTCAAACAGAATTTGCTTCTTTCTCTCATGCTACCAGAAAATTTTTGCATGTCTTTAGTTTTAAAGTGACAGAGGTGACTGAACATGCATTTTCAGTGTCCACATTTCATAATTAAGATAGTAGTACAGGAAAATATTTAGGTATGAACAACAGAATAATTAAACTTACAGAAGAACTTCCAAAAGTGTAAACAATGTGAGAAATCTTCAGTACATAAAGACTGAACATATGGAAAATATGTATGTCTCTCCAAAAATAATGCCTCCTATTTATTTCTATGGAAACTACAACTGATAAAGGGCACAATAACACTGTTTGATAGAGCAAATTCTCAGCTACAAAACTCTTTTTCAGCATAGTCACCACTGTTAACTATGTATTTTTGCCACAAGAGGCTGCATGTTGCACTTGTAACTGTCTTCACCACTGTCACCACTGCTGAAATACACCACCACTGCCTCACTGTGGTCACATCCATTCTTTGGTCTCCATAAGTGTTCAGCAAGTGTTGTTGAATGTCAGTAGGTGCTATTTTTTTCTACATGGAAGAATTCCATTCCACCCTTTTGCTTGATATGCACGTCCATGTCAGACAGCATTTTGTCAGACTATCCCTCTGTTGCCATCTGTGATATAACATAAATAAATAAATAAATAAATAAATAAATAATGGAATACTGGCAGGAACCTCTACTGCCATATCCCTGTTGTTTGCCTCTGATGTTGCAGGCCAATATTATAAAATAGGAGGCATTTGTTTTGGAGAAGACCTTGTATACTATAGGATCATTTAGCTATGGGTGGCAAGAAGAGGACAGATATGAATCAACTGTTCACTGTTTTCTCAGGTATGAGATCCAAGAGCAGCCAAATGAAGGCAAGAGATGTCAGCCTTATGAAAAAGAAGAACCGATGAGTCTGCACATAGTGACTTGAAGAATTAATCATGGAAGGATTCTGAAATGCTAAAAGTGTATGTGCATTACCCAGAATACTGGATGAGTTCAAGGAATTATTACAAAACAAATAGAAACCATATCTGTTAAAGCAAGACCCTGAACTGTGCTTGGAGTCTGGGAGAGTACAACAAATGATGAAATACACTTCCTCTCTTATGACACTCCCGCTCAGAATTACTGGATTTTTGCCACTGTCAACTGCAAGCTACAAAACCTAAAAGGGCTTAGATGGAGGTGGTAAGGCTGTAACTGCCCTAGAGTCAGGTGAAAAACTTCCATTAAATTCAACACATGTTATCTCCTTTATTAAAGGAAATCAGTTATTATCTTTCAAGCTTCACTTCAGCACAGCTTTTGAGTTCAAGGTGTTACTTGTCACAAGTAATGAGATTTATGTACTCTATGCCTGGCAAATCAACACTGCCTTCAAGAGAACATAACAACAGTGTTTTTCAAACACTTTAAAAGACACAAATTATCAAGAATGGCTGACAGTTGAAATAGGAGTCTTGTACTCTGAATTAACTGTATGTGAAAAAAAAAAAAATTGCTTCCTTTGCTTGGCTTCATCTATTTGTTCAAGAAGAGCATATTCATTTTTAGAGATCTGTTACAACTTTTAGAATAAGTCTTGGTTTCTGTTGCTTGCTATTCAACAGCTAGATAATATTTTGAGAATTCATAGAATTACTCAGGTTGGAAAAGACCTTGAAGATCATCAAGTCCAACTGCAGCCTAACCAGTAGCCTATCTCTTAAAAAACAACCACAAAACAACACCACAACAACAAACCTCTGCTAAATCATATCCCTGAGTACCACATCCAAACGGCTCTTAAACACATCCAGGGATGGTGATTCAACCACCTCCTTGGGGAGAGATAATTAAATATAATTAAGAATTTTCTATCACCCAAATAAGCCATTCATTTTTTACTTAGAAGCAGCCTGGACAGATACAGTTCAGCAATTACATGCACATGTATTGGGCTTATATGGAAAGGCTTGGGTAGTGGGGGGCTGCAGGGTGTCCTTTGTGAGCAGAGCCCAGCACTATCCCATGCCAGATCAGAGCTAGCCCCACTGTGCTCACCACTGCTAGAGCTGAGCCACGAGCAACACTGGATGTGTCTGTAGGAGAGGAGGTATAAGAAAGGGAAAAACTGCTGTACAACAGCATCTGGAAGAAATTTTCTCCTCCTAGTTTCCTGAAGAGGAGGAGTGAAAGAGCAGCATATGGAGCTTAGCTGTCCATCAGCGTGAAACTGCCACACCACAATACTACATTGCTGACTTTGCCTTAGCTGGGTAGGTGATTACTCACAGCTTATGGAATAAGTCTTTGTAGGGATGACATTATGGAAATGATAAATTAATTAATGAATCTGGGACTTCTGTTTAAATGTTCTAAATGCTATAGGTCAGAAAGCTATTAAGACATGCACATGGCTAACTACAACAGTACCACTATACTGCAAATACAGTTGAATAGTTCTGGTTACTGCATATACTAAAAATCTACTATTTCTCAAATAACTACTGCTTATTTCAGTATCACCTCCACCAACAAATGACAGCGCTTTTCAGCTCACTGTGATCTGGTCTTACTGTTACCACTCAATCTTTTAATCCTCTACTTCAGCAAACCACAACTTTTCCTACTCTTAAAACCCCTTCCAAATCACATCAGTATTTGTATGTTCCCTCATGTGCTTCCTCCTATTCTGTGCACTATATTTAAACATTTTCTTAATCTGTTGGAATTGAACAGCTGTTAACACTTATTTAAAATTGGTCTTAATTACTATTCCTTTACCTTCTCATCTCTAATCCATTTTACACCTGTAATCCTGAAGCAATAGGTTTCCAATTTTCTTTCTTTTTTAAATAAATGAGATGTGATATCTGCTCCTTGTTTTTAGCAGCATAGGACACTCAGGGATGCTTTGATTTCTTTGTTTTACATCAGTTGTGTTTCTGACAAATGCTGAAACCCAGAAAGTCAACACAGAAAAACAGAAGAGTTAAGGATGACAACTGTCATGCTTTTTTTTTGCAATGTTAACCCCCTGAGAAGGAACACTGTCAGCACTCCAGAGATACAAAACTAAGATTACTTAAGACCTTTTATTCGCTAAGTGGTTTTCAGAGTTTGTTTCAGCTGCTAGTATAGTAGAAGATGATTTACCCTCTAAGAAGTCTATTTAGTCTCTTTGCACTGGCATTCAAGGTTTATTTAAACAGCTCAGAGATGAATCTCGATGCCCTCAGTGTCTATCTGTGTTCCAACACTCGAACAGAGCTCATGTTTTTTGTTCAGTAGGGCCCAGTAAAATAAATGTAATGACTAAAAGTTGAATATGTGATTAACAACAATAATTGCATATTGTTGGTAGAATATTCAAGCAGTGAAAACACACTCTAAAATCATATCTCTGAAAATGTACCATACAATCAATGAAGAAAAGGACCTTCCTTATGGTCCTGGGCAAAGTGAGTCTGTGTTTCATCTATGTTATTCAGAACAGCTAATATTAACTTCACTTGAACTAGCAGTTCTGTTAGTATACAGCTTTTGGCTATCAACTCTGTTTCTAACCCAAGACAAATCCTTGTATTTTATCCATTTTGTTTTGATATTAGCACTAACACTTAGATGCTACACACCAGTTACTCTAAAATTCCCTTTTCCATTTAAAATGTACCCTTATCCCCTGTTCTCATTACAGTTCTAACATTTATGGGCAGTAGAAACAGAGTCAGCTCTCAGGCATCTGCCATGGCAATGCCCCTGTGAAACAGCAGCGGGATACTGAAAGGTCAACTACCTTTCCCTTTATTATTATGCGCACTGTGGTCTTCAAACTTGGAAGCAGTTCTCTGAAGAAGTTTTGTAGCTGCATAGCATGGGGGTCTCCTACCTCCTTTCAAAAGCTTTCCCTGAGAGCTTCCCCATGCAGTTTATTTAAGGATCAAATTATTAAAAAACATTGTTCTTAGACTTATGTGGATATGATTAATAGGTTGCTGTGTTTTTATATTGGATAAATTATTATTTCTACATAAAAGACCAAGAAAAAAAAATCATCCTTCTGGATGATAAACAACATGAGAAATACTGGCTCTATCCTAGTTAAGCTATGTTTCCTACCAGATTTAGGAAAAACATTCCCTAGTAGGAGCTGCAATTGTTAGCACAGTGTCAGGGCTGTCAGCTCCTTGCCCAGACATCGCTGGCTGCTAAAGAAGACTGTCTCCTGGGATTGTCTAAACTTGTAAGGAAAGGAAGTGCCTCTGGACTGCTATTAATTTTTCATAACCTGGTAGGTTGCCAAAATAGTTAAATTTATGGCACTTATTTGCTTGTAGTGGAAAAAAAGCTATAGTTGGTCAAGAATTGGACTTAAATACCATTTAAATCATATAAACAAGTACAGTGAGAGTTAAATATTCCTGGCCAATAAGATGTAGTGTCAACTCTCTGTGTATGCACGTGTGAAATAGAGAGGCGCTTTAATGGGCTGTATTCCTGACCTCAGGATAGATCTTCTCTTTCTCTCACAGGAGCAAAAATTAACTTTTAATGTGTACCAGTAAAAGGAAGGTACATTGTGCCCATAAATATGTATGTATATGTAGAATTATATATGTGTTCTTCTGTTCTTTGTATATAAGTAGATATGTTTGTATAATGTACATGTACAAATATATATATATCTATAAGCATATTTGAAGAAAGAACACAATTTAATCTGTAAGTCATTTTCTTCAAAATATTCAAACTCCAAACATATCTCCTTGCATTACCTATAAAACATGCTAGTGGAATCCCCATGTTAGAAATTAACTCTACCACACTTTGTGAGCTATTACTCAGGACAGCTGTTGAGACGTCAGAAGACATTAAGCGAAGTTGGAGAAACTGAACAAATATCTTGATGATTCCTACAGAACGCAACAGCCGGTTGACATAAATAGATAAAGCATTAAAATAAAACTGTGTTTCCATATGTTCAATGAAATATGTCATTTACTGGAAGAACAAATAACAGCTTGAATGTATTGAATATTTAAGAGTACTGAGTTTCAATAGGGCCAAGTGTTGGGTCCTGCATTTTGGTCACAACAACCGCAGACAACCCTACAGGTGTGGGGAAGTGTGGCTGGAAAGCTCCCAGATGGAAAGGGACTTTGGTGTGCTCGGCATTGGTGAGGTCTCACCTCGAGTACTGTGTTCAGTTTTGGGCCCTCAGTACAGGAAAGACATGGAGGTACTGGAGCAGGTCCAGAGAAGGGCAACAAGGATTGTGAAGGGCTTGGAAAATCAGCCCTACAAGGAGAGACTGAGGGAGCTGGGGCTATTTGGTATGGGGAAAGGAGGCTGAGGGGAGACCTTATTGCCCTCTTCCAGTACCTGAAAGGTTCTTACAGTGAGAGTGGGGCAGGTCTCTTCTCACTGGTGACACTTGACAGGACAAGGGGAAATGGCCTCAAGTTGCGCCAAGGTAAGTTTAGGTTGGATGTTAGGAAACACTTCCTTACAGAAAGGGTAGTCAAGTACTGGAATAGGCTCCCCAGGAAGGTGGTTGAGTCACTGTCCCTGGATGTTTTTAAGAGCTGTTTGGATGTGGTACTTGGAGATATGATTTAGCAGAGGGTTGTTAGAGTTAGGGTACTATGGTTAGACTGAGGTTGGACTTGATGATCTTTGGGGTCTTTTCCAACCTGAGTAATTCAGTGATTCTATGATTCTACAGTAGGGTTTTTCTCAGAGGAGAGACTTCCAAGACTAATTTGATGCTTTGATGTGCCATAATCTTGAACTGGCAATTAGTTTTCTAATAATGCTATCAAATGCTGTCTAGAATGGCTCTTGGAGGTTCTATAAATTATTAAAAAAAGAAGGTTGGTTTAAAAATTGCAGGTGTGGTTTGTTTATTTTGCCTTCTTAAAATTCAATTCCCAGCAACAGAGAGTGGCAAGCATTCTTTTTATCAGATATGGTGAAATTTTAGTCCTTGTTAATTGCATCAGTGTGGTTGAAGAAAACAATCACTGCTTCCCTTCATGAAAAGATCATGTGAACTACAAAGAAAATAAATGTTTAGATAAAAAATGATTTGAGAGAATGGTTGAGCACTCTTCTTAAGTTGTGGGGGCTGCAGTCGTGAATGGTAATGATGGCAAACGGATGAGTGTTTTAGTCCTATGTATTTTTCTAAAGAACCCAACATCAACCAAGATTTTGGAGTAGGTTCTCGACAACTTGTAATTGCATTAGCTGCATTGGAATGGAGAATGAGACCCAATTTATTTTTTATAAACCTCTAAATTATTGAGAAGAAACAAGAAGCTGCCAGAGCATTAGAATTCTCTTGGAATCAAGGGGCCAAATTTTTGAAACAACATCTTCTGTCTGAGACAATGCATCTATGATTAATGAGAAGGCACAATTGCTTCATTTTGTATTCTGCAAAATTTCACACTAGGGCGTTAGAATTTCGAAGGACTTTGACCGTTATCATCATTAACATCTTTGGCTATAAAATGGGCTTGTTAAATCATAGCTACCTGTACAATAAAAGCAGAAAATAATAGGAATTTTCTCAGATATTTGTGACAAAATCCTGGGGGAAAAAATCAAATAGTGAGTTGTGTCTCTGCTAACCAAAGTAATGCTTCAAAGTAAAATGCCAACATGCAGTATGTCAATATCTCCAACATAATTACATTACATGTTAAACACCTTAACGGATTCTGGATTCAGTGTAATGAATTACTGTAGTATTCATATTTTCTACATCATCAGATAAAAAATATTCTCCAGAACTATCAAATTATATCCCTTAAATCTGGATTCAGGCAAGTACCACATATTGAGAAAAGGTATGAAGTGAATGTTTAACAAGAAGCACCCTATGAAGCACTGCTGACAGTGGAACACACAGTAGACAGACTTCTTAATGTTTAAACACTTTCATGAACCAAAGCTTTAAGTGCAAAACACAGGCAACATTTATTTTTTTTCAAAATGAAGTCCATTGTGTGATGACCACAAAGCTTAGCCATTTTGAGCTGTTGATTGTTTTAGATAATTTTGATTGCAGGCTTTAAGAAAAAGGTTAAAGGAAAGTGTTAAAATAACCATAAACAGTCAATTAGTCAAGAGAACACTGGAGGAAAATAACTGAAGTGTTGTTTTGCCGCAGTAAAATTGTTTTCCCAAACACCTATGTTTCCAGAAGGAAACCAAGTCCTAAAAGGTGTCTATTATGTTACTGATAATGGCAATATCATGGTATATATGAGCATGAGCTGCCCTATTTGAATGTGTTAATATCTCTAAGCAGTCTTCATTGTCCTTTTTTTCATGTGACTGCCTTGAAATGAGAACTGATGTGTCCATTTTTGTTTTGTAGTTTTAGTGCAGGGCTTAGTACATATACTTGCCTATGCCATAGTTTTCGACAAATGACCTCAGTGCCTTGGGTTAGCTTCCTGGTTGGTTTTAAAAAATTAGTACAGTATATTCTTTGTGTTATCATTATGAAGCCTCATTAATCATCATGTGTAACTAGGAAGTACTCTGATCAAGAATATTTTAAGAATAAAGATGAGATTAATATCTGCAATCCTAAGAATCCAGAAAAGACATACAAAGTTGGTTTGTCATCCTAATCCTCCTTTATTACTAACGGGAAGAAATGCACCTCCTGCACAGAACAATTAATCTCCTTCAAGAAAGGTCACATGAATCACCTTCAAAAAGTTACTGGGTTCCTTCTACAGGCTATAAAGTCTAGCGTGCTTAGCGTTAAAGTGCCTAAATAAATCCAAAGAAAAGTTCTTGAAAGGCAATTCTATAACTAAGATTCATAAGGCAAAGTAGGGAACTATTCTGCAGGCAGCTTGGTCAGCCTAGAACCACAGAATAATTAAGGTTAGAAAAGACCACTAAGAACATCCAGTACAACCAGCAGCCCATCACCACTGCACCCACTAACCACATCTCTCAGTGCCACATCTACACATCTCTTGAACACCTCTATCTGCTAGATAGTAGATCCACAGGGAGAGTGTATGCTTTTGAAGGTGGTAACAGTGGGTTTTGCAGGTACATACATTCTATAAAACAAAATAAATTTGAAAAATAAACTCACCATACCAGCACAAACAAGTTCAAGAGATTTACTGCAGGTCTAATCACTTCAAGTGATTACCATTAAAAAGGAAAGGCAAACATCTCTCCTCTCTCCCAGTCTAAAATCAGTTGCTGTCAGTATACACAAAACACAAATGGGATCTTTTAGTTGATTTTCAGTGGAAGATAAGCAGGGTGTATGCAGCAGGCAGTGCTGAAACATAGCAGGAGGATTTATTTTGAAGTGTTTTGCTAGTAACAAACATTTCCACATGAACAGAGATTAAAACAATGATGTCATTGCTGACAATTTTCATTGTAATTATGTATTCAGTACACCAACATGCGCTGTAGAAATAGCAATGTTGTGAGTGTTTTAGAAGAATCTGTCTTTGCTTTGCTTTGCTCTACAGAAGTAGGATATGTTCTACAGGAGAGACATCTTGCACTAGCAGGAGGTAAGCTGTGAGTACCCAGAACTGTGTGTTCTCCCTTTAAAATGGTCCAGTTTTCCTGTTTAACTTGGCACAGCCACAAGATTTTTTTTCAGCTACCCAACCCAAGAAATTCTTCAAAATTCTGGGAACAGACAACATGACATTTGAAATAATTTAGCATGGTGTAGTCATCTAGTTATTGTTATGATCTCTGTGTCCATACCATGAAGGTCAGTAGTACCTTGAGATACTTCACAAGAAAGAAGACACCTATTTCCTGGCTACTCTGAATGTGCATTTTATTTTCTTTTGACACCACTGGGACAAAATTAATCTCATCTACATTTAGATGTTTGAAATCCAACATCAGCAACAATAAATAGCTGCAGAGAGCAATTCCTCCTACTCTAAAGGTGTATGAATTACATAGTTCAGCTTGTCCACTGGAAGTTTATCTACACCTCCAGGCAGTACATGCAGAGCATAGGTGCTTGGTTTACAGCTGGCAGTCAAGTCTGTGGTGTCTAGATGAAAAGAATCTGACCTTTTGTGAAAAATCCCTCTTTAGAACTATTCAGGATTTGTCACTAAAGACATTTTTGACATGGATCATTATATACAAACTTATCAGGGGAAAACTTAAATCAGGCACAATATGACCTTGTAACTTCTGCTGCATCCCTGTTGTCTTCTCCTACATGCAGAAAGTAAATGATCTGTTCTGCTTTTTAAAATGGAAAATCTAAAATGAAAGCATTTTATTATTTTATACAAGCATAATGTTTAAATTAAGAAAACAATGAAAGTTTCTTTGGGAATAAATTCGGTGCTGCTCTTTCTTTTTTGTCTAGTACATTTTGTTCTGACACCGCACTGCTAGCCTGCTGAAGAGGATCTGTATGCTACGGAATACTACAGATTTAATCTTCAAAAAAGTATCCTCTAGTATTCTTCTCCAGATTTATGGCTACACAGAAGGAACAAAGGCAAAAGCCTGTCCATTAATCTAATGAACTGAGGGCTGCATTGATTTTCCTAGGACTGCTAACTTCCTGTGATTTAAGTAGGTATCTTGATTAAATGATGGTTAAAGTAAGCAAATTGAATTCCCAGTCGATGCAATGCAGAATCTACCATAGGAAGGTCCTTCCTGGCAGAATGCCTGACTCTTGTAAGGAGAGCCCAGGCTCTCAGGCAAGTTTCCTACTACTATACATTATGGATTAGATTCAGAATTGTGTTGATGCTCCTCTCATGCTTTACGGCCTGGGGCAGTAATCACCCCTGGTACTTGGCCACCACAGAGAGTGAGCATCATCAGCTCTCTGACAGCTGCTACCTCTTTGTGATGGACATCCAAATCAAAAAGAAACAAACATTTTAGGTAAGTACTGACAGTAAGCATATGAGTGTATAGAAGAATCCTTTTCTAATTAAACTGGGTAGCAGAGGGGGTTGCTACTAACCTTCCAGAAGCATGTATCCAACACACAGTTGTGAGTTCATGCTCTATGGGAGATGTTTCAAAAATAGCACAGAAGTTTGGTGCAAGTGCATGTGTATGTGTGTGCAAGTATTTTTAACCTGCATTTTAGTTTGATTATTGGAATCTTCATGCCTTACTACCACCGCTCAGCTGGGATTCAATAAACACAACCCAAGAAGGTAGGCTCCTTGCCTCAGGTCCTGTTACACAGTGACCAGAGATGGTACTTGTGGAGGATGACTGTTTAGTTCCAGAGGAGAAGATGAAGTAGGGAGTTTGGTCACTCCTGGCTTCTGCTTCTCTTTCTCCAGAAGAAAAGAGAAACTGCAGGGTCAGTTCAACAGCCAATGTAGAGGTATTCCATGTCAGTTTAGGCAGCAGCTCCTGTATGACACATGACCCATAGGAGACTGGTGTCCTACAGTGAGAGGCAGTTTGCAGCCACAGAATGTACCCTAAGTCAGAATATACCATAAGGACAGGATATACTTCTGCATGGCCAACTGAACTGTACTGCACATGGCCAGCTGGCAAAAGTACAGGAGAAGCAAGAACCTACTACATCTGCTTTTCCATTCTCATTTTAGGCATGAACACAGCAAGAAGAATGTATTTCTGGTTCTTAACCCTGACATTAGAAGGAATTGCTTATAAATAAAAAAATAAAATGACTCATGTTTCAGGAAAATACTCATGGAAAACAAGTATGTGCTGAGATCACAGGGCTTAGCTACTTCATTGACAACCCATGCACAAGACGTGGGACTGGGACCTCCACCTTCTTGGGGAGGTCTGCTGCTCCTCAGAAGCTTTTCATAGTATGTGGAAAAGTACCCCTGGAATAACCCATAATGTATATTTCAGAAAATCTCGGGGGAAAATCACTTCCTCCATTTACCGTTCCTCTCTCTATTTATTACATAATATACCGGATACTATAATCAAATGGTTCCCCTGACACACACATGTGTGTGCGAAGCACTTCAGGTGGTGTATACAGCACAGGCTCAATGACCAAGCTATTGCAGAAGTTGTCCTTCAATGGTTAAATCTGATGGGTTGAAAATCCTTATGGAATGTTAAATTCACACAAACTGAAGGAGTTCTCCTGCCCACCTTCAGCCCATGGTTGTTGAAAAATAGTTTATCTGCAAAAAATTACAATTGCAATCCAAAGTTCTTTTCGGCTCTTGTCTCACACCCGTCACTGCCTAAATTAGAAATAAATGGTTGAGAGAAGAGGAAGACTTATTCTATGAATTCAAACAGATATATAAGTTTGATAAGGTAGAACAGAAGGAGAAAGAAAGGAAGAAATTAAAAAAGAAGAAGAATGGAAGGAAGAAAGAAAGAAAAAAAAGAAAGAGAAAAAACAGCCCTAAGAAAAAAAGATGAGAATGATTTATTTTAACATAGGTGTTACTTTCTTCTTCCGGTGCAGCACATTAAAATCCATTAATTCCTTTGTCAGCTTCACTGTGCAAAGCAATTATCTCTTATTCCAACTGTTTTTCAGATTCTGTTTGACAGAGAGTTAATGCACCTAGGAGTGACATTTGCATAAGAATCTATTACAAAAGAAAAAAAAAAAAAAAAAAAAAAAGGAAAAAAAGATTCAGTTGGCTTTTCCTGTTTTCACTCTATAAACCATAATAATTAATATGTATTTAACCAGTTGAAATAATTTGCCAGCAACAAATCTCAATGGAGCTGAGGATCCTAGTAGCCCTGTTGCTGGTGTTGGTGTAATGCTGTGCTTAGAGTAAGGGCCAGGCTCTGCCTTTCACCTTCCAGAGTGGAAGCAGGCCTTCTACAACAGGTAGTTCCCAGAGTCTTGTTTGGTGACACAGTGATGTAAAACTGATTTATCAACATAGCTTTATCTCAAACCTGCTATCAGGAAATAATATAATGCTTAGTGAAGTCACCAGACTATAACTCAACACATCTGAAATCTAAACATGATCTGACACTCATGAAGCCACTGAATGTCTCAAGACAGCAGTGCTTCCTAAATTTTTGCCTGCCTTTTCTTGAGATAGGTTATAATGATCCTTTCTCCCCACTTATATGTTGTCTTCCCATAAGACGAATCATGCTAACTCAATCTTTATTTTCAGAAGGAATTCAGTCCTTTTCAGCATTGATTACCAGAATTGCCAATGTATCAGAGCAGGCAGAGATGCTATATGAGATTTACCCTGTTGATTTTAACTCCTCACTCCAATGAATCATGGTCCTGAAAAAAACCTTGGCAGATTAAACAATGTACTGGCACGGAGACAGGTCTCAGGTGCTGGGGGGAGGGCAGTTGTTTTCCTTTCTGTTTGTCACCTAAGGCAATATTCACATATAGACAGAACTGAGAGCTGGTCCCTTAATAGATTTCTCTACATGAGTCCTCTGATATAAATTTGATGGGCTGTCCACACTGTAGAAAAGCAACATCACTTCCACCAAAGCAGAGCCACTTCGCTCAGGACATGATATTTGCAGCAAGAGTACTGAAAAGAAGCAGAATCGTACCTGATCTGGGATGACCTCAGCTGACTTAATACTGACTAGCAGTACTTGGCTCTAAATAGGAAAGATAAGGAGAAATGGAATTTCTTTCTGGAGCTATTTTAAGTGCAACGACTACTATATATAGTGTCAGAATAAGTGGCTGAGGTTAAATTTAAAAACAGACATGTTTATGTTTTGCTGTTTCCAAATACAGTCTCATGTGTCCCAAAGTCTGAACAACAGGAAAAAAAAAAAAAAAAAAAAAAAAAAAAAAAAGAAAAAAAAAGAAAAAAAAAAGCAGAAACTATAGTAAAAAGCCCCATCTTTTTGCAAGCTAAGTGAGGTTGTTCAGTATAGAGGGTAAGGAAAAAGGAAAAACAAGTGTCGTGAGACTTTCACTCATTTAGATATTAAAGGACTCTTCCTGAGCCCTGCCTGTGAGCAGTGTACCCTCAGGTCCTCTCTCAGTCTTTCATTAGCTATTACAAGACAGCTATTAAGCAGTCCAGTGCATCTGACTTCTCTGTATGTAGAATTCTTGCTTATGCCAATATAGTGAAATCATAGAAATTGTACATATTTCCATAGAAAACCTTGCTAAGCTATCAGTCTCAGCTTCAGAACAAGGAACACAAAGAGTGATACATGCTATGTCACTGCAGTACAATCAAACTTAACACTGCAAGTAGATTGTGCTCAAAGGTACACAAAGGCCAGCATCTAAATTCAGTGTGTGGGACAAAAACTATTACCCACTCTGTGCTTGCTGTATGCTAGAGAAAATCTATCCATGCATGAATTCTTGCACAGAGAAGTGTTTCTTAAACAAAAACAAGGAGCAATCTCTATTTTACAGAGACACATAATTGCAGAGGTTGGAAGGGACCTCTGGGGATCATCAAGTCCAACTCCCTGCTTTTCACTCTGTTTTTGAGGAATGCCCTTTATCTGGAAGATAAAAGAAAGGCAGAGGCTGGAAAAGTGGCCTTATTTACTTGCACCTACAAGGTGTGTCACAATTGGAAGAGCTATCTCACTTTGGGGGCACGCTTCAATAAATGTAATTTTGGTTGCCATGCAAACAGAAAACCACTCAAATGAGTGCAGTAAAACAAAAGTGCAGAAATGACATTTCCTTGTAGAAATAAGGAAATATATTTAATTAACAGGGCTGCGGGTTTTACCTACAGCAGTGAATTTCACAGTTCTTCCCTTCTGCAGAGCGCAATCTGCTGTCAGCATGTAAGGCTCCTGAGCATCAACTGCTTCTTCCTAACAGGACCTCAGCCTCTGCCCTGAGGGCCAGCACCTTTCGATGCCAACCGTGTGAACCCCGCTCTGAGCGCCTCTTCACCGCGCTGCTCCCTAATCGGCCTCGCATTTCCCATCCTCCCGCAGCTCTCCGTCTGGACCCCGACACTCCCTAGCTGATCGCAGCGCGGTCCCTCGGGGTCCGGGACCGCCCGCCGCGGCCGTGCGGTGGATGCGGGTGCGGAGCGCTGTGGCCCCACGCGGTCCCACCCCCGAACGCTGCTGTCCCGCAGGTGTCACACTCCAGAGGTTGCTGGTGCGAGGGGAAATATCCCATGTTCATTTCGGACACGGGAAGGAGGAATGTCTTAATTCTCAGGTTGGGAACAAAGTGGTGCGCAACGTCACCCAGCGCCCATGTAGGCGCAGAAGAGACAGAGACTTTTTTCTATAGAGGGTCGAGAACCAAAGATTCAGAAGGAAAATGCAACAAAATTATGGGGAACTTACTTGGTTTAGGTGCGTGCGTTGGCAGCGGGCATCTTCCTCCCGAAGTTCCAGCGGGTCACATTTTCCCTGGGAAGAGCCCTTTTTGTAAGTTAAATCCCTCTGAGAAGTGTTCGTTTTGTTTCGCTCAGCCACTTTTACTCATTTTTTACTTTATTTTCCCCATGTCTGCCCCCGGCGCAGACGCTCGGACACAAGCCCACTGGTTAGATGCTCTCCATCACCCTCAGCCCAGGGGACTGCGCTTGCCGCCGGGCTCCTGAGCAACAGATGCGAGCCACAACCTTCCCTGGATGCTCAGTGCGGCGTCTCCTCCTTCCCTGGGAGAGCCTCATGCTGCCCGTCCAAAGTAACAGCTCCTTCCGACGCGCCGCTTCTCCCCGGAGCGCAGCGCTGCGAGGCTGGAAAAGGACACGGAGATAAAGGGAAAAACACCACAGAGGGACACACGCACCGGCTTGTGCCGCCCGCGGCGATGCGCTCCCCTCGAGACCGGCGACGGCTTTGGCTCCGCGTCCCCTCCCGACGCCGCCGCCGCCCCCGCCGCGCTCCCCGCGCCCCTCGCTGCCGCACTGCAGCGCCCCCCTGCGGGCGCATCGCACACTGCGGCCCCTCCGCGTGCCCCGGGGATGGGGGGAGGCACAACCCCCACCCCGTGATGGAGGTGAGCGGATGGGGACAGCTGAAACGCCGAGCGACTGCGGAGGAGGTGACAGTAGCTCCGAAGAAAGTTCGCTGCCTCGCCTCTGGGAAAGCCCCGAAGAGCCAGTAAATAAATAAATAAATAAATAAATCTATGCATTTATTAGCATTTATTTATTTGAGCACTTTCTGGGGACCTGAAGCCGCTGCTGACGCAGAGCGAGGCACGCATTTGCCGCTCACCGCGTGCAGAGGCCGCCGGGTATAGGCTCTGGCAGTGCCCGCAGCGACCCCCCGGGGACTGTGCCCAGCCCCGTGCTCTGGGTGCAACCGGTGCCCCGTGAACGGCCGCCACTGCGGATCAGCGGAGGGTGCATGAAGGAGGAGGAGAGCAAAGGGATGAGACGGGGCGAGGCTGTCCAAGGAGGAGGGATGTGCGAATTGCAAAACGCACGAGTAGCCCTCGTTCTGAGCTTTGCCCGTGTCCCTGGCGGAGACTTCAGAGCTCTGAAGCGTGAAACGCCGCTTTGTGCAGAGCGCAAGTGTGCTCATGTCATTACAGTAAGTGAGAAGGAGCTGCCAGGCGCAGTTCGATGGCAGCATGCAGCCCAAGACCTCCACGGGCAGCACAGAAAAAGAAGCGTGAAGTTCAGCGGGGGGCTGAGCAGTGGAAATGCCAGGTTCGTTCTACTCTGGGGTTTTCACGGTTTCAGCTCCTGCATCATCGTGTGCGCTGCTGCAGTACAGATTTCAGGCGTGCCCCTAATGAACTGCTGCTAAGGCCTCAGCCCTTTCAGGGGCAGCTCAGAAAGCGGCATGGTGCTGTGAGCAGTACAGCACAGGTAACGGGGCTCTGCCCTTCTCAGCCACCGAGATGATAATTGCACTCCTGAGATCAGCTCCCGCTAGCTTGGATACAGACCAAATGCCAAATGCAGCTACACTGGGAAATGATCACTCATTCACTACACACATGTGCACTGCAGCATATATAGGTAAAGGGATGACTCCAAAAGTAATGCATCATATGTTGTTAACGTTTGCCCATGACGGCAGAGGCAGAAGGTGGTGGTATGGCAGTAGAGGTTTTACCTTCCCACCAATATCCCATTACATTTTGTTTCCATGTGCCATATGGCCGCAGAGGGGCAGTCTGACAAAATGGTGTCTGATATGGAAGCATGTTTGATGCAAAAGGTGAGGAACTGAATTCCTCCATGTGGAAAAAATGGCACCCAGTGACATTCACTGATGCTCGCTGAACGTTTCTGGAGACCAAATAGTGGGTGTGAGCACAGTGAAAGTTGAGCTGCATGGACACCATTTTCCCAGCAGTGACACCATCAGCAGCTGTGAAACAGTGGGTCGCTGCTGCTGGTACTGATTTTTTAAAAGCACAGCATGCACGTTCTTGTTTATTGCTGGTGAAATGCAGAGCTCATCATGATGACTGTGCTGAAAAACAGTGTTTTGCAACCAAGAGTTTGCTCTACCAATTAGTGTTATTGTGTTCTTTGTACCTGTTGTAGTTTCCATGGAAATTAAGGCATTAGTTTCCAAACAACCTCACTATAAGCACACACATACCCCCCACTTACACACGAAAATGGGGTGAGAGAATTAGGTAGACAGAGACACCCTATAGAGGCAAAGGCAAACTGCAGTGAAGTATAGAAAAGGTTGGATCATTGGATTGCATTGGCGATACTACTGGGAGCTCATCCACATAGCACTGGAGTATTTGTACACCTTGTGCATTAATTCATCAGCTGCTATCAGCACCAGTAAGATTAAGCTGCATTACTACAGTTTGAAAGTGTAGACGAAATTTAGAGGTTTTTTGATGCTCACTTCCAAGAGCAGAGTGCTTTTCTCCCATACGTTTCCTTAATAGATCTTGAGAAGCCAAGTTCTATTTTGAGCGTATCATGTTTAATTTATCACAAGCAAATGCCTCTATAACAGTATTTCCTATGTTTTTTTTATGTGTTTCGTTGTGACATTTCTTCTTTTCAGGGTTGAATGCAATGTGGTACTATCAGTGTGCTTTACAGTTTCTGGCATTTTACATATGATAACCCATTAGCAGTCTCCTGTGGTCTTGCCAGTGCTCATAATTCCCAATTAAACTAATGTTCAGATAAAATCTCTGTGGTCCTACCCAGATGAAAACAAAGCAAATAGAATTTTATATCTGATTCAAGACAGTGGCATCAGGATCACTGCAATGTCTTGAACGTATGCTAGTATATTTTATTCTCAGCATGTAGCAAGATGCCAAATGTCTCTCAGCAGTAGGTACTGTGGCAGGGAAAGAGTGGTAAAGGGAGAAAATTACACATTCTGTGGAACCTGTAACACATTCCACAGTTTTAGAGGTTACATAGTAATAGCATGACTGAGAATTCCTTTATTCCACTCACAGTGCCACACCAAATTAGAACAGAATCATAGAATCATAGAATTGCTCAGGTTGGAAAAGACCGTAAAGATCATCGAGTCCAACCACAACCTGACCATACTACCCTAACTAACAACCCTCCGCTAAATCATGTCCCTGAGCACCACATCCAAACAGCTTTTAAACACATCCAGGGATGGTGACTCAACCAGCTCCCTGAGGAAACTTAGGTTCCTCTTAGGACCTTCTCCATTTCTCCTCCTATGCCACATCACTCTCCTCAGAGCCTGGCAGCTGACCATTAGCAGTTGAGCTAAAATTTATATAATTAAAATTAAAATTTATATATCTGAAATAGCAACTAGAATGGTCTGCTCCCCTTTTCTCTGCAGTTTGTGCAAATGCTACTAGAAAGTATTTCTTATTTTATTTCATGAAAAAATTGACATAGAGAAATAAAGATTAAAGACAGCTTGAAAAATAAGAGACAGATGGAAAATTTAGGAAGCTCTAATTGATGTAGTCTTCTACTGTCACTGGCTACAGGTAAGAACATTTGCAAAAGGCGTGAAGCATGGTAACTTTATCAGAACCAGTGAAGCTGAGTTGTCTCACTTGAACCTTCTTTACATCAGTGAGAAAAGAGAAATTCTGGCCACATGTTTTCAGTGCTGGGTAAAAGATACTGTAACATTCTTGTATTCTTTTTGTATTGTCTTTTCATATTAACAATAGCTTCTAGTACCACTTTCGTGATATTTAAAGGCTTGTGAAATTTTCACTAAGGAGGAAATTTACATGTGATAGAAAAGAATTTAGAACAAGCATTTGAAATAATCTAATCAATTAGTTAAAATGAGGAAATTAGGATAATAGAGCAAAATTCCCTTAGGTATGTATTGTTTTCATATGACTTCAAATATGCTTCTGGTGATCTACTATTCATTAGAAATAACCTAACTTGAAATCACGAAGTATGATGCTATGTCTTTAGTTTAAAATATTTTTTCAATAGTTGTTTTGGAGACTACATTGCTAGGAAAAAACAAATAATAATGCAGATGATGATGATGATGATGATGATGATTATTATTATTATTATTATTATTTCTCTGCATTGCTTTAATTTATAAAATCTATAACAAATTAATTCCATTAGTTCTATTGTTACAGGCCATGCAGTTCTCCCAGACAGAACTTTTAGCAAGTGGTAAGTTGTTCTTGCCCGCCCACATCAGGCATTTCATACTCAGTTTTTCCTTCCACATATATTACCATTTATGCACTTAAATACCATTAGTCAAAACTAAATTTTCCAAGACTACAGACTTGAGAAAAAGGGATCCTTTTTTATTTAAGGACCAATGAACATGAAAATAAATAAATAAATAAATAAATAAATAAATAATAAAAACAAACAAACAAAAATACACCTGCAAAATAAAAGAAAAACATAACATTGCAGAACTTTCCTTTTTAATTGAATATTTATTCATAAAATCATGGAGTCGTTAAAGTTGGAAAAGACTTCTGAGGTCATCCAGTTCAACCATTGTCTCATCACCACCATATCCACAAATCCATCTGTCAGTGCCATATCCACACATTTATTGAAAACCTCCAGGGGTGGTGACTTTTGGGGTATGCATTCTTCTTGTGTATGTGTAACATGGATAGGGACATGAGGAGAGGAATATGTAGAAGGTGAGAGGCTGATCCAAGAATGTGAGTCTACTCTCCTTAAAACAGGCAAATACTGACCTCAACTATGAGACTGCTGGGTTCAGGCTCTTCTATGCTGAAACATCTAGAATCTTCATCTACATTTCTTTGTTTCTTTTTTGTTCGATTGATATAAGCAGGGCAAAACACAAACATACCACTGAAAAAAACTACAAATTTCGATATTTGGTCAAACTTAAGCGCTGATCTTCATCTGAATTTCTTTAGAATTCCAGGTTATTAAGATGAGAGGATGCTTGTTTGTTTGTTTTTTTAATATATTTCAATAGAGAGAAACACGTCTCTTAGTTTTATTGACCAGTGAACTGCTATTTAAATTTATTTTTGCAGCTTACATTAAGATTCTATGTAGACTTCTCATTATATTACTATTTTAAAATTCATATTTTTAATGGACAGCAATCAGTTAACCTTCTTTTACACAACTAAGTTTGTCAGTTGTCCACAATTCACATTCATTATTTTTTCTGGCATGCTACAAATCTTTTCTCCTATGATTCTATTCTTCTACCTTGAGTTTTGGAATAATTTAAGCTTATTATTGTGATATCAGAGGTTGAAAGTAGATGCACTGGTATTCACTTCTTTCTTTTACATTTGATTTTCAAAGGCATTTAGTTTTTGACCTTTGTGATTATTTTCAAATGTCTGTGCTTCCCAATAAGTGCTTACTTTCTTTCAGAATACACAGATGTTGCATTTTTGAAATCTTTTAACACAGAGTTTTGGTAGCCTTAGGAAAACACAGGTCTAGTGGATCAAAGGCAATGTTTGATTGTAACTCAGTTCCATATCAGAGACATCTGAATTTAAATGTGCACATTTGAAGTGCCGAGCATCTTCCACTCCTTTTAGAGTCATTGGAAGTCTATTCCATACTGTGAAGAGAGCTTAGAGAAAAGGTCCGCTTTGAATATAAGCTTTGATTTCCGGATGTGATGACTAGCCTAAGCACCCCACTGAAAGGAGGCAGACTCTAAAGTAGAGGTGCCTCATGCTATTTGAGGCTCCAAAGGCTGTCCAAGACATTTGAAGATTATGGGCAGGTAGGATTTGTCTTGCTTTGCCTTGACAAGAACTTGTCTTACAAGTGACCAGCAGGTTTCCAGAGGTTAGGTCGAGTACTCTGTCATCTCATAGGGGACTGGACCCCTATATCCAAGCACTTGGATCCAGAATAGATCAATCTTGGCTCTAGCAGATGATCACATCTCTATCTCATGGGTAAACACTGGCATTGTAGACACATACAATCAGGTGTTTGAATCACAGCCCTTATAATTACAAGACAGAAGAATTAAGACAGTCACATGAATCAGGTTACATTTCAGAAGTATTTCAGTGTATTTTGTCTGTTCTGCTCAAGAAAAGATGTATTTAAGCTATCGTTATATAGCTACATTATTCACAGTTGTATAAAAGATAGTTGTAAAGAGACAGCTAACGGATTCATGAGGAAAATGAGAAGTAATCAGATTTTTGTCTTAGCAAGGAAAATGTAAGCTCTACATAGGTAGGATGTTTCTAACTATAAATGGAGTTAAATATTGGAAAATTTCACTTGTGGAAGCTGTGGAGTTAAATATTGGAAAATTTCACTTGTGGAAGCTGTGGAATATTTATCTTTGCAACCTGTGAGCCTTTTTTGAGGAGTAGCTTCATTTCCTATTTTGGGATTCTCTAATGAGACATTTTTCTCCAAAGCTTAATGTACCTCTTTTTATGTACGACATTTTGAGAAAGTGAGTTTTCGTGCTTTTAGGAGACGAATGCAGCCAAACTGTTTATACTCTCAGATGCCATTTGAACTGTGTGACTCAAAATTTGAAAGCATATGTAACTTAAGAGAGCAAATAAAGCCTCTGTCCTATCTTTTATATCTAAAAATGCTGAACTCTTACTTTTGAACAGAGTCTCATTGAAGCTAGCAGGGCTTCTGAACATGTGATCACAGGAATTTGTTTTGTGCCCATGGTGTTTTAGGTCAGTAGGATTTTAAAAGAATTTGAATTCCCTAACTATACACAATTTTAGATTCCTGGAGGTCCATGCAGGGTCAGCAGATAAAAACTCATATCCGCACCCACCCAAAGGGACATCAGGGATATCCCACCACGTGGGTGTTCCACCACACCTACAATAGCACCAGCTACTATTTTCTGTCCCAGCAATTATTTTCTTTCCCTTCCATACTTTTTTCAGTTAAAATTTTGATAAAACGTACTCTTTTTTTTTTTTTTTTTTTCTTTGACCCCTATGTGGTACAAATATTAATACTAAACTGCTTTAAATAGAAATCACAGACCAATCACTGAAGCCTTCAGAAAAAAACATCATGCATAATCCTTCTCTCTTAACCAGACACACAAACAAAAATAAATAAATCAGGAATGTTTTAGTGTATGAAAAAGGAAGGTACTTTTGAAAATGTATGGCCTTTAGGGTATACTAAGGATCTGTCTCCTACAGAATAACTATTTAGCTTGATGGTGAGATTTGTTCAAGTTGTACAGAACCTCAGACACTATTTGCTCATTTGCTGAAGGACTCAAGAAAAAGAAGAATGCTAATAAAGCTTTAAATAACAGTTCTGTTTCTTCCTTGCAGACGTTTCTTTTACAATGCTTCTGAGATTCAGTTTTCTTACTTGTGATGTGGGACCCGCGTTTTATTATCACACCACTATGACTGCGCTCAGTGTCTAGGAGGAAGTCTTAAAGGTCTGCAAAGCCATGAAAACCCCTCTAAATAGTAACAGCAGAAACAACGCTAGAGTTGCCAACAGTGGATGCTGCACTGATTCTGCTTTTTAGATAACAATCAATCTTTGTTTTAGATGTTTTCATGAATGTAAAGCTTTAATGGAAATACTCATATATGCATACTTAGCGGGTTGTATCAGTGGCCTGTAGAGACTGAACTTAATTTCATCTAACATCTGGTAACATTTTCTTTAGTCAGGCCTTTTATGCTTGTATACTGCCAGGCAGAAATAAACCAAGAATTAATTAACACATATTTTTATTATCACTTTAGAGAGCCTTGGTAGGCTTTTGTGAGTTTTCATTGTGTGTGCATGGCAGAGCAATACCAAATGGTGTTCTTGGCTTTTAAATTGCTTCATGCACCATTCAGCTATATGTTTGGAATTCTATTCTCCAAGTAATGTTAAAATCAGAAATAAATTTATACTGTGTTTGATTATGTTTAACAGCAATGTAATTTTTTAAATGTGGATTTTCAGAACACTGCTTAGTGAGTGTTCCTGGGAGAGACAACTTCTATTTTAATTTCATCAGATGTATGCCATTATGTTCTTCTGTTACTCCAATATGTTGTGCCTGTAGTTATTAAATGAAGAGAAGGGACAGAAGCTGATCACGGAGAAGGGAAAAGCAAGCTTGCAGAGACTACGGCTGTATTAATTTTCCCAACCCTATGATCAATTGCTGTTCCTAGGTGCACATTTTCTGTAGCATGACTTACCATCCGTGAGGGACCGATAGATGGTGCTGTGGAGACAATTTGCAGTCATTGCACAGATGCGCAAGGTGCACATCATCTTATTCGTCCACATCTGCGTGAGGCAGGAAACGGGCTCACACAAAAAATTGATTCTACCCATATCTTTCTTTCTTTATTCTGAGAATTGTCTATGAAATGCAAATAAATGTGTAACACATATATGTGTGTATGTATTTAGGCTTTGGTTTTACTTTTTATTGAAAGGGAGATGCTTTCCAACATTTTACTTCAATTCAGTGGGTATTTTTTTTATTCTATTCTCTCTGTCCAATGATCATATTGATTTTAATTTGTCTCAGTTTGGTTAAGATCTGTAGTGTAAGATGTCAGCTCTCTTTTTTGTGTGTGTGTCTTCGTGCACAAAGATTTAATCTCTTGTCACTTAATCACTGGCTATGTGGGAGTCAATGATGTCAGCTTTCCTGTGTCTGTTCACTGCCTCTGGTCACTGCTGCCCTTGCTGGGAGAACACTGATTAATGTAGACAAGAAGAATTAATATTCTATCAATGATACAGTAGTGTAGAGATGTATGACAGTCAAATTGTTATCTCCAAGCGCCTCTTTGTCTCGAGGTGGTTTGATACTTAATAAGGTGCTCAGAACTTGCTTTCATGGGAGCCTACAATTTATGCAGCTTCTGAGACCTATGGTGAGATCCACTTAACCAAATGTTAAACAGTACAGATGTTCACGTGAGATAGTTCCTTGCATACAAACTATGCTGTAAGCAATAGAGACAGAATATTTAGGCAATATGTTTTCTTAGATAAGATTTATCTTGCTATAGGGATGCCTGTTTTTCTTCAATGACTACAAAGATAGAATACTGCCCTTAGCCTTTATGTGAACACCTGCAATGAATCCCCTGCTTGTAGCCCAAAGAAATACAATATGGCTTTTTGGGAAAGGAAAGGTAAGCAACATTGTGACTCGGAAGGAGGAATTTGCAATTATATCTGTAGTGTAAAGGGTATGGTTGCAGTTGCATCATCTCAGATGCAACTCTAAAGTCAAGATCAGGTTTGTTTCGTAAGCAACAAATCCTTAATTTTCTAGGTATCATATAGTCTATAAAGAATGTGTACGGGGTGATTGACTGCTCCTGCATCACTCATAGAACTTTTCCCCTAACTGGAATGGGAACTAGTGGGCACTTGATCAGGCAACTGTGATTTATGTCTCCCGGGCATGTAACCTAAACATTGCCCAATAGTCATGGTACTGCATCTTACAAGAAGAAAATTTAGACTTGTTAGACTTGGAAACTAGATAACTAATTAAGAGAAACTCAGTAAGGGAGCAACTGCATTTAATGGCACCATTTCTAAAGTAAAAATTTCTTTGGGGCAACAAAATACGATATGAATGTCTTCTGGATCTGTACTGTCTCGTTCTACACCCTCTCAGTGTTGTGCTCTCAATGGAGATACTAGGTCATCTTTCTCTGGGTCTGCAAAATGTCTCCAATGCCTGTGATTCAGACATCAGAAATAGAACTGAGAAAAACAGTGAAAGCCTTTATTTAATTTTTTAATATTTTTCTACGAAAACTCCATTTCAGATGAGTCATGAATATTTAGACTATAAATACTGTTGTATTTTCTCAAATCTATAAATTTCTAAAAAAGACTGTGAACATGTTAAGTATAATTACAAAGGAGATAAGCTCTCAAAAGAAGAAGATGTAGTTTGTATAAATAATTTTTTAATATCAGAGCAAGAGATTAAGAAGATATGTTTATAATAATCATCCAACTTTACTTGTGATGCTTCTCTAGGGGAGAAAAATATTTGAGGCAGATAATTTAAAGTAGAGTTGAAAGTCTATTTGGATAGCAGCTATTTGGAGGTTATACATGTTGCGGTGAAGAATGGTAATGAATATGGGTTCTCACTGAACAAAGGATATTTATTGCAGTAGAATAATCTGTGCTTGTGTAAACTAGCACAACTCTGTTATTAATGATGATGGCTAATCCCTGATGTTTTCCAGTAGGAAAAAAGAACTTAGAGGCACAGTAAAACAAACCAGCTGCCCCTGCTACATGTATACACATGCTCATAGAAAAACAAACCCACACACATGCACACAAAATTAAAATAACAACAAAAACAGAATATGAAGATACAAAGATTTACAGGTAGCTGCCTTCTTTACCTTGGGAGATATCATATCCATTATCAGATACAGTGTAATGCTGACATTTGCATTGCAATCGTACTCTTTTTGCCACTGCTCTGCTTGAAACATAGCATTTCATGACTAGCTAGATATCTTTTTTTTCCCCCTCCTGGATAATTTTGTGGGTGGAAGTACTTATCTGTGTAATTGTATCATTTGTGTAAGTGATTGTCATGATTTTAAAGAAATTTTAGGTTTATTATGCATGTTAAAATTTATGAATAGTTTTCCAAATTTAAGAAATTACTTAAACTGTGGGAAAAAATCACTGACATCCTGTGACGATTAAATCATTTTCTTTCTTTGTGGTGACTTTTGCAACATTTTTAAGTCTACAGAGACCTTTCCCTCTGCTAAAATATTTGTATTTGTTGTCATTTAGTTTTAATGTTGAATAGCTTCCTAATATGTGAGCTGTTTACTCTGTCACCCTGGAAAAAATTCTTGTGCACTAGATGCTTTCATACGTCACACACAAATATGAAACATTTTTCCTTCTTTGTCTCCTAAACAACAGTTTCCAAAACAGCCAATATCGTCCATCTAGAATGCTGAATATGAAAGTGAATAAAAAAAGTCTGACACTTCTGTTGTGTTTCTGTCTAGTTTGATGGCATCTAACTTTGATGGTTCATGAAATTAATATGTTTAATTTAGAGGCAATAAATATTTTAAAAGTAAACTTCTGCATGTTTAGTTTTAATAGGTTACTGTTGGTGAAAAGAGATCATAGAATCATTAACAGCTTATGCTGAAAGGGACCATAAACATCATCCCTCCACACCTTCCAGGGATACCTTCCACCCAAACAGGCTGCCCACAGCCCCATCCAGCCTGGCCTTGAACACCTCCAGGGATGGGACACCCATCTTCTCTGGGCATTCTGTTCAAGGTAGCCTAGTGACAAGGAAGGGATCAGAACCTGTACACGTGGAGTCCCAGTGCAAATCTATATCAGCAGTCATTAAAAATCATTTTTCCAGCTTCATTCTACAGATAGTCTGTTCATTACAGAACAGGCAATTGAGCTTCACTATAATATTTTCTTCTATATGGGTAAAAAGGAATAGGAGTAGTGAGGTCTAATGTCTTTAAATATTCATTAATTCTCAGTTATTTTTTTTCATGTCAACTGACTAGATTTAATTCCAATTTAAGCCAATGTAACTTCAAAGATTGTTCTCAGCTTTGAACCTTGATTCTAGTTTTTGTAGCTGTGACAATGCATTCTAGAGATTTGCTCCACAAACAGCTTTTCCAAAATAAAAGTACAACAACCTTATTTCACAAGGTTTTACAAAAAAGCCTAATGGAAAAGAGGATCAACAGTTAGTTTTAAATGGCCTCTAGTATAAACAGTTTGTGATAGCTTCTCACTGGCTATGCCCAGGGCAGTAGGAAAATACACATTTCATTAGTATCTTGCTGGTAGTAAACTTTCAGACTTATTGCAGTTTAATTTCCTGAGATGATCCTAGAAACACTTTCTAGTATAGGGGGTCTGTTACTTGAGGTATGTGTAATTCTTCTGATGAGGACTCTTCTTTGACTCTCCAGAGTTAGTATCAATGCATGAATGTCCACATAACTAGGTCATGGTCAGACTTGTTTTGGTAAAATGGCCTATACAGAATTAAAAGGAAGGCATGTTAACATTTCCCTTCAAGTTTATATATGGTTAGATTGATCACTGGAGAAATCTTACAAGAGAGAAATGGTGTAGAAATCCTGAAATCATAGAATCACCAAGGTTGGAAAAGACCTCCAGGATCATCTAATACAACTGTCAATCTAACACCAATATTTCCCCACTAAACCATGTCCCTTAGTACCACTCTAGTGTCGTGCTATCAGTACTGGAAGGCAGCATTTTCTCGTGTCTAAACAAATCCTTCATCTTGCAGTCTAAATTATTTCATTCACATCCTATGGAAAGAGATTATCCAAATCATTTTTGCAGCCCTCATGTGCGTGCTTAAAGGCTGTATTTTTATTTCTTACCTGCTATTTTCTCTAAATCCCCAGTACAAATTCTTTGGGTTATGTATTATACACTGACCAATAAATATACGTCTTTTCCACTCAAACAATGTCTGTGCTTCTAAATTAAGATTAAACATTGACTTTTTTATTGTCTATTTCCTTTCAATCTGTGCATTGATCTCCAAATACCTGAAATATTCAGGAGAGTTCTCCTTTATATCTTCTTTCTCCTCCAAAGTGACTGCATCTGCAGCGATACAGGTAGTGGTACCTCCACTCTCTTGTTCAGTGGGGTAAGCTTCTCCACCCATAACCATCAGAGTTGCTGACTGCAGGTGCCCATCCATGTTACATTTCCTACTATGGCATTTCATTGAAGATTTCTCTTCTCACTTCCAACTCTAAAAAAACCCCATGAGAGTGCATACTGTACTGCAGTTGACACTTTTGCAAAAGAAGATAGAGAAAACTAAATTAGAAGCCCAGTATGTTTTATTAATAATCCTTCTGGGGACAATAAATCATGCACACATGCCAAAACTTCCCTGGCTATTTAATTATGGATTCAAATATTATATAGATAATTATATTAAGATTTTTTTTTTCCAGTGGTTTATATGTATTTATACATACAATTATTTTGTATTAAGAGATCAAAATCTGATTAGAGGTGAAAGAACCTGGAATTCTCAAAGTCAATCGCAGTTGACTTTCACAGCTGTACTCCAAATTATTCTTTAATTTTGCCACTTTTTTTGCCATATTGCTTTAAGATATTATTTTCAGGTGTATTTTCATATATATATATATTTTTTTTTTTTTTTCAAAGCAACTGAAGCTCACAAGAAGGTTTGGAGGAAGCGCACTCAATCCAGAATTGCCCTGCATAGGAAATTAACTCTGTTATATGTGGATTAAGAAGAGATCTTAATTCTCAGCAACAATTCTTGGTCACCATCTGCTTAACCTCCCCAGTTTTCACTGAGAAATAAATGTCCTGATGTAGCAGGACATGATTCAAATCCTGAATGATGGCAATTTTCTGCCTATCACCTGTTGAAGCATGTTCCATCTTGGAACATGACAAAGGACCTGAAGGAAAAAAATGCAGTCTTCCATTCTGTGATTAATGTCTGTTCATGAAATAAGGAGTCAGTGTTACAGTTCTAACGTGCTGTTAGAAATCTTGGCATCCCATCACCTGGAATGTTCTAGTTAATGATATAAATTAAAAAAAATGTTGGTTTTCTATTTCTCTTTATTGTCCAATAACCTTCATTTGACATCATCCAACCTATGATCTAAGAGCACCTATGACATTAATAAATGTGTTTCCCAGCCTGATGCCCAGTCTATGGAGGTGTGAGCAACATCAAACTATTTATAACTCTCTTTTTCAGCAATTAACCCTATTTAAAAAATGTAGTTTTTGTAAGTATTCATATTACGTCATTAACAATTTGCAGTGAACATTTTTATTATAAACAAAGATCTCAGCCACAGCAGCTGTGCAGACCTAGTGATATTTTACTTATTTGACTTTTGTTTTAATTTTTTGGTTTGTTTGTTTTTGTATCATTTTTCCTCTACTTCAAGGCACTGGTTACAACCTGAGAGCTTTGCTAATATGTCATGTTTATGGAAGGAAACAGACTGATTTTGAATGCTGAGAGTAATGAAATGAGTGGATATTTGGAGATGCAAACCTTGCTGGGATAACATAGAAGGGAGGAAAAGGAGCTGGAGTAGGTGCCTCCACATCCATCCTGCTGCATGGTTTTCACTGTGAGAGGAGTCAGAAGGAAACTCCATCATAAAATAATGCTAGTGCTATATTGGCAACTTGTGAACAAGGGACAGGAGTGCAGTGAAGAGAAGTGTTTTTTGAAAGTGCAGAAATGCCCTATATTTAGGGTACTCAGAGCCTAAATATCTAGAGCACTGCAGATAACAGCTACCATAAGCATCCTTTCAGCTGTTTTCTGTAATAGTCATGTATACAGTGAATACAACCACAGTGGAAAATGTTCTTAAGGGAAAAAAAAGTAAAAAAAAAAAGTCATGAACTGAGCTTGAATCCTGGGCTTACTCATACAGTTCAGTTTTTAGCATATTCTCTGGCTTTAGTTTGGGCTCACTAATTGTCCATAACACAAATGACACAAAATTCTACCAAGTATTTACCCAAGCTTTCTTTTACACACTTGATTTTGTCATCTATTTGAGTGGAGGTGCTAGTTGAAAGGCGACAATGTGTATGGTGGTCCATGCCATCAATCTGCAATGAATAAATGCACTTACTGTGCATGAACATATATAGTTTGGCTTTAATAATGTTTCTATACTCTGCAGTGTATTTTTAGTGCTATTCATTTTTTTTTTTTTTTTTTCAAACACACTTGCACTGTTCTTTTTTGAACTTGGCTATTGCTGAGATTCTTTGAAGCAGAATGTACTTGAGATTTTTGTTATGCTCATTTATAGCAATTCAGAGCAATTATATTGGTTGTTTATTTCTCCATATATATACATACTTTTTTACTTCTGTGGGGGTAATTCTATTGCTCACTTGGAAAATATGCTATTGAATAAAGTCATGGAAATGCTTCATTATCTTGAGAATGAATGCTGTAACACTTTGGAGAGTCAACAGTTCACATTAAGTATTTCATATCCTCTCCAAAATATTTGCACATATATATTTTTGCTTAAGTAGTCTTTGTTTTTCTTAAAGTAATTACTAACATTTTAAAGCACATTTCTGTGTATGGCTTACTGTATTTCTGTATCCCAGTTTGTGTAGCTTATTATTCAACTTTTATTCATTTATAATATTTAATTTATTTTTAACTTTTAACATAGAAGTATTTCAGAGTCAGGTATTACATGAAATATTCATACATTATTTAGTGGATGATTGCATGTATCTCTACAGAATTGTGTTAAAGCATTAATATATCAAAAAGTTATCAAGCTCATTTCAACTTTGTAAGAGAGAAAACCTTTTATTTCTCATTCTTTTCCATCAGTACCTACTTTTATTTACGACTCCCTCATTCTTGCTTTCTCTCTCAGCTATTTCTGTTTTTCTGTTTTGGGAAGAAATAATCACACAAACATATGCAAATACAAAATGGGAACAATTGTGTTGCTTTGTTTAAGTAGGCTCTAAGTCGATGATTAAATTTAATATAAGGGAATTTTGATCTATCAGAAAAAAAAAAAAGAACTTTTATTAGTTGAGAAATTGTGTGTATGGATTTGTGGATGGTAGTACGTGTGCAGCCATGTAGATGTCAGAATGGACAGAAAAGTATTAACAGTCCATGCCAGCACTGACAGTAACTACAGAGCTAGGGTGCAACTGCTTTTATAATAAAACATCCATCAGAACATTGCTGTTGTCATGGAGTAATGGGGTGACGTCATTATGGTGATACCACTGCCATCACCTCTGCCTTTCATGGAGTCGTACAACTATCAGAGAATGTGGAAGCCTCTCAACACAAAATCTGAGGATTTGCTTTATTTCTGTCCATTAGATTGTTACCTATCTAGACAGATAGGTAACAGGTATGTGCAGGTATGTTTTCCGTGGCTTCATGCAACAGCTTGACTAGGGATCAGCCCTTGCTCTTGTCATGAACACACCTTCCCTGGGACCACTGAAGACTCACCATGCTGCCCTGCAGACCTTTTGGCCTGATAATCTGTGAATTTAGGGAGCAATGCCAGTTTGAAAACAGCAATGAAAGACAAAAGGATAAAACAAATAGAAAGACTACACAGAAAATTCATCATGATGGAAAATGGATGAAACAATGATTTTACTGGGGCCAAAGAAGTTCATGTCACATCTCCTAAACACAGATAGATATTTAATTATGAGAAGCTTACATTGTAAGGCCAGTAGAAACCTCTAAATACGGTACTGACAAAATGTGGTACTGACAAAAATCTGACACTTTCTTTGCTCTACATACAGGTAAGAGAAGGCTTTTCACTCAACTGTTTGAGAGAACATAATCCAATCACTCTTAATAATTTATTAAGTTCAGTGCAATCAGAGGACAAGCATCATGACAGAGACCTGAAAAGGATCAGTAATCATAAACTGGCTCCAGGCAAATTGTATGGAACAAAATAGTGCTGTTTGACAGGCAATATCAGTCCCTATGCTGCCTCAGTGAAATAGTACCAACTACAGCAAATAATGTACTGAGAAAGAAAAATAAGTAAGATCAGTGAGAATGCATAAAAGTAAGAACTGATAAAAACTTAATAGTTCTAACATATGTTTGGATAACTGCGGTTGTAACACTCCTCTCTCCCACAAAAAAAGAAAGAGCTTCTTTTTGTTTGCATGTTTGTTTATTTGTCTTTTAATAATGCATTTTGTAACAAAATGAAAAGATACTGTCTCTCAGTTGGACAATCAAGTTGCCTCGTCAAGAATAAAATAGCAGCACAGTGACAGAAACACTAACAGTTGTGATGACATCAGGGATTAAATTTATTATATTTTTTATTTATGGTTACTTTTTGACGTTAGCTTTCAGTTTTGAGAATCGCAAAGGGCAGCTCTGATTTCCTTCTAACATTCAGATTTTCTTTTCTTTTTTCTAGAGATAAAAATAGCTGTGGTGGTGACTAACAGAGCAATAGTAGGAATAAAGAGAAACGTCTCCAGTTCTAAAACACAGCTACCAATAAGAGCTGTGAAAAAGATAAAGATGTTGTTTCTTTGAAACCCATTCAGAAACAGAAATTTTCCTGTTCAAAGAGGTTTAGTACATTTTTCTTCATCCAGAATTATGAACTACATAGATGTGAGAAAGCACCGTACATTATCAACATCATATACAATAAACTGGGGGGTGGAACTAGACAGTCTTTAGGACCCCTTCCAAACCAAGCCATTCTATTCTTCCTTTATTCTATAATTCTGTGATCAAGGCACAGTTGGATTCAGAATAGCAATTAATCCCAATCAGATACTCTATACAGAATCACAGAATTGTAGGGGCTGGAAGGGACCTCTAGAGTTCAACTAGTCCAAACCCACTGCCAAAGCAAGCTCCCTACACCAAGTTGCACAGGTAGGAATACAGGCAGGTGTACATATTTATAGGCAAACTTTTGAAGACAATAAACTGAAACTGAAGATAACTTCATAGTGAACATAGCTTCTTTCTAGATAACTTACATTCACAGCTGCTTCTGCAGTGATGAATATATTTGACCTGTCTGGCCTTTGCACATTAAGTTTTTTCAAATGAATGTACTTGTGATATTGACTCAGGCATGGGCACATCAGCATGTTAATTCTGTTTAAAGACAGTAATTTATGAAGTTGATGATGCTTTCCATTACCATACAGCAAAAGGAGGGCTGCACTGAGAAAAAGTATTGCTCCAAATGGTGCTGTTGAAGATTTCATTTAAATAGTCACCATAGCCATACTACTTACGAATTCTGAAAAAGCATATTGAAAAATACTGTGAATAAGTGCTTTATTGTTGCCAACAGCAAGAAAATCTGTAGAAACTGCTTTCTGGTTTAGTACCTTTTTAGAGAAAGAAAAGTTAAAGATCTTACCACATCTATGTATTTTTTTCTTTGGTCTACTACCCTGTTAGGCTTAAAAAGAAAGATAAAAATAAGTGAAAGAAAACATATTCACTTCTTACATTTCTATCTTAACTTCTGAGGGTAATTGCTATTCTCTATTCTTTTTGTTTATTGAGATTGTAAATACTAATTAACACTGAAATTCTCTTTCTTTTTATTTCATATCTGTTGAAAAAGGTCAGAATAAGAACTCCTTCGTTTACAAGAAAAAATGCACCATGGTATATTTCACCTTTAACAAGAAATTTACTGTCTTTTTACTTATCAGCAAAATTTGTTCTTCTCAACAAGAATTCACAGAAAGAAAATGTTTCTTAAAAACAAAATAGAGATGTCTATATTAAAACTGGAAAACAGAGATAGTTATTATACAGAATGTAACAGCTGAACCTGACTGAGTGAAGCAGAAAGAATTTCACATTCATCTGAACCTCAAAGATATTTACAACTTGCAAAATGTAATTATCCATCATAATTTCCCAATGGGAATCAGATCTATCATCGTGTTTAGTACAATCAGTTCAAGGGATAGGTGTTTTTTGTAATGGTGCCTCAAGTTTTTATGCCTGCTGCCTATCTTTGTCTAATGCGATATGTTTACAAAGTATTTCTGTTCAGGATCAGTTCCAGGCATGCATGGATAGACTCTATAAAAATATGAAAAATATTGTTTTTTAATTTAAGTCACAATTTCATAAGAGTATAACAAACTGACAGAATTTTCTGAGTTGGGAAGAACCTCTGGATGTCATCTGACACAAGCAGAGATACCCAGAGCAAGGTGCTCAGGACCGCTTCCAAGTGGTTCTGTTAAATCCCCGAGGAGATTCTGTAGCCTTTGGGCAGCCTGTGCCAGTGCTCCATCACCCACACAGCACAGAAGTGTTCCTGGCGTTCATAGGGAAACTCCTATCCTCCAGTTTGTGCACTGGGCTCCGCTCAAAAGAGCCTGGCCCCCATCTTCCTGGCTCTCTTCCTCCAGGGTGCCGTAGACATTGATGAAATCCTCCTGAGCCTCCTCCTCTCCAACTGAGTAGTAGATCTCTTGGCCTATCTTCAGAAGAGAAGTGTTCCATGACCTTCATCATCTTGTTGGTCGTATGTTCGACCCTCCTGTCTTTCCAGGTGTCTCTTGTGCTGGGGGTCTAAAATTATACCCAGCACTCCAAGTGTTTCTTCAACAGTACTGAATAGAAGGGAAGGATCACCTCCCTTGACATGCTGGTGATATGTTACCTAACAAAGCCCAGGAAATCTTTATTCTTCTTAGCAAAAAGAACATACTGCTGGCTCATGTTCAATGTAGTATCGATAAGACCAGCTTCTTTCTGGCAAAGTTGCTTCCCAGTAGTATATAGGGTGGCAGAGATTCCAGAGAAAATGTTAGACATGAGGGACTTATCCCCTTCTATCTTACTGTAACACATCTGGTGAGCTTTTGGAGGGACCTGTCACAAGATGGAGTAAGTTATATGACAATAGGAGAGAAAATCAGTGTCTGCAATTGTGAAGGCAATTAAATACTTCAGTGATGCAGGGGCCGCTGATGATACTCCCCAGCAAACAAGACAGAGGCTTCTCTCTTCAACACAATCTTCAACAATTTTCTGAACTGCATACAGTCCCAACTACAAAGAAAATGCATACAATGATGTGAGGTGAGGGTATTCAAATTTACACAATATTATTTGCTAGTGGGTAGAAACACAACAGTCAATGAATCAAGATACCTTGGCAATCCAAAAGAAAAAGCAAAAGCAAAACCGTCACCACCATCAACAAGAACAACAAAACTTATCCAGACATGCTCTAGTGAGCTTTGAAAGGGCAAATGTCCATGGGAAAAAACAATGACAATCCATGCAACCCTAAATATGTTAATTGGATGTCCTCCACCACCATCATCCTTTCCAGCACTAGTGAAGCCAACAGAAAACGCGTGGATTGGCAGAAGTTAATTTCTATCCAAGGTTTTGAAAACTTCAGTAGTCATTATCAGAGCTGCATTATAGTGGCTCGCTGGACTCCATGTAAGCTTTTTCTTTTGTTCCTTTGAACCACCCTGGGAGCTCCAGTTTCATAAAACTCTTAACACGCAAAGCAAAACATTAGGCTAATGTGTTATGTTCCCATGAAAAACTGTAGAGCTTTGTATGGTTTCCAATGGAAACCACAATGCCTCCCCAGCATATCCTCCCCTGGAATCAGCAGGTGTCATATTTTGTGAATTATTTAAATCACACTGGAAGGTTGTAGTTAGGAGCCAGCATGAGTATGGAGAAAGGGAACAAAAGAGTTTCAGGAGCTTACCAAAACTGCTATTTCAACTTATATACAGAAGAAAAACCCTGAAGTATCTGAATAACAACTGGCAAGTCACGGAGCTTAATATAGATCAACAAAGCACACCTTGTTATACTGTCGCTAACAGAGACATTCTTTCTATGCTGGTAATTATTATGATAACTTCATCATACCGACTCTAGTAGAAAGCTTGTTCGATGTTATTTTCCTAACTTTACAGCTGAATAATTGAAACATAGCTATGAATTAGTGACGCACATATATGACAGTGTCAGATAATGCCTCAGAAAAATTGCATTCTTCTGTATATTATTAATAAGCTAAGCTTTATTCAGGGTTTCTCTATGGAGAAGTTAATGCTGTTGAATAGTCAGCTGGACATTCTGGCAAGAAATCAGAGCCCTAAAAAGGAAAGAAAGGAAAGGAAAAAGGAAATAATTTGTAAAAATAGTCTGCTGGCATCTACCTTTTAAAAAGTGCTGGGTAGGAAACTTTTGAATCTGATTATGGCAGTAACCATGAGACATTCCAGAATAGAGTGAGGAAAAGAGATACAATGGTAATAATTGTAATTTTGATCCGTTTTCTGTTGGTAGCAGTCCATCTCAAGAGGTATTTTTTTCTTGAGAGTGCCTCAAAATCATGTACTATTGCCTTTGCCTAATCATGATAATTGTTTAATGAGCTCTGGTTCAGAGTGCAGAAAGATAAATTAAAAAGCAGAATAGGAAATGGCATATCAACAAAAGACTGTCATTCAGTCTTGATCTTGTTTACTCACCAAGAAGGAGCTGAAGAGAGATAGAGGAGTTCCAAATGGTTCACTTTTCCTGTGTTACTATATGCTGCTGGCAAACAGTATCAAACAGCAAATATTTCCCTATTAGGAAAATAAATAAATAAATAAATAAAAGATGGAGTAATTATTCATAATACTATTGAAAGAGTATATCTTCTGCATTTAATTAGGTCTGAACTCAGGTCAAAACAATGTTCTTTTTCCTGTCCGTGTTGTGTCTTATCAGTAGCATCAGCAGTTATCTAGCTGATTACACTGGCATGAATCAATGCAAATAATTTGACATTTGGGTCATTATTTCTTTTCTTCAGAAAATTATTTTATGTTAAAGCTCATAATATACAGAATCATAAAACTGTAGGACTAGAGAGAGGTCCTTTAGTTCATCCAGTTTCATATGACAGAATCAAGTATATCTCACACATGGTACCCTTCCAAATATTTTGAAGAATCACAGAAGTGTAGAAATTGAAAAGGACCTCTAGAGATCATTAAGTCCAATCCCCAGCTAAAGCAGGATCCCTTCAGTGGATCAAGCAGGAAAGTATCCAAACTGGTCTTGAATATGTCTTTGCTTAAATTTGTTGCTGATAATCATGTTTGAAAGGAATTGGTGGACCATCTCACAGAGTGAGATTTTGTGTTTTACCTGAACTTAAGTTAGAAAGATTTTTAATAACTTCAATAGTATTTCTTCTACATCAGATTTTATACAATTTAGAACATTGCAGAGCCTTACTCAGTGCAGAATCTATCACATTATCTACTTGATTCTTACCCAGTGGTCTAAAAGTTATGCTAGTGTAGAAAAAAAAAAAAAAATGTTACTGACATAAGAATTTATTATATATTCTCATTCTCAGTATAATACCTATGACTGTTTAAATGCTTATAAATTTAAAATTGGATGATTTATTACAAGATGCCTTTTTGATACTCATGATTGCCTGATTTATAAATCAGAGGATAAATTCCTCCATCCCACTGGATGGTGAGTGAGTGAACGGCTGTGTGGTGCTTAACCTGCCTGCCAGTTACCTGCCTGGATTGAAAAGGACCTCAAAGATCTTCTAGTTTCACCCCCCTGCTGTGGGCAGGGTCACCAACTACCAGACCAGGCTACTCAGAGCCACATCCAGCCTGACCTTGAATGCCTTCAGGGATGGGGCATCTACAATCTGTCTGGGCAAGCTGTCAAAAAAAAGCTAAAGCCCAATTCCTTTTTCCAGTTACTGGATGGTACATCATATCCAACATCTTCCTGAAAGTTTTGCCTCAGTGTGTTGCAGGTATTAGTATTTTAGGTCCCTCATCATACTGTATGTAGTAGCTTGGCAATATATTAATAGGTGAAGTCACTTAAAATCAGAATAGTACAGAGTCTCAAACACTAACACTTTAAATATTAAAGTATTGCAAGCTTATCAAATGCTGTAAAGTAGACAGCTTGAGAAAAGACGAATTAAGGAGGACAATTTCAAGTACTGCAGAAAACATGCTTTGAAATATGTGGACTTCACAAGAACTACAAAATGCATTTAATACTACGTGTAAAAAAAACGTTTCTGAGTTATGATTGTAAAACAATGCGTCCAGTAAAGTGAAAAGATCTGGCTGACATCCAAGACTAGAAAGCTTTGGAAGTAAAAGTATTATTTTACTTCCAAAGTAACATAAATAAATAAGCAACAGAAAAAGGATGGGGAGACATTTTAAGTTTTTAGTCTACAGAGTGAAACATTTTTTAATTGTTTTTACACTTCTAGATAGAACCAACAGCTGTTTTTATGATACTTTTGTGATAAGGAAATCTACTACATCATACTTTCTTTAAGGCCTGATCCAAAGGCCACTGTGGTTAATGTGTTATGGACAATGTATTATCCAGGAGTGAATTATGGGCTAGCTTTTACAGAATTACAAAATAAGTAAGGTTGGAAGGGATCTTGAGACCATCATATCCAACTGCCCTGTTGAAGCACAAACATACTTATGTCTTTGGGATCTGATGAGATACATCCTACCCCGCAAAAAGACTCAAACACTTGACGCCAAAAAGAGAAGTATTAGTGAACTCAGTGCAGTGTATAATGGCCGGGGATACAAGCACTGAAATAGTAAGAGCTGTCATTGGAAGACCAGAGGAAAAATACAATATTTTCACATTGATCTCTTAAATACTTGAAAACACCTGAGTATCATGTTGTAATTAGTCATCTAATTCTTTAAATTCCATCAAATAACTAACAAAGTAAGGTGAAAATGTGACTTTAATAGTTCCCATTCTTATAAATCAATAAAACAATAACTATTATTTAGTGCTACATATTCACATGATTTTTTTTAAAATCAATGTTTTACAGTTTCTTAATTTTAGGATAATAGAAAATGTTGCTATGGAAAATATTTCATAGACTTTTTTAAAAAACAGATTTTTATGTGTTTTGTTTCATTAATTCCTGTTACATTGAATGAGGTATTTCATGTCATTCAGAATTGGTGGCAGCACAGTTACGGATGTAGAATTAGTTGAAAATAAGTTGCTGCAAAAATAGTCTGCCACTTTCAGAGTTATTCATCTGTGTTTTCTTATGGCATGCTACTTAATCAGTTTGCACTGGAAAAAAATAATAGTGGAAATCAAGTTTTGATAACATTTATTTTTCTTTAAAATAGTCTTGCTTACATGGGAATTTCTAATAAAAACTTCATAGAATTGCACATCAGAATTCTTGTAATTGTTTGAAAAATTAAATATTTCAGTTTAGGAATGCTTCTGCTACAGAAGTTATATTTTGATTTCCTGGTATCACCATGTTCTCTTTCTGATTGCATTCCTTAAGCATACCCAGGCTTCAATGACTCACTAAAGATACAAGTCCCAGGAACAGGAGGCAACTGTGCATTGCAAGAAAATGTATTCTGGACAGGGATGGAAGATGATAATAGTAGGAAACATGTCAACTGCTTTTACTGTCAGGCTGGGGTAAAAGCTGTCATGGTTTTTCCATGTTAGAATATCTGTTTGGAAATTTTCAGATATTTTCATCACTTGACTTTTGAATGAAATATGACCTGTTATTATAATGGGGGGGAAAAAAAAGCTGTCACGTATATCTACTTAAACAAATTATCTCTGTATGAATGCTTTATCTGTACAAGAATGAATGCAGCCTAAATGTATCAACTATTCTAAGCCAATTTAGGAATACTATTTGGAAAGCAGGAGAATAACTTTTAGATAGCATGTTACTGTCATCCAAACTGAAGTCTCAGCATTACAGTGTGTAATTTGGAAGTAGATGGCTGCATGATCTGACTTTTCCATTTTAATTCTCTGTTCATAATGATAGCCATGAGATTTAAAAATCAGGAGCAGAAGTGCAACGTCCAGCTTGCCAAATTGTACAGTAGCTCTTGTAAAATTACTGCCCAACAGTCTTTGGAAACATCTTCTGAGTGACACTAGGACACCAGTATGTTTGTCTATCTATAACTGTGTGATATTTATAGCAACTCTTTAACTTGATGTTAATATCAACCTGACGCTGACTGTGGGCCTACATAAAACTGTATAAATAGATGGTAAAACTCCATTACATTTGAGAGAGACTGCAGGTCTAGGTGAGGAGCTGGCTTTGACCCTGGTTTACAAACCCGATAAAAGAAGGATTATGCTGAATCACTGGTGGGAAAATGCAGATAAGATACAACACTCTTAGAACACAAAATAGGGGTGTTATGATCCCTCAGATCTATTTTTTTCAGAAATAATCAGAGTTCCTACTACATTACATGCTACTTTGGCTATACACCAGACATTCATTTTAGTGATTGAACACCATAAAGGAGGGCAATAATGATGAGGAACAGCTTCCTGAAAAATAAACTTATAATTTAAAATTGGCATAACAGTCATTGACTGTATGTCTATCTACAAAATATGAACAGCAAACAGGCAGAAAAAGGTAGATATACATATACCAGGGTATATAGGTTGGATATTAGGAAGAACTTCTTTACAGAAAGGGTAATTAGGTACTGGAATAGGCTCCCCAGGGAGGTGGTTGAATCGCCATCCCTGGATGTGTTTAAGAGCCGTTTGGATGTGGTACTCAGGGATATGATTTAGCAGAGGGTTTTTAGAGATATGGTACTGGTTAGGCTGCTGTTGGACTTGATGATCTTCAAGGTCTTTTCCAACCTGAGTAATTCTATGATTCTATGATTCTATACCTGATCTGCTTTTTTATGAGACTCCAAACTGTTTATTTTGTACTTAATCAAAACTATTAGAGTAGCAAGAAAAAACTTAACTTGTTTTACTTCCAGTATTGCTTGAACAGGTGCCATCCAAAAAAATTGCTTGTCAGAGATAACCCCAGGGGCTTCTGAAATTGCCAACAGGAGACTATGACCCATCCAATAAAATGAACTGCTGTACTGATAATTTCTGTCTAATCTCAGCACTATCTTGGTGTCCTCAGACTGGAATTCCACTTGTTTTCTCTATAGACATTGTTTCTGAGGGTTTGAACAATTTCTTCATGATGTGCTTCTTAGCAGCAGCAGTACTAGAAGGAAAACTGTAATTCCTAGAGGTCAAAGCAAGATTCTGGAGTAATACTTAAAGCAAAGATTTTCATCATCTTGAAAGTTCTGAGTTTTTATCCACAGTGGAGTGCTTATGCTGCATTTTGTTGTAACAATACCAGCTTTAAAACAACTAGCATGGAAATCAGTAACAATGATAACGATCACTATTAATTTCAGTGAATGCTAGTGGGCATATTTGAAGATCCTCACTGTGTATCTAGAACTGTGTCATTCTGTGTCATCCTCAAATGGGATCCATCCTAGGGTACTGAGGGAGCTGATGGAAGTAGTTGCCAAGACACTTGTCATTATTTATCAGCAGTCTTGATCAGTTGCAGAGATGCAGTTCGCTGCTGGTCTGGAGCACAGGACTAACAAGAAGCAAAAAAGGGAACAGAGATTATCCAGTTTCAAGAAGAGTAGGCTCAGGGGTCAAGTTATTGCACACTATAACTGCTGGAAAGGAGTCATTGCACACTATAAGCCTGGAAGGAGATGAGATGAGGGATGAGAGAGGGATTGGCCTCTTCTCCCAGTTTACAGTGATGGGAGACAAGAGGGGATGGCCTTAAGTTGCACCAAGGGAGATTACATTTGATATTAAGAAAAAAAAAAATCTCAGAATGAGTGGTAATGCCCAGCAAGGTGGTGGACTCACCATCCCTGGAAATATTTAAGAAACATGTAGCTGTGGCACTGAGGGACATGATTAGTGGGCATGTTGAGGATGGGCTGATGGCTGTTCTAGATGACCTTAGTGGTCTTTCCAACCTTAATGATTCTATGAATCTATGATTTTGCCTGTATTAAAGTTTTCTGGAGTATATGTAGCTGGTCACAGGTGGATAAATCAAATGTGTAGGGAGAATGAAAGTATCATCAGTATTTTAACACTGAAAACCTGTTAACTAGATTTTCTCAGTTTGGTGGATATCTATCCTTAGAAGGATAATAATGAAGTGTGAATGAACAGAGCTGAATTTGTTATTCAGGTAAAGTCTCTTTTTTGGGGCTGCAACCATCCATAGGCAATTCACATGCAACTATACAGAAAATATTTTCTAAAAATACTTGAAAAAGTAAGTATGGGAAATCTAACATTTGTAAGACTGAAGTTTCAAATGACATGTTAAGTACACCACATTTTTTTTGCTGTCTATTAAAAACATCTTATAGGGAGTCAATACTCTCAATGTGACATTCTTTCTTACGCAGAGAACCAGAAGTAAACATATGCAATGCCTTAAAAATCTCATTCTGGGCATACAATGGAATTAATTACATGTTTCATTGCCAGAAGAGAAATGTCGTGATTCACTGCCCCTCGTCATTTCTGAGAAGCACAAATTTAAGTCTGATCTCATCAACTACATGTCTGAATCAAAAATTCTGCTACAGCCTCTGATTTATTTCCTTCTCTATATTGTTTGTACTGAAAAAGATTTATGCAGTTTGCTTCAACATTTTAACTAATCTGAGTATAAAGTAATGCCATCTCTAAAGGCTTAAAAATTTAGACTTTCCCCTAACTATAATATAATCCACTGAAATATTTACTCTTTACAAATCAATACTTTGTTATTCTAGTACTATTTTTTATGTGTATTTCCCCCTAGGAACTGACAAGCAATCTTCTGTAGATTTACCACATCTCCCAGATGCAATGAAAAATAAATTTGGAGAATGCAGTTGGGTCTATCTTTTATTTGTAGCAGGTTTTGGCTCACCAACGATTTTAAATTTAGTCCATCCTGACTATGAGAACAAAATGTTTTCAATTGCACTTATCCTGGCTCTAAAAGCATGGTTGATTTCTGAGATGGTAGATAAGACCAAGGAATTTTATGACTTTAAAATAGAATGAATGGCTTTAAAGGCTTTCAGGATGATATCTTCTAATCCAGGAATCATATGCAAGTGGTACTGTGATGAGAAAATTATTCAGCACAAACTCATTAAAACATTGAGAATCTCAAAAACATGTCCATCTCTTATTCAGATTTAAAACAAACAAACAAACAAATATATTTTAATCTCCAAGTTTTCCACAAAAGTAGAGATAAACTTAGTCAGAATTAGTCAAACTTCTGTGTGCATACTATGAAGAAAGCAAGGCTAGTGTGTGGGTCTGAATATTGCTCCTCATCTACCCTACGTTGTAGGAGCCAGCCTACTCCCTGGTTTATATCCCATACCAATTAGTGCTGGCTCAGTCTCCTATATTTTGCCTGGTAGAGATGGACAATGAAGATTTACGCTGGGCTGTCTTCTGCTGACAGGCCTCATGCGAGATCCCATTCATTAGTAAAACTAAAAGTCTTGACAAAACACCTGGGAAAAATAAATAAATAAATAAATGTAAACTTAGAGGATGACTTTGCCAGAGGTTGCACTCATATCCACATACATACATTAATTTAGTCACATATGTTTTATACCTTATTCACAACATACAATTTTGATTTCTGGAGTGTGAGTCAAATTTAAAAATAAATCAGTTGTGTCACTGTGGCCAAAGGGAAGTTAGGTTTCATCAGTTTCCTGGTTGTCTTATTTTTGTTAGCAGTGACCACACAGACTAAAACAATTGGTTAGGGAAAGTCCAGCACACATGCATTGCTGTTCACCTGTATCAAGTCAATGGGACAAATTCCTCTCAGATCAGGTGAATGGGAGCTGTAAGTATGACACTAGAATGGTATCTCATCAGACTCTGACTGGAAAATCTACGAATAAAGTTAACGAAAATCTTCTGAAGGAGCACTTGAAGGAAAAAATGGACATTAATTGAATCATAGAATCCTTAGAGTTGGAAGGAACCTTTAAAGTTCATGAAGTCCAACTCCCCTGCAATGAATAGTGATATCCATAGCTAGGTCAGGTTGCCCAGGACCTGGTCTAGCCTCGCCTTGAAAGTCTCCAGGGATGGGGCATCCACCACATCTCTGGGCAACCCATTCCAGTGCCTTACCGCCCTCACTGTAAGAGACTTTTCTTTATATCTAACCTGAATCTACCCTCTTTGAGCTTGAAGCCATTTCCCCTTGTTCTGTTACCACAGACCCTCCTAAAGAGTATGTCCCCTTCTTTCCTGTAGCTCCTCTAGTTACTGAAAGGCTGCTCTCAGGTCATCTAGCAGCTTTCTCTTCTTCAGACTGAATGGCCTCTGTTTGCTCAGCCTGTCCTCAAAGGAGACAAAATTCCTGTAACTGCTACTAATGATTTCCAGAAATGCATTGAATCTGCGCCTTCCTCTTTCTTCCTCTGTACTCCCACTCTTTGCTCAACTCCAAAGCTGGAAAATATCAGTCTGATCTCAGAAGGGCAAAAGCTTAACTCAGCAGCTGGTCTCTTGGCTGAAAAGTAAGACAAGATGTGATGTGAACTGAACTTTTTCCTTGACGTTTTGGAAAGCATGAACACTGTCACAGATGAAAGGCTATGAGATAATCATTATATTATGAGATAATGAGAGAACAAATGAAGATGTTAATAATGAACTCCATCAATTGGAAACCTATTCACTCAGTTTCATGGAATTATAGAATCGTAGAATCATATATCCACAGAATCATAGAATCCTAGAATGGCCTGGGTTGTAAAGGACCTCATAGATCATCTAGTTTCAAACCTCTTGCTGTGGGCAGGGTTACCAACCACTAGACCAGGCTGCCCAGAATCACATCCAGGGATGGGGCATCCACAACCTCTCTGGGCAACCTATTCCAGTATATCACCACCCTCTGTATTAAAAACTTCATCCTAATATCTAAACTAAATCTCCCCTGTCTTTGTATATAACCATTCCCCCTTGTCCCATCACTGTCAATCCATGTACACAGTCATTCTCCCTCCTGTTTATACACACCCTTCCAGTACTGGAAGGTCACAGTGAGGTCTCCCCAGAATCTTCTCTTTTCCAAGCTAAACAAACCTCAACCTTTTCTCATAGGAGAGGTGCTCCAGTCTTCTGATCATCTTGGCGGCCCTCCTCTTGACCTGTACCAGGAGCTCTGAGTCTTTCTTGTGCTGGGGGCCCCAGGTCTGGACATAATACTCCAGATGGGGCCTCACAAGCAGAAATTTCTGCAGCAGGAAAACCTATATGTGAGTCAATCACAAGCATATCTCATCTTTCTGCAAAAGTGCATATTTTTATATTTTACTCAAACAGGACTTATCAAGATTTACATTAGTACTTTATTTTTCTAATGTTATGTTTGTACGTTCAATATTAATGCAAGGTATCAACATGGTAAATAAAATTGTGATATAAAGCCCAAAATGTCTAAAACAAAAATTTAGGTAGAAAAATGTACTATTTTCACATGAAGTAGTAAACACAGGCAAATGAACAAGTAGATGATAATGGTCTACTGAAAGCTGGAAGGTTTAGTCTTGGAAGAGTCCCTTGTGATAAATGGCTTAAGATGAGGAAGGCTAGTAGAGTGGAGCCTGTGATCAAATTAGAAAACACTAGACTTAGACTTAATAATGCTTGAAAAACCTTTTGAACACGTGGACTTCCTTCTTCCTTATGGACATTTGAAGGAAGTTGGTACTTTAACACTATAATTACAGCATGTCACTACTTTGCTTCAAAATTTAATTATTAAAACCCCAAACTAATTTTCATACATCTGTAACTTCATGCAATCTAATTGTACAGGTTGGCCTATTTTTGCAATACAGTAGCATTTCAATCTAATTAAAAGAACATGAATCCTTATATGTTACAGTAGAGTAACATTAGAAATACTTTCCACTTAAAATGAATCTCGTTACTAATTTCAGACCTGTTTTTAATTGTAAACTTTTATATACTGGTATATAAGACACACATTTACACATATACACTGGTATATGAGGCACACTTCTTAAAGGAATATAAATGTGTCATTCTTTTAACTGTGAAAATAAATCAATTGCTCTAAGTTTAACAGTTTTTCAAACACGCAAATAATTAAAATTATTCATTATTACATTGAATTTATTTTCTCACATCCTGACAGAACAAAGAGATAGAAAAGAGATTTATCATTGTGACTTAATTTAACATCAGAAGATTCAGTATCAGATTGTTTGAGCTTCAAATATACATAAAAGATTTAAAAAGAATGAGTCAGAATACATTTTATTCTTAAATATCATGAGACTGTAATTTAGATATACAGCAGATTGTCTTCATATCTGAAACAGTGATAAACCAAAAACTGTTTTTTAGAAAATGACAAATGATATAAAATCTACTTAATTAACATTTTGAATGCACTGTATCATAGAATATTGTTTAAAATGTGAAAATTTAAAAAAATAATATATATCAACTCACTTGTTGACTGATCATTGACTTTTACAAACATGTCTTTGACCTTTTATCGAAGATCCTTTTATCAAGGATACTTTTATCAAGGATCAGTGCAGCCTTTAGCATTTACATCAACCTAAGCAAGAACCTCAAGGAATAATTTTTTTTGACAGAGCAAGTGATACAGTTAGAGAAAGAAAAAAATTTTTCAGCACAAAGTTCCTTATTTGAGTTTGAAATGGAAAAAAAATGAAAATCAAAACTAAAAGCTAAGTACAGGTTGAAAACCCTACAGTTTTCTGATTCTAAGTTTAATGTTCTACTCAATTAAAAGAACTTGCAAGAAAAGGTGATTAATAATGGTTGAACAACAGTAGCAATCTGAGAACAGACCTGATTGCTAGCCCCTCTAGTCAGCTGAGGAAGCTATCTAGCTATCATATAGCTCAGTGTAGTATTAGCAAAATGATAGATACAAGGAAAAGCATAACATGAGACAAAACTGCTGTTCCTGATAATAATATGCAAGAACTTGTGAACTAGAATAATGGCGCTTTTTTTTAAGTTTTAATGATTCTTTTCTCTGTCTGCTCATCCAGCCCATACTAGCTTCTCTATGAAGATTCTATGGGAAATCTTTTGACTTTCTTGTCATTTATTTGCCTGGAAATGATTTCCAAGATAGTTGCTCTAGCTCTGTCCCATCAACTGAACTGAGACTTGACCGACATAGTTCCCTGGGTCCTGCTCTTGTCCATAGGAGTTACTTTTGAGGAAAAATACTGTTAATGGTATTGGCCCTTAAAATGTTAATATGCTTTAGGATGGTTCATTCAAAGACAAGATGTATTTATTGTTGAAGAATCTTTTGGGTATGTGAAGGCTGACCTTAAATCAAAGCACTGCAACACAACAAATGTGCTGCCTTCAGAAGGCCTTCATGTCTGTTACGACTTTCTATGATGTTTTCAAAAACAGTTCCCAAAAGCACATGGAATAGTTGCAGATTAGCAGTAATTCCATGAACCACATTTCACAGTGCAATTAAATTCTTATGCAGAACTTTAATATTGGTTTAGGGATATTTGGGAGAAAGATTGAACAAGTGATGGAATTCTTGTAATTTTAGAGGAAAACACTACTGTTGTAGGATGACTAAAGTTCTCAGTTTTGTTCCATGTGCTACTATAAGAGATTGTTCGGGTTTGTTTTTTTGTTTTGTTTTTTTTTTGCACCTTTTTCTCAGAGCTTGCTGAGGAACACTGAAAACTGTTTGTAAATATTCTGCTAACTCGACTGTTGCTTACAACTACCTAGAGATTTTTCAGAAGGTTATATGATTCCTGCCATATGTTTTCAAAAGCAAAACCATCTCTTCCAATGTAATAAGCTTGATTCATCTCTCAATCTCACTTGACTGTAAGCCATATAATACTGTTCCTGAAAAAGAAAAGAGGAAATCAAGAGGTTCTTTTGATATATAAAACAAAACAAATAGCTCATGTCTCCACAGCATGTCCAATGCATTTATTTTCTGCTTCTCATCTCATTCCTGCACATTCAGTCATTTAAGAAACTGAATTCAGATGAAAGCTAACTAATCAAATTCTCTACTTCCTAATCTAAAATAATCCTTCTAACATTGTGGTGAAATTAATCAGCTCATGGAACAGTTTAGTGACTGCCGGAGCTGCTTCCAAGTGAAAAACAGATGTAAACAGTGATTATCTGGGAGATCTGGTGTGAGGAGGTATGAGAGAGATACTACCTTTCCTTGAACAGAATGCTAAGTGAGAACAATAATGAAAGTTGAAATAATCATGTAGGCTTACAGCTAGTCATCAGCTTAGACAAAACACTGTGGGAGCAGTGGTGGATGTGTAAAAAGGAGATCAGTTCTTTAAGAAAACTGGAATGAACACAAAAATATTTTAAAAAATATAATAATAATATATATTTTAAAAAAATATTAAAGCATGTTTTGAGAAATATCTATATAACATTCTCCTCACTGCCATAAAAATAAATAAAATAAAATAAAATAAAATAAAATAAAATAAAATAAAATAAAATAAAATAAAAAGATGCTTGTAATGAGATCCCCTCATTTTTTATTTGGAAGTCTTTTCTTCCCCCATCTCAGCAAATAGAAAATTAAAAAAACAAAACAAAACAAAAAAAAAAAAAAAAAAAAAAAAAAAAAAACAGAAAATAATACTATCTTTGCTTACACATCTTCACATAACTTGCCTTTCAACTAACAGGCTGCTAAAATGTCTAAACTCCCCTCTTGATTTCCTGAAGGTGTAAAGTCTGCTTCAAAATTGACTGTGTGATTTAATCCGATTCACAGAATTAATAGTTGCATTTACATGTGAGAGCTAATAAAACTAATCAGAAATACTGATTTCAGTCCTTTGCTAAAATAGTATATTTGAGACTGTATTTTTTTTCTTCATTGAAAAGCTGTCAGGCCTTTGCATCTGTAGGTTTTAGTTTTGAGGCAAAATAGGCAAAAAGTGTAAGAGGCTGCATAAAGAATATCTCCAAAAAGGAGAATACACTAAAGATCTCTTATGCAGAAGAAGTGATTAGTGTCAAAATGGCAACTGGTCTGGCCAGACTTCCTAGAAATGTGAAGGCTCAGATTGACTCAGATTGATAGAAATTCCTATAAAGCTCTGTAACAAATATAGAGGGAGGTGTCAGTGCTGTGTAAATTACAAGTACTCATTTTTATACGAAGAAGCAGCATAGAAAATGATGATCTATTTACTGAAGCGATGCTACAGCAAAGTACATCAGTCACAGTAACGGGAATGAGTCTTTGTATAAAAATATGAAATAATCTCTTTTTACTAGCATCAACCTATAATTTACACTACTGAAGGAAAAGTCACTCTACTGCAGTAGAAAGGGTGTCATTAAGAAGTAGGTAAAGCTCAAATAAAGGCCCTTAACTGAGGCAATTTTCCCCTTTAATTTGTGTAGCTAATTTCTTTTGACTTACTGATTTCTACTATCAGAAAATTTAACCCATTTAGCTTACTACTGAACCAACTGTCCTTCATTTTAGGTAGTGTCTTAGCTCACAGGACATTAGAATAAATGCTGTATTTCATAGTTGACTATCACCAGTTTGCAGCATTCCTTGCAGTCTCATGTTAAGTTGTTGTTTTGTTTTCATTTACTGTTGTCTGCTGATTAAGGGAAGCGTGACAGTTCTTTCAGTGAGTAACAATCTGTGCAGAGTTTATCCTGACAAGAAGAATGCCAGTCCTTCTCTGACATTAATAAATTGCATTTGGCTGCGATAGATGATGACTCTTAAGGCTAATGGATTATAGCCTGTAAAGCCAAATCTTCTGATATATTTAGCCATTTTATTTGAGTCTACAAAAACTTGATAAATGCAAGCATTTTATAGACTTGTTGTGAATTTTAAATCCTGAGTATTTTAAGACTTAACAGAATTTAAAACACAGGGTCTTCTAGTCCTTTATAAGAACTGATAATAAGCACCACTCTATCCAGGGAAGCATGAAAAAATAGGGTTGATCTGAATCCTTTGCTCAGATCTTGCAGATCTCTGAGAGTCTTTGATTTAATTTTCCATTACTCTTCTAGTCTTAGCACCAGGTGTTGGTGGTACATTTATTACAAGCACAGGTTAGCATCTTAAGTCCATTGCTGGAAGAAGTGGGGCGCTCACCAGCAGTTTCTATTTAGGGTTAATTTTGTTTGTTTGTTATTTTGTTTCTATACCTTAATCTTTCTTCTCTGTTCTGCAGCACTCTCATATCTTAATCTATTATGCCTGTTGTTTACTGCACTTTGCAAATACTACTTCTCTGTTTTGTTACTCCAAAAAACTGCTTTGTCAAACTCCAGTCCTACAGCACTGTAACTGATCTCTGGCAAGGAATTTATAGCTACAAGGAAGGTCTCCATCGCAAATCTTACTGCATGTCTTGTCATTACATTCCTGCACTCTTCTACTCTGCATCCTGCATCTCCACTTCTCAAAAGATTTGTTGTATGTCTCTATACTGCAGATGAAAGCCCTGATCTGCAAATCTGGGGAAATGCCCAATAGTACTGACACAGTATGGAGTTGCATCCTTGGAGTAAAAAGACCACCTTGGAAATGGCAACACCAGTTGTTCCACAAAATTTACATGTCCCCAGGAGTTCCTTGTGTTAAAAGAAGGAGATACAGAGGACAGGGACTTTGCCATTGGAATTCAGGATTATAGGCAGCTGCCTCCACATCCTCTTAGCACAGAATATCCAGGTGGTGCCCACATTGGCAGAGAGAGTGCAACCAACATACGACAGATCAGAAAGGAACAAATTAACTCAATTCGTTGGAGAGGGCAAGAGAGATGAAAAAAGATAGAATGAAGTGCCAAGATATTAAAAAGTTAGGTGGTTTTTGGTTTTTGTTTTTGTTTCCTGAAAAAAAAAAAATAAAATCATAATGCCAGTTGTTGAAATGTAAGAAGGACACAATACATTGTAAGCTACTGAGAAGCTGGCAGACCTGGCTTTTGTCATGAAGCACTTGTGTTTCAGAGAATAAAAATCAGAGTAAAACAAGCACACAACTATATGATATACTTCAGCAAATAAACCCTTTGCTAAGATGTATAAAAAGGCACTGTAGCAGTGGCAGATTGCTGGGAAGGCACCAGATTCATGTAGGGAACTTCTCTGGATGAATGCAAACTAGAATTTTAAAACACCCTTTCCTTGATTTCACATTGTTATGCTGTCCTTTCCTTCTTCTCTTCATCCTGCTGTCTTCTTTCTACCTCTGTTCCACAAGAAATGTTTCTTCTCCATTGGCAACTTGAAGGGAACATTTACTTTATGTCACTGGATGGTGAGAGCTGAGAGTTATGAGAGATTTAAACTGGGTCAAGGGATTTTTAAGGTTTAATTTGAAGTGGTGACACTTAAGTTATAAAAAAAGTTTATCGATCAAAACTGGGAAATTCTATTTTTTCTACTAGAATTTTGTGCCATGAGATTTGCTAATTTCTTTGGTCTTGTTCCAGAAAAGAGAAAGAGAAAGAGAGAAAGAGAAAGAGAAAGAGAAAGAGAAAGAGAAAGAGAAAGAGAAAGAGAAAGAGAAAGAGAAAGAGAAAGAGAAAGAGAAAGAGAAAGAGAAAGAGAAAGAGAAAGAGAAAGAGAAAGAGAAAGAGAAAGAGAAAGAGAAAGAGAAAGAGAAAGAGAAAGAGAAAGAGAAAGAGAAAGAGAAAGAGAAAGAGAAAGGAAGGAAGAAAGGAAGAAAGAAGTCAATTGAATATTTTCCTACAGAAGCAAGTATCTAGTTTTCTCCCATTTCTTTTCCGTAGTTTCAAGTTATATTGGTTCAAAATGCAGTAGATGATTAGTACTTGGAAGAAGTCCCTCTGTTTTTTGACACATCAGTTCTTGACAAGGTGCCTGAAAATTTGATCATGATATACATATAACCATGTTTGGAGGTTATGCCAGATGTTGAAAAAATGAAGAATGTTCTGTGGAATTACGAAGTTATTTAGGCAAAATTTTAACACCGCCTGCCATTGTCGAATAGCTACCAGCATTCTTGTAGGATGGTGGCTCACAGATCACATAGAATCTGCGGGAATGGTTCTCAGGAAGCTCCAGAGACACCAAACAGGGGCAGTCTGTGAAGGCTTGTTGGCTTTGGTCAAAGAACAAAGCACAAAACTTAGCAGCAAGTCAAAGTCATGCTGAAAGTCACATAGTCACAGAAAACATGTGGTTTTGGCATCAGCATTTTCTGGAGGAAAAACTTACTTTGTAAAAGTAATGCTCCTTTGTAATGATAAATACCTTTGAAGTAGACCTTGACATGGTATATCAGAATTTAATGCTTTTTTTGAAATATTTGTTTCCCTTTGCATTTACTTCTGTCTTTAATAGAGTTTAGCTACCATCCGGTGCAATAGGAATTGCACAGTTCAGACTTTCAAAACTTCCTAGATATTTTTAAATTATCAAAGCTGTGATAAATTTTACTAACTGATCTTTTAAAGATAAATTAATGTTTCATAAAGGATAGAAATTGAAATTGAGGTAGGTACCAATCTTGGGATTAAAAGATCAAAACACCTTATTTCCTATATTATTTATGTTAATTACTCCTAGAATTTCAGTTAAATTGGCTTATTGTTAGGAAAGCCAATAATAAAATGTCAGTGTGCTGATGCCTTTGAAAAATAACCAGTAAAGTAAAAGCTTGTACACATTCAGACTATGTTTTAGGTAAGGGGTCATCATCGTCAACAATTTCTGCTTAACTTTTCTTGCAAAAATTCTAAGTTTCTAAATCTTTTTTTGCCCTTTATTCATGGGAAAATTCTTTTATATTCTGACTTACAAAAATTTTCATTATATATTTTTCAAGAAACAAAAACAAAAACAAAACAATTTACTTTGTAGATGAAAACATTTTCTAACATTAAAGAAGATTAAGATTGTTTTGATCATTTGATCTTGTTCTGAGACCTGAATGTACAAACTTTTGGAACAGAATAATCTACCCATTCCAATTCTCCAAGTTCTTTCCTTAAACTGTTTGGATGACTAGAAGGAATTAAGTCAGCCATTTAGGCAGAGGGTCAGGTGTGCCTAATCAACAGTTATAACTGATTATATACTCTTCTGTGTAGATCATTTTCAGACCAAATACTGACAGAAAAAACTGGTCATTGAGATGTGGGAGGATATGAGTTATTGTGGAAAGGAGACTTCTTCTAGATGAAGGTCTCATCAGCTTAAAATAAGGAGTTAAGGTCCTGATTCCAACTCTTTGTACTGGGTGTCAGTACTAAGGCAAACAGCACCTTCAGAGTGCTACACGTTAGCGTAAACTGGGAATATAAACCTTTTCTTTAGCAATACAAATATGGAGCAGAGGGTAACACCTGAAATCAAATTTGATGTGACCTGTACCAGCCTGGATACCCCAGTACAGAAGAACAGGGATCTTGCTATTACTACTCAAGCTCCAGCCTTTGAAGTACAGGGTTTGTTGGCAACAGGGCAGCAGAATAAGTTTGCTCCTCAGCTCTCCTCTATGCCTCAGATGTGCATGTCACTTTTTGTGAAATAGCTCTTTGATTGCCAGAGTCTGAAGAGGAGGTATTTCGAAGTCTGTTCTTTTTCACTTTGAAAAACAGACCATGAAATTCAAGAGCAGAGGAGCATCCTTAGTAACAACTGGACTGTTGCTGCTATGGTGGCAAAAAGTCAGGTTGCAAAACCAGGGCAAATCTTCCTTGAACTCATATACCTCCCAAGCTAGGAACTTGACATTTGGCACTGCTATTTTTATATGTAGTGTAGTATATGGCTGACTTTCTTCTGATCTTCACAATGTGTATTCAGTGCTTTGGATAAAGTACTGTACACAGTAACATGAAAAATCACATACATTAGGAGATTTGGCATAGTCTAAGACTGCTTTGAAGTCTGGTTCTGTAACAAATCTTGCATAAACTCTCTTGTTCAGATGTTGATTACTTATTAATATTCCTTTCCCTCTAATAGAGATGTAAAATTTTCAGTTTGAATGATGATGTAGAATAAAGAAGATGCTGAAATATCAAATAATGCTAGATGCATTTCCCAGGGTCTGCCAACATAACAGGAAAAACACAAAACAGAAACAAAACATTTCAATGGAAACTAAATTACAATTGTCAAAAGTTAAGAAAGTTAAATAGAAACACTATATGGAGAAAATGAAACCTGGTGATTTGTTGCCTCGGCAATTCAAATCTTATTCCAAATATTTAATTACAACATAAGTGTTGTCCACTGAGGCAGATATCCCAAGAAATTAATTGCTCTGCAGAATTGACACTAACCAATCATAACACTGTAGTGAATTTATTCAATGGCTTTAGATGTACAAAGATAGAGATAGTGAGAATTATTTCCAAATAAATATATCTTGGCAGAAAATTCTAGTTTGTTAGGCCTGAAATATTTCCAACATATCAGTCTGGAATTATTTTGGGACACCTGATGTACTACCCTATTACCTACCTACCTGATGTACCTACCCTAGATTTGTGGTGAGCACTATATAATTGCATACTCGCTTTGGAAATGAAAGTTAAATTCCTTCAAGACCCTGGCAATGTTTTTTTCCTTAAACTACAATATCTGCTATGAAAGTAATACCTCTTACTTTATTATGTTGGTCCACGATTGCAGAGGTGGATGTTGGTGGTATGGCAGTAGAGGTGATATAATCACCAATATCCCATTATTGTTGCTTTGTGACAAAATGGCGTCTGACATGGAAGAGTGTATAAAGCAAAGGTGTGTCACCAGATTCCTCCATGAAGAAAAAATGACATCCAGTGACACTGACAGATGCTTGTTGAATGTTTATGGAGCCCAGACAGTGGATGTGAGTGCACTGAGGCAGGTGGTGAATTTCAGCAGTGGCAACTCTCAGTGGGTCACCTTCACAAGTACAGATTTTATGAGTGGCATGCAGGCGCTTGTTCACTGCTGGCAGAAAAGCATAGCTAATGATGGTGACTGTGTTGAAAGACAGTGTTTTGTAGCTGAGAAATTGCTCTGACAAATAGTGTTATTGTGCTCTTTGTTTTAGTTTCCATGGAAATAAATAGGAGGCATTACTTTCTGTGTGACCTAAGTCCACTTGCCAGAACAGGGTTTGTGACTCGGGTACAGCTACATTTTTAGGCGAAGACTGATAATTTTAAGATAACGCAACACACCATTTTCATCTGAAAATAAAATCAACATTACTGACTGGAGAGATGAGGTCCTTGCTAACCGAAAGTCAGAGGCTTTCTCCTTTTTCTTTTTCTTTTTCTTTTTCTTTTTCTTTTTTCTTTTTTCTTTTCTTTTTCTTTTTCTTTTTCTTTTTCTTTTTCTTTTTCTTTTTTCTTTTTCTATTTCTTTTCTTTTTCTTTTTCTTTTTCTTTTCTTTTTCTTTTTCTTTTCTCTTTTTCTTTTTCTTTTTTCTTTTTTCTTTTTCTTTTTTTTCTTTTTCCCTTTTCTTTTCCCTTTTCTTTTCCCTTTTCTTTTTTTTTCTTTTTTTTCTTTTCTTTTTCTTTTCTTTTCTTTTCTTTTCTTTTCTTTTCTTTTCTTTTCTTTTCTTTTCTTTTCTTTTCTTTTCTTTTCTTTTCTTTCTTTTCTTTCCTTTTCTTTTCTTTTCTTTTCTTTCTTTTCTTTTTTCTTTTCTTTTCTTTTCTTTTCTTTTCTTTTCTTTTCTTTTCTTTTCTTTTCTTTTCTTTTCTTTTCTTTTCCTTTTTCTTTTTTCTTTTCTTTCTTTTCTTTTCTCCTCTCCTCTCCTCTCCTCTCCTCTCCTCTCCTCTCTCCTCTCCTCTCCTCTTCCTCTCCTCTCCCTCTCCTCTCCTCTCCTCTCCTCTCCTCTCCTCCCTCTCCTCTCCTTTCTTTCTCTTCTTTTCTTAGCGTTCTTATCTGTTATAAATTTTCAGTATAAAAATGTCTGTGAAATGAAAAACATCTGCTGTTTGACATAGTGTGCAGAGACTCCCAGGAGGTGGTTTACAAAGAAGACCTGTTGCTTGGACAAGGGGCTGTCATGCTACGAGGACTGGCAGAATACTACAGAATATTGCAGGTGATGGTTCTGGATGCAAAGCCTTGGTCCCATATTTATTTATTTTATTTATTTATTTGATCACTTGAAAGAATTCCTTTGACTAACAGGCTTAAGAAACATACAAACAATTTGAACTGATATGAACTCTGCTATGAGATGTTCACAGTTTGTATTATGCACTGTGCATAAGGCTCCCAGATCCCAAAACATCTGTTATTTTCTGTAATGCTTTCATAATACAACCGTTTAGATGGAAGATAAAAGAAGCCAGTAAGTTTCAATTATATTAGACTAGACTGAAATACTGAAGCACTAGGTCTAAATTATGAAATCCTTCCTGTGCGCAATTAAGCAGTACTCTGTGGAAAAGGTTTTTTCTTTCCATGTTACTCAGACTGATGAGGCAGTTTTGGTTTGCAGACTGCCTGTGACATGAACTCTCATGCCTCCAGCTTTCTTGTCAGAAAGTCTGTGGGTGAATGGTTCTGATTTGAGCCCACTTTTATGAGTGAAGAAACACTCCAAGAAATAATTAGGATGTTTTGTGGTAATGTTTTAAATTACTGGGCAATTGTGCTGGCACCACATGAAGAAAGAGACTGAGTAACTCTTTCCTCATAGGTTACTACATGCCTAACATTTTTCAGCCACCTACTTTATTATGGATGCAAAGGATGATAATTTGTAACATGCCTGTAAAATACTTTGCTGTTACATATTTTTTCTCAGTGCCTTTTCTTATTTAAATACTCCTTGTAAAGATAGTTGAAAAAAACAGTCAGACATCTAGGATAAGAAACTGAAATTACTTTGTAATTGGTATTTAAAAATGGTTCGTTTTTAAATAAACAAGAAGAAGAAAGCTGATGTAAAATAAATGTGCTTCAGAAGTGCTGGGAAAATGTATGATTATATCTGGACGGATTTAGATAATTAAGTTGTATGAGGCCTTTTTTGAACATCTGAAGCGTGGGTGGACTAGAGGAAACAAAGCATTAAAGCTCAATTTCCACATATATTTTGTTGTCTTTTCACATGTCTCTTCTTCTCCTGTGTTGCCAGCCAGTTGTCCAGTCCCATCTGCTTAATAGGACAAGTCATGGTTTCAAGGGAAACGTATCCCATTTACAAGTAAGGGAGGAAGGAGGATACAGGATAACTACTGGCCAGTGATCCTCACCTCTGTGCCTGGGATGATCCTCCTGGAAGACATGTTAAGAGGGGTGTATGGGTGATCAGAGGGAAAGTTGTGCCTGATCAATCTGGCAGCCTTCTATAATGGAGTGATGGGATTGGTGGACAAAGAGAAGGCTACTGATGTCATCTGTATGGACTTCTGCAAGGCCTAATGTGGTCCCACACCACGTTCTTATCTCAAATGGAGAGACATTAATTTGAAGAGTGGACTATTTAGTAGGTAAGGAATTGGTTGGAAGGTAGCATCCAGAGGTTTGTGGTTAATGGCTCTATTGCTAATAGGGGGCCAGTGATGAGCTGTGTTCCACAGGACTCTGTTTTGGGACTGATACTCCTTAACATCTTTATCAATGGCACTGATGACAGGGTGAGTGCACACAAAGTAATTTGCTGATGACACCAAGCAGAGCAGTGCAATTGATACAGCAGAAGGAAGGGATGTCATCCATAGATATATTCAAAAGGTGGGCCATTGTGAACCTAATGAGGTTCAACAAAGGAAAGTGAAAGGTTAGCACTTAGGTTGGGGCAATTCCAGGTATGTATACAAACAGAGTAGCCCTGTTGAGGAGGACTTAGAGTTTCTGGTTGATGAAAACACGAGTCAGCAGTGTGTGTTTGTAGCTCAGAAGTCCAATGATATCTTGGGCTCCACCAGAAGAGGGGTGGCTAGAAGGGCAAGGGAGGTGATTGTCTCCCTCTCCTTTGCCCTCGTAAGACTCCAGCTGGACTACTGCATCCAGGCCTGGGGTCCCCACACAAGAAGGATTTGGAGGTTTGGGCAGGGTCCAGAGGAAGGCCAGAAAAGGTGATCAAAGGGAGCTGGGACTAAAAACAGAACAGCAGCAACAAGGAAAGATAATTTACTAAATATTGGAATTCAGGATATTGATACGCACTATGATACAATATAATACAATATAATTAGAATTGAAGCTTATAAAATCAATTAAAATAAGAGAGAGTATCTGAAAGCTGAAGGCATTACTCTAATGCTGTGACAAAATGGCCTAGGGAGCTCACATGCTGCTGAGATCAAAAAAAGGGAGGGAAAATGTTTTGTGGATGGTATTTGTCTTTCCCACTGAGTGGAAAATAGAAACAGAAATAATGCAAAGTCCTCTAGGGTATGGAGTATGTAGCTCTTCTCTTCTTGGACAGGTGCTTGGAACTGGAACATTAACTCTTTAACTGCCAGTGCACTATAAGATGTTATGATGTGGAATACCGTTAACCAAAAATCATAAAACCATGACACACATTTTCTGGATGTTTAACTTTCAGTGACAGAATGAAAAATCACATTGTTTGCTTCCATTCATCAGACAAAGCAATCCATTTGTTCAAACCTGGGAACTTATTATCTTCCTTTATATGTGTTATTTTCCAGTAATGGGACATCAACAAATTTTATTACTGGATTTGTTTTACTCTGGATTGTTGAAAAGAATTGCATAGTTCACAAAGCTACAAATTAACACTTGCAGATCCTTCTGCTCTCTCAGGTGGTCACTCGACTCATTGTCTGATTATCTTTGAGATCTTTCATGGCTATTTTTAATGTGTGCATGTGGTGCATGTTAATTTCAGATCACTAATTCTTAATCAAATATCAAAAAATATTGACTCATGAGCTCAAAGAATGTGGAGGTATGTTACATTAGCATCCCATTACCTCTATTAACCAAACTGGGACCATTAAAAGAGCAAACTGCTTGGAGACAACCTAATGGTTTTCCTTGAATTATTAATCATTTCCTTAATTGCTCATTAACAGAGTGTCATCCATTTCCATATTTACTGATGTTGGGTCCGTCTGGTCTATTTTTAATTACTTTAGGCAACACTATGAGTGCAACATTAGCCTTTTTAAGCTTCAGGAACTTTCCTGATATTATAAGATTTTTTCAAGTCAATTTCCTACAGCTAGTGGACTCCTTAATCAGTGCTTCTAAAATTCTTACATGGAATTTTAAAATGCTTTCATTAGTTCCTGTCTAACTTTGTCTCGAGTTGCATTTAACATTCCTGGGAAAATTCAAGAAATTTAAATTTCATTTCATTTTTAAGGTAGTAACTGGAAAAGTTTGCACTCCTTTGTCAATTTAAGAAAAGTCCAGGGAGCATGAACAAAGAAGAACCAAAGTAAAATAAACTTTTCCTCTGGAGCATAGAAGACAATGAATGATGTTGTTCTATAATACGAAAAACGTAAGGGATATCACTAGAAGTGCCCTGTAAATAAAAAAATATATAGTCATAACTAGGAACTTGTAGATTAAAGTTAAAAATTCACGGATCTAAGGATTAAATTACACTGTTATGGAAGAATTGAGTCGTGCTGTAACAAAGAATGAGGTTCATTAGCACAACCTCATCTGTGTAAAATCTAGACATCTAAACTAAACTACTTGTTTACATTTTCTTTATAGTTAGTGGAAATATGTAAGATGGTCTGGAGTACAACTCATCCCATAGACACCGAACAGCTGAGAATAACTTTGTTGTCTTTTGTAGGTGTCCCATTTCTCCCCAGGAAACGCAGGGAAAGTAGACAACACTGAATAACTAATGTTTTGTTAGTTATAAAGACATAAAGACAGGCGAGGTGAAATCTATCCAGCATGACTGATCCAGGATGTGTACTAGGAAGAAAGAACCAGCTCCAGAACTCCTAATTTTCGTACAAAAAATATTATCATTACATAGTTCTTTTGAACTGAGTTCAGAAGTTACTGAAGTGGGACAAGAGTGCCAGCCCTAAATGCAATTTTGACTTCGGGCTTAGGGATTTTTATTGCTTTTTTATACAAAGCAATCTTCAGAGAAATAGCAATTATTGTAGAGTGATTTGCCTTAACTGGAACAAATAATCAGTCCTGCATAAAATATGAATACATATATAATCATTGTATGACTGTCTGATTGTATGGCTGTATATCAGCCTTTTTATTAAAAGGGTGAAAAGACAGAAAGAAAGGAAGAAAGGAAGAAAGGAAGAAAGGAAGAAGGAAGAAAGGAAGAAAGGAAGAAAGAAAGAAAGAAAGAAAGAAAGAAAGAAAGAAAGAAAGAAAGAAAGAAAGAAAGAAAGAAAGAAAGAAAGAAAGAAAGAAAGAAAGAAAGAAAGAAAGAGAAAGAAAGAAAGAAAGAAAGAAAGAAAGAAAGAAAGAAAGAAAGAAAGAAAGAAAGAAAGAAAGAAAGAAAGAAAGAAAGAAAGAAAGAGAAAGAAAGAAAGAAAGAAAGAAAGAAAGAAAGAAAGAAAGAAAGAAAGAAAGAAAGAAAGAAAGAAAGAAAGAAGAAAGAAAGAAGAGAAAGAAAGAAAGAAAGAAAGAAAGAAAGAAGAAGAAAGAAAGAAAGAAAGAAAGAAAGAAAGAGAAAGAAAGAAAGAAAGAAAGAAAGAAAGAAAGAAAGAAAGAAAGAAAGAAAGAAAGAAAGAAAGAAAGAAAGAAAGAAAGAAGAAAGAAAGAAAGAAGAAAGAAAGAAGAAAGAAAGAAAAGAAAGAAAGAAAGAAAGAAAGAAAGAAAGAAAGAAAGAGAAAGAAAGAGAGAAAGAGAGAAAGAGAGAAAGAAAGATAGAAAAGAAATAAGTAAAAAATTGAGATTTTCTGATGAAAAGCAGAATTTTCACTCTGTTCCAGTAAAATGGAGTGCATGAATCTGCTTCCTGAAGCGACTTGCTCTCTGCTTCCTCTCTCTCATCAAGCCACACTGCACTCTAAAAAAGGGTAAATAATAGAGCAAGACTGTGTCCAGTTCACACCCACGAAGAAGAGAAAGGAGGCAAAATGTTTGATTAATCATGATTATCTCCGTGCCACCATCAACCACACAGAGCACCTCCTAGATAAATGCTAACTGTTAACACACAGAACAAAAACACTTATCTTTCTGGCAGAGAAGAAACACTCAGTGTTATTAAAAGTCTTAGACCTTAGCAAATGACTGACAATATTTCAGAAACTGAGAAATGCTGACTGACTGAGATCTTGTCGGTGAAAACATATGGTTCTTGTCACTTATCTGGAAGAACATGTCAACCATATCAGGTCATCTACATTAAGGAAAAAGCAGAATATGCTGTAAAATGCTGACTGTATAAATTCTAAAAATGATGCTGTCTGGAGAGCAGGTAATATACATTAATTTTCAAGTGAAGAGCTGAAGAGTCAACTAGAGTGAGACAGTGTTCACTATGGAAGTTGCTGTTCGTACAACAATCTAGAGAAAGCCTCATGCAGAAAAATAATACATTTGTTTTAAAAAAGGGTAAATACATATTTACACTCATACATAAGTGTAGATGCTTATCCCCCTTGCCTGTGTGGATGGAAGATATATGCAGGTGTATGTATTTTTTTACATGTATAAATGCATAAACACACAAAACTACATGCCTATGGTGCATCTTTACAGGCCTCTTACAACTTTCTGGAGCTCCACATAAATGTTGGCAGCTACTTCCACACTACCTACAATGACAGTAGACACATTTATGTGGTTTAAAGCTACCGCACGTGCTGCAGTGGGAATGTAGACTGCCACACCACTGTTTCAGGTATTCACCTTACACCATATGCCAAGATGGCCAAAACACAGGTTCTTTTGTTTGTTTGAATCCTGTCCCCAATCGTTTTGATTCATTATTGAGATTAGGTTCTCATTAACTAATTTCATCTGGTCAAAGTGCTCTGCAGTTTGTTACTTATGAGTCACTCTGTTCGCACCGTGGCTTGCTCACTCAATGACTGTGTGAAGAAACGGGGCATAAGCAAACAAATATATCTGGCTTCACAAACCAGTTCTGGTGTTTAGGGCATCAAGCGAAAGAACACTGAGTGCATTTTTATTAAATAGTGGGAAATGACTGACATCTCCTAAAAAAATAATAATTAAAATAAAAAATAAATCCTTCTAATAGGATTATTCATATGTTACTCAGAAAACACATAAAATAACTCAAGGAGGACTCAGTGCTATGCTTAGTACTATAGCTACAGTTCTTCCTATTGTGCAGTTTTATTCAAGAGTAAAGATATAATCACCTGGTAAAATGTTTCTGTATTGCAACAGTACAGATTTTTCCTATAATAAATAAATAGATAAGTAAACAATGCATTATTTTATTTTATTTTATTTTTTAAGAGTGATTGAATATAGAAAGTGTTGCTTCTATGGTCTTACTTTTTCTCAAAACAGTATCTAATCTTGTGAGAATTCAGCTTTCTGAATGCTCCACCTCAGCAAAAAAAATTAATTAAGTCACATAACAAAGTATAGTTATGAAACGGATTACTGAACTAATGCAACAGGGGTATCGCTAGTTCAGCCCGACTGTGTATATCCAGATTTGCCCTATTTTTCGTGTAAGGTAACTACAGTTTGTGGGTAAGTCATAAATACATAAAAAATGACATGCAGAGGACTAACTCAAATACAGTCACAAGATGTGCCCATAAAAATCAATTACACATACCTGACAACAGTTTTCAGGAAAGATATTTATTAGAATTGGTTAATTCACAGATTTGAGAGCAGTGAGATTCACAGCAATGATGTCTTTTAAACTCACTATTCACACTCCTCGTCTGGAACCATTCATCATCTAGCTGAACCTCTGTTTTGACTTTGAGACCAATATCCATGCTTGTCCACATTTCCCAGCTCTTGGAATGCCATCATGAAAATACTTCAACAAGTTTGTAAGGTATCCATCCTTTCCTTCATGAGTTAGTAAGGAAGCCACACTCTATAATTCCTTTCAAAACACTTCTAGTTTTCAGGCAGTTGAAAAGAAACTAGGGATCATCATTTAGGAACTGAGCCTGAACCACAAAATCATCTTTCACCTACTCACTGTCTGCTGAGTGACTACTAATGGCAAGTTGCTTATTTAGGTTCTGATCATTATTGGAAGGTCTCTCAAAACCATTAATTTGACCTCCTGTAGTTTCTAGAAAGGCAGAATTGATTTGCAACAAGCAATAAAAAGCATTTTGTAAACATTTCCTTTCCTTCTAGCAGTTCAAGAAATGAGGCTGTTACAGTTTTAAAATATTCAAATTTCAAGTTGAAAGATATTAATTTTCTTAATCTGCAACCAAAAAAAGGAGGCAGTGTTATGCTTAAACATGATTAATTAGAATGATAGATACATATTTGGGAGAGCTGTAGCTTTTCAACAATTTTCTGATCTTTCCTTAATTTTCATAATTTTTGAGAAAAAACAGGTTTATGCTGGTTCTCTTTATTGATTATTTTCTCCTTTGAAATTAGAGAATATGCTGACCTAATTCTCTGATTAGATCACCTACATTCTTTGCCTCTATTTTTTTGTTATTGGTTTTGTAGGGAGTCAGGATATTTTGTATGCCCACTCTGGTGATGACAGTGGTGATGACTTCAGATAGTATTTTATGTAGCATGCCAACTATTATGATTATGGTACAAAACATTATGTGAAAACTGGGATTTCTCTTTCCCTCTTTATTTGTAGAGATCTATAGCTGGGCTAATCCTCCTATCAATATTCCATGTGCTTTAGGAAGATTAGTTATACCCTGATAGCTCTTATCGCTCTCCACTATCAGCATGACTGTATTTACTTCTAAGACAGATGTCTACATGGTAGACATAGATAACATATATAATTCCTTCTCCAGATATTTATTGGGCTGAAAACATAATATATATATATGTTACAGAAACCTGAGTTGTTCACAAGGCAGTTTCAATTGTTTGTCTCTAATCTTGTGCCAAGCTTGGGGTTTCATCTCCTGGCTGAGCTAGCAAAGAAGTGCAAGAATGTGAGTGGCTGAAAATAGAGACTAAGTTCTCAGATTGTTTGTGGACCTAGCAACTACATTGTCTGTATTTTGGACTCTTCTGTTGCCACAGCCTCTCAACCCTGAATATTTCTTAATGACACATCCTCAGCTCCAAAACATCCAATTTAGTCTTGTACACTGGAAAAAAAAAAAAAAAAAAAAAAAAAAAAAGTCTCTGAAGTGTCTGAAGTGCATAAAACAATTCTGCAAGAAAGATAAAAAGCTTTAATTGTAGCGTCTCAAGACTACCTCCATAAGTGGCACCTCAAAGAAAGGACAGCAGAAGGTGAAATTCTTTTCCCTTGAGGAACTTTTCTTTATAGATCAGTACTCATCAATGCAACAACTATTTCAAAATAGGCCTCTTAGGTCTTTAACAACTTTTCTTGTATTTTTATTTGCTATGAACTGAAGGTTAAGTTATATTATGATGGCTGAAAATATAACTGTATAATAAGCTCCACAGACATCTAGACTAATTTTTATTCACTCATATATATTTCAGATATACTCAAGATAACAGACAAGTCCATTCAAACGTAGAAGAAAAGAACCCCTAACAGTAAACTGCCAGCAGCACCGAATTATCCTTTTCTTTCAATTGCCCCAAGGATGGTGAGTTAAAGAGCTGTAGCTCAGGAGTTTACTGCTTAGAATCACAGAATAACAGTATCACCAAGGTTGGAAAAAAATTCATCTAGTCCAACCATACACCCACCACAAATATTCCTCCACCAAACCATGTCCTGTAGTTCAACATCTAAATATTTCTTGAACATATCCAGGGACAGTGACTCTAACACCTTCCTGGGAAGCCAATTTCAGTGCCTCACCACTCTTTCAGAGAATATTTTTTTCCTATTATCCAGTCTCAACCTCCCTGGCACAACTTGAGTTCATTCCCTTTAGTCACTAGTTACATGAGAAAAGAGGCTGACACCCATCTTGCCACAACCTCCTGTCAGGCATTTCTAAAGAGCGATAAGGTCTCCCTGAGGAATTTCTAAATATGAATCTTCCTTTCTCTTCACAGAAAAAGTAAATAAACTACTGATCACCATCTTGAGACAGAAAAATGAGACAGAAGAACAAAAAGAATTGCCTATTTCAATAATCAGTCATGTTTAATATTCAGTGCATATTTATTTGGAACATTTTTTTTGTTGTTTTTGTTTTTTGTTTTGTTTTTAGCATTTTTGTCTCAAACTTACATTCTTAAGTCTTCTAACTGTGCTCTCATTTTCAGTTTCAATAAAATTAGTTTCCATCAAACATTCTAAGATTGATCACCTTATCAAAGAATATCCTTCAAATCTTCTTAAGTTTACGCAATATGCTTTTACTCCAAGGAAAACACATGATACTTTTGTTATGAGAACTACAGAAGAGTCTAAAGTCACAGAAGGGGGCCAGATGATTCCGTGAAGCCCTCTTCTTTCATACTTACAGATGTTTTGCTCCTTTTATAACTGGATTTTTGTAACCTTAGAAACTTGCCTCTGCAGTTGCTGGTTTATCCAGCAATCTGTTGTTTTCACTGCCGTGCAGTGGAGGTGAACACCAGAATTAGCAGGATCATTCTTATTTTCAAATCTAACAACTAAATTCACCAACGAAAAATAAGAGAAGGAAGCACATGCTTGCTCACTATCCAAAAGAAAAAGGTTGTAATTATAATAGCGTTAATCATCCTCTTTGTTAATATAATGGATTAATTAAATCGGAATAAACAATATCCTGACACCTCAAATGCTTTGTGGAAGAAATTTCTTCCTCTCCAGCATCACATGTAAATATACACTTGGAAATTCTACATCCTCTTTGTTAAGAGCTATCTAGATTTCAACACGTATTTAAACAACAAGTGGATGATAGGAAACAACTTCTTTCTTTTTTCAGTGCCTTGTGAGCATTGAAATAATGTGATCCTGGAATTTAATTAAAATTTCTATTACAAAGATATCTCTATAAATATCTTGTCTTTGGTGGAGTAGATATTTAATTTATTTCAGCTTTTGTTTTCAGTCTTCAAAGTAGAGATTTCTTCTTTTCAAGGAAAAAAATATCAAATAAGAATGAAATCCCCTGCTTTTTTCCTTTTCTTTTTTTCTTTTATTTATTGTTATTTTTTTTCTCCTGATAAAAGCATGAAGATAATAATGCTTTTAACTCATGTTTTCTCATTTGCCAGTTCTTATACACAGACATAAAAGCACAAAAAAGAGCACTTTCTAAGTCAACCCTTTCACTGAGTTCAATCTGGAGTCAGATACAAATTGAATGAACCAGTTACAATGCATTAAGCTCAGTTTAAAGCAAACTGCATTGAGTGCTTTGTGTTATGCTTCTGCAAAACCACATGCAGAGCTTCATGTTTTGATTGCTAAAATATTTCTTTTTCTGATGTCACATATAAAGTTATTCTGGCACAACTGATATCTGTCACACTGTGTGTTAACACGATTTCTCACCTTTTGTAGGTATTCTACTGTTTATTCATTTACCTTGCCACTGGGTTTACAGCAAGGTCTTCCTTGCATTGAAAAGAAACTGGTTTTCTGATAACGATATTCATATTTAATTTAAAAGCAATCAAAGGTAGCTGACAGCCATCAAATACTAAACAATGAAACTCCCTTTCCAGTGAAGGAAGAAAGTTATGAGCCTAACTTAATTTTCTTCCCAGAGCTGTGCTTTTATTCTAATTCTCTTAGTTTCTTCACTATTTTTCTGACTCTTGAGATACTAACTTGCGTAGAAACTCAAGAGTCAGATTTAGATGGAAATAATTCAGCAAGGGTGGAATTGTTTTCTTCAGAGTGTCTAGTACGATACTGTGTTTTGGTTATAGGGGGAAAACAATGTTGATAACAAATAGATGTTTATAGTTGCTGTTAAGCAGTGTTGTACAGAGCCAAGGCCATTCTCAGCAAAAGGCCCAAGGAGCTGGAAGAGAACCAAACTTAAACTGGTCAAAGGGATATTCTATACTACATGAAATCATGCAGAAGGAGTTTTGAAGGAGGTGGGAGTTCATCTTGCTCTGTTTGGCTGCTCAGGGGAAAGCTGGGCATCTCTAGAGGTGTAGTGAACAATTGCTTGTGCATCGTCTGTTGTATACAATTATACACACGTATTCATAATAATTACAATATTACCTCAATCTCAACCCATGAGTTCACTTTTTTTTTTTTTTTTTTTTTTTTTTTTTTTTTTTTTTTAATAATAATATTATTATTTTTTTTTGGGGTGGGCTTTCTTTCATCCCACTGGGAAGGTGGGGAGTGAGCAAATGGCTGCATGGTGCTCAGCCACTTGCCAGGCTAAACTATAACACAACATCATAAAAAGTACATTTAAAATTTGGATGTATGAAAATTATTTCCTTGCTATAAATTAAAACTTTATTTCATACCATAAAAATATCAGTTACAGATCACCAATTATTCATAGTATTCATTTAGTAATTAAAAAATATCATTTTTTAAATCATAACATCATTAAAAAAATTCTCTATTTTGAACAGTGTCTTTCTTTCCTAAGGGGCACCTACTTTCTGTGATTTTGTTTGTTTTCTTGTTTATCTTAAGGTAATTTGCTAGCTCTGCCTACCTGCTGTATGACTGCAGATTTACAATCAATATCATAGCCTATTCACCATTTTAAGAGCTTTTTTCTCATCAGACCCTACAAGTCTACAGCACTCATTTCACACACAAAAAAAGATCTATTATGTATTTTATTATGTATTTCTACAGCACATAGTTTTTTTTTGTTTTTTTTTTTTTTTTTTTTGTTCCCACAAATTAGTTGATTGTTTCAACAGTGACTGGAAAACAGAGTACATTAAGAAAATTCAACCCACGGGCATAATTTAGGTTTACATTCTCAAGAAATGAAAGTTCAGGCAATGATTTCTGTGTATACACATACCAAAAAGTACAAAACTATTATTTCATGCTTAAGTTAAAAGACCATAAGCAATAGTTCTTTCTCCTTTGCTCTTTTCTTAAAAAAATAAAATTATGAATACCAAAGTTTCAGATGCTGACTGAAATCTTGACCACAATGAAGTCCTGCTGGAATCATTTTTTTTACTAGTAACTCATTTGAGTCTCCCCTGTTTTTCAGTTTTCCTCATTGGCCATGATTATTCATTTTATTCACTTATAAGTCATTATTAGTTTTCCTCTCAATTTGCTACCAACAATCCCACAGAATGTAGCATATTCAGTAAATGCTTAGGGTTTCCAAAAAGGAGAAAGATTCCAGTCATTGTAAACCCTTGAAGACAGGTGTCTAAATTGTGTCCTCTGTCAAGGACACCTGTATTTCTGTTTTAAAGACCATTTACAATGGTAGAGAAAATAGGCTAGCTGTACAATCATTACATCTGAACTAGTGGTTATACACCACTAGGAGGGAAGTGAAATCCTCCCAGTAAAACCAGCTGGATGCAGTTCTGAAGTGTGATCTCAAACAGAAGTACAGGCATAAGGCAAATTTTATAAGTAGAACTGTAAGATTATCTCTCATTCATGGTTAATTTAACTCAAGGAAAGGAAAAGTGGGAAAAAAAAATAAATAGAAACAGATTAAAAAAGGAGGGGAGGTAGGGGAAGCAATTGTCTTTATTCTGTATCTGTTGTCATTATTGTCACTGAAGTGAGAGACATCCCAGAGTGTTAACACCAATACACTTGCAGGAATCTTTTCAGCAATGGGATCCTTGACTGATACCTGCTCACCCTCTAATTCCCAGTTGACTTTATCCCCTGCTTACCTTCTTGCTTCAGGACTTACAACTCCAGCTTCAGAAGTCTTACGCTTCCCTCTGCCTGGATAGGGAGAGCAAGATCTTGTCAACTGCACACAAAAACAAATCAGAAATGGATCCAATATATTTTTTCCCCAGATTTTAAACACATATTAATGTTTTCAAGTGCAACAGTAAGTGAGAATAATAATAAAACATTTCTAACCAAAATGTTCGCAACACTTAGTTTTACAATTATTTTTGTTAGATTACAGCAAAAGTGAGTCCTTGTTATCTCACAGATACTGTGGTGTAAACGTCTGCTCTTCCTCTGCAAAGCTGTTCCTAACCAGATAGACCAGACTGCTTTGCTTTGTATGGAGTTTTTATATTTTATATATAAATGATGCTTCATGAACAAATGTCAATCTGTTCCTCGACATTTTCACTACTTTCCCATCCAAATGCTAGTGATAGATCTGCCATTAATCTTAATGGAAGAACTTTGTGGAAAGTAAGACTCATGGTATCCTGGACTGCATTAGAAAGAATATTGCTAGCATGCCCTCTGCTCCTTAATCAAAAGGCCACACCTGGAGCAGTGTCCAGTTCTGGGCCCCCAGTACAAGAAAGAGCTGGACATAATGTAGATTGTCCAATGAAAAGCTATGAAGATGGTGAATGGACTGGAGAACCTCTCTTGTGAGAAGAGGCAGAGAACTGGGACTACTCATTGGGAGGAGAGGAGGATCAGGGGGATCTCATCAATATCCATAAACACCTGAGGGAGGTGCCAAGAGTATGGAGTCAGATTCTATCAGTGGAAGCCAGTGTCAGAAACAGAGGCCATGGACACAAACTGTAGCACAGGAGGATCCCTCTGAACACCAGGAGCATTTCTGTGCTGTGCAGAGATGGAGCACTGGCACAGGCTGCCCAGAGGGGAGTCTCCTCCCTGGCTGCCTGGATGTTGCCTTGAGCACCCTGCTCTTGGTGTCCCTGCTGGGGCAGTTGACCTGCTGAGGTCCCTTCCAACCTCAACCGTGCTGTGATTCTGTGATCTACTCAGAGTTTGAGCAGTCTGACCTGATAGATTAACACTATTAGTGGTTTGCAGTTACTAAACCTGTGTTAATGTGTGTTAAACACTTCTTTGCTAAGAGAAGCAATAGAGTTCTGGGTCATGGGGCTCTGATAATACATTTCATCTCAACTTTCAGAACATTTTCCAAGATGGCTAAATAGTTTTTTTCATAACAGCAGCTTCACATTTACCAGTGTTGCAATATGAATTATGAATAATCTTCAAGCCCTTTAAAATGCATATCTTTAAAGAACTGAAAATTGTAAGAAGAAAATAATCATGAACAAGTCAAACATTTATATTTGTTATTCTCCTACTTCAACCACAGTAACAGCTCTTTCATTTCCAGTTCTACCTGTATGTAGATCTACTTTCTTAGAGAAAAACACTTGCCTATTGCCACTGTGGGATCTGTTCTTATGACTTGCCAGGTTCTGACATAAACCATGCAAAAGTAACCGTAGCTATAACTATTGCTTATCTCTAACCAGGGGAGTTCAGAACCACCTGGTTTAGCATTCACAGGCTTTGGTTGTTTTGTTGTTTTTGTTTTTTTTTTCTCTCTGCAAATATTGAATACACCACAGTTTTATAATTTGTGAAAATGGATTTTTACTTTGGATGTGTTTGTGAAAAACAAAAAACAGCTCTTACAGATGAGTAAAATGGTTGTTTTTTTAAAGTCATGAAAAAGAAAGAAATAGTGGGGTAAACCATTAAATAAATATTGTGAAAATTATCCATGCTAGAAGTAATTTTACCCTCAGGAAAGAACACCTGCTTTTCATTAGGTATAAATACAAACCAGTTTCCAACTCCATCAATTCACAGCTGTGTTAAACTGTTTTTAAGATGTTATTGGATCACCAAGAGTAAGAAAGTGTTGCACTTCAGTAAGTTCAGTCTAATGCAGTCTAATTAGAAAGTGATGCTTGACTGAATTAAAGCCCCTCTGCCAGATTCAGGTGGAGTCATTTCAGTTGTGTGAGTGCATTTTGAAGAGCACAAAGGTAAAGGACTAACAGTTTCCCTGAGAGAATTTCTGTTCTTTCTGGTAGCTTTGCAACACCTGATCTTGTTGAACCATTGCTTACTATACTGTCATTTCTTCTTTGAAGTGTTGCTGAGAGTATATATGTAATTCTTTTTTTTTTTTCTCTTTCGCTGGCAAGCATCCTATTTGAATAAACTACATGGTATTTACTGCTGATGTAATTTGTCTTTGTTGAAGCAGCAGGAAGCAACAATAGCAAATCTTTAAACACAGCCAGTGAACTTTGTTTATTTGTCATCCTGTCATAGACAGAGAGCAATACCAGGAGTATAATGAACTTTCTGGTGCCAACCACAGTCTCATATTCCATATTGCTTTAGTTACTAGATCTGGAATATGGGTTTGTACTTTGTATAGACCTCTACTTACTCCCAATTTAAAGGAAAGTGGAAAAAGAAATAAAAGAGAAAAATACAGGTTTTCACTTTCTCAAAATCTAACCTACCCTATTTCTTTCTGAAGATAACATCTCTTGTCATAAGAGCTTTATTGAGTTTAGATGATAGGACAGAGGACTGATCCTGTCCTCTGTTTTGTTTTGTGTTTTTTTGGTTTTTTTTTTTTTGTTTTGTTTTTTTATACCCATAAAAGTTAGGATGGACCAAGCTATGTAAAGTCCACTGTTTGACCTCAACCAAGGATGTGACACTACTTTAAATTATTTTTTAAATTAATAGTCTTCTCTAGATTTGTAGTGAAAAGATGGGCTGCTTCTTTTCTCAGTTTTCATGATTCCCTGAAGGATATGATTTTGTGGTTTTTTGTTTTTTGTTTTGTTTTTTTTTTTTTTTCTTTGCCCACAGTTTAAAAAAAAAAAAAAAAAAAAAGTTAATTTCATGTCTTTAGAAAAAAAGAAATTATTATTATTAGTATTATTTATGATTATTTAAAGACTCCTGTGGCTGACTTCTTTTCTAGAAGTCAGACTTCTTTTCGAGAGGACAAGTCAGCTATTTTCAGCACAGACCTCATTTTGATATGAACACTCTAAATTTCAGAGGTGTTCTCTCTAAATGCTAGTATCCTCCTAGATCTGTAAGTTTTTTCTCACTCTTCACAGTTCCCATGCATCACTGAGTTGTAATAAGGGAACACTAGCACAGTTTTGGGAGGATGGATGTGGAAAACTGCAGTGTTTCAAATATGTGTCCAAAATTATCAGCGATGGGTCTTATTCACAAACTAATTGCTCACAGTTGAACATGTAAGTAAAATGTGATTAAATCCTTAGTTTTGCAGCTGGTAAGCAGAGAAATTCTGGACACATTGCTTTCATGAGGAAGGTGGTGGAGTCATTGACCCTGGAGGTGTCCATGTGAATGTGGCACTGAGATACATGGTTAGTGGTCATGGTGGGGCTGAGTGGGTGGTTGGACTAGTGGTCTTTTTCAACCTTAATGATTCTATGATAATGCGGATAGTATTTGTATAGACACATTGCAACCTCAACTACTTTTTGAAAAGGGAAGGTAAATGCTGGCTTTCAAATAATTGCCAGCTGCTGTTTCCCACTCTGCTGCCAGTAGAGTCATGCCAAAGCCCATGAAATCCTCCATATGAGCCATTCATTTATGCAGCTGCTTTTTATTTGTCCAGTCTCACAAAATGTGTAGCATTCTAGCTTGAGTATTAGCATTTGTACCAAGAGCCTCAAAGACCGAGGCCAAGAGAGGGTTATAAGGAACTGTATAATCAGACTTCACAAGGTGCAAAATAGTGCTCAGGGTGGATTAAGAATCCTTGTACCTACTTCAAGAGAAAACACTCAGCATATGTACTGAATATGCTGGTTTGCTATATAAAACTTTATTTCACATCTTAAATTGTTAATTGCCCTTTGATTTCAATTTATTTCTGATCAATAATTCATTTTAGCAATTAGTTTTGAATCTTTACTACATTAGTATAAAAATGTTGACTAAGCTAGCTAGAAGGAGAGCAATTTGTGTATAGCTGAAGTGGGTAGGAGAGGTCAAAATCTTAATGTGTCCATACATACCTGATGAGAAGCCCATGAAGATCAACTAATGAATATGCAAAATCCAGTTTTTGTGGGAGTCAAAAGTAGCAATATGTATACTTTTATTGTTCTTAAAAAGTTGCTATGTTTTTTAATTATTATTTTTTACCAGATAGACTACTGAAGAACCACCAATTGCATTTCTAAACATATGGCATCTGTTTATGCTCCCCTCCCATTTCTCTCTACAGAATAACTCAGGATGAGAATGAAGGGAATTGGATGTGGCAGTTATGGTGGCTGCTTGATTAATTACATTTCAAATGGTTGCAAACACAGGCACTCTGCACTGACAAGGAAACACAAGAAATGTTCTATTTGCTATGGTACGGAAAAACAGCCTCAGACACTAAATGCTGAAGACCTTCACAATATCAAACAAAATAAAAACTATCAATTCCAGTTTTCTCTGTAGCCTTTTCACCCATGTAGCTCTCAGCCTTCAAATGCACAACTGCATAAAAGAGCTCTGCACTGGAGGTCTGCAGGCAATGTCAGTAGTTTCCTTAGCAACAGGAGCCATGTGCAAGCCTTCAGAACTTTTTTTCCTACAGCAGGTTTCCTTGGCAGCAAGCAGAGTGTTTAGAAAGAGGGAAAGAAGGAAAAAAAAAAAAAAAGAGGGAGAGAGAGACAGACCCTATATATGGCAAAATTCAACAGATCACTTGGCTGCCCCAGAATGAAAAAAAACAAACAAGAAACAACCCAAATTTGTGCTCGTTGCGCTAAACTTTACTGAACATCTATATGGATCTGGGCTTTCTTCATAGAAGCTTTCAGGGAGGGTGGAGGGATGGCTGTGTGTACCTGACCTACAGGAACATCATAGCATCACAAATGTCTGCATGCCAGAGCCTCAGTCTAAGATTCATGTACATGCAACAGCAGCAAGGTCAGTAGACACAATGGTCATGGATAAGCAGCTTGGACATAGACTAAGGAGTTGTCACTCAGAGCTGTCTGCTATCAGCAAGCTCACAGTCGTTTGTGAAAAGCATCACCTCAATAAGCAGAGTTCCTGCAGAAGATGACCTTCTCTTCCAGCAACGTGAAAAAATGTGTCACAGTCCACCTCCTTCTCAACACCCCTTGTAAGACTAGAATGAAAAAGTGGATGCTCTGGCTGTTGCTCTTCACTTGCTGCAACACACTACAGGCTGCAGTACAGAACACTCATATGTATTGTGTAAATAGCCAGATAAATCCAGCTCTGTGCCAAGGTGGACTGACCACTGTATTGTTCCACTGTATGCTGAATTGGGAACTTATGTATCAAGTCAGCTAGCCTAAAACTTTAGTATATTTCTATGCTAGACTGTATCTGTATTGTAAACATCTGCACAGGCATTTTTCGTGTTGTGATTTTAGGCACACTGCACTTTCAATTTAACCAAAATCTAAAATAAGAATTGCATAATCTGGCTGCCAGATAATGAGATTCTACATTTTAATTCTCAAGTAAAATGCTGAATAGAAAACACATTCTTTGTATGACGGCTAAGGGTGATAACAGTGTCTGAAAATTCAAGTGATAAGGTGCCCTATAAGAAAGAATAATGGAAGGAAGCTTGATGACTAAAGAACAGAAAGGAGTTCTCTGGAAGCAGATTCTTGTATCTATACAGAAGTTCAGTGCCTTTAAGGGAAGATTCTGAGGTGTAACATATATATATATATACATATATATATATATATAGACATAAACACAATGCTCAAATGATCACTTATTTATTTGAGATAATATTAACTTAAACACATAGTGAACTAGAAGGTTTTGTAAGCAAACACATACATTCCAAAAACTATCAGATCACTTGTACTAACGTTTTTAGAAGTCACAAAGACTTTTTTTTTTCTTATTTATGATGATGAACTTGATCTGGTCCCACTGAATCCAGTGGACATGAGGATCATTAGGTCCTTCAGACTTACACTGAAGATTTCTCTGACAGCCATTATAGATTTCCAATTCAACCCTCAATAGCAAAATTGTACTCTAGGCCATTGCTGCCCTCCTTGTCACTAGTGTTCAGGCAACTCCTCATGTTCAAACCTCGGGGAATATCCCAGGTACTTAAAAAGGCACCTGAGGCAAGCAGCTGCAGTAGCAATATTGCTAATCAGAGATGGTAGTGCTTAGCTACTGCCACTGAGAGCATAGTCCTGTCAGTCAGGAGCAAGCTTGGTGCCACGCTGCTAAGGAGGAATGTTCTTGATCAGATCCATTCACCAATTTGTTCTCCAAAACATTTTTTTTTGTTTAAATGCATGTACTGCCTGTCAACATAAGCATTTTTGTCTCAGATTTTTTATGGTTTACATCACTGCATGATACTACTAATTATTTCTTTAAGCTACTGTAGGGGTTGCTGCATTTCAGGGTCCTGTCAAAATCCCGGTGCTATCAGACAGCTATGTAGGGAAGCCTGTTTACAGGAAAGCTTTTCAGTACTTTCAGAGCCTCTCCTGAAAATGTACAAAGAAAAAGAAATGAATATATTTCCTTGTTATACTGTCTCCTCTTTGCTTGTCTGTAGCTCTATTTATTTTAATGTTTTATACTTTTAACAAAAAAATGAGAAGACAGTGCTGGCAACATATATAAACATTTGTCTTCAGGATTCTGTAATCACAGGAATACATTTTATATACAGCCTGTTGTAAAAATTATTTTGATCAAGAGAACTTTTGAATGGGACTTTGAAAACATTGTCACACAGGCTGAATTATAGAAATGGAAATTAGTGACAGCATTCTTGTGGCATGTTAGGTATGCCAAGCAGGAATTAAAGGACAGTAGTTGTGCAGAAGACATGCTCCCTGAGTCTCATTCAACTGTATGCAGTCAGTTTTTTCCTCTTTTAGACTATCTGGATTACTTTAAACTACTGAGAAACCATCTGCACAGTCTTGGAGCAATGATGGAGGACAGGTGTGACAGTGCCTAATCTCACAGAGTAGAATGTTAATTCCCTAGGTGTGAAAATGACACTGTAGAAAGTGAAGAACAAAACAATTAGAGACAGCATGTTGTTCAAGTAGGTATTAAGATGTACACAGTCAACAGGTAAGATTCCGTAGAATGAATCATAGAATCAAAGAATGGTTTGGGTTGGAAGGGACCTTTAAGATCATCTAGTTCCAACCCCATGCTATAGGCAGGGACACCTCCCTCTAGACCAGGTTGCTCAAAGCCCCATTCAGACTGGCCTTGAATGCTTCCACAGAGGGGGCATCCACAGCCTGTCTGGGCAACCTGTTCCAGTGTCTCACCACCCTCACAGTAAAGAATTTCTTCCTCATACCTTGTCTAAATCCACTCTCTTCCAGTGTAAAGACATTTCCCCTTGTCTCTGTATTTGCTTATTATCTGACTAGTTGTTTTTGTTTTAAAGTTTATTGAAGTCCTGCATTTTGTTCTTGTTAGTCTGGTTTAATTGGTAAGATTTGGGGTGAAAGGAGGAATAACAGCAGGGAACAAGTTGGAGACCAAACAAGGTTTTCTCCTTAGGAAGTCCAGTATTCCACTTCTAATTCTGATAATTCATCTTTTCATACAATAAATTAATGACCACAGTATTTCCTTATTTAGCAGCTGACTTTATTGAACAGATTTCCTTTCCTAATGGTAGGATTTCCCAGAAAATGTAGAACTTTTTCATTTATGATTTCAGTAGAAATTCCTACTCTCAGTATTACAGCAATGCATACAGGTTAAATACTTTACAAGATGATATTATCCCAGACAATAAAAGTAAAGGAAAGAGGAATCTACAGAAAAGAAGTAATAATTTCTGTCTCTTCATCTAAAGATTTATCACTGCTCTTGCAATCCAACTGAAAAGTGCTGCTTAAGGTCTTTGGCCAGTATGCTCCTGCACCAATAGAAACACAATACAGAGCTTCCACACAGATTCCTTGAGTTTTTGTTTGCTTCCCTGTTTGTTTGCTTGTTCAGTTGCTGCTGTGAAATTATATGTTGCAACGTACTTAGCACAGGGCAGGTGGGAAGGTCTGTAAAGGATGTTCCTGTTTGCTGAGCCACAAATACGGTTCATCAAGCTTTATCCAAAGAATTCCAATGGAAATGGAAAATAATGTTAGTTTCTCACTTCTGCTTTGTAGAAAACTTAAGAAAAAACATTTTGCTTGAACCAAAACTTTATTTCAGAACATAGCATGTCCTACATACCACATATGTAACTGTAATCACAGAGCATGCAAACACAAGATAAAACTGATTACAGACTCCACACAAACTTCTACTTCACTCTTGATTTTTAATGTTCAGTTTTCAGTGTTGTTTTTTGTTTGTTTGTTTGTTTGTTTAAATTCACAGCTATGATCATGAATGAACATACAGCTAAATTTGTCTCACTATCCCAACAAACAAGATGAGGGCTCCATTCTTCTCAAATTTATACAAATAAAGCAATGGAGGAGTTTCAGATTTCTATCAGGCAAGCAAAGGAGGAAGGAACAAACAGAAGCATTTAGACAGATGACTGCTATTCCAACGAATGCTCTGGTTCCTAACATAGACTGGATTATCTACATGGGGCCAGGAGAGCAAAGTCTTACAGTCCTATGTCATCCAAATCTTCCCAAACTCCATTCTTCATGCTGTCAGTGGATTCAAGTAACACCTTTATACTGATCATCAACTGCAGAAGTACACCAAACAACTCTAGTAGAAGGTCTGAATATGTTCCTAGTGAATTTCTTAACAGCCATGCCTTGTAAGAGCTACTGTTCAGATTTGAGCAAACCACTACTTTGACTTTTGTTTCCAGGACAATCAGTGCATTTTTCTTGAAGCTGGAAACAAAAATTTGAGAGCTGTGAAAGGCATGCTCGGTGCAGGGAGTGGCATATTTCTCAGCTGTGTCTTTCAGGGTTCCAGAGCAAGGGGGAGGGACTGACTCCCTGACACAGGTCAGTCACTGAAGAAAAGGCAGAAGGGTATCTGCCTACCTCTCTCCTACTAATGGGTCAGAAAGTTTTGTGAGCTGCCTCAAGATAAGATGCTCTAAATTAAATATGTGGATGTGTAATCAAATTTGAAGCTTTAAGCAGCATTTTCAGTAAAATCACGGCAGTTCCACCCTCCTACCTCAGAATTTTTCTTCTTCACAGCCAGCTTCCCTTCAAGGCTGTCAAAGTCTCAGAAACCTTGAACAGATGATTAGAGGAATAATAGGCATGACAGAAAAGTAGCCTAAACTACTTCTAACTGTAAAAGTTCCAGTCATTCTAAAAGTTTTTCCTGCTACCTTGCAGTCTGGCTGATTTGTGGGATTTCAGCAGGTCTGTAGAGCAGTCATCATGACGGGGGTGGGGAGATGTAGCAAGCATCTTAGCAGATGCACGGTGTGTTGCAGTTGGTTTGCTATTTGTTTTCAAGCAAATAGTTGACTGACAGGAAAAATATGAACTCATCCTTCTGCTCATTTCTGGTAGCTGTGTTGCTGAGTTTTAGCCTACTTTGGGCTGTCTGCAGAGAGGCTGTTGGTATCAAGGACTGAATTTTATTCTGCCCCTGTGCTGAAGTTCTTAGCTCAGCTGTGCAAGGTAGACAGAACAGAGGACATGTCTGTGAGGTGTGTGATCTCAAAATATGCGATTTGGGGTTTGGCAGCAGGTAAGGGCTGCAAAGGGAACAGCCCTGTTATACCGGGAGCCACGCTGACTGATGTACAAACAATGAGAACATGATGTGTTATCTGTAAGCCAGCTCCAGAGTGATAATCTTTTCAGGGGACAGAGCAGTAACCAAGGGATGGGTAAACCAGACTGAAATGCATCTTCATCCAAAGTGAGTAGTTGTAGTGCAAGGACATCTGCCAGGGATGACAAGGTTGTGAGCACAGAGAGCAGACAAGGTACACTAAGGAGTAGAGGTTCTGCTGGCAACTCTGCACAATAACGCTGTTTGACAGGGAGAAATCTCAGCAACATAGTCACCATCATTAGCTGTGCATTTGCCCCAGCGATGAACAAAGAATTTGCATGCCACGCTTGTAAAAATCTACACGGTCATCCAGAACATTTCTTGTCTTTCATATCACTGTCACCACTGCTGAAACACACCACCCCCCACTTCATCGTACTCACATCCACTTCTTGGTTTCCATAAACATTCAGTGAGTTTCACTGAGTGTCACTGGGTGCCATTTTCTCCACATGGAGGAATTCAGTGACACACCTTTGCTTCATACACACTTCCATGTCAGACACCATTTTGCCAGACTGCCCCTCTGCTGCCATCTGTCACACAGCAACAAAATGTAATGCAATATTGGTGGAAAGGTTCCACCTCTTCTGCTGTACCACCAACATCCACCTATAAAGTCATGGGCCAATGTAACACTGAACAGCCTAAGCCAAAGCCTTGGGTGAAAAAGTAGAAAAACAATTTTCAATAACAAGACCTTGCTCAAAGTCTTGTTAGGCAGTGCAGAAGAGTGATAGAAAAGTGACGGAAGAGCAATAAGAGAGTACAGAAGGAGAAGCAGAGAGCATTTGTATTTCAAATATTTGCTTTAATTGTAACATGAAGTAAGGAATGTGGGAGTTTTTCACAGCTCATGGTAGAAGCAGGTGGGCAGAGCAGGAGGCTTCTTCATTTTAGTAAGTCTGTGAAATGATGGTTTAAAACAGGAGCTGAGGTATGCAAGCACACTTGGGAGGACCAAAAAAATATGCAATTTAGTGAAGTGCTGCTTTATAACATGATCAATGTCTCCAAAGTATATTGAAGTGGAAAACTCATCAACAGAGAACCAATGACTTGAATCAAAATCCCTGTTATTCTATATGCAGAGATTCATTTTAAGAAGTAACAGATCAGTGGAGCTGCCTCAGATTGCTGAGCACTCCTTATTAACTGTATTAATTGACTGAATGCACAATTCCTATGTGATGAAATAGACATCACAGAGGACAGTTTTTTTACTTTTTTTTTTTTTTTTTTTTTGAAAAAAGATAAAGAAAAACTTCTGTTCAAATAAAAATCTCGTTCATAATGAGCCTTTCATTGTATTGTGCTCTTTGCGATACCATGTGAATATGATCAAGGAAGCACTTTCTAAAGTAGTAATGGAAAAACATCCAGTGCAAATGCTAGTTATATCTACCATACTTTTCTGTGTGGTGCTCTTAATAAGTTTTAGGTTTGGTTTTGTTTTAAATAAGAGTTCATTCTCATTAGTCCTTCTACACTTCTTGGAAGTCTCTGTGATATAATCAAAGAAATCCAGGACTTTGAGGAACAGGGTCTAAGAAACATTTCACTTAGTTCAAAAGAATAACATTGGAGAAGAAAGCTATACTATTGATAAGAATCATAGAATCATCAAATGAATGGCTTCTGTTGGAAGGAAGCTTAAAGACCATCCATTTCCAACCCCACTGATATGGTCTGGTTGCCACCCACTTGATCAGGCTAACTGGGGCCCCATCTAACCTGGCCTTGGACAACTTCAGTTCTGCCTCGCTGGACAATCTGTTCCTTAATCTTCCCTCTGTTAGTTGGAAACCATTCCCCCTTTTCCTATCACAGACAGAAGTGGCCTTCCTCCCATAAAAGTAGGAAATCTGTGAATAATAAGTTCAGTATGAATGATGCTAATTCATAGATAGCCTGTCTAATCCGTTTATTCAGCAGGTTTAATATAATGTACTTCACAGCTACTGACCTCACTTGCTAACACACATTCCTCAGTGTTTCCCTTAGTTCTAGTTCTGATTTCTATGTGTTAAAGAGAAATTTAAATCACCTTGAAGGTTTGCATCTAGCATGTCTTTTTAATGCTTCAGCAGTTCTACTAGGAAACCCTTTGTGCCCTGAAAGAAAAATTTTCACAGATGTTGAAAGCTTTTTCAAGTCTGAAAACCCAGTGGCAGTTAGATCTAACAGACAGGTCCCAGCATGAGTCAGGTACTTAAAGCCTTGAATGGTCTGAGTCTCAACCCTTTCTGTGATATGATTTTCCAGTGCTGCAGCAAAAAGTAATAATCACTCACCAAATGTTAATACTGTTTGCAGAACAGAGAGAGCAGTAAGACAGTTAGAGGGTAGTCATTTATTTTAGCCATAATGCTAGCTACTCTGAGGAAATTTCATGGATATTTAATATGGCCGGTAGTCTGTGTTTGTTTCATCTATTTTTACAAAGGCGTAGATGAAAATGCTGGGAAGACAAATGTTTTTACCCTCATTTCACTTCTGCGTATACTGGTCTTGTTTGACTTAGTTGGCACAATACTTAAATATTTGTTGTAGAAATTTCTTCTTGGTTTATTTTCCAGACAGTATATCCCACAAGAATAGATTCCTACGGATCTAAAGTCAGAATGTTGATCTGGAAGAGGTGTATTTATTTTTCTCAGGGGTGCAAGCAGAGAGAAGAGTGCATCTTAGCAAATTCAGTGAAATTAAATTTATCATCTCTGAAGGCTCAAGCAGTCTCATAATTCTGTGAAAATGCAATGAAAAAATATCTGGAGTTATCTAAAGAAATATATTTCTAGGCTTACCACTACAAAGCTTCAAAAGCCAATAATCTAAAAAATAGTATCTCAGATTCTAACCCAGTTATTCCATGATTTCTAATCTCCATGGTTTTGAAAACACAACTTTGTAGTTCTGTCACTACTCTTCTAATGTCCTCATACAAGTCTATGTGTATAAATACTAAATATTTACTAAACTATTTATGCTTGGGCCTAAAATGTTAGCATTTAAACAGACAATGGAAAGCATAACTAAATATTTTTTCAGCATCCAAATTTGCAATGGAAAAATAAGAGATGTGAGATGAAGGAATTGAACTTGGAACAGTCGTGGGTCAAGAATACGGTGAAAGATGTAGATTCAGTTCCCTTATTGTTAGATGTCATAGAGACATGCAGTATTCAGGATTTTTTCTTGCTGTTTAGTGTCTGAATTGTGAGTAAGAAAATTAATAAGGACTAGAAACCAAGACAGAACTTAGCTATATGGATGTCTGCGTATGAATAGGATTAGATCAGAAGCAAAGTCAGGTAAAGTAATATGCCAGATACCAGGAGAGGATCTTGAAAAAATGGGCAGTATTTAAATACTCCTGTGAAGATACGCGACATTTAGTAATCCCGGGCATCTTCAGTGGTTTTTGTTTGAAAAGGTCCTTGAGAATATTGTGCCTGTTACACTTCCTGGTTTGTACTGAGAAGTTGATTGCTTTTTCAGTTCAGTGGTCTGTACAGTATCAGGTGCTATTCAGTCTCTCAGTTGAAGCAATCACCCCTCATTCAATTTCAAGAGGTTAACTGTAGTCATCCTCAATTGAAAGCCTCCAATGCTTATGCATTAGATTTTGCAAGCCCACCTTGTGCTATTTTGCTACTTGTTGCCCTCACTTCCTCAGTCATCTGGAGAAGTTATGAGGCTTACAAAAACAAAAAACAAAAAACAAACAAACAAAAAAAACACAAAACTTTGGAATAGAAAATCTAGTTTAAAAATAACATAAATACATAAATATAGGACCATTTTAGTCGTTCAACTACTCATATCTTGTTAGTGCCTCAATCAAGTATCAGTTTAATGTGCTGCCTAATGACACCACTCAGACACACAGTATTCAGTTCTGCTATTCTGCTTTTTCTTTTTTCAGTCAAAAGAGTTAATTTATAATTGGCTTTCGGATCCATGTCTGAACTTCTAATTCACTGTGAGAAAATTCAACCATAATTGCCAAAGCGTTTTCACAGCTAACTATCACACTGATCGTTGTGGCATCAGTTGTTTTCCCAATCCAAGTGCATCAATCTATTGCCTGCTGTCATATAGTGAAGTCCTGAGCTTTTGTGAACAGAACACTCTATTGGTCTTTGCTTACAGTCTTTTGCTTGGAACAATGAAGATCCACTGCGGAAACTGTGTGAGGCCTGATCTACTTGTGACTCCTGATATTTCTTCACTGGCAGAACACACACTGTGATCAATATTATATTATGATTGTGATTAATATTAACATAAGAGTAACAATGAGCAGTGAATGACTGCTCCTTCTTTTTAAGGTCAGAAAGCCTGAAGTACTTCCTCATTACTGATAACTCACAGGAGTTCATTCTTATACCTGCACATGTTCAGAAATAATCTCTTTAACATTACAATTTCTGTGCTTTTTCCTGTTTTGTTTTGTTGCAAATGTTATATTATTTTCTGGTAAAGCAAGTAGTGTTGAATTCTGTATTGATGACATTAAAAACAAAGTTAAAGGGTTACACTCTTGCATGTGACAGTGGCAGTGCTGAAGAGCCTCAAGTCTTATTTCTTGACCAGCTAATATGTATGTATGGACATGCATGTGCTTATATATTTATGTGTACACACTTGCACTCGAAGATTACATATTCTCACACACAGTTATGTGTCATACACGTGCAAATTCTCTTTGCCTTCTCATAAGCAGGGTGTCCTATGAGGCATGAGAGCCCTGGGAAAAACACTTCTGGCAGGAGGCTGGTAGATTACAAGCCGTTTCAAAGGAGGTAGCAGGACTTACAAGCACCTTCTCTTTTTGCTACTGTCTGTGGAAACTGATATATCTGCTTTCCTGAAAGAACTATTTGATTTGGTTAAATCTGTCTCTGTGCCATGCTTCACAAAGAACACTATTACTGTGTGGAAGGGGGATATCAGTCTGGTTGACTATTGCACCCTGAATCTTTTCTCAGCTCTGATTCATGTTAGACCAGCCAGGGCTGTCTGATCAAGGATAGCTCCCTATTTCTTGAAACTAGGTAGAAGTCTGTTTGGAGAATCTTATTTTTCTCACTCCTTATAAACAAAAACTGAGCTTTGGTGAGATGGTGCAAAAACCCAAATATTTGGGCACCAAGCATATGTAAAAGCTCATTCTTCGCAGACTGTGTTATGATATCTCTGCCCTGTGCACTTATGCTACTTCAGAAGTTACAGCTGATTTGAAACTTCTGCTGAGGGGTTACCTAAGTATAAATAGCATGGAAACAATCTCTTAGGGTGCATTTTCAGCATGATAGGAGAGGTAATCATTCTGATCCTATTAACACTTAACAGGATTGTTCATAAAACCTTTTCCCATCTACCATTTACTTTAAAACTGCCTAGAGGATTTCCCTTAAATCGGGAGACTTAATCCTACTCCCAGACAAGAGAATCAGTATCCCAGCCACTATTCATAAGCAGAACTGAGAGTAGCTCATGGAGATGCAGTATCTGTGAACATGGGGGAATATTTAGCTGTGCTGTCAAAACTAATTTAAATGTGGAAATATTTAGTATTTCCATCACTTGAATTCATATGGCCAATTTTGTACCTGGTAAAGGGCACCAAAGTCAGTCAAGTGCCACTGGGGCTGAACATAGAGAATGCTATTGTTTAAAGATTATTAAATACATTAATTTTATTCATTCTGTCTCTGTATTAAGAGTAGAATATAGCCAAAAAGCCAAGCTTCTCAACTCAATACTCTTCATGGCATTAATTTTAAAGCTGATTGAACATTTTAGTCACATTACTTTCTTTCTATGTCTGCTCATTTTTAAATTGATTAAATAATTTCTGGTTTTTTTTGGTTTTTTTTTTTTGTTTTTTTTTTTTTTGTTTGTTTGTTTGTTTGTTTTTTGTCGTTTGATTCTGGGTTCTTGTTTCAGATAAATAAACTACATAGCATGAAAGTTTGAAAAAGAGGCATAAATATTAGGTTAAAGCTGGAGAGAGACAATGAGGCACTTAAAGAGATTGTATTACTTTGTGTAGAGGACTGAGAAGTTACTTGATTACAGCATTTAAACATCTTAAATTGAGAAATCACCTTTAGCTCAGCTCTTTAAACCATTAGGGAGAGAGATATGAGATAAAACACAAACCAAGCAAGTGCCCACTATAAATTAGGTGGTTTGCTTGTTTTATTTATTTATCTATTTATTTTTCTTAATACATAAGTATTACTCATAGGAAAAATAACTGTTTAGCACAAGAAAAAAAAATGTAGATTCCCCTTACCCTGGATCTTGAAATCAAAGCTCGATGGCTCTGGGGAAGTTATGCTTTAATTAACTGGAGTAGAGTGGTTGAGTAGACAGGTATGTGAAATGGAGCAGTCTCTGCTCTGCCGACCAATGAACCGCTGTCTGTTCTGTCATCTGTCTGTAGTCATGGGAATCATAGTCTAAAACTTATATCTCTCCAGTGATTCTGCAGAGAAGCTTGATTGAGTAGTTCAGTCTAAAGTCTCTATTTCTCCCATTTCTACCTTAATTCATCATAACTGACTATGACTCATTCAGGGGATTTCCTAACTCATGTATAAAAAACACAAAAAAGTATGCTGTTAAAAATGACTCAACAACTTCAAAAAGTAGAACTGTATCAAAGTAAGCCTCTAGTTCTATATTCTTCCCGTGAATCTTTCAGACAACAAAGCGGTCTGTTGGTTTTATACATCAAGAATTCAGGTATGGTAGAAATGTTAACTATGTCAGTTAACAATAGAGTTGTATAATTCAAATGCATTTATAATTTTTTTGTATTCAGTTTGTTATGCCTGATTTTCTTCCTAGTCCTGGGGAAGGTTGTAACTATGTCTTTATTAATACTGACTAAAGATACACTCCTAACTACACAGCATTTTTGAAAAGTGAACAGTGTTTCTGATACGGCTTTAATGGTGAGGTTAGTTTCTGGAGCTCTGTTCATTCTGTAACAGTTCTCTGTGAGCACTATGGGAGGTTTTGTGATCTTTACTCCCTTGTGTTAAAAAAAACGTTTACATCTTGCTATGTCCTTTCTGAGCATTCAGAACACTGAATATAAATTTATCTTCTTTTGATAAACTAAGGGGTTGGGACAGCTCTCCAGCTGATCTAGGTGTAAGGTGCTTATCCAGCATTCAAGACTATACAGCCTGAAGAATCAGTAAAGACTCTATAACCTTTCTTATGAATTTAAATGTGTTTTTTTAAAACAGGTTAACTCATGCGAGTGGTCTCAAAGACTTATGAAAATGTATTTACTCGATTAAACAGAATTAGGATCTTAATGAAAATATCTTCTCACTTACATATTTGAAAGCTGTTTTTAATAATATCTTATGCTTGGAAATCTTTGCTTTTGGCCTTCATTCTATACATAATAACTTTGATTCTAAATATTTAGAACATCTTTCATCTGCCTCTGAAATAAGCAGGTTGCCATTGTGAATTGTGGCCTAATTAAACCCTCCATATCTCAAGGTCATATCTTTGGAGTTCTTCAGTAGGAACTGATTAGAAATGAAAGTAACTTTTTCTTACATCTCCAGCTAGAGCTGTATATGAGTTCAGACTACTCAGCACTTCTTGAGATCGAGACCATGCATATTTTTAAATTGTTACTCCTTCAGTTAAGTGACAAACACCTTCAACACATTTTAAAAATAAGGAGATGAAAGCAACAAAATCTGCTGCTCACAAATTTAGATCTCTGGAATGTTCACAAGTTCCCAGAATCCTGTACAAAACCTCAAGAAACTTTACTTTATAGTACAAAAAACCCTTAAGAAATACTGACATCTGCTGTCTATATGGGACTGGAATCACTCTGATAAGAGCTTTTGGATAAATTAATAGATTTTCTACCTTAGATGACCCATTTCATTGCTCTGTGTATCAGGTGCTGTTCTTTTCTTAAAAAAACATCCAACCTGCAGCAGAAGGTGGGGTGATTTGTGTGAATGGAACAGTGTTCCTTTCCTTAGACATTGGCCTAAACCTAAGTGAGAGTTGGTAATGATCAGAAGTTATTTTGCTGTGATTGTCAGTTAATGGCTCATATAAAGAGACTTTTAGTTTGTCTTTCACTGTCTCAAACACGTCACCAAATACAAAACAGTAAGTTATATTAGAGAAACCAAGAATGGAATCCACATGAAGGTTTCTCTATGTTTGATAAAAACATAAGTTTTAACCAATAGGTTAGATAAATAGATAGATAGATAGACAGAAAAATATTAAATAAACAAGAAAATAAGATAAGGATGGGAAATAAAAGTCAGGGATACTGTCAGAATTTGGCCAGAAAAACCTCAGGAATTGATACTTCAGAAATCTGGACTCGTAATGCTTTCCAGAGGTTGAAATGTACTTATTCTTCAGGGCCTATTAGCTAAGTGTCTCACAAAGAAATATAAGCGCAAAACATTTCACTTAAAAGACAATCAGATAAGAGCAGACTCAGGTGTGTTGGCAGTTTGGAAGGTGATACTTTTTATTACGCTGGAAATATATCAGATAACTTTGATAAGACCTCAGAAGAGCACCTCTTTGTATATAGTACCTTTTTTAAGGATCATGAAGTTATCATCACTCATCTGATTAGTCTTCATTACTTGTAAAACATTGCGTGCCATCATCTTACTATGGTTTCAGCTAAAGGAGTTATAAGTGCATCCTAGGTAAAGATAGATGGATAGATAGATAGATAGATAGATAGATAGATAGATAGATAGATAGATAGATAGATAGATAAAACCCAAGAATTACGCAACATATGAAGGCAAAGAATAGACATATAGAGCCAGTGAGTTATATTCATTTCTCAGTCCATTTTTCCAGCAATAATTAAAATAAATTTTCTTTTAAAACACAGTTGAATTGTAATTTGGTGTATGCTACTAATATATGTGTTTACTTGCTAGACACTTTTCTTCAGGAGAAAGACTATATTGAAAAATAAATAAATCAGTAAATCAGAGGAAAGTGCAGTAGACTGTGACATGCAGAGTGAAGTGAAAAGCATACAGTACCATCATTTCATTTTTGGAAAAAGGTGATATATTGTTATTTAAAAAAGAAGATTATGATCTGCGTATATAACTCGTGAAATAGGAATGCCACAAAACACTGCCTCTAAAATGAAACCCTGATTGGTGTTGGCTGAATATCAAAGAAGAAAAAGCTTAGAACAGGAGTATGCTGGAATCCTCTACCACTCTGCCACTGGCAACGTAACCTTGAAAAGACTCTTCTTTCTAACTTTCTGTGTCTCTCATCCTGCGCTCATCGTGTGCCTTCATGTCCAAAATCAGTTCTGGTCCACAGCCTTCCACCTGAAGGCAGATTTCTGTGAGTGGCTGGAGATTCAGTCTTCTCACACTCAGATCTATCAGCTCATGTTTTATAAAACATTCTCTGAGGCCAAGATCGAAGATCTTAATGGAAAGATGGAGGAAATTCATACTCAGAAGTTCATTTTCTAGTTTGAAAGGAGCCACAACTATGTTGTTTTGAGTGGTGGGTAGAAAACCTGAGCATTCTACTCAGCCAGTAGTAAAAAAATCCCCCTGCTCTAGAGATTTTAGCATTAGTTCACTGAGGAAATATGAGAATTTTCCATAACAGACTTATTTCTCTATCTCATAAAGGTGTTTTCCATTACATTTTTCTCCATTTCTTATAAGGTCTATATCTTTTATTGAATAGACAACTTGTATAATTCTGTAAAATACATATTCTTCTTTTACAATTACATGTGTCACTTACTGAGCAGTATGATAAGCATATGGCCAGCAATGTCAAAAGAAAGTATTAAGAGGTCGAAATGGAACAACAACTACTTTCTGTCCTGAGGTGTATTTCCATTATAAGGTATAGAAACAGGGAAAGAAAATAATCATACATCTGTGAGATTAAAATAAGAGCTGTGTATGTCTGAAAAGTGTGAAATGACAAATAAGATGGGAAAAAAAAATATATTAAGAGCACTATGTGTGTGTGTGGGGGGGGGGTTGTGTAAGGATTAACATTAAGGGGTACAGAAACTGGGTGCTAGAAATAGTAGTCTATATACTAAGATCATTAGAATTACACTTTAAATGTCTTTCCATTGTTTCCAGAAGTGGTTTGGTAGATTAGCATGCAGGAAGCAATGCTACTAATAGGATATCTTTGTGTCCTCACTCTGTTTTAGAGAAGAAAAACATTTCTTGAAATGCTTTATGAACTTCATTCTTCTAGGCTGTGGTCATGAACACATTCCTTTTACCAGTATAGACATAGACATCTGCTCTGAAGAGCACAAGTGGTTTAAAGTCACAATATTTCTCAGAGACCTGAAAGATTTTTATCATAGGTAAATGGGTAAAAAAATTGTCTATCAGAGAAGTTCCCTGAGAAGCAATCAAATGGCCACTGCACACACAAAGCAATCTGCTTTGTCAAGAAGTTTAGGAAAAACCTACAGCTTCCCACAGATCATGGCCAGGGGAAAATGGTGCAATGGCTCTGGAGTAAAGGCTATGGGCCCTGAAGAGGTAGTCCTAGAATAGATCTTCTCCTACCCTGTCATGGTTTTGCAATTTTGTAATTTTGCTATCAGTATTCCACATCATAACATCATGTTAAGCATAGATAATTTTGACGAATCTGCTGCTCACAGAAAGAAGACTACATGTCCCAGGGAGCACCACGGTCAGTCATATGACCAGGACTATATAATCTCACTTCAGTGCTGGACTCGCTCTCTCGGATCCTGCCAGCCATGGGGGAGTGTGTGGAAGCGTTCCAGCCGTTTCGCCTAGAGTTACAGTAGGCCTCTCGGTTTCGGGACTCACTCTCTCTTATTTTACTTGATTCGTTAGCCTTAATTCCAATTATATTGCATTATATTGTGTTATTCTGTATTCCGATATAGTATGTAGTAAAATAGTGTGCCTCCTTAGATCGCTGCCGCTGTATTTATTTTCTCTTTCCCTGTTTTCTTTTCCTTTTGGGATAGCGGCCCTGCAGGCCGTCTATACCCTCTGTCATGGGTGCCGGTAGATTTTAGGGTAACCCGTGACATAATTGGTGGAGAATGCGGGCAGATTGCCAAGAAATTTGGGCAAAAAGGGGGCAAAAGTGGGCAAAAACTGCAAAAGCTGCTGTTTTTCCTGCTGTTCCTTTAGCTTCTTACAGAGCTACGAGTTTTTTTTTTCGTTAAGGAGCTATCTAAAGTTTATGTTTCTGCACCTGGGAGCTTGACCTTGAAAGTCCAGGCGGACTGCCAATACCCCAGAATATTTTGTAAACTTTGAGCTCTGCTATCTCGTTATTGAAGAGAGGAAAAAAAAATGTGTGCTCTGGTAAAACTGCTTGTAAAACTGCTTTTCAGGGGACTGCATGCTCCTTGTCCCTTCCCTGAATCCATTATGCAGTTTTTGAATGCCCATTTGACCACACTGTTAATTTCCCTGAACATACTATTGGTTATTTTATTAATCTCACTCAGTATCTGGATTTATAACATTCTGAGGAAGTCTTCCCCAGAACCAGAGAATACTGAGTGGCAGGGAGCGTGGAGAGGCTTTGGGGAGACTTTAAAAAGGCAGACATCTTCAGTGTCATGGAGCTTTACTCCTGAACACTTGAAGAATCCTGAGAGTTTGATCACATATTTGAGGCAGGAATGTTGCGGCACAGGCAGATCTCAGGAGGCACAAATGATTTGGGGCCTGGCTAATGCTTATTGGGCCTTATTCAATTTTGAAGCTGAGAGAGAGAGTCTCAGAGCTGAAAAGGCAGAGAGGGAAACAGTTTTTGAAGCTGAGAGAGAGAGTCTCAGAGCTGAGATGGAGAGTCTCAGAGCTGAGAGAAATGACCTCCTATATCAGCATGACACCCTCTGGTCCGAACTTGATGCTTTCTGGTCCAGGCAAGACGCACCCCAGTCTGTGAGAGACACCCTTCAGTCTGAGCGAGATGCCCTTCGGTCCGAGCGTGACACTCTCCAGTCCGAGTGTGACACCCTCCAGTCTGGACATGACACTCTCCAGTCCAAGCGCAACGCCCTCCAGTCTGAGCATGACGCCCTCCAGTCTGAGTGTAACAACCTCCGGTCAGAGCAAGGCTCCTTCCCGAGCCCAGGCGAGGCAGCCTGTAGCGGAGCAGCGCAACCCCAGGCGGACAACACCGGTCTCGGCTCCCCCGGTGGGTCTGTTCCATATCTGGAAGGGGTTGGTGCGCTTCCGGGCTGAGCAGGCACCCGCTGCTATGGCCACGGGGCAGGAGGTCGTGCTGCCCCCCATCCAGCCCGCTGGAGGCCCGGCCGTCCGGCATGAGGGGTGGCCTTAGATGTGGCTGAACGGGAGAGGTGGCCAATGTTTCATCTTTATACTGACTCATGGATGGTGGAAAATGCCTTATGGGGGTGGTTGCAGCAGTGGGAACAAAACAACTGGCAACGACGAAGAGGTAAACCTATTTGGGCTGCTGAACTGTGGAAAAACATTGCTGCCCAAATAAGAAACATTGTTGTAAAGGTGCGCCATGTAGATGCTCACGTGCCTAAGAGTAAGGCTACTGAAGAACATTAAAATAACCATCAGGTTGATCGAGCTGCCAAAACTGAGGTGGCTCAAATAGACTTAGACTGGCAGAACAAGATTGAATTATTCCTAGCTCGATGGGCCCATGAGACCTCGGGCCATCAAACAAGAGATGCAACATATAAGTGGTCCAGAGACCGAGGGGTGGACTTAACTATGGATGCTATTGCTCAGGTCATTCATGACTGTGAAATATGCGCCATAATTAAACAAGCCAAGAGGATGAAACCTTTTTGGGGGGAAGGGCGATGGCAAAAATATAAATATGGGGAGGCATGGTAGATTGATTATATCACCTTGCCATGATCTCGCAGTGGTAAGCGTTATGTGCTCACCATGGTGGAGGCAACCACTGGGTGGCTCGAAACATACGCAGTACCAGTACCCCATGCTATCGCTGCTATCGCCTGAAATACCATATTAGGACTGGAGAAGCAAGTTCTATGGAGGCATGGTACTCCAGACACCACCCCAGCAGTTCCACTCCTATCCCTGTCACCTGGGCAAGAAGCAGAAGCCCATGGTGAGGATGGTGTGGATGTGCCAAGTGAGCCACCCCGCAGTGAGGGGGGTCATCCTGCAGCCACGAGGCCTGAGTTCACTGTTCCCCTACGAGGGTTTGGAGCTGAACTCTCCAGGCCAGGATGTGAAGCTGCTGGCACCATCGTGTGCCCCGGTGGCGCGGTGGTAGAACTGCCGCTTGCAACGCCGGAGGCCCGGGTTCAAATTCTCTGTGGCGCAAGTGGTAGAAGTGCCGCTCTGCTACACAGAAGTCTCGAATCCCGGGAGTTGGACTCAATGACCTCTAAGGTCCCTTCCAACTCACACAATACTGTGATACTGTGATCACATGCTGGGGAGTTTCTTGATGAGTCTCTCCTTGATGTTTTCTGTTCCATTGGAGGGAACAGATACTTGGAGGATGGCCATACCACCAGCAGTGATGCTGGTCTGCTTCTCCCCTCTGCTTATGCTCTGGGCTCCTGACCTGATATCCAGATTGATGGAGACAGAGGAGGACAGTCCCAAGAGGTCCTCCGTGCAGCGGCCCTGTAGCTTAGGGAAAGGATGAGTGCACCTTGATGTGGGGGAGGCCCCACTAGTGCTGCCTTTCCCCTTTTTCTCCCTCCACCGTTATCATGTTCCTCTCTCCGGCAGTTTTGCCATTTTCTCGATTTAGTAAATAATGGTGTGTTAAGTTACGGAGTTTTATTTTCAGCTTAAGGATTTGCATGAAATAGATATAAGTTGTTAAGAAAATAAGGTTGCTGATTGCTCACAACTATATATGTGTGTGTGTGTGTAATAAGCATAATGTAATGATGTAGAATAAGGGGTGGAATGTCATGGTTTTGCAATTTTGTAATTTTGCTATCAGTATTCCACATCATAACATCATGTTAAGCATAGATAATTTTGACGAATCTGCTGCTCACAGAAAGAAGACTACATGTCCCAGGGAGCACCACGGTCAGTCATATGACCAGGACTATATAATCTCACTTCAGTGCTGGACTCGCTCTCTCGGATCCTGCCAGCCATGGGGGAGTGTGTGGAAGCGTTCCAGCCGTTTCGCCTAGAGTTACAGTAGGCCTCTCGGTTTCGGGACTCACTCTCTCTTATTTTACTTGATTCGTTAGCCTTAATTCCAATTATATTGCATTATATTGTGTTATTCTGTATTCCGATATAGTATGTAGTAAAATAGTGTGCCTCCTTAGATCGCTGCCGCTGTATTTATTTTCTCTTTCCCTGTTTTCTTTTCCTTTTGGGATAGCGGCCCTGCAGGCCGTCTATACCCTCTGTCATGGGTGCCGGTAGATTTTAGGGTAACCCGTGACATACCCAAAGCAATTAAAATGTGGTTGTCTTCTCTTATCATTCCAGAGCTTAATTGATTTCTAAGCTTTGAATTTTATCAGTGCAGGTAATCTCCCATGCTGTGTGTACTCACTTAAAGAGCCCTAGGAGTAGGTGATCTTGCATAAGACCACTTTTTGCTTTATTCTTTCTTACTAAATTTCACCTGCAATTTTCACCAGTTCTTTCATATAGTCATAAAGGGAGGCAGAGTCAAAGGCTTAAATGCATTTCATTCTTCACAGCATGCAAAGCATGAGATTAGAAAGAAAAGAACCTATTTGAGGTCATAGATTTCAGAGGAAAACAGCATTTACTCTCAACCCACAAAAGGTCTTGATTTTGATTGACTTAATTTGAACCCCTAAGGCTCTGGAGGAGAAGGAGATTTCAGTTTCCTTTGTTTTGTTTTTTTGGGGGAGGGAGTGTTAAAGAGCTGGTTACCACAGGGTAATTTTGAACATTACAGAAAAAAAAAGGTTAAAAAGCCTCTTTCAACTTCTGTTTTTTTTTCCATAATGAAAACGTTTTAGAATTCAATCAGCTCCGTGCTTTAAAAGTATTTTCTTAAGGGAATATTTACAAGAACTAAAAAAATGTGTTTGTCTTCCTATTTACACCAGGATTTTCCTACTTGGTTCAGGGAATTTACTCTCTACATATGCAGAAATAAATATATATTTAAAAAAAAAAAAAAAAGACTTAAGCTTTTTTCTTTAGATTACAAAATTCCTAGATCATCTCATTTCTGTAAGACTGAATAAGTACATGGGTAGGCACTGTGGTAAAATGTGGTCGAAGTGTTGTGCAATGCTAAAAAGGAAGTTAGGCAAGGAGTCCTGAATACACATTACCCTATACATTCTAAATAAAACAGGTCAACTCCAAACTGTCAGTGCTTAAAGACTGATGGCAAGAAAAGAACAGAAGAAAGAACAACTTTGCTCACAAACATTAAGAACTTTAAGAACATAAGAACATTAAGAAGATTACTATACAGTACTCTTCACATGAGATTTAATCATTTTCATTATGCAGAAGGGCTTAGGACACCTTGCCTTCAACAGTATCTACCATGTACCTACCATGGCTTGTGGTGTCTAGTTATATCAAACTACACATACTCAAGTGTTGCAGTGTATTCCTCTGCTCTTTCGAGCCCCTCTGCAGGCTCATCTCTGATTTGACAAATGGGAATCACAAGGTCAGATCATGCAACTTCCTCTTCTTTTGTCAGGACCTGCACAAATGACCTTGCATCTCCAGTCAGCTCCAGGTAATTGAAAAAGTGTGAGATGTGTTGTGGTACGTTCTCTATTCTCTGTTCTTGAAAACTCAGTGCTTGGATTTCTTTTAGTATGCTAAATGCTGTGAAGAAACAGCAGGGGATGAGGTCCCTGTGTGGAAGGCAGTTTAAGAGATGAAGTGAATAACAGCCTGGGAGACAGAACTGCTGTATCTTCAGTTTTATGGTACATGCTTGGAGGTTTTCTCTGTAAAAGAATGTCAGTTTTTTTCTAAGTGTAAAGAATAGACTTTTGGGGAAGATTCTGATTTTGTGCTATTGTATTGACATGAATTACATTTTGTCATTCATGCATTCCAGTGCCTGGAATGGTGTTAAGCACAGATTGTAACAAGAGATTTGTCACTTTACAAATTAAGGAACAGCATAAAGTGGCTGAAGTCTTCTATTCCATGATTAAATGAACTCCCAGTCAAAGAACTGTGAAAGAACAAGGGCATCTGAGTGCTGAACCAATTTGCATTTGTCACCATACTTATTTATCCTCTTCCTTCAGTTCTTCAGATGCTGGGAAATAGGACAAGTCCTGATGGAAGTGAAATCAAAGCTGTGCTGCCCTACTCAGAAAACCCCACAGATGATTTCTTCTCTAATTCAACTGCGCTGGAAGTCCAGCAGTTAGGAGCTAAGTCCAACAGAGCCTTAAAGGCCCATTATTTCTGCATGAGAATCATGGGCTGGGGGGCTCAGAACAGGCAATCCATACCTGCTGACTTCTTGTGGGAAATGAGTGGAAAGCATGAGATACAGTATAAGGCCAATACATTTATCTTTCCTAGGGGTCTGAACAGTTTTCTAGGTCTAGATCCATATTAATAAATACTATTAGATGTAATTTTCAGAGAAGGTAAGGCAATAATCACATTTGAAAATATGCAACCTTTTTTGTTTACTTGGAACTACTGAGAAGACATTAGCCCTAGGAGGTATACATTCTATTTAATATGGCATTAAATTACTGTGTAACTATATTGAAATGGCTGAAAATCCATGGGTTGATTTACCTCTTTAGGTCTGCCAGGAGAGTCTTTTGAGCTGAAATCAAAGTATACAAGCAGTGCAGTGCAAGTAAGATTCAGCCTTTCAGTGCAGGTAAGATTCAGCCTTTTCTGTTCAGTCTGCACCACGCATAAATGATGGCCATTCCCAAGCAGATTTGAAACACACTGGAAGACCTTATTTATGAACTGAAACACGCTGAAACATTTTTGTTGCTTGCAGATTTGCATCCTGTTGCTATCTGCAGAAATGAAATTTTTTCATTTGGATAAGCCTTACAAAAGAGGGAAATCAATGGGAAATCTTGATCCATTAAAGAAAAAAAAAAAAAAAAAAAAAAAAAAAAAAAAAAAAAAAAAAGCAAAATTTAAAAAGAAAAAAAGAAAGAAGGCAAGGGAGAAATGAAGGTTTTTGATTTCTGATTTTTTTTATTTTTATTTTTTTTTATTTATTTATTTTTTTCCCACAAGAGAATATTCTATTAATAGTTTTTTTGGCAAGCATGGCGAAAAATTATCTACACATGAACTTGTGGCAAATTATGTGGATCATCCCTTCCACATTTGGCCCATTTGTGGCTCCCATCAGCAAAAAATTGCTCTGGGAATGTCTTTTCTCTAAACTGACTCCAGCAGGAGACAATGGAACCCTCTGAGAACTCACCAGCAGAACATCTTCCAGTCTGTGAGATGTGGGGACAATGGAAGAGAAAAATAATAAATCTTCTTCTTTTTTTTTTTTTTTTTTTTTTTTTTTTTTTTTTCAGAAATAATAAGGAATAGTTAATTGTTCTTTCTTTTCATTGTAGAGCTCTCTCCTCTTGGCATGAAGCCTTCCCTCTTCCAAGGGAACAGCCTGAGACAATACCTTCATGAGCTGTCAATGACAGATCTGAAAGCTTGAGAAATTCCCCCACATTCTTTTCCTGAGTCATTATCTCCAGGTAGTTGCATTCCAAGTTGTTTTGTCTTGCAGTTGTGGCTTGGCTGATTAGTGAGAACTGGCAATTCTCCCCTATCCACAGCTGTTAGACTGTCTGTAAGACAGCTAGACCATTAATTCATTTCCACTGGTTTCACAACAGCAAGAAATAGATAATCTCACCAGAAGACACCTTACCTGAAAACTTTGTCTATAGAAGCTTTTTCTTCTTCAAATATCTTGCAGTTTTAGCACTGTGAGGTATTTTAATTGGTTTTCATAACTGCCTTCATCATGAACTGATCTGAGCATCCAACCAGCTTTCAAGCTCCCCTACAACACTCTGTGCTCTGAATGTCTCAACAGTAGTGACAATAATTAGAAAAAGGCCACTTTACAAATTCAAAACAGTTTTGTTGTTTTTTTTTAAATAGAGCTGTATTATTAAGAGCTACCTCTGTCATGCCTTCAGTCTCTCCTCTATCTCCTAGGCATCACTCACTGTTGGGAATAAGAAAAAGATGGGTGAGGTAATAAAATTCTGTCTTGAAGTGACAGAAAGAAATTGCCTATAAAAAAAAAAATACTCTGTCTCAAATAAGGCTTCTTAGTGCTCAAGATGTACTCAACTGCATGTGGATCTTATAGGGGCATACTGTCAGCATGCACTGGGAGAGTCCTTGTGGTGCAGGAAGTGCAGATAAAAAAACAGTGATGGGAAAACCAAGGCACAGACCAGCAACATGACCTACCCAAGTCACTTCTTCTGACAGTAATGTTACTGAAATCCAAAACCAAGAAAACTCTCCAAACCAAATGATAGTTTAGAAAGCCAATGCTGGTTTACTACAGTTCTGAACACATTGGTGTCTCTTCATAAAACATGCGCACCTCAGAGCTAAATCACCATCAGTATATACGCTTAACTTATGAATTTCATACAGTTTCCACAAAGTTCCTGCCTATCAATACATGTTAAATCTAATATTGCGCCTGATCTGTCAATCAAGAGATTCTTGGAAGGGGTCCTTCAGTTTGCAGTAGATGGTACTGATGTTGGAACCTCCTTGTCTTGTAGATTGCTCTTTGGCACCTCTTGATCTCTTAGATTTCTCTTTTGCACCTCCCCAAAATAGCTACTCAAAGAGGCCTATTCTTATCTGTCTGGAGTATCAAGGGGTCTATCCTTTGAATACAAACTGAATTGTTTAAGTCTCTGGTTTCAGTTAGAGATCTCATTTTCCTGGCTGTGGCCTACACTTTTAATTCCTTTAAAAGTTGATAGTACATGCATCTGGTATCGACGACTTTTTATTCCTTTCCTTTTCTGATGAAGGAACTGAGCTGTTTGTTTGCTTGATAAAACAAGGAACAGTGCAGATTTTGCAATGAGAGGACACAAATGCCCAGGAGACAACAAAAATAACTAATTATTGTAGTTGACAAAAAATAACTGCATTTTCAAACAAGCAGAATGGTTTATTGAATTTTCACTAAAATGGCATACTTAATTTAAAAACAAACAAAAAAAACCTGTTCAGACATCATGACTTGTAACCCTCACCATGCAAGTAAATGTTGAAATCATGAATTGTGTTTTCACTGTATGCTGCAACTAAAAATGCAGAATACAGTCTTTGATTAAATTCTGTCAGGGTAGGTTTACGAAGGCAGTTACCCAATGGTATCTCACAGAAAGAAATGAAGATTCTTCCTTACATGCTAAAGACTCTAGATTGTGTTTCTATGGGTAAGCTTTCTGATTAATGACAGCTATAAAGATATAGCTAACCTCTGTATGTAGTGCATCTTTATAGGATTCCTTCTGTTGACCTTGAAGATCTATTCAACCCACCTGCAAATATTCACGATGAAATCAATTTCTGACATAAGCATAATTTCCAGACTCTCGAAATAGAAGAGATTCCCCAGCAGATAGGCAAGATTGACACTGGAGGATAATTCAGCAGCATCTGTACATCACCTTTAATTTATCATAACTTAATGATGCCTTTCATTGATACATATTCTTTTTGTGCCACAGAACTTCTTTGTTCACATACATCTCTGTTCTGATTAGACTAATAGATAAGGTAAGACTAGCAGTACACAAAGCCCTCACACTATACCCCAGCTGACTGCAGATGAAAATATATTCCAAATTATATTAATGGATACTTGTATATTTACTAGCCCTATTTGAAAAGTAAAATAAAAAACTCTGTTGTCTCCTTTTTTTCTTCTTTTCCATAAATAATCTTACCCATCCAGCACTGAAGTTGTCAAGAAATGAGTGATGAGGAGAGAATAATTCTTCCTCCTACCAAAAAAAAAAAAAAAAAAAGTGGCATTACTGCAGTCATACATTCAAAAAATAAGCCTACACTCTAGAGCAATTGCCTAGTAATTGGGAACCACATTAGTCATAGTGCTTTGTAGCCTCTGCTGCAGAAAGTGCCTGAAACAGCAAAGCAGAGCATAAAACTCAGTGAGGATAAGTAAGCTACCTTTGCAGTAATTGTTCAGCTAAAACAGATGCCTGATGCACCCATAAATGAATAATATCACTGTGCAGTCTTTAGTAGTACCTTGTTTTGAACCTAACCTTGTTTTGAACAGGCACGCTACTATAACATAACCATATAAGCAATAAAGACATTATTATCATGCTAGTTAACAGTATATGTGCTCTGTATTTTGCTTATATTGCAAGGCTCTGGTTTCACAGTGTCAGAACCATAGCATCATTAAAGTTGGAAAAGACCACTAAGGTCATCTAGTCCAATCATCAGCCCATCAACACCATGCCCACTAACCAAGTCCCTAAGTGCTGTTGTGGGACAAACTCTGGCACAAATGAAACTCTTTAAGACCAGTGTGGTATGAAGAAGCAAGCATTAGTTAATACAGTGTCAGATGCCCAGGAGATATTTCCTTCCTAATGTGCACCTCGACAGAACAAAGGCACACCCCTTATAAACACTTGAATGCACCATGCCTACCTCGTTGAAGGTCTGCAGTGGTCATGAGTTCTTGACCTTACCTTTCATATTCTCGGGTTTGGTTACTTAACTAATTAGTTAGCTAATGTTCCTTTTAACAGACTAGATAGATATTCTACTATTCTAGATGTTTCTAGAAGATAAGATGAGCCACACCAAAAACAGTGCCATATCTTCATGATTCTTGAATGAGAAAACTCTAGGGATGGTGATTCTGCCACCTCCCTGGGCACTCACACCACTATTTCTGAGAATAAATTTCTTCTAATATTATACTTATTGCTGAATTCTTGCAGGAGGTTGCTGTGAGGAGGCCACAACACTAGGTGTTATTGAATTTCTTACTAGGATGTACAATTCAAACTGGGGATATTTGAAAGAAGCCTTGAAAATATGGACACATTGTGAAGAGACACCTGACAGTTACAGTTTTTGCACTTAGCTACTTCAATTCTGGCTGCTTCTATTGATAAGCTCTTGAAGTCAGATCTAAGCAGTTAAGACCATCATAGACTTTACCCATATTGCTAGCAGTGTAGGATTACCTCTACAGTGCTGTAAGATTTGATTAATCTTGTTTTTATTACATGGTAATAGTGTCTGGAAATACATAAGAACTATTAGCACAGGATGTAATGTTTATGAATTTCTGCCTTGCAAATCTTTTTTTTTTTTTTTTTTTTTTTTTAAGTTTAGAATTGGCCTTACCTATCAGTCTTCTAATGACTTCCATCACACACATCTTTAATTCCATAGCTGATATGTATGTACACACATACGCATGTATATGTATACACCTACAAACAGTTCTAATTGCAACAGGTTGATCTCTGTGAACTACAATCAAAATGATTTTCTTTTGGTGTTGTAACACAGTGAACTGTGGAGATATGGGTGTATTTAATTGCTGGATTGCATGGATGTCTTTGGAAAATTAACCTCAGGAAAACCTAACATAGACATACAGCATTTGACTCAGCATTTCCCAAGTGTGATTAACTGCGACTTAGTGGGAAGCTGCCTAATAAACTCATTTTCTCTTATCTGGGTGTATTTTAATTTTAGCAGACAAGGGATCTGCGTTGTGTTTTATGAACTAACAGTCTGAATTAATCAGTTCCTTTGGAAGGAACATGTAATGACTTGTTTTTAGAAAATGCATGAAATGTTTAATTTTTTGAATAAATTTGCATATCACATTTGTATATATATATATATATGTAGTGTATTACAAGACATTCTGTACAGGTTTTATTTAATATTGTTTACATTTGCAGTTGAGCTTTACAGGCACTCAGAAGTTCATGCATTCATCAACTTCACAGTGTAGCAGAACACCAAGAAAGGGCACATGTATTTTAGATAGAGATAATTAAAATACTGGAATCATATTTTTCATACTCATCTGCCATCATCTATTATCACTTTTGTATCTGTAGTAATTTGTGAAATGTCCTTTGCCATCCAGCTTCCTGCTAGGCTGAATTTTAAGAAATAGTTAAACTGCCTTAATAATACTTTCGGAATTGATTTATTGTGATCTTTCTACAAAGTAGCAATGGAAAAAAGGATAAAAGCTAATGGAAGAGATCAATTTTGTGCACTTCAGAGGAGAAAGTTCCTATTTTCATCATTTAATTGTTGCTTCCACACAGATTGAAGACAGCTTTTAAACTGAATTTGCACAGATATACTTATGAGTAGATAAAGTTTTGTTTTTTGAGATATTTCATGGTTTATTTATCACGCTAAGTAATTCAGTATTCATGGGTGTGGGATGCCTAGACTGGAAACTTGGCATTACTCTCGTATAGATCAGTGCTGATTCACTTTGCATACAGTGAAGTAATAGTCTTTCAAAATTTCATGAGTTCCCAGGGAAGTCAATCGAGAGACAAAATGAGAATAAAAGTCATTTCATTCTAAATTAAAGGTTTAAAACATGTTAGATAACCAGCACAAATCCTTTCTCTGTGTTGGAAGCATTGCCTATTTCAATAGGCTTGTTCAAATACAGGTAGAACAATTCTTACCTTGATTCTTACCTTTTAGCTTTTAGCACCACATGACCCATAGTGTTTCTGCTGGTTTTTGTTTTGTTTTGTTTTGTGTGTGTTTTTGTTTGTTTGTTTGCTTGCTTTTATTGGGGTGTGTTGTTTTTTTTTTTGTTTTGTTTTTTTGTTTTTTGTTTTTTGTTTTTTTGCATTTTGCACTTTGCTACTCTCTGTTGCCAGTTTAGATGAAATATTTAATGTACTGTTCTACATAATAAAGATAAGACGTGCAGAGGGGCTAGTTTGGCCTCTATCAGCTGTATACTGTGTATGATTGAATTAGGCCTGTGAAAACTGGTATTGAAGTTGGATGGGTCTGCAATTGGAGCAGCACTTCTGAAGACAAGAATGGTGAGAGGCACTCTAAAATCAAATTTATTGTGTCTGTTTATTTCCTTAGGACATTATATAGCCATTCTCTATGCATCAACCACTATCGCTGCAGGCTGTCAGGCACTGAAAGAATTTGGAGCCTGAATAAAAGTCTTCAAAAAGGCACATCATGTTCACATGTTCAGAAACATCTTATGACTTAGAAACCATGGAGCAAGCATGAATTAAGTGCTTAATGGCACATAAAGTAAAATCTGGGCAACTCTGGGCTTGCACAGAAGCAGGCTCTGGTGAAAAGTAGTTTTCAAAAATAGACAATAGTATGGCTTTTAAGAGTCTCTAGGGTTAAGTAGATGCTGCTCAGTGGTTCTCAGAATCATTGGGGGCCCAAATTCTGCCAAGTCTTACTTAAGGCGCATAGCTCCTTTTTTGGATCTAGCTCTTAGCTTCGTCTAGATTACTTTAAAAATCAATTTATTTATAGTTGTCCATTAGAACATATGACATAGTGCATAAACATCAAGTCACTTGAATGGGCATATGCTAAATATTTTCTCATTTTGACTTGATAAGGACAAGTTTACAATACATTTAGAAATTTGCAGACAAAGGAGTATTTATATGATATGCTGGCAAAATTCTGTATAAGTTGTGGGGATTTAGTTTGTTTGTTTGTTTGTTTTCTGTTTCTTTATTGCGTTTGCTGGCATTGATGTATTTGATTCTGATGGTTCAAAAATCTCTTGAAGTATTTGTATCAAAATTTGTATTCAGATACCATAAATAAAGGTTTTCAGATTTTCAACTTTAAATACATTATTCTTCATTCTATAAAATCCAGATAAATATTTTTCTTCTTCTATTTTTATGAGGCGAGAGAGATCATCCATAACAAATCTCTCCTTTCTCTCACCTCCTTAAGTCTCCTTAAGTCTCCTTAAGTGCATTGTATCAGTCAAATATTTTTTTTACCTCAGTATTGACAATATGGAATACAAACAAACATTAAAAATTACTCTTTCATTTCACCTCTTAATGTCAGTTGTGAGACCCATTTTAGGTCTGCCACCACACATGGAACTTGCATTGTTTCTGAGTCTTGCAAAGTTATCCCCATAATCTTTGCATTTCCAGAACACTTAAAAACAGCTGTTACACATTCTGAAGTGATCACAGAGGTGATGAGTGTAGTGTCACCACAAAGCTGGGATGACACTAAGCTTTACAAGGAAGTTAATACAACTCTGAAACGAAAACACAGATTTAATAATGAAATACAGAGTTCAGAGCGAAGAAATTTAGTCCAAAGAACACTTTTGGAAAGGGTAACCTCATTTTTTTCAATATGCTGTCCTGAAAAGATGGGTTATTTATAGTAACAGGTAAAATACAAAAATTCTCTCCTGTTCTCTCAGGGGAAAACAATAATGAATGCTTTCAAGTAATTTCTGAATCTCTGTGGAATCTTCCAGGAGTTACTTTATTACTTTATATTATTTCTTTGTAATCCTAATGCATTCCCACACATTATTTCCCATTCTTCATATATGTCTGAATCGCAGTCTGTAGCAGCAAAGTGACCCAGTGCCATCTGAAAAGATTATCTTTCATGGGATGTTTGGTCTATGTGTAAAAAATATTTAATCCTGAATAAACGCTGGACTGTACTTTAGAGTTAGAAGACAGAGGAGATGAAAGGGCTGCTGTGAAAACAAATGTACAGAATTTAACAACAGCCAATTAGTAAATCGTGAAATACAAATGTTCATGTGTCATTCACTACAACTACATTTCAAAAAAGTATTTGCGTAAAGTATTGTGCAGGTCTTATATTTATATATACTGATATTATTTCTACAGGCTATTTGCAGATGCTTTTTCTCATGCTGGGCCGTGTTTGTTTAAATTTCCATTTTTTACTAAGAAGTTTTAAATCAAAGTTTGTGTCAAAGTGTGATTCAGATCCTACTATATAGCACTATTTACAACATATTACATTCATTTTCATTTCAGCCAGATTAAGGAAGCCCAAGCACACTGCTATTTATAGGCAATATAATTTTAAGAATCTAGAGACTATGCCCAACATATTCATGACAGTACCTAAAATGGATTTATGTGATTTCTGTGGTGTCTAAATTCCAAACAATGATTCAAAGCAGATACTGTGGAAGGCTACAGTTGCTGGCTCCATTGTACATTCATTGTATACTTAATAAACTTCATCTGACTTTGGTCAAAATATTTATTAATTTGTTAAGAATTCAGTACTTTAAAAGTCTGTTCTCTTGGTGGTTCAAATTATAAGGAAAGTGTGTTACAGTTTGTAAAATCACTTTGCTTATCTTGTTCCAGCAATTTTATGGGTCAGACGGTCAGCTGATGAAATTGGAGATGCAGAGCACATTCCAAATGTTTCAAGTCAATAAACTGGGCTGTGTGGCAGAGCCATGGAAAACATTTCCTCACTTGTTATCACATTAAATAGTTGTCTGAGTCACATGGATGTCTTCGAACACTCTGAAAGACTGGTCAGGCAATGGAATGGGCTGCCCAATGAGATGGCAGAGTCACCAGCCCTGGAGGTGTTCATGGAATGTTTGGACGTTGTGTTGAAGGATCTGGTTTAGTGAGAACTATTGGTGATCAATGGATGGTTGGACAGGATGATCTTGTAGGTCTTTTCCAACCTTGGTGATTCTGTGATTCTGTGATTCTGTGGCTGTCGTAACCAAACAGGAAAAATAAATAAATAAATAAATAAATAAATAAATAAATAAAAATGAAGTAAATATTTGATTTGATAGATGACATTTTGATGTTTATTTCCAGGAGGTTCCAGATATTTTAGGTTCCTGTCTATTAAAAAATACAGGCAAATAAAAATAAAAGAAAAAATCAAAAGAAAGCAATAATTGTGGGGCTAGGGGTGAGGGGGGAAAAAGAGAAAAAATGAAAACTGCAAAAACTTTCAAGTTCGTACATATTCTATCAGTACAATAGGTTGGGGTTGGGTAGGGTTAGGGTTAGGGTCAGGGTAAGGTTAAGGTTAAGGGTTAGTTTTAGGAATAGGATAAGGGTATGGGATAGTGTTAGGGTTAAGGTTAAGTTAGGGTTAGGTTTAGGGTAAGGTTAGTTTTAGGGTTAGGATTAGGGCTAGGGCTAAGGTAAGTATTAGGGTTAGAGTTAGTTTTTGAATTAGGGTTAGGGTTAGTGTCAGGGTTAGGATATAGGTTAGGGTAGGGTTAGGGTATAGGTTAGGGTAGGGTTAGGTTTTGGGTTAGGGTTAGGGTTAGTTTTAGGTTTAGGGTTAGGGTAAGTTTAGGGTAATGGTAAGGTTAAGGGTTAGGGTTATTTATAGGATAATGGTAAGGGATAGGATTAGGGTTAAGGTTAGGTTAGTGTATAAGTTAGGGTAGGGTTAAGTTTTGGGTTAGTGTTAGGGTTAGTTTTAGACTTAGGGTTAGGGTAGGGTTAAAAGTTACAGTTAGGGTTAGGGTTATGTTTAGTTTTAGGCTTAGGTTTAGAGCTAGTTTTAGGGATATGGTTAGGGTTACATTTAGTGTTAAGGTTAGGGTTAAAGTTAGTGTTAAGGGTTGGTGTTAGGGTTAGATTTAGGGTTATGGTTATGGTTCGGTTTAGGGTTATTTTTATTGTAAGTGTAAAGGTAAGATTTATTATTAGTGGTAGGGTTATGGTTAGGGTTTGGGTCATGGTTAGTGTTCAGGTTGGGTTAGGTCTAGTGTTAGGATTTGTTAGAGTTAGGGTTAGGATTAGGTTTACAGTTAGATTAGAGTTATGGTAAGGGTAAGGGTTTAGGGTTATGATTATGGTTAGGTTTAGGGTTAGTGTTAGGTTTTGGGTTATGGTTAGTGTTAGGGGTCATGTTAGGTTTAGGTTTAGGGTTAGGGTAAGTGTTAAAGCTAGTTTTAGGAAAATGGTTAGTGTTAGGGGTCGTGTTAGGTTTAGGTTTAGGTTTAGGGTTAGGGTAAGTGTTAAAGCTAGTTTTAGGAAAATGGTTAGTGTTAGGGGTCGTGTTAGGTTTAGGTTTACAGCTAGTTTTAGGGATATGGTTAGTGTTAAGGGTTGGTGTTTGTTTTAGGGTTAAGGTTAATGTTAGGGTTAACTTTAGGTTTAGGGTTAAGGTAACAGTTAGGGTTAGTATTTCATTCAAGGTTAAGTTTAGCTGTAGTTTTAAAGTGTCCTGCTGGGCCAGGGAATTTACTGGTCCTCTCTTCTCTGCCCTCCTCAGGGCCTATTTGGAATAGCCTGTTTAGTTCTTGGGCTTGAATACAAGAAAGACAGGGTTCTGTTGGAGGGTGTCTAGAGGAGGGCCACAGATGATTAGACGGCTGGAGTACCTCTGTTACGAAGATAGTATGAGGGAGCTGGGCTTGTTCAGCCTGGAGAAAAGAAGGCTGCGGGGTAACCTTATTGCAGCTTTCCAGGAAGCTTACAAACAGGAGAGGAGCCAGCTCTTTGAAAGGGTGGATAATAGCAAGACAAGAGGAAATAGTTTTAAGTTGAAGGTGGGAAGATTTAGGCCACGTTCAAGGGGGAAGATTTTTACTTAGAGAGTGGTGAGGTCCTGGAACAGGCTGCCCAGAGAGGTTGTGGATGTTCTCTCCTTGGAGGTCTTCAAAGCCAGGTTGGATGGGGAGCCTGGTCTAGTACTGAATGTGAAGGTTGATGGTCCTTCCTGCAGTGGGGGGTTGGAGCCTGATGATGCTTGAGGTCCCTTCCAACCCAAGCCATTCTATTATTCTATGATTCTTTGATTCTATGATTCTATGATATTTCTCTCTTTTTTTTTTCTTTTTTTTTTTTTTTTTTTTTTTTTAAGATGAATTTTAATGAATATTTGTGCTGTCAAATAAACATAAAAAAATAAATAATAATCTTAGATCTGTTCCAAAAATGTCTAGCTCTCCTCACTTAAATGAGTGGCTGAGTATATAACACATAATTAGATCCCATATTCGAAAGCCATGCTTAGATAACTGTATGGAACCATGGTCACACTGAATGCAATCTGCACACTGCTGGTTACATACATAGGCACTAAAAGATCACACTGGTGGTTTAGGACCAAGTATATAGTAAAGTAAAATGCTGGAAGAATTCATGCTGTCTTTTCTTCTTTTAAATCTTTCTATTTATTGTGTTTTTCATTTAACTGTACTGACTTCTCCTAAATTCATCATTCTTAAGTGCAGAATTTTTTCTTTTTAGTTTTCATCATCATTCTGACCAATGACATAACAATTTTCATTAGATAACATCAGCAAGAGATGTTGGACACCAAGGCAGAATAAGAACAGGCATACAGAGAGTGTCAGTGCTACCTTAGTGATTAAAAAACTTGATTGTAATGCAAAAATAAAAATAAAATATAAATAATAATACTTATTATTATTATTATTATTATTATTATTATTTTAAATAGTGATTTGATAGAGCTTTGGAACTTATTCTAGTAACAGATGCTTGACAAGGCGGGAAGGAACAGAGTCACTGGGAATTCAGTGATGAGTAATGAAGGACTTTCACAAAATCCACCCTGGTTCACCTAACATCCAACCCAAACCTCCCCTACTGCAACTTGAGGCCATTACTGCTCATCCTATTGCTTATTATGTGGGAGAAGAGGCCAAACCCCACCTTGCCACAATGTTTTTTCATGCAATTGTTGAGAGCAATAAGACCTACCCTGAGCCTCCTCGAGAATGAATAATTCCATTTCCCTCAGCTGCTCCCTATAAGAGTTGTACTTCAGATCTTTCACAACTTCATTGCCCTTCTCTGGATAACACACTCTGTGGCCTCAGTGTCTTTCTGAAGGGCAAAAACTGAATACAGTACTCAAGGTACAGCCTCACCAGAGCCAACTACAGGTAAATGATCACCTTCCTGCTCCTGCTGGCAATGCTATTTCTGATACAAGCCAGGATACCACTGACCTTCTTCATATTAAAGATGATTTCACTTTAAACAAAAGGGACATTTGCCTTTGACTTCAAAAGACAGTTTCCAGCTCTGACAATTTTCTTGTAGACACACACCCAGCAATCTAATAAACCACACAAGTGCACTATTATCTCCAGCTATTTCATGTCTTTCTACTCAGACCAGATTGAATATTTATAAAGGAATTCTGTTAATTACAAAGGATGGGCTTGTGTTTCTCATGTAAAATACTTCATAATTTAGGTTGAAGAGATCATCAGTATGACTGACTGCAGAGACAGAAAGGGAACTAGGATGCATAGCAGGAATCAGAACACGCCATATGCTTTTTGTTTGTTATGTGTTGAGTTTTTCTGTACAGTTTGTGTGTCAGATCAGTAGTTACATGTTAGAAAGCAGTAAGTGACTGATTTCATGATTACCAGCAATAAAAACATGTCCAGCAGACAGGATGTGTTGTCAATGGCATTATCACTGGAAGCCTTTTACTTTCTATTTATTACTAATTAAATCACAATCAAAACAGAGGCAAATTTAACATATAGCTGATAATAGGAATGTATGTGGCTTTGTGTGTACATGGACATGTGTTTAAAGCATTAACAGAATATAAGGAGAAAGGTATGAGATAGTGGCAATTTCATAATACATTATTTATCATGAGGTAATTTTTGTATATCAAAAATAATCAGTGAAAAGTTTCATTTATTTAAGAAAGAACAATAAAAAATGTATTCACAATCCATTTATAGTATGTGTTTTAACTTTATTTTAATTAGATTTCATTCAAGTCTTGGTCATTCAAGTCTTTTGCTTGAGTTCAGAAGACAATGTGACATTGCTAGTAATGTATGCAGCAGTATGCTAAGAAAAAAACTAATGTGAAATCTTGCCATGGCACAGTCATTTGTACATATTTGCATTATCTACACTGTTTGCAAATGGCATGAAGCAGAGCTAAACCTAACTGAATTATCCCTTAATGATACGTTTTCTCAGGAAGCTTGTTGAGCATCTAATTGAGCTTACCGAAGCTCTCCTTCTGCTTTCCATTCTCCATCTACTTTAGATGTAGAAGTTTCCCCAAATCACTTATAACAAATTTATCTTGTGTTTATTTCTGAAAGAAGAATAATTTCACCTTGAATTTGTTGCTGTCCAGAATCCCAGCCTACCTGACCTGACTGAAACCACATAGCCACATCCTTCCTTCAGTTGATATGAATTACAGTGTCTTTACTTCAGGGAAGCAAAGCACAGGCTCTAGGCTGGAGTTTTCCGTGCTGCCTAGCACTGCAAAGTTTTCTTGTTAGCTCCTGCCCTCTTCCTAACTTAGAAGTAGGGAGGGAAAGTTATTTGGAAAGATATGAGAAGTCTTTTTTCTTTTGCAATATTTGTAATCCCGCAGACTTCTTTGCAGAATAAAGCCAGTATGATGTGTAATAATGTGAATGTTTTCTGCTGTAGGAGATGTAAATTGTTACCCGTTCTGTTTTTACTCTGATATGTTGAAGTCCATCAGTTAAAGAAGCTGAAAATCATTAGCTGTATAAACAAAGCTCTGTCTTCTTGTCTGTTCTACCTCAGAGGCTGGTGCTCCTTCTGCATCATTCCAGTCTTTCTTGGTTTGATATGAAGGCATAGACTCAGAAGGATATGATTTGACCATGATGCCATCAATGACAGAGAGCATATTTCTTTCTTAACGGTTCTGATGTTGTAGCATATTCATCTTTCAATTCCAGCTTTCACTGCTGTGCTGACTAGAAAGACAGTGCAAAAAAATTAAAGAAAAAAAAAAAAAGTTTAGAATGCAATACCCATCAAAAGAAATCAAAGTTAATCCAAATAAAATCCACAATAAAACCATTAATACAATGATTTATAGAAAATAAATAATTAAATAAATCTATTTTCTCTCTTAAGGTTAACGTTTTAAGTCCAGAATTTATTTAAACGAATATATAACTTTGTTCATAGAGTTGAAAGAGAAAGATGAAATATTTTATCTACTGTGAGATTCTACTGACTGCAACCTTATATTAAACATAGCAGGATCAGTGAGCTTTGAATATGTGATACTAAGTTAGTTTCCCTGTCCAGATTTTTTGCACTGCTGAATCACTTAGTTCAGTTCTGCTTTTACCTGTGAGTCAATAGATGGGTGGTGATAGTAGGTGGATAGGTAATATGTTTGTATGTTTGATTTTTTGTTTTTATATTACCTGAGCTGCTATTGGAAATTGCATTTAAATATCAGCCAGCCATGCATGTGCAATGTTATTGCTTCTAGTTGAGCCATCTTTGAGGGTGGTGTCTATTCATAAATATTATAGCAATATCTCAGACCTGCCAAGACCTGCCTTACATTAAGGCAATATTTGCACTGCCTTTCAGTGATCAATTTTCTGCCTTTTTCAGAGGTAGAAAAAGGAAGGTACTATTCACAAACTCTCAGGCATAGAAAAATATCTAGTACTGACATCCTACTAAAAATATATTCTTAACTTCATTTCTTCCAAATCTTTGCCTTTCTGAAGATCTGACTGCCTAGGGCTGTGACACTTGTACAGTGACTGAACAGATGCCATGAACTGAGGGGATAGATTCATACCCCAAATCCTTAGATCTGGGATGAAGGAAGTGAATCATGAAATGGGATGGAATTCATTGCAGCAGTAAAATAATACTGCTCGAGGATGATAATAGCACAGTAGAGGAGAAGAGTTGGCAATGTACCACTTGCAGGACTGAGCTATGTACCTCAAGGTGACTCTATTTTGTTGTCAGTCAAGTCACATTTGTGTAAATCTTGTCATCTACAAATCTGTAATCAAGTTGATAGTTATCACATTTGCTAAATCATCTTATTAATCTCCATATTGGTTAATGGTTAAGCACTGCTGAAATTCATTTCTTTGGTCTACCTCATACTATTGATAAATGTGAGGTCTCTACTAAACATAACCAAGTGAAATATATTTGTTATTTTCTGCAATAACATGAATGCTGAGCCCAAATAGAGTTCTTGTGCCCCCAAGGGGCTCACACTCTTCTTTCCTGGAAGGTGAACCCAAAGCTACAGCCATGCCATTCCAGAGCTGTTTGCCAGAGCCTTGGAGGTAGAATGACAATGCAAGAGCATACTGGTATGCTTATGTTTAGGGGAGTTGCTTGGTATGATCAGTCATAGAATCATAGAATCATAGAATTACTCAGGTTGGAAAAGACCTTGAAGATCATCAAGTCCAACCGCAGCCTAACCAGTAGCCTATCTCTTTAAAAACAACCACGAAACAATACCACAACAACAAACCTCTGCTAAATCATATCCCTGAGTACCACATCCAAACGGCTCTTAAACACATCCAGGGATGGCGATTCAACCACCTCCTTGGGGAGGTGGTCACTACTCTTTCCATTCTGTCCAGATAATTTTATTATTTATTTATTTATTTGTTTATTTATTTATTTTAAAGAGAAACATGGGATAAGGAGGAAAATCTAGCAATCTTGAAGCATTCAGCAAACAGTGTAGGTTGGCCCAAAACAATGATTTGCAACTCCTACTACTTTCCCCCTCTGAACTAGATTCCAGGGCACGGCTGTGTATGAAGCTGTAAACTCTGAGGTATGATGTGAAAAGTCTGAGAACTGATTTCCCTTCCCATGCTGGTGTGTGCTGGAGAGAGGAAGAGACAAGGAATCCTAATATAGTTGATGTCTGCAGAGCCAGCTTGCAGAGCACTGGCCCTGCAGATAGCACCAATGAGGAAGTCACTAATGGCTTTCCTGGAGCATTCTTCTCAGCTTCAGCAGCTAAATTCTGCCTTTGTGACATTGAGTAGGACAGCTGAGAAAACTTACTGCAGTCTTGAACACACAGAAATCTTCCAATGTTGCTTAAGGCCACTTCAGCACTTGGGACAATTTTGTTTCTGCCTAAGATAAGCTGCAAAGTAATAATTGTATTTCTGTTTTCCAGATATTGCTTTCTTCTGAAGTGTCTCACTTATATTTAGGTCTTCTGTGTGTGACAACACTGATTCCGAGTTTTTGAGATCCCACTACAAATCAGTGTACCAGGATCTTCTTCCTTAAAAAATCTTCCCACAAATTTACAGGCATTGAAAAGGTGTGAGATGTTTACATGCTTACTGACATTTAAAAAAGCAAACATCTGCATGAGTAATTGAGAAGATAGCATATCATTACCTACTCTTAGAAAATAACCTTTTTTTACAGTCAGTATTTACCAGTGAATAAATAACATACACTTGGCCAAACCATCTGACTGAAGGCCAAATTAATGTTGAGAATTCACTTGGTTATATTTTATAATGACAGACAGTTTAAATGTAAAATATGTGATTTGAAAGTTAGAACAAAATATTAAGGGAAGACTTCATTATATCAAAAAGCTCTTACCAAAGCATCATTCAGTCTTTCTGATACGCAGTGAGCATGAAATATATATATTTTTTCCCATAATTAAATTATTTGATTCAAAAACCTGTTCTGCATTTCAGTCCCAGAGATGTTTGACCTTGGCTTTCTGGTAAGTCTGCTCTGCATCCTGTGTGGTATCTGGTTTGGTAATATGCTAGATATGTATTGAAATAATAACCCTCAGTAAGTTTGCAGACGACACCAAGTTGGGAGAGAGTGTTGATATGTCTGAGGGGAGAAAGGCATTTCAGAGGGACCTGGATAGACAGGATCGATGGGCCAAGGCTTACGGCATGAGTTTCAAGTATCGGGTCCTGCATTTTGGTCACAACAACCCCAGGCAACCCTACAGACTTGGGGAGGTATGGTTGGAAAGCTGCCTGTTGGAAAGGGACCTTGGTGTACCAATGGACAGTCAGCTGAATATGAGCCAGGAAGCAGTGTGCCCAGGTGGCCAAGAAGGTCAATATCATCCTGGTTTGTATCAGGGATGGTGTGGTGAGCAGGACTAGGGAAGTCATCATGCCCCTGTACTCGTCACTGGTGAGGCCTCACCTGAAAAACTGTGTTCAGTTTTGGGATCCTCAGTACAGAAAGGACATGGAGATACTGGAGTAGGTCGAAAGAAGGGCAACAAGGCTGGGGAAGGGCTTGGAGAATATGCCCTATGAGGAGAGGCTGAAGGAACTGGGTCTGTTTAGTCTGGGGAAGAGGAGGCTGAGGGGAGACTTTATTGCTCTCTTCCAATATCTGAAAGGTACTGACAGTGAGAGCAGGATTGGTCAGTTCTCACTGGTGACAGGTGACAGAATCAGGGCAAATGGCCTCAATTTGCACCAGTGAGGTTTAGGTTGGATATCAGGAAACACTTCTTTACAGAAAGGTTTGTTAAGTACTGGAATAGGCTGCCCCAGGAGGTGGTTGTGTCACCATCCCTGGATGTGTTTAAAAACACTTTGGATGTGATGCTCAGGGACATGATTTAGTAGAAGGCTGTTAGTTAGGATAGTATGGTTGGGTCATGATTGGAATTGATGATCTTTTCCAATCTGAGTGATTCTATGATTCTATATCATGTCGATAGAAATACACTCTGGATGAGAATGCATGACTGCACATGGCTTTCACTATATTCATGCATCTAATTTAAGTACTAATATGAATTGTACATTTATGAGACAGGAATGACTTAGGCTTTTGACCCAATAGTTGGCCTTGAAGGGCTTTTACTGTGATTTTCATGACTAACTTTTCCAACATTTTGTTATATTATAAAAGTCTGTGTTTTGCAAAAGACACTGCATGGCAAGGCCTGTTTTTGAGACTGAATTTCCAGATACAGGAGGGAAATGAAGGATTTACACAAAATGGAAGCAGTCATGGACAAATTCCAAAAGCAGAAATTAATAGTGATGACTCTCTACTTTCTGTTCATTTTTAAACCTGCTGATGTAAGGAGGAAATGGAAAGGCTTCTGGATAACTGTGTTCCATTTATTTACTCAATAGCCAGCTTCATGGTACCACATGTCAGCTGCTCTATTTTCCACTCCTAGATATTTAACTTCTATGACCACAGATGGTTGATTGCAGCTCCAGTGATGCTGAAGTGTTCAGTCGAATCAGCTTATGAAGAAACTGGTATCTTCTGGAGAATGGTGGTCCCCTCATGATTGTAATACCTTTCCTACCATCATAATTTAATGCACTTTATTTTAGTAATTTTAATCATTCAGTTCCAACAACAAAATTCTAAAACAGCACAAAGGAGTAATTTACAGTATTTGTTCTTTACAGCTGTCCTCCATGATACATTAACTAGTACACATAAGTTTTCTATGACTATTCTTGCTTTGATTCATGGCTTATTAATCTATGATTTCATTCAAGAGTACTGCCAGGAGGCTTAAAGAGCTTTTAAATCCTGACTGGTTGCTTGTTAATCAAGCTGCCCATTATCTATGCAAAACTGTTCTTGGCACTAGACTTCAAACAAATCAAGGTGTAGTACCATTACATTTTTTATGAGGTGCATAAGTATGCAGGAAGATCTCCAGAAACAATTCTGTGTCTGATCAAGAATGTTATCCTGAAGCTGATTTTCAATAGTGTTTTAACAAGTGAAACAAATTTAAGAAGTCCTAGAATCTAGAGCAAGGTCATTAATGATTATTTAATATTATTTAACTTGTTTAATATTCTTATTTAATTTAATATCTGAATATTAAAAAAAAAATAAATGTTACATAGCATACTAGCTATTAACAGTCTGCCTTCAAGACATGAAGGTTTCTGTTGTTTAAGCACTTGAGGTCTTTGATATATCTGAATAAGCTCTGTCACACTGGAACCTCAAGTTTTGAGTAGTTCACTGCTAGAAAGAACCTCAAGGTGTTTGTTTGTAATTCTTTGACAATAGTATTTACCAGGCAAAATGCTTTTATATTGACAAGACCCCAGTTTGCAAGACATATTACACTGAAATATGTTTGACAAGCTTTGTAAACAGATAAAAAATGGCTCTTGCAAGTGTCAAGAGGAAGAAAAATTAAAAGGAAAAGTGTTACTGTATTCCATGACAGGGAAAAACAACCATGCATCTATTACATAGGATAGATGGTAAGACTAAACACATGCTATTTAGTTATCTATTATGGAGAGATGCCCTAAGAAGGAGTAAATCCTTTCTTCCTAATATGGTCAATGAAAAGAGTCAAAGCAATCTACTTCAACTTCTTGTAGACACTAAATCTAGACAAGTTGCCCAGATGTATATATTCACATTTTCAGCTGCACATATATATCGTCAAAGAAGAGGAATCCCATCCATAAGACTGCATATAGTTTGAGACTTGCTACTTAAAGCAAGATCAGATATAGTTACAAGTTACAGCTCCAAAAGTAATGCATTCTCTTTTATTATGCTGGCCTACGATGCCAAAGGTGGATGTTGGTGGCATGACAGTGGAGATTGAACTTTTCTGCCAGTACTCTATTGCACTCCTTCACTGTGTGACAGATGGCAGCAGAGGAGCAGTCTGATACAGCGGCATCTGTGTGTAGGAAGCAAAGGCATGTCACTGAATTCCTCCATGCGGAAAAAAAGTGGCAAAGTTTGGCCTTCATTGATGCTTTGCTGAATGTTTATGGAAATCGTTCAGATAATGTTAGTGTGATGAGGGTGTTACCAGCATTGGTACTGTTATATCAGCTGTGAAAAAGTGGATCACCTCCACTGGTGCAGATTTTTAAAAATGCAGCATCCAGTCTCTTGTTCTTCACTGGTGAAAATGCATTGCAATTAGTGGTGACTGTGTTGAAAAATATTTTCCTGTAGTTGAGAATTTGACTTATTAAAAGGTGTTACTGGACTCTTCATATCTGTTGCTGTTTCCATGGAAACACCTAAAGAATGGAGTCAGACATTTTCAAATGAGATTGAAGGATCTCAGTAGATTCCTAGATTTTATCACAGTGTTATAGTTATAGTCTTAAGTTGCCCGATTGCATTATGGCATTTTCAAAGGATCCTAAGTAAATGCAGTAGAAGAGAGCAGCAGAAGACATTGCTAGTCAGTGTTTGACCACTGAAGTTGTAAGTTCTACCACTTAAAAAGAACTCAATAGGAAAAAAAAAACAAAAAAACGACTTTGCACCAAGTTTCAGTTAAATCCTACCCAAACTGTGGTCATTTGTTCATGAACCCTCAAAGTTTTGGAATTTTACTTTCAACAAAGTGAAAGACTTAAGACCTTTTGAGTGTATTTCTTCATATGAATGAAACAGTCCCTTGAAGCCAACAAAAAATATGTTTAAATACAGATTCAGTAGAACATTTCACTCAATTTTGCAATCAAGAATTTTACTATTTAAGATACATTCTCATAGAAAATTTCAAAGGATTTAGAACTGCAAATACTCTGTTGGACTCTGGCCCTCATGTTTATTGTCTTTGTAATATATTAAATATTTTAGGCATAAGCATGATAAATGTTAACCTGCTGAACTAAAATGGGAAACAAGACTGCAAATCTATCTGATTCTGCCTCAAGAAGGGTCAGCTTAAAAAGAAAAGCAGACATCTATGAGACCGGTACAATCTGATGCTCTTCAAAAGTAAAATATTTGCTCATATTTGCTCTTCTGAAGTGATGCTTAAACCCAAGATATCTGCTGCTGGAATTTCTCTGTATTTGGAGGGAGTAAAATTCAAAGTAATGAAGTTTTATAAATGTGATTTCCTACTAACAGGAAAAATTCCAGCAGGGGTCAAGGCAGACAATGTTTCCAGGAGTGTGAATTCTTGAATAATAGTATTATAGAATCATAGAGTGGCTCAGGACTGTGAGCTCATTCAAGATCATCTAGTTCCAACCCCATGCTGTGGGCTGTTCCACCCACCAGCTCAGGCTGCCCAGAGATTCATTCAACCTAGTCTTGCACAATCCAGGGATGGGGCATACACAGTTTCTCTAGGCAGCCTATGACAGTGCCTCACCACTCTCTGAGTAAATACTTTCCTCCTAACGTCTAACTTCAGTTTCTTCTCTTTTAGTCTAAAGCCATTCATCCTTGTCCTATGAATTTCAGACTGTTTAAAAAGTTGGTCCCCTTCCTGCTTGTAAGCCCCCTTCAAGTACTGAAAGGCTGCAGTGAGGTCTGCCTGGATCTTTCTCTTCTCTGAGCTAAACAAGCCCAGTTCTCTCAACTTTTCCTCATAGGGGAGGTGCTCCAGCCCTCTAATCATCTTCATGGCCTCCTCTGAACCTACTCTAACAGCTTCAAAAGAAGACAAGTAGCTTTCAGTAAGGTTAGGTGAACCAAGAGTTCTGTTAGAAACTGTAGAACTTAAGCATCTGAATCCTTCTTGTCTTTTATATGAAATCCAACTTTCTAGTAGTATATTATACAGGTATCTAGGTTGTGTGTTAGAGTTAACATGCAGGGAATGGGAGGAGGAAAATCATCCAGAGGGCCTCAGATTAAAGCCTGATTTGTCATGACATAGTCAACTTATCAGAGATCACTGACTCAATTTTTAAAACATGCAGACAGGCTTTCTGGCTCCCACATACATATTTCTAAGTGAATGAAGTCAATACTTAAGAATTTTCAATGAGTCACTCCCCAGTTAAATATTCTTCCTTGGTACTGGGCTGATTCATAAGTGGGTGATCAGGACTTCAGTATCTTAAAGACAGTCCATGTGTCTTCTAGGTCATCAGTTTAAAAAGACTGATTTAAATAAGCTCATTAAATCTGTTTTAAAGGATTAGAAACAGTTTTGGCTCACAGTTGTAACTGCTGACCAAACTATAGGTTACTTAAAAGAGCTCTGAGTCATCACCTGTTTGATTCTGCTTCATCTGACCGCTTTTATAAGAGTAATCTATATAGACATGCACCAACATATGTTCCCCTGCCAGAAAATTTATAGTTTATCTAGGGGACTAACGCTACATGTCATGTTCCAGAACTTTTCTGAATTGATTACCATCAAAAATCTGTAAAAGCAACCTCTTTAAGTGTATGCTTGCTACCCTTATCATTGCTGTAAAGTTATATGATCTTTCATAACACTGTTTTTACCAGCTTGTCTGGCTGTCACAAACTCTTTCTAAGAAGTCCAGAAAAGATCACTAAGAAGCAACCTCAGTGTCAGTATGTTTATATCTACTTTACAAGAAGAGTGTAGGGTCTAGAATTCAAATGTAGCTAAAATCAAATAAATGTTCTAAGTTCATAACCTCCTGATACATACAAAAAGCTGCATATTACAGTTTTATAGGTTACACAAATAGAGAGTGGAATTGTTAAGTGGGAAGAAAAATCCAGAGACAACTGTCAGGTTGTGGGTTGGCAGATGAAAACTTTCAAGCCACTGAGGACCAGTGGTCAGATCATGAAAAGACAGATAGATGGACTTAGTGTCTATGCCATGACCCTCTGCATGACTAGAAGGGAACAGGATAGGATAAGATGGAGAACGGAACAGAGGAGAGGAGAGGAGAGGAGAGGAGAGGAGAGGAGAGGAGAGGAGAGGAGAGGAGAGGAGAGGAGAGGAGAGGAGAGGAGAGGAGAGGAGAGGAGAGGAGAGGAGAGGAGAGGAGAGGAGAGGAGAGGAGAGGAGAGGAGAGGAGAGGAGAGGAGAGGAGAGGAGAGGAGAGGAGAGGAGAGGAGAGGAGAGGAGAGGAGAGGAGAGGAGAGGAGAGGAGAGGAGAGGAGAGGAGAGGAGAGGAGAGGAGAGGAGAGGAGAGGAGAGGAGAGGAGAGGAGAGGAGAGGAGAGGAGAGGAGAGGAGAGGAGAGGAGAGGAGAGGAGAGGAGAGGAGAGGAGAGGAGAGGAGAGGAGAGGAGAGGAGAGGAGAGGAGAGTTGGAAGGGACTTACAAAAATCAACAAGTTAAACTGCTTGACCACTTCAGGTCTAACCATAAATTAATGCAATTTATTGAGGATGTTGTCCAAATGCCTCTTGAACGTTAACAGGCATGGAGTCACCCTACTAGGTAGCCTATTCCAGTGTTTGAACACCATCACAGTAATGAAATTTTACCTGATGTCCAGTCTGATTCACCCCAGCATGCTTTTGTGACTTTCCCACATGTCCTGGCCTTGGTTCCCAAGTAAAAGAGACCAGAATCTCACTCTATGCTTCCTCTCATCAGAAGATGGTAGGGCAAAAGACTTCCTTGGGCAGAAAAAAACTAATCCACATGGACTAAGGTACTAGCATAACCACAATTTATGAATTCTGCTGCACTGTACAGATATGGCCTCAACTTCCATGCCATATGTCTTATATAAAAGGTACCTCAGTTAACAGCAAGATTTCCTGCTTGTATACAGCTTTCTGTTTTCTCAGTCTTATTTTTTACAACATTGCAAGCTTAGAAAAATATATACTATTTTAATCAAATGGCTTGTGAAGTTTTCCACAAAGCTTAAGCAGGTTTTAATGCTGCCATTATAAATCAGTTTCCTGAATAAATTATTTGCTGTTTTCCACAAGCAATCTCTCTTGTTTTGCTGGAGATCTTTTGATCTATATATCTCTCTTCCAGTTCACTACACCAAAGCCAATGATTCCAGAAGAGATAGCAGTGTCCACATACTCTGCAGGTCCTATTTACTAAATAAGGAACAAAGAGCAGAGGAAATTTTGCCAAATCTGAATCTGTCTGGCTTCTGATCATAAACAAGTTTGTAAAACTCAAGAAAACTCCCTCAGCTCTGGGGAGAAGATCCTGAAGCACTAATATGAGATACTGTTTCTGATCTCACATGAAAAACATGCTCTCTGTAGAGGACTGCAGGTATAGATTTTGGATTCAAGAGGTATATAAAGTAAATTTTGGACAAATTGCATACAGGCAGCTTTTAACTCCAGTCTAGAACACTCACCTATAACTGAAGGAAAGGTGCCACTTTTATGGTCCTACAAATTTTAAATGACTTTTAATGACACAGGAAGCTGTGGATTCTGCAAAAGACAGTGTTACCTACACAAAATAAATATCCTCTGTTCTCTCTTTACAGTACTGTGGCATGAGATGATACATAAATTATTAGAAATAACATTTCTTATTATTTAGTAATATTTGGAGACTTTGCAGACATTTGTAAAGGCATCTGTGTATAGGAGGATCTTGAGAAGACGAACCATAAGGGTTTGAAAGCTCAGATTCAATAACCTCCTTTGCTTGTAGGAGTGCCAGATTTAGTTTTCCCCTCCTAGGAATGAAAATAAAAGGAAAATTAGTTCTATTCTGTATTCTGATGTGAGTGCTTCTCTCCCTTTTTTTTTTTTTTTTTTTTTTTTTTACTGAACCTGCTACCCCATGAGTATCAGAGTATCAAAGATTTTTTGGGCCAGACATAAGGAGTGAGTAAGCCCCCTTTTTTTTTCCTAAGAAGGCGAATATGATGCTACTGCACCAGAGAGGGGAAGCATGATTGTAGCCCCTGCTAAGTAGACTGTTTTGTGTTTATATTAATCAAAACCCAGATAAGGCTTGTAGCTTATGCTGTAAGCATTAGCTCATGCTATAGCACTAGCTATAAGCAGTCATGGAATTGTATGGTGCACAATATACATTACTGTTCCTTGTGAGATTCAGAACCATTTGTATCCTGCAGTCCTACTCACACAGTATAAAAACCCTGAGCACACACTGAATTTTTACAATAAATTTGTGGTCACTTTGGAAAAAGCAGTTATGTTGACCATTTGTTGCTGTGATTTGAGAACTCATTTCTCACTTGGAAGCAAAGCAGATGGGAATATGAAGAGAAAACTGAAGCACCTCATTAAAGAAGCACTCTGAGATGCATTATCTGCAACAAAGCCAGCAAATGCGTAGACCATCTAATTAAGCTGCTATAATTGCTGCTGCCTTCTTATTCACTCATACTTCTGCAAATGTGAAAGGCTTATTTATCATCTTTATGGTCTCCAACTTCATGAGCTGAAGTGTGACTGACAGTCATCTGGGACTGGTTCTGTGTATTATGTTCCCGTTCTGTATCTTACTATTGCTTACAGCAATGCAAAACTAAGGATAGAACAATGAGTCATGACAAGCAGATCCTGCCAGCCATTCCTTACCTGAACCTTGACTGTGTGTTGTACCACCTCTAATAAGACCGGTGTTCGGATAGAGTAATTTGCTTAGGAAAGAAGTTGTTTCTAGACAATATTTTAACTATTTAGGCTGCTTCCCAGGGGAAAACAATATCCCACTTTAGTCTGTACGTGTACCCATTGTACCTTCTGTCCAGTTTCAGCCAAATCTGTAAAGGTTTCACAGTTCCTGCAAGTTTCATGAATACAGATAACTGCTTTAAAAAAAGCATTTCCTTGCATCCCTTGGAACAGATTAATTCTGAGTGCAGACAGTCTTAGACAACCAGAAATCTTACCTTTGCACACAAGCTAAAGCAAGCCATGCCATGCTTCAGTAATTTTTCCACTCTGGTAAAGGACTGTTAACCTGCTTTTTCCTAAAGCCCTGTCCAAACTAAAGAAAGGAAATGCTATTAAATTATTTTAATATACTTCGTGGCTAACGTTGGCCTTAGAAGTGTTTGAAGTTGTAAGAGGAGTCATAAACAGGAGCTAACAGATTAGAAATATGTCTTATTTTCCTAATCTAGACAAAGCCTAAATACGTGGTATTTCATACTGTACAGTGGCCAGTTGAAAACCTGTGGTTTTACACCAATCCTAAAGCCTAGGTATGACCATTTCTAGCCTAACTACACTGAAAGCAACTAGTGGAAGCTTCTTTCATTATATGAATGATTTGAGTGGCAGTATAGTCTATGTCTACATCAAAAGATATGAGCATTTTGCACCAAAAATATGTTTGTCAGACCTGTTACCACTGAGTCATCCAGACTATTGTAACTCTACATCACTAATGTCTGTCAAAGCTGTCTGTTTGGAAAGACAGTGCTTCTGAGAAATATTACACAATTTTCTCAAATGGTGAAAATCAACTGAGCTCTCAGAGAGCTATGCACAATCCAAGTTGCAGTTCTAGTCTCCAGCAAATTTTAAATCATTTCCTTCTTCCATGCATATGCCAGAACTTCAGGTCCCAGCAATCAAATCAGTATTTGTTTGTGTGGTGTTGGAGCTCAGAAGCAGTTTTCTGTTCCAGCACAGCAAAACAGCAACTCTGTATGTTGCTAGCTAATCCTCAGTTAGCCTAGAACATGAATGAATAAGCATTTAGCCTGACTCTAGACTTCTCAAATATGCATACAATAAATAATTTGTGATTTCTCCACTAAGATGAAAATTGTTTGGATGCCTATTCAGAATGAAATTCCATTTGTTCCTCTGCTTCATCTATAAAGTCAGTACATTACAAAGGTGACCAAGTATAAGTGTCTACTCTGGACTAAATGTGTTTTTCAACTCAAGGACTGTTTACTCTGTCTACTAAAGGATCTAAGACACTCATATTGCATTAGATCACGACCACTAGATACACTTGGACATGGGTGCCTGAATCTGACTTATTATCTTCAAGATAAATTTAAAAAAAAAATGTGCTCATTGCACTGACAAAAGTGAGAGACTCTCCTTGGAAGGAGAAAGATTTCACAGAATCACAGAATTATAGGGGTTGGAAGGGACCTCCAGAGATCATCGAGTCCAACCCCCCAGCCAAAGCAGGCTCCCTACACCACGTCACACAGGTAGGTATCCAGGCGGGTCTTGAATATCTCCAGAGAAGGAGACTCCACCACCTACCTGGGAAGCCTGTTCCAGTGCTCCGTCACCCTCACTGTAAAGAAGTTCTTGTGCACATTTGTGCGGAACTTCCTATGCTGAAGTTTCAGCCCATTCCCCTAGTCCTGTCCCCACTCACTACTGAAAAGAGACCAGCCGCGCCACTATGGCTCCCACACTTCAGGTATTTATAAATCTGAATCAAGTCCCCTCTCAGCCTTCTTTTCTCAAGGCTATTTGATTGTCTCTATTACATTTCCAGCTACAGACTTGAAAAAGAAGATTGAAATGCTTGATGGGACAAGAGTAATAGTGAGAGAATTTACAGAATATGGTTAGCAACAGAGAACTCCTTGGTTTGCTCTTTGAGAACCACTGAGGAAGTGTAAAAAAAATGTTACTGTTCTGCACAGAGGAAAATAGGAAATAATTATTAATACACAGCAGAAGTTCAAGGGAGTTATCTCATGAAGGAGCAGAAACAAACTAGGAAGCACTGATTAATGTGGGTTATTCTACAATGCTCTGTAGTATTCTGAGATTGAGGCCATAAGTCCAAGGGCAACTGGGATGTATTTGATATAGTAGTCATAGAACTGGAATGGAGGGGATTAAATTACATGCAGAATAAAGCAACAAGGCTATGTGGTAGTCTGCTGCTAGTGGTCTATCCTGTCCTTTCTGAATGTGATAGTGGCAGAATTGAGATGGCTGTAATGGCAGACAGGCTGCAGGCAACCCTTTTTTTTTGCAACTTAAGTGGCCCCTAAACTGCAAGAAAGGTGTTAGAAAAAGATCCTGTATGACCAAGATATATGAATATTCACCTCATTCCTGAATGTTTGCTCTACAGCACTTAGATACAGACTTATTTGAATACTCCTTTGAGGAGTGATTCCAACAATGCAATTAGATTTGTTTCTATCAGTCATAGCAACTCTTTGCAGTATCCAAATATTGCTGTACAAAAATGAGTTATTCATACACAGACCCTACACAAATCTAATTGCCATCAGATCAATCATGCTTTTGTCTGTGTGGCCTTTTTTTCAGGCATTATTCATTTGTCGTGAACCTTCCTGTCAAGATATTCTGATAGGGCAAATATACAGTCAATGCTTTTCAGGCATGTCTTGTTTTATGTGAATCAATTTGCATTCTGAGCAAGTGTCACATGAAAATTCATGCAGTCATATTTCAAAACGTACCAAGTGATTTGAATGCTAAACAGGCCTAAACTTTTCTGATAACAAGCTATTTTATTTTGTTCATTGTTCTCCACAGCAGATGCTAGAACATAAGTTGTGGAAAACTTTACAGTCTAAATAGTCAGGTTCTTTTGCTAAATTGCATATAAAGTTTGGAAACATAGAATTAAAATATTTCTGCCTTTTTTAAAGGCAGAAGAATAGTGAGTATAAAGTGATTCACTAGAAAGAAACAATAATATTCTCACTGAGAGAGGCAGACCTGTGATAGATGGACAGCTGTCAGCAAAAATTAAAAACCATAGTTTCCCAACTGAGTATTATCAGAATGAAAGTTAACAGGGTTGATATTATTGTGACAGAAGTTAAAATGGGGGGTTATTTTGCATTTATTCAAGCAACAGACATATTTCCACCCATGCTGATCTCTAGTGCAGGCTTCCTTTAGCATGTTTGACCCAATAGCTGTCAGCTGTAAATAGATAGGACAAATGGTAAGATCCTGTTTTATCAAAAATCCAGCTCCGACAGTGCACAACATTAACAATCCCCCTTCTCCCCCCCTTCCTACCTCCAAGTGGGAATAATTCTGACATGAGCGATTTTGAGGCCATATATGGAGCTATGAAGTTAGATTCCCAGATCTGTCTCGGAGCCATGAACAAGGAAACTTTATTTTAAAGCAACTGAAGTAACTGGCACCCTGAGCCATCAGCGCCATTTCTGGTGCAAGAGTTTGGCAGCTCATGCAGTGTATTTTGAGCGTGGCAATTAAAGAAATACAAAGTAAATGTTCATTTAATTTAATATATCATGTTGAAAAACGTAGTAGTTCAGCTACTGATTCCAAGATGGTTTATCCAACTTTGTAACAAAAGCAGTAAAAATGCTGGAACTGTACTGTTAATCCTCATCTGGGAACGATGAAATGGTCTTTCCATCTGAGAGGCTAAATACAGGCTCCTTAAGGTCAGTATGCATATGGTAAGAATAATCCCTTGCAACACCTCCATTTAGCAGTGATCATCATCTGAGTGAATTTATCATAATAAAAATAAAACATTACAGTAAAATCAAAAATGAACAAGTAACTGAAGACAGTTCACTGTCTGGAATTAAAAGAAAAATACTTTAAAATCAAGGATCAGACTAAAAGATAAACTGTTTTCCTACTGAAACCCAAGGGTATTTCTGTCTCACTGTAGCATTCTCCCGCTAAAGCCACCTACACAGTCTTGTAATTCACTTTTTCTGCCTCTCCCTGTTCTGCCTGGATAGAGACTCTGCAAGGCTTTAGCCAGCAGCTCAGGTCAAATTTGCAGATGTCAGACATACTGGGAAGACATGGGTGAAAAGCTGGACATGAACCAGCAGTGTGCCCTTGAAGACTGGAACCAGGCCAACAGTGTCATGGGTGGCACCAAAAGAGGGGTGACCAGCAGGGAGAAGGAGGTGATTGTTTCCCTCTGCTCTGCCTTCGTAAGGTGGTCTGGACTATTGCATCCATGTCTGGGGGCTGCAGTACAAGAAAGATGTGGAGCTGTTGGAACAGACAGAGGAGACTATAAAGATGACCAGCGGGCTGGAGCACCACTACTATGAAGAAAAGTAGAGGGTACTGGACTCCTTTAGCTTGGAGAAGAGATGGCTCTGGGGAGACCTCATTGCAGCCTTTCAGTACTTGAAAGGAGCTTACAAGCAGGAAGGAGACCAACTTTTTAAACAGTCTGATATTCATAGGACAAGGAGGAATGACTTTAAACTAAAAGAGAAGAAACTGAAGTTAGACGTTAGGAGGAAAGTATTTACTAGGAGAGTGGTGAGGCACTGTTACAGGCTGCCCAGAGAAACTGTATGCCTCTTCCCTGGGGGTGTGCAAGGCTAGGTTGAATGGATCTCTGGGCAGCCTGGGTTGGTGAGTGGCAACGTTGCCCACAGCTGAGAGGTTTAAGTCTCTTCCAACCTAAGCCATTCTATCATTCAATGATTCTAAGCTTAAAGCAGGTCTGGGATAAACTAAAGAACTGATCCTGTAGGTCTGAGTCAGCACCAAGGAGGCAAGAATGTGGGTGCAGGAATGGTTAAGATACATAACTGACCATGCTTCATTTCCTCAGCTTGAAAGCAGCTGCCAAGGGAAAGGTGTTACATGCCACTGTTTCAGCCCCCGCAAGAGTCATGGGCAAGGACTCTGCACTCCCTCTGATCAGCTCCTTAGGTCATCCAGAGAAACTCCAAGGAGAAGGGGATGCTCAGGGCTCTGACACTTTGCTGCCTGGATAAATAAATCCCCTTTCTTTTTGGCTGGCTAGCTAGTAAGCCAGCACAAGGTGAAACATATGCTTGCAAATCACTCAGAACAGCAGTGCATTCCAGTGCAACTCTCTCTGGGGAGACTTTGGGAGACAGAGAAAGCAGGAGGCAGTGCCAGAGAGAAAGATCATCACAACGATATCAGAAAATATGTTGGTTTTTTTTTTTTTTTTCCCTTCTGCTCTTGTACTTAATTATCCCATATCCAGAGAGGGGATATGTTTCTGTGTTTTTATAGAAGTAGCCTCTTCTTTCACTGTTGGTAGGTGAGACTGTTACATGACATGCAAAATATCCTTTTGCAGACAGGAGACTGGGACAATTTTTTAATTATTGTTTAACAATGAAATCAATGCCTGTCACTACCCAAAATCAACTAAGTCCTGCTATTTGCCACACAGACTGAGATTTCATCCTGAGTTATAATTGCTCTCTTAATTATAGAGTGCATTAAAAATTTAAGAGTGTATGAGAAAAAGCAAACTTTGTCCTAAGCTCTCTGAAATAAAAATAATAGACCAAATCTTCTGATAAATATTATTGTATCAGAGGATGTAGGAGAAACTGTGTGCAAAATCTGAAGATTACTGATGTATCTAATCCCACCCTCCTCCCCCCAAAAGAAATCAAGTACTCCCTCACCCCTGATGCTCCCAAGATAAACATGAAGCATGAGGTAAATTTTCATCCATTTAAATTTTGGAAATCTTTGAGAATTTCCAAATCTTCTGGAAATGAGGAAAGTCAGGCGCTACCTGCTCAGGCCACTCTTCATTTTGTAATTTAAACAATCAATCAATCATACAAAAAATCTTCCGGCAGATCAGAATCAACCACTGTTATAGCAGTTTATAAACAGTCACGGTAGTTCAAACCTTTTAAAACATTGCCCATTAGGAACTCTGCTGCTTGCAAGATATCAATTGATTACTGGCCGCATAACTCACTGGCAGGCTGTCAAATGTAGTCTTTTGACAAGTGATTCATTTAATGACTAGAAAGATGTTCAGACAGCCCAAACAGACTGTATTAGTATGCTGCCAGTGTTCCAGACCTTTTATTAAAAAATGAAATGAAATAAAATGAAATAAAATCAGTAAAATGAAGTAAAGAAAAATAAAAAATTCAATCGAAATTTCTTTGTCACTCATATTTTTCTCTTATTTTATTTCTGGAGATACAATGGGGATGACTTCTTTGAGAAGACTTATTTTTAATAAAGGATGTGTTAGTATAGAAAAAAACAATGAAACATAAAATCTGGTGCTGAGTAATGTGAGATCACAAAAAAATCTTTGTTTGATACACACATTTCAGCATCATACATGATTAATAAAATGTTAAACCATTAAATGCACTGAAACACAACTGAATATTTAAAGACTGAAAATAGCCACCATTAATATTGTTTCCTTAGATCACTTCTTTTGCTTTTGCAAGACATTGACTTGAGGCAATTGTCTTTATTTCATAGTTGGGATTCATTGATAAAATTTCCATCTGCCTTTCTACATTCTCCTAATGACCAGCTTTACGCTAACTCTTAGAGTCTTCTTGTCTCAGCAGTTGACTGTATGTGAACTCTAATAGTGTGCATAGCTGTAACACCGATGGCACATGACATCTGCCAAAAGATAATGTTTTATTGTTAACTAAATGTTTTAAATTGCTTTAAAGCTGGATTTGCAGCAATTATACACAAGAAAATACAGTGGAAAATCTCAGAAAATGCAGACTTGCTAAACTTTGCTTCCTTGCCTTGAAATACCTTTGACAGCACTTTTAATGTATGAGAGCCTGAACTCAAAATATCTTGATATCTCCAGAATAAATCCTGAAAAGAAGACCAGATCTCACAGCCGTTGGAGTCTAAAAGCCTAAGCAAATTCCTTCTCATCAAGGCTGCGAAAATATGTAACCTTATTAACTGAAAGTTTTGGCTTTGTATGAACCTCCTTTGCAAGGAGATTTTTTGGGACATTTGCACAGGTAATCACCCCCCAGGCCCTTCCATGTAGGGAGATATGAAGAACAAGAAAAAAAGGAACACAACTTTACAAAGTTGAGTTCTGCCCCTCTTATAGCCTGCCACATTGTCACTAACACTACTGAGATCACCAAGGTGTTGAGCAAAAAGGCAAACAAAACTTTAATGTACAATTAAATGTCATGAAAAGAAAGGAGAGTGAATTAGGATAGGTCACAGTGACTGAGATGCGTGATTACTTTGATTCTTGTCAGATTTTGAGCAAGCTACTTACCCTCCATACAGCACTTTGTCCAACCACAGTGTATTACAACTGCATCTAAGGAAAGAAGCTGTGGCAAGAACTTGTTATTAAGCTACATTTTATTTTCTAAACGTATACACCAGCTTTTCAGAGTTCTGCCAGCAACCAGATCAGTAGCCTCATAATCCCTGAGGAGCACCCAAAATGTATGATTTTGTTCAACTAATTTCTGCAGAAGAAAGAACATACAGTAATGGCATTTTGTCTGTGAGAAAACACATGCCCTCAGTTTTCCTTATAAGCCTTACCAAAAGTGGTTGTTTTCTCATAGCAGGTCCTGGAGTTCCACATATATGGGCTATTTCTGGGCAACAGTAGAGATATCTTCAGAAATAAACAACATTATTCTCAGAAAGGAATGATGAGGGGGGAAAAAAAAAAAAAAAAAAAAAAAAAAAAAAAAAAAAAGCTACATTGAGACAAGCCTTCTTGCTGTCTTTTCTTTGTGGAAATATTTCTTTGCAAGCATACATTCTGCTCTGTGTGTAATGGTATAGATTCCATCCCAGAGTGACTGGTGCTTAGCTAGCAACCACTGCCCTTCTTCTGGAAAGAAGAGGCTCCTTGGTAGCACTGGGCAAACTGCTTCCACCTGATGAGGACAATTGCAGCAGGCTGAGCATCTTGTAAGGCAAACTGTGTTGGTGCTGTGCTCTCCTGTGGAAGCAGTGCATACCTTGAGCACATCTTGCTTATTTAACTGCATGTCTCAAAGCAGTCCCTGAAGTTAACATAAAGACAAGATGTGACAGGAGCTGGATGGAAAAACACATTTTACAGGGGAAGATGTGGAATTTGATTCTCCTTCCTCTCACCTTGCTGTATTTCTACTGAAATATATTCCCTTAGAACTTAATCACCTGTAGTGTGTCCAACAGGACTGCGAGGACTGTCTGTTATTTGACCCTGATGGCTCATCATGCACAGTATTTGTTTCTTTCAGCATCACTGACCAGGCATTAGAAAGCACAAGTGTAAGGATGGCTGATCTAAATTTGTGTCTTGCCATTATGTCATGGCCCTTCATGAAGCACCTGACACAGACCTTAAATTCACCTTGGGTTGTTTCTATGTGTGAGTATTTCTCTACTTTGTTTGGAATATAAACATAGATTTAATCATGTATCTCCAGTCCTCGGATTAATAACAAAAAAAGGCAGTCCTTTTTCTGGAACAAGCAATGTCTTTGCTTCTGTGGCCTTCACATGTGGCCTAGTGGCCTGGTGGTTTGCAAAATGAGATGAATCATCATCATTCTGACATTGCGATGGAGTCTGTATCAGTGGAATATCTTCCTTCAGGCAACAGTGGCATGAAAACAACATATTTTCCCCCTTCTTTTCACCTTTGCCAGCATGCTGGGCCCGTTTCCTTTACCACAGACACAAAGACTCAGAGAAATGTAAAATGTTTTTCCTTTTATAGGCATTTTAGAATTGCAGAGCTCGACCAAGTACAGTCTCTTGGAGATGAAAAGCTGTTTGCTGCCAGAGCTGACTGGGCTGGGCAGAATGCTGCATCTTCCTCCAAGTAAGAAAGCAGCAGCCTTACTGTGGGTTGCATCATGCCTAATTGCGAGAATCACTAACAGTCCTTTCAGTCCTCCTCCAAGCACTTCTAAGACTAAGACTGCTGAAGACATCTAGGTGTTATTTTTTTTTTTATTATTTTCCCTACTTTCTATGTTAAAAATTGAATTGTAATCTCCATTTGTGAAATTTACCCCATTGTCCTGCAGTTCCCTCTCCATTCAGAAACAATTCACATTTGATCAGAGCATCCTGCAGCTTTAGGACCCCTTAGTGTATGAAGAGCAGCAGCCTTCTTCAAGCCATCACACTTAAAGGCAATCTTCATGCAGGCAGAGAAGAACTACCAGCAGACTAAGGCAGACAAGGAGCCAATTAGATTTGTAGCTCTGGTTTACATGGCACAAAGATCTACTGGACAAACAGACTAGGACTTACTGCACATGCCTGTAAGTTACTCACTTCCTCAAAATACCATATCTTAATGAGTGTGTTAACAGATGTGTGAGAGATGGAGCCACACAGGACTCTGTGTTTACAATAACAAGTTTGACAAATGCTGTTTCTTTCCGAATGTGAGCAGTTGTTGAAAGGACTTGCAGCTTTTCAGTCGTTCTTCACAGATACCCCATAGCTAGAATTAACATTTCTAGCAGCCTAAAAGTTTTTATAAGCATGGTGTATACAAAACAGAAGCACAGGACTTGAGTGATGCAAAATATGTTTGTGTGTTCATTGCAGCTGTGGTCTTCAGGGCAAAAAGTATGAATGACAGAAATTTCCATCTCCCCTATGGAAGAACAAGTGATGAGCCTTGCGCTTCATGCACAGAAAGATTTTGTAACACTCATGAAAATACTCAGATTTTTCAGCTCAACTCCTTGACTTTTATCCTTCCAGAAAACATACCCAATAGCAGACGTCTCTTTGGGATCACATAAACCAGGAAACTTCAACTAAATAGGATTTAAAGCAGTTGATAATGCATTGTTGATGTCTACTTTCATTTTGCTCTTAAATGTTTGGATTTCACTGAATTTTGACAACTTCAGGAGAATCTCTGAATTATGAAGTATAGCTACAACTGCACCATGCTCTTTCCTCATATTTTATGGCTAAAGAAAAGTGAATTGTAATAATCTGCAGATACCATACCTACTTCCCTTTGTCCATAAATAACAACATATCATTTTCTGTTTTAATCTTGAACTTAATTGCTAAATCTGGTTCTGCACTGGCTTCTAAAATTGCTCCAGTCAAAAACACAGGCTTAGTACTTTTGCTTAAATCAGATGGATTAACAGCACTACTCTATGCAGTGAGAAATATTTCTTGTAATCAAAATTTTCAAGCTGAGATTGATAATTGTAAAGCACTTCACCTCAAACTCTCACCTGTATACTTTACCCTTCCATTTTTCTTGCACGTCTGACTTTAGTGTTTTTTTTTTTTTTTAATTAAAGTATATTAAATAAAAAGTAAATGTGTACTGTAACTAGGATTTTAAGTTGTCAGAAATATTTTTCAGTAACTTATTTGAAAATTCAATTAAATCATCATAAAACTCATTAACAAAAAATGTAATTCTAACAGTTTAATCTGCATGATGAAGAGAGCATATGGTAAATAAACATGTTGGAATAAATACTTTCCTTTATTTCTACGTGGAAAAAAATAGATATAATTTCATACTTACAGTAAGGAATATTTTGTATGAAATATTTTTTAAAACTTTCTCCTTTAAAAGAAAAACAATATTTGTTTTGTTTTGTTTTGTTTTTTCAATAACCATAGCTGCTAACTCTATAATTTGATTAATGGCAGGAATCCACCAAGAAAGAGAAGTCTGAAAGCTTTTGTTACAGAGCAAAGTAAATAGATAGATGGACATTCCATTCAAAATACAAGTTAGATCACTGGGGTACAGGTAAACTCTGCAGACCAGAGTCATAGTGAAATGTAACAACACTGAAGATAATACTTCTTCATATCCCTCTGGACTTAGAAGCATCAAACCTTCTCAATCCTTTTCAAACTTTTCCAATCATTTCTTCTTCCTTTTTTTTTTTTTTTTTTCCTTTCTTTTTTTTTCTTTCTTTTTTTCTTTTTTTCTTTCTTCTTTTTCTTCTCTTTTTTTTCTTTTTTCTTTTTTTTTTTTTCCCCATACAGTACATTTTTTTATAAATTTAGTCCAAACAGATTTATCCCATTTAAGTACATAGACAGATAATGACAAGCAGAAAAGTCACAGACATAAAATGTTTGCTAGTTTCCCTGCATTATCTTTTTGGCCTTAATTTTTCATACCACTGCTTTTCTCACCATCCAATAATGTGGTATTTTTTTGGCTCAGCAGAATGAAATCCTGCCTGATGTCATTTCTCAATTTGCCCTTAACCCAAAAACTTTAAAATAGAAAGTGGGATCAGTTTTCAAACGCATATTCTTGTAGACATTCTGAGTGCAGAAATTACTCATCTGGCCATGATGTTTTGGCACTGGCATACCTGTCTTACATGGATACACAGCATCATCTCACCAGTTCTGGTCTGCATCTAGTGTACAACATCACGCATGAGTAGCTGTTAAAGAAGTCCTAAGGGAAGGCAAATCTGTACTAAGGTGGCATCACATAAGTGCTCATGCCTGACAGGCCTGGAAGGGGCATTTGCCACAAGATCTCCGTTACATAATGGAGCATTCACTATAAGTATGGATCGGTAGTACCATCCCATGTCATGATGCATGAAGCTTCGTGTTTTCTGTCTTTAGATAGGACTGAGCAACTAACAGAGAAGGGAGGTTGGTGGTACTTTGTAACAATTTAAGAACTGAAAGATCTTAACTGAAAATGGGTCCTTTTTGTGCTAGTACAAATGTTACAATTAGCCCAAAGAAAATACTTTCAGAGACAAGATTAAATATATTTTATTTCCACTCCAAAGATGCTCCTGTCAGTTCCAGGTACAGTAGTAGGGGAGGCTAACCCTTTGGAAACCATCTAACAAGATGGTTGTTGATGGTGAAGAACAAATGATAAACTCAATTTCCTGCTCCAGACTAATGCAAAAATGACAAGGGAAGAGACTAGCCCTACACTTGGTTCAGCTGGAGATGACAATGAATGGTCCAGTAGGATCTAGCGGGAAGGTTGTCATTATTTCCTGACTAAAATTATTCTCATTTGTCTGATGAGGGCTACTGAAACATTTCTTCCTAATACCTGATATAATTCTGCTCTCTTCTAGTTTAAATCCATTACTCCTTATTCTATTACTATACTCCCTGATAAAATGTCCCTTCCCATCTTTCTTGTAGGCCCCCTTTCAATACTTGGAGGTCTCTGCACATCTTTTCCTCTAGACTTGATAAACTCTCCTCTCAGCTTGTCTTCATAGGAGAGATGTTCCAGGCCCCTGAGAGCTCATCATAAAGTCATTTTGAATACTAGCTTAAACTATCATTTCTAAAAGTTAATTGGTTGTAAAAGCTATCATAACTGTACAAAAAATGTTCTTTCTAATTTTGGAAATTTTAATTATTCATAAATGATTACAAAGAAAATAACTAATTTTTAATTCATAATTTGCTTATGGATATAAAATTCAACAAGGGCAAGTGTAGAGTCCAAAACCTGGGGGGAATAATTGCATGAATTCATAAAGGACAGAGGCTGACCTACTGGAAAGGGGAGAAGGACCTGGGTGTCCTGGTGGCCATGAACCAGTAGTGCACCCTTGTGAACAAGAAGGCTGATGGGATCCTAGGGTACACTGAAAACAGTGTGGCCAGAAGGTCAAGTGAGGAGATCTACTCTGGCTTGGTGGGGTTACACAGAATCATAGAATCATAGAACCCTTAGAGTTGGAAGGGACGTTTAAAGGCCATCTTATCCAGCACCTCTACAGGGCACAGTGACATTCACAGCTTGATCAGGTTGCCCCAGGACTGGCTGAGCCTTGCCTTGAAAGTCTCCAGGGATGAGGCATCAACCACAACTCTGGACAACCTGTGCCAGTGCCTCACCACCCTCACTGTAAAAGGTTTCTTCCTTATATCTAACCTAAATCTACCCTCTGTAAACTTGAAACCATTTTCCCTTGTTCTCTCACAAAAGACCCTGCTGAAAAGTCTGTCTCCTCCTTTCCTGTAGCTCTCCTTTAGATATTGATAGATCAGGTCACCTTGGATCCTTCCTCTCTCCATTCTGAACAGTGCCAGCTCTCAGTCTGTCCTCAAAGGGAGGTGTTCCATCCCTTGGATCACTTTTGTAGCCCTCCTCAGGATGCACTCCAACAGGTCCATGTCTCTCCTGTCCTGAGGACTCCACATCTGGATGCAGGTGAGAGTCTCACAGTGTAGAGCAAAGGGGTAGGATCACCTCCCTTGCCCTGCTGGCCGCACTGTTTTGGATGCAGCCCAGGATATGTTTAGCTTTCTGAGCTGCATGGACACATTGCTGGCTCACACCATTATGGTGGCTCACACACAATGGTGGCAAACACCATTACCCACAGGTCTTTTTCATCAAGGCTGTGCTCAGCCCTTTCATTCTCAATCTTGTACTGGTAGTGGATGTTTCCTTGACTCAGGTGCATGATTGTCACAGATTATCTAGATTTACCTGTATCCGTGACAGGGCAGCTGCCCCGTAGGGCCTCCCCTCCCCTCCCGGGGCCCCGGAAAGGAAGGGAAAATAAAACAGTGGCAGCAATCTAAGGAGGAAAACTTATTTTACTAAATATGATATCGGAATACAATGATTGAGGCTAATTAATTGAACAAAACAAAGAGAGAGAGAGTCCCCGAAAACCGAGAGGCCTACTGTGAAGTCTAGGCGACACGGCAGGAATGCTTCTCACTCCCTGAGAGTCCGAGAGAGAGAGAGCGTTCCAGCCTGGGAGCGAGATTATAAATGTCCTCCTCCCGTGACTTATCTCTGGCCGCGGCGTCCTCTGGGATATGTAGTTCTTCTCCGAGAGCTGAGCACCTGGGATGCTACCATTCTACGGAACTGGAGTATGGATGATCCATACTGCACATGATGTTATAATGTGGAATATTGACAGCAGCACCACAAAACTATGACATTCCACCCCTTATTCTACATGATTACATCATGGTTAATACATATATACATATATACACATATATAAAACTATGATAGCTAAATAGTACATTTAAATGTAACATAATTAAATGTATAATTATAATAACTAAAACACACTACTGTCATAGTTTTGTGGTGCTGCTGTCAATATTCCACATCATAACATCATGTGCAGTATAGACCATCCATACTCCAGTTCCGTAGAATAGTAGCATCCCAGGTGCTCAGCTCTCGGAGAAGAACTACATATCCCAGAGGACGCCGCGGCCAGAGATAAGTCACGGGAGGAGGACATCTATAATCTCACTCTCAGGCTGGAACTCTCGCTCTCTCTCTCGGACTCTCAGGGAGTGAGAAGCATTCCTGCCGTGTCGCCTAGACTTCACAGTAGGCCTCTCGGTTTTTCGGGGACTCTCTCTCTCTGTTTTGTTCAATTTATTAGCCTCAATCATTGTATTCCGATATCATATTTAGTAAATTAAGTTTTCCTCCTTAGATTGCTGCTACTGTTTCATTTTCCCTTCCTTTCCGGGGCCCCGGGAGGGGAGGCCCTACGGGGCGGCTGCCCTGTCACAGATACAGGTAAATCTAGATAATCTGTGACAGATCATTGGTGGAGAATGTGGGCATAGGTGGGCAAAAGTGGGCAAAAGTGGGCAGAAGCTGCTGTTCTTCCTGCTGTCCTTTTAGTTTTTTACAGAGCTACGAGTTTTTTTTTTCCTTTAAGGAGCTATCTAAAGTTTACGTTTCTGCGCCTGGGAGCTTGACCTTGAAATTCCAGGCGAACTGTCAACATTCAGGAGTAGCTGTACACTCTGAGCATTGCTATCTTGCTTTCGTGAAGAAAGCAAAGAGATTCTCTTGCTCTCTCAGAGCACAGCTAGCTGGCTCTGACTTTCACAGTGTCTGCTAATTACTACCAGCTATGAATCTACTCTCCATTCCAGCTGCTCTGTTTAAGGGATTGAAAGCAATTATGATCTTCTCAACGTATTGGCCATTTGTCCATCCCATGATTTTTTGTTGTGGTATTATGTATATATATAACCTAATAAGGGCACTGATGGAGACACCTGCCTGGTATTTATATGTGATATGGTATAATTTGAATGTTGGCACTTACATCCCAGATGGAATGGTCAATTTTTCAAGCACTTGCTTCCCAGATGGAATAGACAATTTTACAGACACCAAAATTCTCAATCCAGTGTACAGGCTGTACTCTCAGATTGCCGCACATTTTTCAATAGCCGAGTTAGTGCCCATACTTGTGGCCATGTTATCAATATTAATGAATGTATTCCAATACATTCGTTCTATACGGAAGTCTTCTCTAAAACCAGAAAATGCTGACTGGCAGGGAATATGGAAAGGTTTAGGAAAGATCTTAGAAGCGTGGGGACCCGCAGTGTCGTGGGATTTCACTCTTGAACACCTGAGGGACCCTGAGAAATTAAGTGAATACTTGGGTCAGAAATCTAAGGAGGTAAACATTATTTGGGGTTTGGCTTACGCATACCGTGCTCTGTATAATACTATTCTGGAGAGAGAGAGTTTCCGATCTGAGATTCAAGCCAAAAAAGGAAAATCCCAAGTCAACTCTGATCAGTCACAGGAGGCACCAGTAACAATGTCAGTTGCCCCTGTGGAAGGCAAGAAATGGAAACGGGTGTCCACGCGTCTAGAACGAAGAGAAGGAGAAGCAGAGCAGGCAGCAGAAGAACCAGGCCCCTCGTCTGGATCGGCACCGAAAAAAGCAAAAAGAAAAACCAAGAGGCATGAAGAAGAGACTGATGATGAGGAGGAAATTACTTATCGTCGACCTCTGAAGCTGACTGAAATCCAAGGCTCAAGAAAAGAGTTTACACGGCGTCAAAATGAAGGTGTCCTTGCCTGGTTGCTTCGCTGCTGGGACAGTGGGGCCAACAGCTTGTCCCTAGATGGTAACGAAGCTCGCCAACTAGGAAGTATTGCCCAAGACCCAGGTATCGACAGAGGAATTAGCAGAAGTTCGGATGGAGATGCCACTCTCTGGGAGCGACTGTTAGAAGCCGTGAGAGAAAGGTACCCCTACAAGGATGCTTTGAAGCCTAAAATGATTAGGTGGGATACCATCCAGAAAGGTATCCAGTACCTGAGGGAAATGGCCATGATGGAAATGTTGTACAACCCTGGTCCAAACGAACGTGATCCTGAGAAAGTGAGGACCGGTCCTGACATGTGGCAGAAACTCACAAGTACAGCACCAGAGAGATATGCACAGTCACTGGTAACAACTTTTGGAGGATACGAGGACCAACAGAGAAGGCCTCAAGTTGTTGAACTGATTATCACACTTCAAAACATCGAACAGCAGCTCCCCCCACTGCGCGCCGCAGTTTCTGCCATCTCACGGCTAGAAGACCGACTAGATGAAATGTGCAAGAAAATGTTTCCATCAACAAATCGTAGTGATCCCGTGGTAGTATCAGAAACGACTGACGAAGGTCAATTCCCGTATGAGCCACCAGGTTTAATGAAGGATCTGATCAAACTAGTCCAGTCCTATTCCTGCCCTGTACCATCAAAAGTCTCAGCTATTAGACGCACACGTTTTCCAGTCCGAGCAAGGAACAACAGTACAATTCCACCACGTGTTTCCATGTGGCGCTACCTACGTGACCGCGGAGAAGACATGAGGAAGTGGCACGACCAGCCTACTTCTGTACTACGAGCACGGGTGAGAGAACTACAAAACATCCCAACCACCAGCACCGTTGCTCCAGTCATCACAGGTAACCAATAGAGGGGCCCTGCCCTCAGTCAGGGGAGGGAGAGGGATAATAGAGTTTATTGGACTGTGTGGATTCGATGGCCTGGCACATCAGAACCACAGGAATATAAGGCACTGGTGGATACCGGTGCACAGTGCACTCTAATGCCCTCCAGTCATGAAGGGACAGAATCAATCCATATTTCTGGAGTGACTGGGGGCTCTCAAGAATTGACTGTATTAGAGGCCGAAATAAGCCTCACTGGTAAAGACTGGCAAAAACATCCTATTGTGACTGGCCCAGGGGCTCCATGTATACTGGGTATTGATTACCTCAAAAGGGGACATTTCAAGGATCCTAAGGGGTATCGATGGGCCTTTGGAATAGCTGTTGTAGACAACATTAAGCAGCTGTCTGTTTTGCCTGGCCTGTCAAAGGATCCGTCTGTTGTGGGGCTGCTACGAGTAAAAGAGCAGCAAGTACCGATTGCTACAAAGACAGTGCACAGGCGGCAGTACCGCACCAACAGGGATTCCTTGCTCCCCATTCATGATTTGATTCGCCAGCTGGAGAATCAGGGAGTGATCAGTAAAACTCACTCACCTTTTAATAGCCCTATATGGCCAGTGCGTAAAGCCAGTGGAGAATGGAGGCTAACAGTAGACTACCGTGGCCTGAATGAGGTAACACCCCCACTGAGTGCTGCTGTGCCGGACATGTTGGAACTCCAGTATGAGCTGGAGTCAAAAGCAGCCAAATGGTATGCCACCATTGACATTGCTAATGCTTTCTTCTCCATTCCTCTGGCCGCAGAATGTAGGCCACAGTTTGCCTTCACCTGGAGGGGCATTCAGTATACCTGGAACCGTTTGCCCCAGGGGTGGAAACACAGCCCAACCATTTGCCATGGGTTGGTCCAAACTGTATTGGAACAGGGTGGTGCTCCTGAGCACCTGCAGTACATTGATGACATTGTTGTGTGGGGTGATACAGCAGAGGAAGTTTTCACAAAAGGAGAGAAGATTATCCAAATTCTGCTACAAGCTGGTTTTGCTATTAAGCAAAGCAAAGTAAAAGGGCCTGCCCAAGAAATTCAGTTTCTAGGTATAAAGTGGCAGGATGGACGTCGTCACATCCCAACAGATGTGATTGACAAAATCACTGCCATGTCTCCACCAACTAACAAGAAAGAGACATAGTCCTTCCTGGGTGTAGTGGGCTTTTGGAGGATGCACATTCCAAACTACAGCCTCATTGTAAGCCCCCTTTATCATATAACGCGGAAGAAGAATGAATTTGCATGGGGCCCTGAGCAGCAGCAGGCTTTTGAGCAGATAAAACAAGAGATAGCCCGTGCCGTGGCCCTGGGGCCAGTACGAACGGGACAGGATGTAAAGAACATCCTCTACACTGCTGCTGGAGAGAAAGGTCCCACTTGGAGTTTGTGGCAAAGGGCCTCAGGAGAGACCCGAGGCCGACCCCTGGGATTTTGGAGTCGAGCGTATAAGGGGTCTGAAGAGTGCTACACTCCAACTGAGAAGGAGATCTTAGCCGCATATGAGGGGGTTCGGGCTGCTTCTGAAGTAGTTGGTACTGAAACGCAGCTCCTCCTGGCACCTCGGCTACCAGTGCTGAACTGCATGTTCAAAGGACAGGTTCCCTCCACCCATCATGCTACTGATGTCACCTGGAGCAAGTGGATTACGCTGATTACACAACGAGCGCGGATGGGGAACCTCAATCGTCCAGGAATTTTAGAGGTGATCATGGACTGGCCTGAAGGTAAAAAGTTTGGAACATCACCAACAGAAGAGGTGTCACGTGCTAAAGAAGCCCCACCATACAACGAGCTACCAGAAAATGAGAAGAAATATGCCCTGTTCACTGATGGATCATGTCGTATTGTAGGAAAGCATCGCAAATGGAAGGCTGCTGTGTGGAGCCCCACACGACAGGTTGCGGAGGCCACTGAAGGTAAGGGAGAATCAAGTCAGTTTGCAGAGGTAAAAGCTGTCCAGCTGGCCTTAGATGTTGCTGAACGGGAGAAGTGGCCAATGCTTTATCTTTATACTGACTCATGGATGGTGGCAAATGCCTTATGGGGGTGGTTACAGCAGTGGGAACAGAAGAACTGGCAGCGGAGGGGTAAACCTGTTTGGGCTGCTGAACTTTGGAAAGACATTGCTGCCCGAACAAAACGTATGGTTGTAAAGGTGCGTCACGTGGATGCACATGTGCCCAAGAGTCGGGCTACTGAAGAACAACAAAACAACCATCAGGTAGATAAAGCTGCCAGAATTGAGGTGGCTCAAATCGACTTGGACTGGCAAAATAAAGGTGAACTATTTCTGGCTCGATGGGCCCATGAGACCTCAGGCCATCAAGGAAGAGATGCAACATATAAGTGGGCCAGAGACCGAGGGGTGGACTTAACTATGGGCGCTATTGCACAGGTTATTCATGACTGTGAAACATGTGCCATAATTAAACAAGCCAAGAGGATGAAACCTCTCTGGGAGGAAAGGCGATGGCAAAAGTACAAATATGGGGAAGCGTGGCAGGTTGATTATATCACCTTGCCACGATCTCGCAGTGGTAAATGCTATGTGCTCACCATGGTGGAGGCAACTACTGGGTGGCTTGAAACATACGCAGTACCCCATGCTACCGCCCGAAACACCATATTGGGTCTTGAGAAACAAGTCCTGTGGCGGCATGGCACCCCAGAAAGAATTGAATCTGATAATGGGACACATTTCAAAAATTCCCTTATAAATACTTGGGCCAAAGATCATGGCATTGAATGGGTTTATCATATTCCCTACCATGCACCAGCTTCTGGTAAAATTGAACGATATAATGGGTTGTTGAAAACAATGTTGAAAGCAATGGGTGGTGGAACATTTAAGCACTGGGAAAAGCACCTGGCAGAAGCCACTTGGTTGGTCAATACAAGAGGATCTGTTAATCGTGATGGTCCTAGCCAATCTAGCCCCCTACACACAATAGAAGGAGATAAGGTCCCTGTTGTACATGTAAGGAACATGTTGGGAAAAGCTGTTTGGGTCCTTCCAGCCTCCGGAAAAGGAAAACCTGTTCGTGGAACTGTTTTTGCCCAGGGACCTGGGTGCACTTGGTGGGTAATGCAGAAGGATGGGGATGTTCAATGTGTACCACAAGGGAATTTGATGCTGGGGGAGTGCAGTCAATAATTCTATGTATCTATGTATATATTTGCATGTGTAGTGTGTTTTAGTTATTATAATTATACATTCAATTATGTTACATTTAAATGTACTATTTAGCTATCATAGTTTTATATACGTGTATATATATGTATATATATTAACCATGATGTAATAATGTAGAATAAGGGGTGGAATGTCATAGTTTTGTGGTGCTGCTGTCAATATTCCACATCATAACATCATGTGCAGTATAGACCATCCATACTCCAGTTCCGTAGAATAGTAGCATCCCAGGTGCTCAGCTCTCGGAGAAGAACTACATATCCCAGAGGACGCCGCGGCCAGAGATAAGTCACGGGAGGAGGACATCTATAATCTCACTCTCAGGCTGGAACTCTCGCTCTCTCTCTCGGACTCTCAGGGAGTGAGAAGCATTCCTGCCGTGTCGCCTAGACTTCACAGTAGGCCTCTCGGTTTTTCGGGGACTCTCTCTCTCTGTTTTGTTCAATTTATTAGCCTCAATCATTGTATTCCGATATCATATTTAGTAAATTAAGTTTTCCTCCTTAGATTGCTGCTACTGTTTCATTTTCCCTTCCTTTCCGGGGCCCCGGGAGGGGAGGCCCTACGGGGCGGCTGCCCTGTCACAGATACAGGTAAATCTAGATAATCTGTGACAACTACACATACAAATATATACATAGATAGCCCCTCATATGCGGCTAAGATCTCCTTCTCAGTTGGAGTGTAGCACTCTTCAGACCCCTTATACGCTCGACTCCAAAATCCCAGGGGTCGGCCTCGGGTCTCTCCTGAGGCCCTTTGCCACAAACTCCAAGTGGGACCTTTCTCTCCAGCAGCAGTGTAGAGGATGTTCTTTACATCCTGTCCCGTTCGTACTGGCCCCAAGGCCACGGCACGGGCTATCTCTTGTTTTATCTGCTCAAAAGCCTGCTGCTGCTCAGGGCCCCATGCAAATTCATTCTTCTTCCGTGTTACATGATAAAGGGGGCTTACAATGAGGCTGTAGTTTGGAATGTGCATCCTCCAAAAGCCCACTACACCCAGGAAGGACTGTGTCTCTTTCTTGTTAGTTGGTGGAGACATGGCAGTGATTTTGTCAATCACATCTGTTGGGATGTGACGACGTCCATCCTGCCACTTTATACCTAGAAACTGAATTTCTTGGGCAGGCCCTTTTACTTTGCTTTGCTTAATAGCAAAACCAGCTTGTAGAAGAATTTGGATAATCTTCTCCCCTTTTGTGAAAACTTCCTCTGCTGTATCACCCCACACAACAATGTCATCAATGTACTGCAGGTGCTCAGGAGCACCACCCTGTTCCAATACAGTTTGGACCAACCCATGGCAAATGGTTGGGCTGTGTTTCCACCCCTGGGGCAAACGGTTCCAGGTATACTGAATGCCCCTCCAGGTGAAGGCAAACTGTGGCCTACATTCTGCGGCCAGAGGGATGGAGAAGAAAGCATTAGCAATGTCAATGGTGGCATACCATTTGGCTGCTTTTGACTCCAGCTCATACTGGAGTTCCAACATGTCCGGCACAGCAGCACTCAGTGGGGGTGTTACCTCATTCAGGCCACGGTAGTCTACTGTCAGCCTCCATTCTCCACTGGCTTTACGCACTGGCCATATAGGGCTATTAAAAGGTGAGTGAGTTTTACTGATCACTCCCTGATTTTCCAGCTGGCGAATCAAATCATGAATGGGGAGCAAGGAATCCCTGTTGGTGCGGTACTGCCGCCTGTGCACTGTCTTTGTAGCAATCGGTACTTGCTGCTCTTTTACTCGTAGCAGCCCCACAACAGACGGATCCTTTGACAGGCCAGGCAAAACAGACAGCTGCTTAATGTTGTCTACAGCAGCTATTCCAAAGGCCCATCGATACCCCTTAGGATCCTTGAAATGCCCCCTTCTGAGGTAATCAATACCCAGTATACATGGAGCCCCTGGGCCAGTCACAATAGGATGTTTTTGCCAGTCTTTACCAGTGAGGCTTATTTCGGCCTCTAATACAGTCAATTCTTGAGAGCCCCCAGTCACTCCAGAAATATGGATTGATTCTGTCCCTTCATGACTGGAGGGCATTAGAGTGCACTGTGCACCGGTATCCACCAGTGCCTTATATTCCTGTGGTTCTGATGTGCCAGGCCATCGAATCCACACAGTCCAATAAACTCTATTATCCCTCTCCCTCCCCTGACTGAGGGCAGGGCCCCTCTATTGGTTACCTGTGATGACTGGAGCAACGGTGCTGGTGGTTGGGATGTTTTGTAGTTCTCTCACCCGTGCTCGTAGTACAGAAGTAGGTTGGTCGTGCCACTTCCTCATGTCTTCTCCGCGGTCACGTAGGTAGCGCCACATGGAAACACGTGGTGGAATTGTACTGTTGTTCCTTGCTCGGACTGGAAAACGTGTGCGTCTAATAGCTGAGACTTTTGATGGTACAGGGCAGGAATAGGACTGGACTAGTTTGATCAGATCCTTCATTAAACCTGGTGGCTCATACGGGAATTGACCTTCGTCAGTCGTTTCTGATACTACCACGGGATCACTACGATTTGTTGATGGAAACATTTTCTTGCACATTTCATCTAGTCGGTCTTCTAGCCGTGAGATGGCAGAAACTGCGGCGCGCAGTGGAGGGAGCTGCTGTTCGATGTTTTGAAGTGTGATAATCAGTTCAACAACTTGAGGCCTTCTCTGTTGGTCCTCGTATCCTCCAAAAGTTGTTACCAGTGACTGTGCATATCTCTCTGGTGCTGTACTTGTGAGTTTCTGCCACATGTCAGGACCGGTCCTCACTTTCTCAGGATCACGTTCGTTTGGACCAGGGTTGTACAACATTTCCATCATGGCCATTTCCCTCAGGTACTGGATACCTTTCTGGATGGTATCCCACCTAATCATTTTAGGCTTCAAAGCATCCTTGTAGGGGTACCTTTCTCTCACGGCTTCTAACAGTCGCTCCCAGAGAGTGGCATCTCCATCCGAACTTCTGCTAATTCCTCTGTCGATACCTGGGTCTTGGGCAATACTTCCTAGTTGGCGAGCTTCGTTACCATCTAGGGACAAGCTGTTGGCCCCACTGTCCCAGCAGCGAAGCAACCAGGCAAGGACACCTTCATTTTGACGCCGTGTAAACTCTTTTCTTGAGCCTTGGATTTCAGTCAGCTTCAGAGGTCGACGATAAGTAATTTCCTCCTCATCATCAGTCTCTTCTTCATGCCTCTTGGTTTTTCTTTTTGCTTTTTTTGGTGCCGATCCAGACGAGGGGCCTGGTTCTTCTGCTGCCTGCTCTGCTTCTCCTTCTCTTCGTTCTAGACGCGTGGACACCCGTTTCCATTTCTTGCCTTCCACAGGGGCAACTGACATTGCTACTGGTGCCTCCTGTGACTGATCAGAGTTGACTTGGGATTTTCCTTTTTTGGCTTGAATCTCAGATCGGAAACTCTCTCTCTCCAGAATAGTATTATACAGAGCACGGTATGCGTAAGCCAAACCCCAAATAATGTTTACCTCCTTAGATTTCTGACCCAAGTATTCACTTAATTTCTCAGGGTCCCTCAGGTGTTCAAGAGTGAAATCCCACGACACTGCGGGTCCCCACGCTTCTAAGATCTTTCCTAAACCTTTCCATATTCCCTGCCAGTCAGCATTTTCTGGTTTTAGAGAAGACTTCCGTATAGAACGAATGTATTGGAATACATTCATTAATATTGATAACATGGCCACAAGTATGGGCACTAACTCGGCTATTGAAAAATGTGCGGCAATCTGAGAGTACAGCCTGTACACTGGATTGAGAATTTTGGTGTCTGTAAAATTGTCTATTCCATCTGGGAAGCAAGTGCTTGAAAAATTGACCATTCCATCTGGGATGTAAGTGCCAACATTCAAATTATACCATATCACATATAAATACCAGGCAGGTGTCTCCATCAGTGCCCTTATTAGGTTATATATATACATAATACCACAACAAAAAATCATGGGATGGACAAATGGCCAATACGTTGAGAAGATCATAATTGCTTTCAATCCCTTAAACAGAGCAGCTGGAATGGAGAGTAGATTCATAGCTGGTAGTAATTAGCAGACACTGTGAAAGTCAGAGCCAGCTAGCTGTGCTCTGAGAGAGCAAGAGAATCTCTTTGCTTTCTTCACGAAAGCAAGATAGCAATGCTCAGAGTGTACAGCTACTCCTGAATGTTGACAGTTTGCCTGGAATTTCAAGGTCAAGCTCCCAGGCGCAGAAACGTAAACTTTAGATAGCTCCTTAAAGGAAAAAAAAAACTCGTAGCTCTGTAAAAAACTAAAAGGACAGCAGGAAGAACAGCAGCTTTTGCAGTTTTTGCCCACTTTTACCCAAATTATGCCCACTTTTGCTGGCAATCTGCCCGCATTCTCCACCAATAATCTGTCACAGATTATCTAGATTTACCTGTATCCGTGACAGGGCAGCTGCCCCGTAGGGCCTCCCCTCCCCTCCCGGGGCCCCGGAAAGGAAGGGAAAATAAAACAGTGGCAGCAATCTAAGGAGGAAAACTTATTTTACTAAATATGATATCGGAATACAATGATTGAGGCTAATTAATTGAACAAAACAAAGAGAGAGAGAGTCCCCGAAAACCGAGAGGCCTACTGTGAAGTCTAGGCGACACGGCAGGAATGCTTCTCACTCCCTGAGAGTCCGAGAGAGAGAGAGCGTTCCAGCCTGGGAGCGAGATTATAAATGTCCTCCTCCCGTGACTTATCTCTGGCCGCGGCGTCCTCTGGGATATGTAGTTCTTCTCCGAGAGCTGAGCACCTGGGATGCTACCATTCTACGGAACTGGAGTATGGATGATCCATACTGCACATGATGTTATGATGTGGAATATTGACAGCAGCACCACAAAACTATGACAATGATATTGGACTCGGGTTTGTTCAACCTCATGGTGATATCTTGCTCAAGACTGTCTAGGTCTCTCTGGATAGCATCCTGCCCCTCTGGTGTGTTGATAACACCCCACGTCTTGGTGTCATCAGTAAACTTGACGAGGGCGAAGTACTGGAGTATATCTGGAGTACTGTTTCTTGTTCTGGGCTACTCACTTAAAGAACAGAGATCTTATAGAAAGAGTCCATTGGAGGGCCACATAGATGATTGGGTACATGGAGTGCTTCCCTTACAAGGTAAGGCTGACAGAGCTAGGGCTGTTCAGCTTGAAGAAGAGAATGATGAGAGGGGATCTTACCAGTGCATATAAATATCTAAAGGGCAGGTGTTAAAAGTATGGGGACAGGCTCTTTTCAGATGTGTCCAGAAGCAGAACAGGAGACAATGGGTAAATATGGAACACAGGAAGTTCTGTATAAGTATGAAGAGGAACTTTGTTACTGTGAGGGTTAAGGGTAAAGAAGCACTGGAATAGGTTGCCCAGAGAAGTTGTGGATACTCCTCTGGAGATATTCAAAATCTGCCTGGGCAATTTCTTGTGCAGTCTACTGTGAGGAATCTGCTTCAGTAGACTGGACTATGTGATCTACAGAGGTCCCTTCCAACTCCAATGATTCTGTGATAAAATGTATCATATAGTGTTTCTTATAGTTTGGTAAATACAGAGTATAATAATTTTCAAGAGTAATCCCGCTGTAGTATTATTACACAAGAATATTCCGAAGTGATCAGTACAGAGTGAGCTATCCAATACTAATCATTTCTTTTGTTGTTTCCAATTTCTTAAAGGTGAAATTAATTGAAAACACTGCATAAGAAATTTCTGTAGATAAAAATCCATATATATATATATATATATAAATACCAGCAAGAATCTATCTTTCTTGAGATATCTGGTCAAAACAATGAATGATTTAAGCAGCAATTGATTTTGTATAAAGTTTCTTTCTGTGATTGCATTCTTAACTGGTTCATAGATTTTAAAGCCAGAAGACCCATTATAGCAGTCTAAACTGATTTTCTGACATAAAATCATAAAATCATAAATTAATGACTTTTCACTCGGTGAGTACAGCAACTTGTGATTGAAATAAAACCTCAATTTCTAAAGGCTTATACAAGCTAATTTAATGATTTCCTGTGATAATGTACCACAGCCCTCAATAAATGCTTTCAGTAGTTAATTGCACATATAATTGTTATTTCCAATCTGAAGTTGCCTCAGTTCTGTTTACAGGCACTGTGTCAAGACTGTTGTAGTCTTCAAGATCAAGATTCAAGTTTTCAGCTCATTTTTCTCAAAAATTTTGCCACTGAAATCTTGTTCAAGAAAGAGCATTAATAACATTTTGATTAAGTTTATTTGTTTTGAATATCAGTGTGGCTTACAACTAGATAAGGATGTCCTAATGCAACCTTATTCATCTAATTTTCCAGACTATTTACACCAAAGCATATTTCTTTATTTTTCATCAGCATTGTCCCATTTTGCAACATAGCTTATATATTTTAATATACTAAAATATGTAGTCTGGTGTTAAGAAAGAACTGAGGAACTGGCTGTTTTCTTAGGCAGTATAAATACTAAAATACAGCTTTAAAACTTCCAATTTTCAAAGTAAAAAGAAAACTATTTGGAAGTACGTGCCTGGAACTCAATATTAGTGCCTTCTTGAGACTCATTTAACAACAACAGAAAAAAAAAAAAAAAAAAAAAAAAAGTTTTTTTTCTTTGCCAGCATTCCAATAATAACATTTATAGCAGTTTGACATTGTAGCTGCTTCTGCAGTTGACGTATCATACTGCTTAAAAACTGTTCCTAACAAATGATGTAATGTATTCTTGGTGAAGGAAAAAGAAAAGAAAAATTAAAAACCTGGTTTCAAAGCGCTTCACAGCACAGTTTTTATTTGTATCATCTTGTATTTCCTTTGGTAGTATAGTGTTTTCTCCATTTTAAAATAGCCTGTTGTTTTTCTCCCTCTGCACTGTGTACATATTCTGCACAAACACTTTATAGATTTAGTACTCTATTTTATATTCAGTATAAATATTTATCCTTTTTAAAGAAATAATTAAAATTTCTTATCTTGTGTGCAATGTGCCACGGTCTCTGGTTTTGTTCATTTTGAAGAGACAGCATTTCTTGCATCCTTACGTCAAGCTAGTTTATAATGGCATTTTCAAGCAATCAGTGAAGTTCTTGTTATCCTGTCTGAAGCCTTATCATTGTTATCCTTTAAATTGTCTTTGTCCCTGACATAAAATGGAAGCTTAATATTCAAGTAGAAGAAAAAAGAAAAAGAAAAAAAAAATAAGTATAATAAATGAAGGTGATTAATCCATTAATTCCTTCCTATGCATGTAATTCTAATGATGTGGTTCCTCAGGTAGTCAGAGAAAGAAGATGTAAAAAAAGTAACCTACATCCTGGGCCATATATGTATTGTTCTGAGGAAAGGCCTTGTTTGGAAGTATTACAGTCTTAAGTGATGTCTCCCTGACAGCTTTGCAAAGCCAAACAAGCATATCCCTGCCTCATTTGAACTCATCCCCCATCACTCATCTGAACACTCCTTCTTTAGGGTACCACTTCATCAAATGAACCTCACACTGTGTCAAAGGCACACATAAAGCTTTTACTGTCATCTTGTATCACCTTGTAGGGCAGATATCTTCTGTTTATTATGGAAGAACCCAAAATTAGAAATTAACCATATCTTGGCATACAAAAAGATCCTTCAAAATGTAGGTGATAGCAAGACAGTCTTTTCTTCCAGGGTGTTCATACAGTCCTAATATATACTGGTGCACACATTGTCCTGAACAGCACTGAATGCTGAATACACAGTACATGCTGTCTGTTAAGGTTAGTTGGATGGAGTCCTCTACTCAGGCACCCAGATGGCTGAGCTGTAGGAGATACAGAACAGTCCACCCTTGAACAGAAACACATAAAGATCAAGTTAAAGCCTTCCTAAGGCTTTTAAAGTTTTTTTCTGGCTACCACCTTTATTTACAAGATTCTTCTGACATAGGAGTCCTTGCCTATTGAAAATCATGGAGCTGGATTTGGAGAGAATCCAGAGCACATGGCTTTATTCAGTTGCTTGTCTGATCACCATGCATCTCAGTTATCTCCAAGACAGGAAAGCAGAAGATAGCTGCCAGAATCTCCTCATAGCCAAGGAATCATCCGGATCTATATTACTTTCCATGTCCTAACAGAATGCTTTTGGAAGACAGATGCCTGTGGGGCAGAAATTGTAACCTTGGCACATTTTTCTCTCCTGAGAAATGGACTTGTGCAGAGAAAGGGAAGGTCAGGACAAGGAACGGGCAGTCTGGGCTGTGGAGGATACAGAGGAGTGGGAAAGGTAAGGGCAGGTGAGTCCAGAGCTCCTTCAAGTTACTGTATGTAACTGAGAACCAAAACAGACCAGACTATCAGGTGTGTGATCACAGAATAAGATAGACAACACTAGTTCTGGGGGTCTAGGAGATCTACAGAGGTGAAGTAGGCTATATAACATATTTGTCCCCAGGAACATTTTGAAATCACACTATGGGAATGAGCAGAGATCCCCAGGAAGTTCAAGGGACTGAAAAATTTAAAAAAAAAAAAAAGGGAATTAACTGCTCTGTACCTTCTTTACCCAAGGTTGTGTTTTGTACACAAATAAGAATCACTTTTTTTTTTTTTTTTTTTTTTTTTTTTCCTGTTATAAAGTAGGAAATGCAGATGTTAAGATGGTATGCAGGATATGTTAATACATATTCTGGTATATTCTTCCTTCGACACAGATTTTTGTGTTTGATTTACACATAAATATCAGTGATGTAATATGTTTTAACTGTAAGAGTATATTCCCTTATTTAATAATGAGTCGCAAGAGTACTTCTGTAACTCACTGAATGAAATAAAAACATCAAAGTTACTGAGACAGTAAAAACCAATACAGCTGTTTCCTGTGAGTACCAAAGAAACTGTATCTCACTAATACAAATAACATCAATTCTGTTTAAGTGGTACTGAAGTTGCACTCACTTCTATGGAGTTAGAACTCTGCCATAATTATAAATATACATTGGCCCACCACCTGGTAGATTTCCTTCTGATCTTGGTGGAAGTTAGTCACACCAAGACCTAGTCCACAGCTGAACTTCATCACTAATTTCTAATTCATTCAGCTCTCACAAGGAGCAGATGAACTGACAGAGGATGCTAGAATTTATTCTTCCACCTCTACACCAGGCATATATATTCCAATCTTTCGTCAGAAAAAAATAAAAAGATATTTGAGTTTCTCAGATGGAGAAAACCTAATACACATTCTTGATAGAAAATTCTTTAGTAATATGTAAAGTCAGTATTACTTTTAGTATTAAGAAATAAGACTACACTGAATTCTGTAAGTCTCAAAATGACAGTTAAGTTACCAAAATGACTATACTTGACAAAAAATAAAATGAAATAAAATAAAATAAAATAAAATAAAATAAATACTTCTGGTGGGGAAAAGTAATAATTTCAGAGTATAAAATCTCTGTCTAGTGTTTATTTAATCACAGATTTCGGTTGCAGCAGAAGGAAGTACTGATGAATTATTTCTTCCTTGTTCTCATTTCTTTTAAATAGAGGTGACTTGATATTTGGATTATGACTGAAACACTTCAATCACAGGTCATTTTATGGCTATGTATTTTCAATTACTTTGATGGGTTTTTTTCTCAGTTTGTGGTGGTACAAGATAAGTCAGAATCGGATCTAAGACTGTTACAACTTAAACAGATCTTGTTACAAATTTGAGAACTGTAAATGTCATGATATTCTATCAGAACACATAACTCTTTTTTTTCTGCCATCCCAATAACTCATCCACTTTCATTCCCTCATTGGAGCAGAATTTGGAATTTTCAATTCCTCCAATTTTTGCTGTCTTTAAGGTTCTTTTTCCAACTTAGATCCATGTTGGAAGCAGGGCATCATAACAACAGAAACAGTAGAATCATAAATAATAATAATAAATAATTCACATAGAGTATATGAAATATATGAAAGTAGTATAAAATGTTCTTTCCCTTGGAATAGTTTTTTTTTTTATTATTATTATTATTATTTTTTTCTTCCCAGTAGTTATTTCAACATACTATGTGAACTGCACAGCAAGAACAGTTTTTTACTCATAAAACTAACCCGTAAACAAGAGTGGCAGCAGCTGAGGTGTTAACCAGAGGAATTTGTGGGATAGACATTAGGAAGAATAAAAAATAATAATATTAATACCACAAGTAGAAATCTGTCAAATTTTCTTGGCCATCTTATTTCTTGGCCAACTGAAGACCTTAATCATCCAGGAAACAAAACCCTGCCAAAATCTACAGGGATCATGTTTTCATTTATCTGTCTGTTAAAACCACAGATGGGAAAATACTCAGGGTCAATGCTATTTCTAACAAATGAGGAAAACCCCCACTGAGCAAATCCTCTGTGTCACCAAATTGTCATTTTCCAGAGGTTGCTATCCTGAGCAGCCTCCATTTTCTATCCCTTAGGATGTTGAATTTTCCCATGTTGATGTTTTTTTCCTCTCGAATTTTACCTCTCTTTCCCCCAGAGACCACGTTACTGTTTGGGGTTCTTTAATGTCAAACTTTTGCAGTTGTGCAATAATGTAGCTGGACCTTTTTCCTTTGGGCGTGAGCAGTGAAACATTGGAGAGACCTGAAGTTCACAGCAGTACCCACAGAGAAGTGTGCAGGAACTGCTGCTACTTGTGACAGAGGAGAAAAAAACCTGTGCCTTAAAGACTCTGAGATCAGCCCTTAGTAGGAAACAAAGTGACTTTCTTCTCAGAAGAATGGAGACACCTGTGTGCCATACAGATTTGTCAGCTTGGGAGATATTTCATGTCACATAAGCCCACATCTGACAGGGTGCCAAGGCCCACTTGCCAAATTACCAAGTATTGTTTATTCATGTTGACAGTAATGATACCGTCAGAAGTACTCCCAGGCAGATAGATGAAAAGTAATTCTGCAAGCAGAGATGAGCTACAGATATCAGAATAGATATCTCATTTAACTGAGAACTGGTAGATAAACTCCACAGATAATAAGTTTGAGAAGCAGAGGACTTCAGGAAGAACTGCCAGTTCCAAGGAGAAATGATATCAAGAACAAAAATAGAAAGTTAATTCAGTGAAGAACTTATTCAGGAACTCTTCTTTGTCCTCAAACACATAGAGAAATTGAGAAAATTGTCTAGATGACTTCTTGGTGTTCCTTCAAACTTATCTGTCTTTGAAGCTACTTTTTCTCCTTCTTTGGACTTGAAGGAATTCATTAGAATCTGAATCTGATGATCAAAGAATCACAGAATCATAGAATCATAGAATTACCCAGGTTGGAAAAGACCTTGAAGATCATCAAATCCAACCACAGCCTAACCAGTACCCTAACTCTAAAAACCCTCCACTAAACCATATCCCTGAGCACCACATACAAACGGCTCTTAAACACATCCAGGGATGGCAATTCAACCACCTCCCTGGGAAGCCTATTCCAGTACCTGATAACTTTAAAAGTTCATATGAACTTGCATATTTCTCAATGACATACATTAAGGAATCCCTAAGCTGTGACATCCCCCTCAAGATGACTAAAATGATGTGGAATTAATCTTGCTCACTTAACCACACTCCTGCTTTGTAAGTGAACTGAATTCCAGTGGATGCTGTCACTGTGGAATTACAAGCAGCAACTTTCTGACTCATTTAAGATTTATTTATACAAAACAGCACAAATCCAATACAATGACAGTTACATTTACCAAAAATGGCTTCAGGCCTATTGTTGAGAACGTCATCAAGAACACAGAAAACAGCTGTCCCACTCACTGTTTGTAGGATGATTGCTCCATTATTAAAGCAATATTTTCTTTATGTGATAGTGGGAATTTGAGAAATTTTCAGAAAGTTCTGGCAAAAATATGAATGCGTCTCTTACATAAGGCAGTAGTTCTCATAAAAGTAGTAAACTTATGGAAATACAGGGAAAACTCAAATCAGGAATATTTTCAAGTTTGTGGACTCAATTTGGACATTTCTATATATGCCTCGAATTTCAAAAGTGGAGAATAACTCCAGATTTTACAGGTTTAAATATGAGCTGTGAGCTCTCAGAGCATTTGTCAGTCTATATAATTTTTGCTGCGAAAGCTTGGGTTTCCGTATATATCTTCAGTCAGATTAGAAAAAACTAGTTATAATCTGAGAATCTTCTCTTTTTAATTACCGTTTGGAACATTGTAGCACCTGTGAAAAGTGTACATATCTCACACATGTGAAAACAAAAAGCATGTTCTAAATATGTTCACAAAACATCACTACAATTAAAAAGGGATGTAGTACCTTTGGCTATATTTTCATCACATTTCACCATATTAAAATTATTTCTTCCAACAAGAAGTTCCAACCAAAGAGGAAATTCAGGACACTGATTTGTCTTTTTCAGAATATAAATTTTGCTGACAACTGATTATTGGCTTTCCCCTCATTTCCTTATCTTTTCACAGCACAAATATTCCTAGTACTGTCTGAAACACATTCCTCTTACAAGTACTGTCAATTTGATTTAAGAAGGGAAAGCTCTTTTCAGTTCCACTGCCCAAAATAATACCAAGCTCGTTTTCACTGCAAAATATGCTGTGTGGGAAAGCAGCTGTTTCATCATATATCAGAGAGCAAGTGTTTGTGTGGAAGATTGCAACTGGCATAATCATCTCAATATTACTGCTCAAGCAGAATTATCATTCTCTTAAAGGTACATTTACATCCACCCTCTGTTTTTGCATTGCTTTACATTAAAGTTGGCTTAATAAGTAAGATCGTACAAATACCAGCTTCTAAAAATGTGCATGCTGAAAAATCCTTTTTGACATCTCATGCTTCTATTTGCCCATAAAGCATAGCAGAAGGTTTTTAGCAGTCAAGGATTGAAGGGAGGTAGAACACAGCTTACAGATTACTCTGCTTTAATTTTCTTTTCCCATTTTTTTTTTTTTTTTTCTAAATGTGAAATAATTTTGGGCTGCTACATGTACTATTATATTACTGATCCTCTTACAAAGTTTTATTTCATTATTACATGTAAGAATAGAAACAAGGGAAATACAAAGTTAGTTCAATAAAGCAAGAAAAAGAGAGGCTAAGGAGATAAAATGCTGTGGATTATTCTGATCATGTTCCACCAGTACTCTGAACTCTGAACAGTATTTTGCTGTTTAAAACCATAAACAATCAAGTTTGTAAACATACAGGTATTTCTGCTTCAGGTATAGAAAGAAAGCAAAAAAAGGTAAATCCAACAACGGACTGAAATTTTCTTAAGTAGTAGACAAGCACTTTATTAAACATTTCTTTCTGCTCATATAAAGTATTTTCTACTTCCTATTTATATCGTTAGATCACTTTCTTAAATCACAGCCCCATCAATTTCAATCACTCATTCCTGTTGAAAGACCATTAACTCTTTTTTGATTGAATCATGCCGCGTGATTGACTAATATAAAACTTCCAGGAAGATTTTTAGATTTTGTTTTAAAGTAGCAAGAGAAGTGCCACTTCGCTTACAGTTTCTTTAAAAGCTTAATCACTATCACTGCTTGAAGCTCTGAATTTGTCTTTTTCTTGCTTTCAGCTGTCAGCTGCTAAACTAAGGGGGTATTACCAATGGTAGTCAGTAAGGGTGAATTCTCCCTGGGCTCTGTATTTAGGCAGAGATGGGACCCTCCAGGAAGCAATTCAGACCACAAGAATTTAGGTGTTTTTAGTCTCTGATTATTCCCAAGAACATCTTACATTTCTATACAGACTGGAGAAAGATACTTAAGAAGTGAGGTCTTGAGATGGGAGTTAACTTACGCAAATATCACAGCCTAGAGATCCATATATTTTCCCATGGAATCCATATGTCCCATTTTTAATGAGCTAAACAGATTGAAATACTTAAGCACAACTTCCATCTCCCAAATCCAGGAAACCTTTATTTGGAATTTCTAATTTTGTGGATAGCAGAAATCCATATCTATCTCACTAAATGAGCTCACTAATTATGACATTCTTACAAAAACCCATTAAGGTTATATGGAGAGGCAAACTTAGTGTTCTTATTAATTCTTCCAACATCCCTGTCTAAACTGGCAGAGGACCCAAAATCAACTTTTATTTATACACAAACCATACAAATCTAATGTGCCTTTTAAAATCATCTTTATACTTTGATTCTCATTTGCCTACTGTAAAGACTAACTCAACTCCCAGTCAAGATTTTCCACATATCTAATCTGAAGATTCAGATAAGCTATATTACATATAATATATATTATTATCACAGTATCACAGTATCGTGCGAGTTGGAAGGGACCTTAGAGATCATTGAGTCCAACTCCCAGAATTCGAGCCCCTCTGTGTAGCAGAGCAGCATTTCTGCCACTTGCGCCATAGGGGGGATTCGAACCCCGGGCCTCTGGTGTTGCAAGCAGCAACTTATACCACTGCGCCACTGGAGGCACACAAATAATAATAATTATATTATTATTATTATTACATATAATATATATTATTATATTATATATCTCGACCTGATTGTAGCTGTTCCTTGGAGACAGCTCTTTAAAATATATCCACTCTTTGACATAGAGGGCAAGTCCCCCACCCTTTTTACCTTGCCTATCCCTTCTAAAGAGCCAATACCCCTCAATGGTGGTATCCCAGTTATGGGAGTCATCCCACTATGTGGGAATACAAGAAGGGTTTCACAGAGCAGCAGCTATGGAGCAAGATAAGGACTTCACAGAGCAGCAGCTGTGGAGCAGAATAAACAGAATGAGAACCAAGGACACCTCTACAAGAAGAACAGCTTGCAGCTCCGATTGGACAAGTGCCTGTGTGAACGGTTCAAGAGTGTTTGTGGAATGTTCTGTTGACATGTAGCAACGAACAGAAAATCTAGGAAAAGAAAACTTGTGAAGGTATATAAGTGATGTGAGAACTTGTAATAAAGGATTGGACTGTTCACATCTGAGTCTGTGCATCAGACACGACACCACCATGTTTCTGTGATAATAATAAGGTCATAACTTTCCAAGTGCAACACGGTTTCCAACTCATCCTGCTTATTACCCAGGCTGTATAAAGGCAATTCATCAGGGTTTTCTGTCTCACTGCTTTATAGAGGATCTAGGACGCTCCAGAACAGCAGCATCCCCCTTCCCTACTCCATCCCTTTGTACTCCACCCTCTTTGCCCATTAAATTCGGTATGAGGCTTCGAACTACCCTCTCAACCCCAGAGGCCCTCATTTTGTCCCCTTCCCCCTTCATACCTAGTTAAAGACCTTTCAATGAGTATGGCCAGTTCCTCGACTAAGATTCTCTTACCCCATGGAGACAGGCTACTTCCATCTGCAGCCATCATGACAGATGCATGGTCAAAATAACCAAAATTCCTGTGTTTGCACCAACCTTTAAGCCATTTATTTATGAGGTGGGCTTTTTTGATCCTCTCGGCGTCCTTCCCTGCCACTGAAGAAAAAAGCACCTGCAAGTCTGCTCCATCAGCTACCCATCCCAGTTCCCTGAAGTCTTTTTTGATAGTCTTCAGGCTTTTCTCAAAGACTTTGTCACTGCCAGCCTAAACTATCAATAAAGGTTAATAATCAGAAGGGCAAATCAGTCCATGAAGTTTCACAGAAATGTCCCTGACCCGTGCCCAAGGGAGATAGCCCACCTCCCTACGGGTAGGGTTGGGTTGACATATTGAGCCTTCTGTTCCCCTCAGAAAGAAGTCACCTGTGACAACTACTCTTCTGTCCTTCCAGGTGGAGGCAGTCTTGAGGCGGTTCTCCAATTCAAGCAACTCAGTTTTTTTCTGGTTTCCAGCCTTTGTGTAGTTATTTCATCTGATATCCTGTTTGTTGTTGCCTTGATATGCCCATCTCCAACACATGCATGCCTCTACCAAAGTACAGTTCTCAGAGGTAGAAAAAGTCATCAAATATCAAATACATCATCACTGATGTATTTGAATGGAAAGCATTATTTCACACAGTTTGCATTTCTGTTACCATCTCCTGGACTGACATAAGATCATTTGTGTGTCTATCTGCAAGTACTATATTTCTAACTTGTATTCAATTTATGATAATTGTTATTCCCAGATCTTCCCCAGAAGTAATACTGATGAGACAATGAGTTCCCATTTTGTGTTCATGCATTCCATTTCTCCTTCCTTACATGAAGTGCCATGCTTTCCCCATACTGTTTTATTCTTGTTGATGTGCAATCAACTATGTAATTTAACACAGACATTTTGAATTCTTATTCTACCTTTCAGTACATGTGAGGCAGGGAGTCATCTATATGTTTTACAAATCACTTCTAATGAGAATTCAGTCATTAAAATGGCAATTCAGTAATACCAGACCAAGACAGACCACTCTGGCACTTACTGAAATGTAATTTTCGTCTAGCAGAGAACAGCTAATAAACACTATTTGTGTATGTCACAGTGCAGTGGAAAATTTTCTGTATCTTTTGTGCTTTTCAGACCAATACCTCATTTTACCAGCAATTTCAGCAAATATTTGTATTTAAAAACAACAACAAAACAAAATGAAAATACAGAAAAAGCATGAATAGTACAAAGCACTACAGTAGAAAGTAGAATATTTGAAAAAAAAATTAAAATTTTATTACAGAAATTTATTTCTGTTACAAAAGCAGCGAGAAATTCTGAAGATAATATCATAGATATCATAGAATCACAGAATCATATAATTGCTTAGGCTGGAAGGGATCTCAGGGATCATCAAGCTCCAAATCCCCTGATTCATGCAGGGCCACCAACCTTCATATCTAATACTAGATCAGGTTGCCCGGGGCCCCATCCGATCTGTCCTCCAGGGACGGGGCATCCACAACGTCTCTGGGTATCTAAGTTAAATATTTGTTTTCTGTTTAATACTTCGAAATGCAAGAAACAGCACTGTTCTAAAAAGGACAAAGTTGTTATCAACATGACCAATATTTGTATATGAGAATTCTCTTCAAATTCTACTTTTTATCAAATGTGAATATGTTCAGCTATTAGCTCCAGTTACTTCTTGTTCTTGGTTGCTCTGTGGGCTGCCAGAAAACAAGAAATGTAAAAACTGGTTTTTCCAAAGCACGCTACTCAACTCTGGATCTAGTGGAGATGACATGACAGCTAAGGTTGTTTCTTACTACTAGAGCTTTTAAGAATTTTTTTCCATCTTAGTTTCTAAAATTAGTAGACAATAAATACAGTATTTCATGAATAATAAACCATATTTGCCTGGACACAAAATATAGTTAGTTTTTTGTTTGTTTGTTTGTTTGTTTTTATACTGAAAAGATCCAGAGTTGTATTATGAAGAAAAATCTAATAAATTACTGTAATGGTCTTTATGGTTGACTTTGGGAAATTATTACCTTCATAACAGAGAAATTGTAATCCATGCCTTGTTTTGTTTAAACAGATCTTTGTGGTTTTTGTTTGGAAATTAAATAAAATTCCAGGAGCCTTGTTTTTCCACTAGAAGAGCAATGAGTGAAACATACATTATTACTCCTGAAATACGTTTTACCAAAACTTGGGTGACAGGGCTTTCTATTAACAACTTGGCTTATCCTGCCAGTGTATGCAATCATGTCCTGGGAAGGGGGGTATCTAATGAAACCAGTGATCAAATCAGCTTGCAATTGTGTGCTAATTCACCAACTTGAAATGTTTAAGGCATTATCTACTTTAATTTTATTTTTAAACAAAAGTAAATACATTTTACATCTCTTATCTCTATATAAACACATCTTAACATTATCCAGCTCTTTTCACAGCTCTCTCAGTTTATTTCTATAAGTGAATGTTCACACAAGCATATTCATACATAATTAGCAGTAAGTATGAAGTTAGTTTGTGACTAGTTGGTCAGAATGTGCATAACAAGAGTTTCCTGTTGTTCAGCTACAAAGATGAATAAAAGACCAGAGAACAGCTGCAGTTCATTAAACCTGTTTCAAGATCAGCAAGACAAAGGGGATTTTTGTATGAGAATCAGGAAGAAGATGTATTTCTCTTTGATTCTAGAAAAGGAAATAACAGAAGAAAACATTTTAACCTCACGCTAACACAGAGCTTTTAACATTGCTAATTCATTGTCTTAAACAGGCACAAGAATGGTTACTGGTATATATTACTGCTGCATATTAATATTTAGGCACAGTTTTAAAAATTTAAATAGTAGTCTTTTGTAGGTTAACATTTCAGATTGATATTCTAATTTGAAAAGCACAGAAAAATCATACTGACATCATTATGATTTTAAGGACATTTAATGTAATCATTTCCCACCAGAAGTAACATATTTTTTGAATCTGAGATCCACGTAATAATAACAACAAAAACCCCTAGTTTTAATAAAAGATATTTTATTAATCCATTTCAGCTAGTTGCAAATATCAGCTTCAATATAAAAACATAATTATAGTATATGCCAGGTGAATGTCATACTCTTTAATTAATTACCATAGCGATAGCCTCATTATAGTCTGTGATAAAGAGTTCATTCATTTTTGAAGATCTACGCTTCCATTAAATGTGCATCAAAAAGACTTTAAAGTAAATAATTAAAAGGTGATGTGTCCTTTTATAGAAACCTTCAGGAAAAATGGAAGAATAGAAGCCTGCCTAACATGAAATGATGGAATTTCTCTGAGGAATAGGTTTTAGCACTTGAAGGATTTCAAGCCTTCCAGTGTATAGAAACAAACTGTACTGTCTTTTGTAATTTTCCTACAAAATACTG